>NW_026892563.1:3600000-4200000 GCF_033815535.1 Pezoporus flaviventris | reverse complement strand
CGGCATAGAAAAAGGTATAGTTGGTTTTCAAAAGCAACAAATACCCTTTTTTTCCACATGGTGTACTAGCTTTATTCTACTTCTCTTAAAGTTTGCCTACTGTAGGTCTGTATACTGCCTATGAGTTCAGCATTCGAACCCCTTTTGTGTAAAGTTAACAGCTAATGTGAAGCCATTGGCTGAGCTAGTAGAGATTTTGGATTTCTCTTTTCTCAGGGTCAGAGGGCTGCCTGAGCCAGATTATTTCCTTGGTTTAGTTTCTGACGCTCTTACTTTTTAGTCTTCTCCTTTTGCTTTGACGTTAGACTTTTAGACGAAAAAAAGGAGTGGTGGAGGTTTGTGAGTGGCTCCTTTGACGAGGATTTGCGATGTGAAACTAGTTTGTATCAACATGTGCAGAGTTAAGCAGCTGCTATTATTAAAGCAAGATCGTTATCCTTTTTGTATAAGGGCTTGTATTTCTGAAATGGATGGATTTCTTAAGCTTATTTGGATTGGATTTTTTTTTTTTTTTAAGTGGAAACAGAGTTTTTCTCTTCAACAAACTTCAGTTTCCAATCCCCGACTTTGGGCTTGCCTACATTTGGAAATGTACCAAAATAGCTATTCCAGAATAAGCTCCCAGGAGGATATTTAGAACTAGATTAAATTAAATTGGAAATAGCAACTCTTATTTTGGAATAAGAGTGCCCGCTTTGGGATTTATGTTGAAATAAACCACCTCAGAATAATCGTAGCTATTTTGGTATATTTCCAACAGCACACAAGAGCTTAGCAATGTTCTGAAATAATTATATTAAATTTGCATGGATGTGATGGATAATGGAGAAAAATGTCAATACTGAGTTAGAATAAATTGGAGTGAGTGTGTCTGATGGTGTCATACCCCTCTTCAGTGGACTTTTTTCAGTTTAAACAAAAGGTCCTTCCCTTTGGGCTATGTATATAATTTGTTATTAATACTGTAGTAGCAACACCAATGCGCTAGGAAGAGTCTTAGAGACACAGGTCCCACCTCTGCACAACTTGCAGTGCAGAAAGAATCCAATTACTTTTTAAAGCTATAGATGCCAGCAAGTCTGTTTTGCAGATAAAATATAGGTTCTCAAGTCTTTATAACACTCCTTGTTTATAACACTTGTTTATAACACTCCTTGTTCAGGCAAAACTGCTAGTTAAGATTTTTTTGCTTGAAGGAGAGCAGAAGAAGATAGTTACAAGGAGACAAAACTTACAAAGACCACACGTTTTTTCTGTTTTTGTAGCTATTGTGCCACCCTTCTCTGCTTAGTTTACTATAGATAGCACATGAGTAAGTATTTACAATGCCAAATGCAATATGCTTCATTACAACCCCTGACAAGGAACTAGTATAGATGTGAAATGAATATGTCACCCATATTTACATACACATAAGATATATGGAGAGATAGTTTAAAGTAACACCTCCTCATTGAATAAAGAATGCTTATGGTTGAAAAAGTTTTGCTGTCTTTCTGGGTGTGTTTTTTTTTCTTCTCCCTTCAGGCACTTTCATTTGTGCCTTGACTTCTAATGAGTGGAAGCTGCAGGGGCTTTCTCTGTGCAAAGAAAATGTCACTGTCTGTATTTACCTACACTCTTCCTCACTTTAATCTTCCACGTGCTTTCAACACTATTTTGGTCCCGTCCTGGAGATCTATGAAAAGATGCAGAAATTCAGTGGCCAATTTCAAGGTTATCCTACAGGCCAGAAAATCTATAATGTGATTTTTTCCTCTTTATGGTGCATCATAATAAAAGAGGTTGATACAATGCGAAAGGGAAAGGCAGTTTCAGCTGATCAAATTATCATATCTAGCGTCAAGCTTGTGCTTGAAGGTAATTTCAGCTAATCTTTTGTAGCAATAAATATCTATTGCATTTATCACATTGAATTTGTTTCCCCTTCACTTCATCCAATTACCTTTTCCACGACTGGAAAATATATCAGAGCTGTCTCCACACTTTTTTAATGGATGTTACCTCACTATTCTCTTCTTGATCTTTTGTCAGAATGCATTTTAATTAAAATGTTCATGTAACTTGTCCAGGCTTATCCTTCAGTATCCAGATAATTGTTACATTTGCTTTGTAAAGTGGGATACAGTGGTCTCAAGAGCTGGGCTAAGACTGAAATTCCGTGGGCGTACAGACTTCTGTGCAGGTTGCTATAATGTCACAGTTTAGGATGTTATAGTCAGAGTTCTGTCAGCATTTATATTACAAACCTCTTTATCTATCAAAATTTGCACAGGAAATATGGATTTTTTTTTTACTAAAAAGACATGGCTTTGTTGTGTAAAAATGCATTTGATGTTCACCATAGGTAGCTGCCGCTCAGTAGTTCCATACGGCAGTGACACTGTATCAACTCCTTCAGAAAAAACAGATTTTCCCAGTTTTCTTACAGAGCCTGTGCTGTAGGTTCCTCACATGATGGCATCTCAGGGAATCCTGTTTTTGAAGGGAAAACGTTCGTGTGGGGATGTGCTGCTTTCTTACCAATTTTACGCCATGTTTCTTGCACCTCTTTATCCCCAGAATGCGGTGTTATAGTAAGATGCGTTGGTTGCTTATATATGTTGTTTATATCCAACACAGGCTATTTTATCTGGGGCGGTATGAAGCCAGAGGACAGATTAAGACAGAACAAACTAGATGATTCTGAAATCTGTAGTAGGTAAAGAGTTGTCATTAAATGAGGGAGCTTTTATTGGACCCTGCAGCTTTGGCTGGTTTCCTCCAAACTATTCAGCAATCAAGACAACAACAAATAAGGTAAAAATCTTTGTGATATATATCTTGTAAGTATCATGGAGACTTCCCCAAGCTAAATAGTGATGAAGAGAGGGCAGATGGGCAGAGCTATCCAAACTGCTTGGCTATACATGTTGCTTTACCAGGTGTACACAGAGCTATTCTGAAAGCATGTTGAAATAAGGAAAGAAAACACTGGGGTGCTATTTCAGCCAAGAGATCTTGAAAGAAACATCTTACGCAAATGCAAAAAAAAATAGCTCCTCCTTAAGAGCGGGAAAAGAGTAGACAACCAAAGGTTCAACCATTGGAGGGCTGTCTTAGGAATTGCGAAAAAGTATAGGAAAAATGGTTAATTTCCTTGAACATTTTGTTGCCCTTTTCTCATGTATGTCCTTTAACAAAGGTGATACAGGAAACTAATTACTGAGGTTAATGTCCTGAAATGCTTTTTTACTCAAAGCTATTACGTGTTGTTGAGGAGATGTTAACATCTGCATCAGTCACAGGTTCACAAGTAAAGGTGCCGGCCTTTTGGAGATCATTCAGGTGCTGCCTGAAATCTTTTTTCATTTCCCACCATCACTGAAATCTCAGAGGTGTTGATTGCAACAAAACATGTGCAGTATGAATGCAAGAGAATGTAAATCCTGACTAAAAATCCCCATCTGTTCTGATGTTTATTTAGAAGTGTTCAGGTTTTAGGCAGATATTAGCAGCTTCTTTCAGCTGGGAGGACTCCAGGTGGTTACTGCTGCACCCTGGGCTCATTCGGAATACCACATCGTGGAGGAGCTCTGCTGTGCTTGAGTGGTAGACTGCTAGGGAAGAAGAAAAGGCACATTAGGCAGGCTTATAATGCAACAGCCTAAAGGAAGATGTGGCATGAACCCAAAATGTGTGTTCCCTTCTGCTCTTCTGATGCTTCTTCAATCATGTCACCTGTGCATCGTGATTCTCAACATGGAGAAAAACATTTGGAGTATTTAGGTTTACTCTTACACTGGCAGAGTGGTTGTTACTGAAAAGGAAAGCTCTTCCAGGGATACAAGTTAGGTATCTCAGAAGTATCCACCTAGGAAAAGGCCACAGAAATAGACCAACTATGTTAGAAGTTTGTGAAGCTCTCCAGTTTCCACTGATAATTTTCACAGTTATATAAATACGCATATGTTAATCCACATTATCATCGTTGTATCAGTTAGACAAAAAGGTGAAACATTCAGAACAGTCTAATTTTCATATATGCAGACACCCAGGCTGCTCTGGGTGTTGGTTGATTGTGTGCTCTGCAGCTGTGAAAGCCGGGTGCCAGGGGAGTTGGTGGGACTCTTATGGGCTGGGTTACAAATGACTACCACTTACACAAGAAACAAAACCTGCGTTCTTGGTACAAAAAGCTGGCAAAAACCAGAATAGCCAGACTCCCAACTCTTGAAGCTGTCTCTAACACACCAGGAAGAAACAAGAAAATATCACAAGCACCTATTTTTTTTCTCCTTACAGCCCACCTTTGAACATTTAGAGGCACCAGTAACGGAAAAGTGCTTAAAGCAGTTGAGAGCAAGTTAAGGTAATTCAGTCTGTACCTTGTGTTCTTAAACTCCCTTACCTCTAAAGCATCACAACAATGCAGGCTGAAGTGTCTGAGTCAAATGTGTGGCTACTCTGCCTTCAGCATCCTTTACCTTAAAGCTACTGAGCTGAGCACCTGTTCATATGGGAATCCATTTTTTCTTCCTCTGGAAGGCCTGTGCAAATACTTTGGTGTTAGGACACTTGAGAATCTTTTTGTTACATAAATGTGCAGATTTTAGCTGGAGTATATGGGAAATGCTATTTTCATTGTTTCACAGTTCTCATAATATTAGATAAGCCACTGCTTTGACTGAGGTCAAATGTAGAGCATTAATAATTTTGAAACATTTCAAATATCAGAAATGTGTAAAATGAAAACCGCATTCAAAGCTTTTTTCCACCTTTTTACCCCCCTCATTGCCTTGAGCAAGGAAATAAGTGTAGCTTCAAATGGGAACTTTAGTAGAATTCAATTTTAAATTCAGCAGTCACTAACACTGTTATATTCTCTCTGTGGTAAAGCTCAAATGCCTGGTGCTCTCTCCATGATTCCCTTGCTGTAGGCAGCATTCGCCATGTACTATTCCAGAGATTAGAGTTAGAGGCACTTTCATAATACTGACCTTGTGCATCATCCTTGATTCTTCCTTCCTTGAGGGCAAAAACCAGATTATCTCATTCAGAGGACAGCTAACAGTGAGTATTCTGTGTCTGGCAGTCACTACAATCTAATACTGCTGGACTTAATTACCATAATTTATTCCCTGTAGATGGTTTCCAAAAATAGAAGTCAGTATGATCCTTGCCCTACAAGGCTCACACAAAAGACAGAGAATTAAACAGACTGGTAGATAGGCGAGAAATAGTAAAAGGAGCATGGCTACGGAAAGCACACAGAGAGAGATAAATTAAATCTAAATTACTCCTTTGGTGTGTTAGTGAGACTTAATAAGCAAGTTTATTGAAAGCAAAAAATATCATTCAACTAAAAGATAGAGATGCATGAATAGCCCTCCGAATAACATGCAGAATGGCAACGTCCTAATGGTATAAACTCTACTCCACAATTGAAAAAGCCTTTTATGCAGTTCAAGTCACTTATCTCTGGTGTCATCCTGTGTGATCCAGCAAGTAACTCTGTCCTTCCTTAGTCACCCTGTCTCTTTCATACAGCTGACTTTCAACTGTGTCATTATTTAATTTCCTTGTTGCATCCCAAATTATCTTTAGAAACTGCCCTGCTCTCTGCAAGCAATGAGGAAGTCCTGAGCACACACTCCGGTGTTCAGATCCCTCAGTGGGGCTTGGCTCACACTTCACTATCCAGGCTTGATGCTTTTGTTGCTTGAGGTTTTCCTGATAGTAAGGAAGCCCTTCTGTAAGGCAGGGATAGGGACATTGCAAGCCTCAAACCCACTGCTTCTCTCAAGGTTTTCGCTGAGGACGTGTTATTGCAGGCTTTTGTGTGCTCCCATGTATTTGTCTCCACCCTGTCCCTGTGATGTGTGGCTCTGCTGTTGTTCCTCTCTGACAGATGGAAAAAAACATGCTTGAGGTTTGCAGAGGAAACCTGCAGTGGAGCAGGCTTGAGCCTGGCTCTTCTGTGGTCTCATGTGAGCACCCTAAATGCTACAGCTTGCTTCCTCTCCTTTCAACCTTACTTCAAGGTGGTGGCTAAATAATCCAGTAATTGTCAATATACATATACGGTAACAATGCCTTGAGATTATGTGCCAGAGCTGGCCAGGTTTAGAAACTGATGCTTACAGGGTCAGTTGCTCCACCAGCCTTTAGCTTGGCATGCATTGCCAGGAGAAGTTGACACTGTTAATGAAGACTTATGAGACTGTACATACCTGACCCTCTTCCATAACAGCCTCTGAGGACCATAAGGCACCTTGTATGAGGGGATGGTGAGATGGCCCACTGCTGCCATCCCAAGACCATCTGTACCCCAGTGAGCTTTTATTTCCCTGGGGCTGAAGGAACCCCACCTGTAGAAGGAAGCAAGCCTTGTGTTAATAAAGAAGTTATCAAATTATAGATGCCCTTCGATAACAAGTGCCAGGTGCAGAAAGCTATGCCAAGACTGTAGGACATTGTCTGCTGTTGTCACCTCCTGGTGACTATGCTGCAGTAGAGATTGAGCCTGGCTGAAGAAGCCACATGGAAGAGGGGAGCAGCATGGGCATTGAAGGTACTCCAGTGGTCACCCAGTGGTCTTGTGTCCTTCAGGTCTGGGTGCCATCCCCTAGGCTTTGCTGGTTGCTCTTTTGTTTTGCATTTCTACATTCTGAGTATTTTCTGCAGTTTAAGTGATTTCAGGCTTTGATCATCTTGGTACTGCCTGTGAGGCTCTGGATGGGCCAACTTCCCATGCCACCATGTGCAGCACTTTTTACCTGGTGGGATGCCTGGTGTCATCAATGTGGTGAGTCTTGATGCCTTCCTTGGCCTTTGGCACAGGCTTGTTTTGGGGGACAAATCTGTATCATAAGGAAGCCCCCATGGACAGGGAAAAGATATCAATAGAATAAATTACTGCTGCAGTTCTGAAATCCCCCCTTCATGCTGTACCCTAATATATCACTCTGCTTGCAAAAATGTCAGCGGTTGTCTCATCCCATAAAACCAAGGAGTTTGCTGCTTTCCTTTGTGCACAGGAACTACTGGATAATCCGAGGACAGGAAAAAGATCAGTGTTGCTTTTACTCTTACATTGAATTGCTTGATTTATTTAGCGCTGTCTCTTTTTCCCTGATTTTGGAAACAATCTCCAGGCCTCCATATTAAGACGCTGCTTCCAATGTTATTGTTCTTTGTTACTTCATGTCTTCCAGGACAGTGAAACCTCTGGCCCAAAGGTACAAGCTGCTACTCCACAGTGCGCATACCAATGACAGCCAGCTGGAAATGTGCCATCTTGTCGTTTTCCCTGGGCGACCCCTGCATACTTAGGAATGCCACATGAATTGCAGCTATGGCATAATTCATACCTCATAGCAGTGGGATGTGAGCTGATGTGCTTGAAAAGTGAGATGAGGGCACTGTACCCCACAGGTGGCTACTGAGCAATGGGAAATAATGCATTCTAAATGCATCATGACATATAATCCCAAATAAAGCAAATGATGCTTTCCCTTGCTGTTGACTTAGCATGTGTGTGGGTGTATATGTTGTAGGTGTCTTGGGCTTGTTAATACAGCTAAGGATATGAATAATACTTAAATGCTATTGCATGGTGCTTCTGCCACTGCAGTTCATTCATAGCGGTAGCTGGGTGAGAGAGGGGTTGCTACGGATGCATAGAACCTTCATCTTCCTGTCGTCTTTACCTTCTTCCATTTCACTGGGAGTAAAACAATTACAGTGTTCTAATCAGAGGCTATTTTGACTTCAGTCTTTCTTTAAGAAACAAAGAAGTCTGTGTGATTAAGTAGACACAAGGAACTGAAAATTAAAATGCATTTTTGGGGTAGTAGTACATTGATGGCAGTGCTGTTCATTACTCAGTTCAACATTACCTCTTTCTTAGTATGGCATACATTTTCTTACAGCATTTATATGCAAGAAGGATGCTATTTTATTTATCTTTTAGATAAAAAGATAAATATTTAGATAAATAAAATAGGAGAATACTGACATTTGTAGTTTTTTACTCAATGTTTGCTATGATAGAAGAGTATAAAACACTTTCTGGAGAAGAGAGCAACCAAAAAATAGCTTATGGTGAAAAGTAAACAATGAGGAGAAAGGATGCACTGAGCTAAGACCTCACCAGAAAAAACAAAGCACCAGGGAGATGGATCTGGCTACAAGTACAAAGCACAAACACAAAGCAGTCTGATTAATCAACTAGCCTGATTCTTAGGTTTATTCAACATGACAAGAAGTTTAATAGAGAACATAATCAAGGTATATGTAAAACACTAAAGGTGAAACTGCTTGCTGGTTATAACCAGTAATTTTTATGTTGGGTTTCATAAGGCTTGACTGTCTTTATCCAAAGCAGAACCAAGAAAGAATAAAATACATCTGAAATGGTGCATTGTGATCATAATCCTAGGCTGTTTATGTGCTTCAAATTAAGGGTTTGGTGTCATGGAAACAGCTTCTTCATTTGGAAAGCTCTGCAGCAGCATGAGAAGGAAAAGACTGGAGAGAATGAGAGGAAAAGGAAGAAAGGGAGTGGGTGAGAGTTGCCATGTTGTCTTCCCAACATCACTGGCTCCCTTCTTTCCCCAGAGGAAATGGGGAAAACAGGAGGGCAGGGCTCCCACGCTGCTTGCCTTTCCTTCCTCTAGAATAATGCAATTCATTCCGCCTTTGCTGTTCGTCATCTGCAAGAGCTGAAGTGGTTTATTTTGTAGTTAATGCAAAGTGCAGTTCTAAATAATTCTTCAGGGGGTGTTCAGTACTGAAGGAATATATATGGACATGTCATGTACTTTAGTGGATGGACTTCACCTATAGTCAGTACTTATCCACTAAAGCAAATGAGTTCAGAATCTGTATAAATACTATTTGCTCAGTTCTCTTCTGCTTGTGTAAATACAGGCACAGTATGTTTTGTATAATTTTAGTGCTAAGAAGACATTGCTTGTTGCTCTGCATCAAAGGAAAGCAGCCATTTGTGTAAAGAGCTTTTAAATTTTACCAGGAGAGAATTCTCTCCAGTGAATACAGGATTACAATAGATGGTTGGAAATTAGCAACACCGCTTGCATTGTCCTAGCTTCGATGCCAATTTATGCTCATTTTGTGGGCACAGTTCAGATTACTCAGTAATTGATTACATTAAGCAGTTACACGAGAGCTTTACAGAGAGTAAATTAAGGGCATGTACTATATTTCTGTTGTGTTGCTGTTGTGCATATCAGGAAGGAGAATAAACAGGCTAATCCTATACAATGGATTTTTTTTAATTTTTTTTTTTAATTTTTTATTTTAAGCATAATGAAGCTGGATCTAAGATCCTGAGGTGGAATCATTTGAAGCCAGTGGAGATATTCCCCATTCTTTGACAAAGCTCAGGTTGGCATCATGGAAAGGCAGGGCAGTGCGAATCCTTTTCTTCTTTCATGGCTGGGTGAAAGGAGTCCCTTTTATTCCTAGATGAAAGTGCTGTTCTGCTCTACACCTAACTTTCTAATCTAGCTCCCAGGAGGAAAGAGCTGCCCACACCACAGCATCTTTGGAACCAAGCTGCAGTTTCCAAGGGAAGAGCCACTAGGGAGTCGCTTGCTGCCTGTGCAAGTGAGCAGCCCTGTGGGGGTGGAGGTGGCCGCAGGGCACCCACAGCGTGGGCATGGTTTGTAACCAGGTTTTTGCTGTGCTTGCTCCCCTTTGTGTGCTCAACCCCAGGCAGCAGCCAACCAGGCTGGAGGTGTCTGCCTGTGGTTCAGCTTCCCAGCAGGGAGGAGCTGAAACATCTTGCTCCACCAGTCAGGACATGTAGAGGAGCACGAATAAACTTCCCGGGGAAAAAGCAAATGTATTTATCTGAAATAGGCTCACTTTGGCTGAAAGTGTCATTTACCTTCCCTGTAGCTGAAGAAATGGGGCTGCTGCGAGCATCTAGACTGAAAAAAAGTAGTCAGTTTTGGGTTAGATTTTTTTTTTTTTTAATAATTCCAATTTAAGAAAGGTGCAAAATGAAGCACCTGCCCTTATAACCAACCTGGGAGAGAGAGGGGCTGCAATTCTACCCACCCTTGTTACAGTTAGTGTATCTGAACAGGGAGGATGCTTTGGGAGCATTAATTTTGGTGCGGCAAAATCACTGAGAAACTTTGGCACTGAAGGCCCGTGAAGAAGAGTTCAGTGTTCCTTTGAGAGGTGCTCAGAACTACAGTGGCAACATCTATTGGAAAGATGCTGTCTAACAAAAAGCAGCTCATTCTTGTCTGATGTGCAGAAAAATGTATGTTAAAGAAACTGGAGGTGGAATGGTTATCTTGAGAAAACTGCTGAATTCTCAGAGAAAAATAAAATGAAAAATGCCTCATTAATGGAGAGGAAAATACAGAAAAAAACCTTTGAAATTCTAGAAAAAGTTCTGTCTTAGCATAATTCAGCAGGTGATACAGAAAAGCTTGAAATTTCTTTCCTCAGAACCAGGCATTTGAGTGCAGTTTAGTTAAAATAGCTCTGCCTCAGACTTTCGTTCTTTTTATGATCAAAGCAACTTGAAAGGTGTTAAGAGCTTGGGCAAAAGAGGAATGACTGTTCAACCTCTCTTCTCCTTGAGTTGTGCCTTTGTGCATGACTTATTTCGGTGTTTTCAATGGTACTGAGGAACAGGATGAAGAAGTGTGCTTTTACATTAGTGGTTTTGTTCAGATCAGGAATGCATTCTGAAACAGCTCTTCCAGTTGTCTGCACTAACGTCATTTGGTTTGCGCTACAGGGTGGTCTCAGAGCAACCAAGCCCAGGTCCTCCTGGATGAAACTGAGACAAGTGCTCACAGCCATTCAATGCATCAGATCAGACAAGAGCTGAAGTAAATCCTCCCCCCAGCGCTCTCCCTGTTTTTTTTTAATGTAGTGGTATTTGGTCCTCAGCACCGTTTACCTCTGCATGTGTCTTCTAACTGCAATTTTGCTGCAGAAATGGATTCATCCGCTACCCTGCTGCTCCCTATCTGCACCCTTGGAAGATATGTAGCTTCCTCTCATTCCGAGAATTGATAGTAGGCGCCTGTTTTGCAGAAGAAAACAGCTGTTTAAATAACAATTACTGGCAAGCGTGTAGGGTACAACCTATTGCCACCTTTCTTCTGAATAAGCAATGCGCAAAATTCCCCCTAGAGGGAGAGTCATTAAGGAGCTGTCTAGATACATACGCTTTTGCAAGTCTTTCATCCAGCTCAGAGGTGGGATCACAGATTCTGAAACTTGGGGACATCCTGTGGCTTTGTAACACTCTTCAGGAGAGATATGCTCATTGAGATGAATGGGTTTCACTCATTCATATTCCTCGTTTACTCATGTAACATTTATAATATGGATAATGTTCCCCCTTTAATAATAGCTCAGTGTGAGTTACAGATAGAACTTAAAATGATATTTCAGTCTACTTAACTGTTTCAGATGAGGCTTTGCAGACCTGCTCAGGGGACAGAGCAAAGCTGCTGTGCTGCTGTGGGAGCCCAGGGGATACTGTGCCACAGGCAGACATGAACACTGCCTTTCCTTCAGTGTGCACACAGGAATAACAGAGCAGGTAGGGGCTCAGACCTGCTCTCTGTACCTGATCTCCCCAGAGGCTTTGGTTTGCTCTGGGAGCAGAGCTTCCCCGGGGCCCTGCCTCCCATTTCTTTGTTTCCTTTCTGGGGGGCTGTCTGCTGTGTCTGGGAGTCAGAAGATGCTGTTACGGTAATTCATGAGGAATGTGCTGTGGGCTTCTTATTCCTTCTTCGCAGGAGTCTGACTTCATGTTATGTTTGACATGTAGGGATACATGGTTTGCAAACTCATAACATGTGACGGGGTGGTTGCTAAAACATTTTTCATGCAAAAGGGTACAATCTGTTTTCCTGCTGTTGTATCTCAAAGGACACCTCTACTATGCTTGGAAAGAAGCCCCTACTGCAGCATGATGGAAAAGGTCTCCCAGGCTTCAGGGCTGCCCTGATGGCTTGGGGCCATCCTTAAGTCTATGTTTAAAATCAAAAGCTCAGGTGCTGCCCCATTTCTCTCTCAAGGGTCCACACTACCATCCTTCGTCACACTGAAGACGTGCATTTTTACTTCAATACCAACAACAAACACCCCAGTCAATTTTATGCAGTCCTTGAGTTTCTCCTCTGTTGGGACGTGCAGTTTGCTCCAAGGTAGTGTTTTCTGTATTAAGGAATTTCTTTTTTTTTCTTTTTATTTCTCTCATAGTATTATTATTTGTCTGATCAGCACATTTTGGAGGAAGACCATGGTAGCTTCATGGAATCAAAGCCTGTGAAAAGATTTCTTAGCAAGTCTTTTTCAGATATAACTATTTTAATAAGCACTTTTCACTGACAACTTGAGACTCTTGCTTGCTTCAATAGCTATAACAAAATGACTTGAAGAAGGTATATCTGAATAGTGGTGGTTATAAAAATAGTTTTTTAAGAGGTAGAACAAGAGCTTTCTTAAATTACAGCGTGATGTCAGGAGTGAAAATGGTTGGTGCTGGTGACAGAGACAGTGAGAGGGGAGAGAGAAAGGAAAAATAAAACACCAGTGATAAACCCAAGAAAATTCATTTAAGAACTGCTGCTAAGTCCTTACAGTAGATGCTGTTCAGTTCATCTCCAGGGCTGTCAACATTGTGCATGTAAAAATGATAAAAAAATAATAAATCCCACTGTGTTTTTCTCAAGACAAAAAGGGAATGACTCTGCTGGCTTCATCGCAAGTATAAAGTGGGCAGTAAATATAAGGAAAGTAAATAGACAAAAATGTGGACAAGACTTTGAGCAATTGACTCAGGTCAGGAAGGAGTGAGGAGGCGTTTGGGACAGAGCCAGTGTGGTGCTGTTGCTTGGGAAAAGGGCTTTGGGGTTCATCAGTAATAGTGCATTATTAAGACATGCATGAGGAATACTTCTGACATGACTGAATGTAGCGGTTTGACATAGTGCTCTGGCCTTTGTCTTAGCAGAAGTACAGGAACATTTTCTATTCTGAACCCAGCTCTTAGAGAAGGTAAATCAATCTTTCTGTCCATTTATTTGAATAGTAGTTAGTTGAATAGGAGTTGAATAGGAGTTAGACTGGACCCTAAACCTTTTAAATAGCTTTGCATTGAATTTCAGCATGCACTTGGTCAAGATTAAAGCATTTAACTTGGAAACAGAAAAGGAATCATAGGTGTGTCCTTGGGTGACATGCTCTAGTGTGAGGTGTCCCTGCCCATGGCAGGGGGTTTGGAACTAGATGATCTTAAGGTACTTTCCAACCCAAACCATTCTATGGTTCTATGTGTGGGCATAAATGACAGTTAGGGGAAAAAATAGCAGTCAACAAGTTATTACTCTCGGCTTCCCTTTCAGTTTTCATTGCACATCGCTTTGATACCTGCTAAAGGGATCAGTTTGCTGTTGGGAACTGTAGACACCACCTCAAAACAAAGAATAATAATTATGAAATGCGTAAATCTTCTGGCATATGAGTTCAAGATCTTGCTGTAGCCACAGTGTTTATTTTTTCTGTAAGTGGCTTGAATGATGTCACTGAAGATCTGCGGACTACAGTAAATAGAGAAGGATACACAACCCCAACTCTCTCAGCTGGTCTTCATCAGAGAGGCCTGCAACCTTTGGATCAACTTGGAGACCTCCTCTGGACTCACTCCTAATGCTCTATGTCCCCCTTGTGTTTATGACCCCAGAGCTGAATGCAGTATTTCAGGTGGGGTCTCATGAAAGTGAAGTTGACCTCAACCTGCTGGCCATGCTCCTTTTGATGCCACCCAGGATACAGCTGTCTTTTTGGCTGCAAGTGCACATTGCTGGGTCACACTGAACTTCTTATAAACCAACACCCCCAGGTCCTTCTCCTCAGGGGTGGTCTAAACCCATTCTCTGCCCAGCCTGTATTATTGTGCTTGGGATTGCCCCACCCAGGTGCAGAGCCTTGCACTTGGCCTTGTTGAACTTCATGAAGGTGGCACTGGCCCACCTCTCAAGCATGTTAAGGTTCCTCTGGATGGCATCCCTTCCCTCCAGCATGTTGCCCACACCACACAGCTTGGTGTCATAACAAAAGTTGCTAAAGGTGAACCTAATCCCACTGTCCATGTCACACTGTCCATGAGTTGACCATCTCCGGTCCCAGTGCTGACCCCTGAGAAACACCACTCTTCACCAGTCTCTATTTGGACATTGAGCAGTTGACTGCAATTCTTTTGAGTGTTACCATCCAGCCAATTCCTTATCCACTGAGTAGTCCATCCATCAAATCCATGCCTCTCCAGTTTAGAGACAAGGGTGTTACGCAGGACAGTGTCAGATGCTTTGCACAAGTCCAGGTGGATATATGTTACATGTTACTTTTTCCTTATCCACTAACACCATAATCCTGTCATAGAAGGCCACGAAATTTGTCTAGCATGATTTGGATGTAGTAAAGCCATGTTGGCAGCGACCAATCACTTCCTTATTTTCTATGTGCCTTAGCACAGTTTGAAGGAGAATCTGCTTCATGATCTTGGCAGGCACAGAAGTGAAACTGATTGACCTGTAGTTCCCTGGGTCTTCATTTTTTCCCTTTTAAAAAATGGGGGGTTATGTCTCCCCTTTTTCATTCAGTGGGAACTTCACCAGTCATGACTTCTCAAATATGATGGGCAGTGGCTTGGCCACTTCATCTGCCTCTGATGAAGGTGAGATGTTTTCTGGACTAAAGAGGCACTGATTAGCCTGCCATACGGGGAAATTATCAGACCCAGTCTGAGTTAGTAAGGATAGCTCACATAATATATTTGGAAAGTGTAAATAATCTGTTTAGGTAAGAAAATTAAATGTTTTGCTCAATTCCAATTTCAGTTGCTCCAATTCGAATGCAAAAAGCAACTTAAGTCAATATATGAATATGAATAAGGAAGGAAGTAGGTCAAAATAATAATGCTGGAAAATCTCAGATTCACCTTGATATAGATGTTACAATGTCTACAAAAGAGTAGTTTCTGTTTTATACTGAACATACAGGAAACCTACTGAAAGAAGGGCTTAATGTGATGTATATTTTTTAGATTAAATGGAAAATATGAGAAAATAATGAAAAGAATTTACTTTCCTATGATACTTTTTTTCCTGAAAATGGGCATTGTGTGGTTTTGGGTTTTGTTTTTTTGAATCTGTGTTTTAATTTTGTGGGTGCTTTTTCAGACTGTGTGTGCATACAAATGTTAGAAAGAAGGAATTTCCAGTTCCTAGAATTAGCAAACATAATTAAAGTTTCTTAAAGCAATCAGTACTGGTGGTGATGATAGTAGTTCTCTTTTTGTGTACTCTTTTTAACATGATTCATCTGTTTGTGATTAAAAATTTAGAAAGCCACTTCAGGCATTCTGCAAGAATTTTCTGCAAATCCCTGTATTTATGTCTATGGACCCATGTGCTATTTTAGCTAAAAAAAATTACCTTTCTAAATCTGGCTTTTGATACCTAAGATGTTAATAAAAGATGAGGTCATGGCCAAAATTTGCCTTTTTTATCACTGCTGCTGTAAATGGGAGACTAGCTTGTACTTTCAAAAAGAATTTGGCCTTTAATCAATGTTGGCTTATCCAGCGTGATCATGAAACATTACCGTAACACATGGGATTTGTATTGTAATTCCTTTGCAATGAACATGCTTGCTTTCTTTTTTTTTCTTCCCTGTAGACTGCTGTTTATCAACTCTGCCAAAAGAAGGATACCATTCATTCTATAATGATAACTCTTTAGCCTAACCAGTGTCTGCATCAAGATTTGCTAGTTCATTTTTGTCTCAGCTAAACATTTTTTGGTGAAACAGTGGAAACACGTTTGCTAAAACCAGCCCCTTTATCTGTATTTTTCACTGGCTTTCTCTCCATAGGGCAATCTTTTTTTTTTTCTATTTGTTATAAAGTTTTCATTAAATCTTCTTCTTATGGCACTTCTAATCCAAATCTGTCACTTCTCAGCCAAACTAAAAATTTATGTTCATGACCTTGCTGTGATCTTTTGAAGGATGTGGAGATCTGAAAAGGTGACTTCAGTCATCTGCTTTTCTGCCTACGGGTTCTTTGTGAGACTACACAGGTGGTGTGTAGTTTTTTTGTTGTGTATTTCAGACTACTGAGAGGGTTAAAAAGGGGCTGGAGTATTTGCAGTATGAAGGACTAATAATTGATCTATTGGGAAGGCTTTAGGCAAGGCTGGGAAGTCAAGGGGTATAAGCAGTTTGGTAGAAACTTCTGTCTGCTTCTCTGCTGGGCTATTTTGTACTTAATTTCACATCTGGTTCTGTTTTTAGAGTCTGATATAAAATGGCTGTTCCAGAGTGGAATTGTTTAGGAATAAATTCCACTCATTTTTTTTTTTATTTTATTCTGTTCATTGTACAATGGTGTTGTGTGTTAATTTAGGATTAAAATTGTGCTAGCGTGACTATGTTGAATTTTCTCAAGGGTAAACTTCTGCATAGACCTGAAGCCACATTGAAAATCAACACAGAAAACAAAGTCAGGACAAGGTAATTTGCTTTATGAGTAGGGTGATTCACCAGGAACAAATGGAAGATCCAGGGGAATCAGACTGATGTCAGCAGAAGATTAGTAACACATGAGGATTTCTCATAAAAATCCAGTTCTGACTAAATGTTTTTGTTGTAAACAACTGCTGCTGAAATGATACATGATAAGAAATCCCCTACTTTATTACAATGTTCGCAGTCGTTCTCTTTCCACAATATAAATGCAACAATTTTCTCTGGCTTTTATAGCTCTGGCAGATAAAGTATAGAGGGTAGCTTGAAGGCTCATCTAGTTTAACCTTTATTAGCACATGAATTCATGAAACTATTAAATAGGAAATAGAAACACCTCAAGATCATATCAAGTGCTCGGTTTGTATTTACAGGTTGGACTGCAACTTTTGGAGATACTGGATGACAGGTCTTTGTTTTCCTGTTTTTTAAATAGAAGAAGTTGAAATTCTAGAAGTAATAAAGTCAAAATATCCTCTATTCCATGTTTTGATTTTTTTTACTTTTTTTCTTAACTGTAGTTAGCAGTTTCTTTCTCTTCTGGAATAAAAATTTGTAAGTTCTAAATGTGTCATTTGGCTTTCATGACATGTTATTCAGTGACAGAATGTGACAATGCTCATTTGTTTTCACCCATTGACGTGATGAATATGAAAATATGAAGTATAAATCTTTTTTTTGGATATGCTATTGAAATAAAACCCTATTCTGATTTTCCTTAAAACAGAAAGTTCAGTTGGAAGCAAGTTGAACACTGTGACAACATGCAACAAATATGCATATTTTTTTCCTTTCATATCTTGTACACGGCTCTTTTGAAATCAGCCTTTGGGTTGCATATGTACCCTATACTGAGATTTGACTGGAGGAAGCAGGCTCTCAAGTGAGGACATTCACATACAGAAATTCCAGTTATTTTGTAAAATGAACTGGTAAGCTTTTTGCTTCCTCTAGACCCCTTAAAAGGTAGATGTATAACAGTAGAAAGAGCCCCGCTGTCAGCCAAAGCACATCGATCTGCAATTTATGCATAATCCAGAGGTGCTGAACAGAAGATTCCTGTTGTAGGCATCAGGAACTCATTTTTCATGGGCTATTAGGAGGCATTTTCCCTTTCAATTCAAATTTCATTCACTGCAATAATTTAGCTCTCAGCACTTCATAATTGTGCGTTAACAAAAATGAAAGGATGGCCTATAAATAAATGTTACCAGAAGCTACAAACAGATCGGCTACATGTTTGCCAACTGTATCCTGGGCTGCATCAAAAGAAGTGTGACAAGCTGGTTGAAGGAGGTGGTTCTGCCCCTCTACTCTGCTCCTGTGAGACCCCATCTGGAGCACTGTGTTCATCTCTGGGGCTGTCAACATAAGAAAGAGATGGAGCATTTGGAGCAAGTCCAGAGGAGGCCAAAAAGATGATCAGATTAGATGTTAGGCAGAAGTTACTTACTGTGAGGGTGATGAGGCACCGGAACAGCTGTCCAGAGAAGTTGTAGCTGCCCCATCCTTGGCAGTGTTCAAGGCCAGGTTGGAGGGGGCTTTGAGCAGCCTGGTCTAGTGTAAAGGAGGTTGGAAGTAGATAATCTTTAAGGTCCCTTCCAACTCAAACCATTCCATAACACAACTTTGCAGAGGCAATAGATGTGGATGAGTTTCCATGCCAAACCAGGTTCAACAGCTTTTAATCTGTATTCTGCTGCAATTATGTGTGCACATGTTTCTGCTCCATCAAGTTGCTATATTCTTCACCTATGCCTTCCTTCCTTGTTTTCCAGGCTGCAGGGCTCAGGGCTCAGGTTGGTGAGCTGTGAAGACTCCTGCTGTTGCCATTTCCAGTGCAAGGCATGAAGCACTCTGTGTTGTAGCGGGCAGGTGGATGGGGAATCCAAATGTGGGGAGGAGTAAGGGGGGAAAACAGAAGACCTAGGAGGAGGACAGGGCCAGCTGGGGCTTTGGAAGGGTCCCTGCTGGGACCACCAGTATTTTTGAAAAGATCATACTACCACATCCTTGCCATGACCCATAATTTCCCAAGTGGTTGCATCTAATAATAAGTGTCACTTAGAGAGATTGGAAAGATAGATCAGGAATTTTTTTTCCCCAGCCTCCAGTTTTCCTCATAGAGCCACAAAGATGGTAGCAGATCTTTCAGGGTTGTGTAGAAAAGGCTCTTTTGCTTTGTTAGATCCTCTCCTGCTCACTCAGACTTCTGGCAGGATGACATGGGAGAGGTCGTGTTTTGGTGGGTTTGCTTTGCACTGTGGCAGGAGGAGAGGCAGCTTGGGGGTATCAGCAGTGGGCACTGGGGAGAGAGGGAGGAGGCTGGACTGTCGGTGCCAGCTGGTGCTTGGGTTGATGTGGTCATCTCTGGGACTTCACCTTCAGTGAGCTGAGCTCTCCATCCTCTTGAAATCACTCAGATGAAAAACGCTTTAGTGGGGACTTGACCTTTTCTTCCCTGGTCACAGAGAGTCTGGGAAAACCAATAAACTTTTATCAAAATTGTTGTTTTCTTGAGCAAAGGTCATTAATGTTTAAAAACGGGGGTTTTGGGGTGTTTGTTTTTATTGTTCAGTTTTTTCAGGGAGTGCAAAGTTCCCAGATGTTTCAAGACACGAGTCCTTCTGCTATAAATCAAAGGGGTATGGGGGTCTGCTGGGCACTCTATGGGAGCTGTAAGCTTTGAAGAACGGGCAGATTTCTTAATTTCCATTAAACCAGTTGTTACCCAATTCAAGTCTTCCACCTCATCTTTGAAAAATGTCAGCAAATGCACCCCAAATGTTTTTTGGTGTTAAACAAAAAGACTCAGCAGAGATTATTTCTGTCTCCTTGGCTTAGAGGCAGGGAGGTTTAAGAAGGGTCCTGTGTGAGCAGATCCCATCATACTTCCTTTTTGGCCTGGTTAAGATGGCTTCTCATATTGTGTTGAAGAATAGGAGAAACTGTCAGAAATCTTGTTTTCTGTTGGCTGACTGCTGAAAGTCTGAATTCTGAATGCTGCTGTTAGTGAGTAAAATAAGCCCAGAGCAACTGAGAAGCCACCAAATGTTCAGTATTTGCATGTTTTCTCTTTTTCTGTTTTGACCTTGTCAACGCAGAAGGGCTTCAAAAAATCACAAAACTCAAAACATGGGCTTTTTTGCACTAATTTTTAATTACTTAGCACTTAGAGTCTAAATTACTGTTTTTTTTGAAACCCTTCATAAATGTCAAGTTTTAAAAAGTGTATGTGGTAAACATTTGAGGGTGATAACACGTGTTTCACATGTTAAACAACATGATTAACATAATGAAGCTTAACTATGGCATGGCAACAGGTCTTCCAAAATTAACTGTGCTACTTGAAATGAATATCACTGATAAATTTCAGACTAGGCTGGAGCGTGATAATTTCTTAACCAAATGCTCTTAAGCCTGGAGAATTACCCTTATATTAATTATAAATATGCAAGAAAACTATGGGATGACAGAAGGGGTTTTAATTTTATCTTTTTGCTTTGTTTGATTTTTTTTACTTTTTCTGAATTTTTCTTCTCTTAAGTTGTCTATTAACAACTGCGTGGCTGGTTAGATGAGCATTTATTTAGTCTCATCAGCGGGATCTCCGCCATCACAAATGCCGTTTCAGCAGCAGTGCCAAACAGCTGCAGAGCACTATCATTATTCACGTGTTTGTAAAAATATCCTGGTTTTATGAGTGAATATAGTGAATCCTGTAGATGAAAATGAATTGGAGAGTGACTAAGCAAATTCAGAGTCGGATCTTTTCAGTGCAGGAGCATCTTATACTACTCACATTTCTTATTTAGATAAACTCTTCTATGCTTATGGACTAATGCTGTATGGTAGTAGGGTTGCAATAATAACAGTGCTTCCACAGGGATGAGCAGCACAGGCAACCCAAAGCACTTAATGGCACCAGTGTTTCCTATAAATTAAGTGTTCAGCATTACATTTTATTGACAGGAAATAGCCAATTTTTCTCAAGGCATCTGGCTCTTGATTTTATTAACCTGCAGGATGCCTAAACAAAGAAGCATATATATAACATTATGTCAAAAGACTATTATTTCCAGAAGGGCATCACTTACATCTGAGACACTAGTGTTTCCTATAACAAGCAGTGAAATAATTGTCAGTTTATCTAATCAGAAAGTAACTATCTCAAAAGCAGATGAAAGCCAGTAATTTTTCATTGGCTTGTCGAGAAAAGATATTATATATACATACATACATATATAAAATAAATGTAATTGTTTTATATATATATATATATACACATTCACTTCAGCCTCCCTTTATTTATTTTGGTGCATTCAATAGCAGCATTTCATAATCTGTCAACTTCCATCCAAGCAGTCAACAGACATTAATTAAGATCCATTGTCTCACACCTGTCACTTTGATGAGAAAGTGGATTGGAAATGGAAGAATAGTGAAGGGCCTGATGGGCAGAGAGGGCAGCATCCCTTAGTGAGCAGCGTGCTGAGAATCTGTCTGCAATTCCTTCCGGGTACTGCCAGCTCCGGGTGGGCTCCGGAGGGAGTTGGACCTTTGGGTGTTTTCCTTGAAGCTCCCCCATCCAAGTTACATTACTATATTGTGTTATTAGGAGGCTCTCAGGGTCAGAGACCAGTTTGGACAGGGGGACTCTAAAGACTCGGAAATCAGAGCATAAAAGATATATGCTTTCAATTTAAATGATCCTGTAATTCTGAAGGACAATCTTATGTGGCCTTGTGCGATTTCTGTGAGTGTAGGGTTGTCAGGATGGTTTCCCTCAGCCAAATGGGCAGTCACGAATAAGCTCACCAGCTCCAGATGACTGTGCTCGACCCTCTGTCACTGTCGGGCCTGGGATAGGCTGCCTGCACTGAAACTTCATGTGCCCAGCCAGGGTATGTGGGACACCTTACTGCAGCCATACTTCATCTTGGGCTTTGCTACAGAAACTGTGACAAAGTCCTTCTCCCTTCTGTCCTCAGAAACACTGCGGAGCCAGGGCTGGCCGGCCTTAAGTGATGTGGATTTGTTGCGTACAGTAAGCACAGATGACAGAAAAGGTGTCATTATTTCTATTAACGATTAGGTCTGTGGCTGCTACATTAATCATTAATTTTGCCCTGGATTTGGGAGCAGGCTTCAGGCCCTTCACTTGTTTACCTTTTGAGACTGTCAGCCCAAGCCTGTGGTTCACTGCTGGATAGGTGAAGCCTTCAACCTCCTGCTGGACCAGCCGCTTTGGTAACACACAGGGAATTTGAAATCTCTCCATAAATACTGTGCCTGTAGTGCTGGGGTACCAACCACCAGCCATGAATGAGTGTGGGGCATGGCACTGACATCTGAAAGAGCCCAATGCTGTTTTAATCAGTTTGAGCTGTTTCAGTGCTGGTCATGGCATCCCAGATGAGTGAGAGGGAGCTCCTCTTGAGACAGCAGCTCCTTCAACTTCTTGCATGTTATTTTGCAAATGAACACCTGCCCAGCTTGAACCATTTTCTAAATATTCCCTTGTGCTGCTGAAGGTAACCTGAAAGCTGCAGGTGCATGGGGTCCAGGTGGAGCACCAGCTTGTCTTATGCTGGGTAGGTGCTGATTAGTTTGGCTGTCACAGCAGAGAGGCAGGTCATGAGCCTTAGCAGGCTGGCTTCTGGCTCCATACCTCAGGCTTGGGCCTGAACAGCAATCTAGACATGCCTCAGAAAGCTGGGTCTGTCTGCATTTGAAAGATGATGCTGCAACCCTGTTGGTGTAGGACTGTCCACCACGATCATGCAGCATGGCTACCTGGCGTTTTGTATCCAGCTGCAGTAATGGAGTCACTTGGAATCAGCATAACATCCTTTCTTTATTTGATGGATTTTACAGATTTGACAAAACTCCTTCTAAAAATGCATGGAGCACTCCCACATGGACCTCCTTCCCTCCCCAAGGCTGTCTCTAATCTCTGTAGCACCCACAGGATCAGTAACTATGACAGATGGTACCAGATGATAGCCTATAGTTGCCCTATACTTCTATATACACCTAAATCTGTAGTTGGCCTAACAGATTTGAAATCTATTATATAAATAAATAAACCCACTAGATAATTTATTATTACATTATATTCTTCTAATATATTATTAATAATAAATAAATACACACATCTAAGACTATATAAATAAATACTATGCAGTTGGCCTAACATCATAAAAATAATGCTTGTCAGTCAGCCATCACCGCTTTTAGGTGTGGAAAAAGGTATGATGTTTGCAGAACAGATGCTGCTTACTTTGACGAGAGCTGTTTGAAAGTCCCTTCACAGTACATATGGGCACAATCATCTGATTCAGTTGGGATTAGGTCCATGTAATTTAGTATTGTAGAGAGAGATGAAAAGATTTTGGAGAGGGTGCTGCCTGTTAGTGGAAAGGATAAATTGGAACTGCTGCTAAAAAGCTGTGGGTTTTACTTTCAGATACAGATAGAGGTCTCTACAGAGACAATTTACCCCACAATCTCTGACTAGCAGAGGATGACCACCTGAAGGAGAAGATGACAGTAAAGAGTGTGGTCATTTAGTTACTGTTTTGTCAGCTGAGGTTATCTGGTTATCCAGAGCTCACACACATATTTTTCTACTGTTTGTAAAAGCTTTCCTTAAATAATGTAGCCAAGTAATCAAGCCTCACCCTAGGATAGAGCAATATTCACATAATTGTTATTCTGTGTTATAACTTTGCCAAAATTTAAGAGTTTATATTTAAAACCTTCGCTGTCAAAATGTGTGCACAATTTCTATTCTCTGAAGCAATTTGGATGTTCCCAAGAAAGAGATGACTGTGTTGCTCAAGTGAAAAAACTCCAAACATTTTAGTACAGGTAGAGCTCTAGAGCAGGGCTGGAAAGCTGGGAGAGGAACTGGGCTTGTGTCAGGGTTTGTCCCTTGCTTGCCCTGAGAAAATTACCCCTGAAAGACTGAGGTTTCTGCTGTTTTACTTCATCCTGTGTGCATGGGGCTGTGCATGCTCACTGTGTGTGTGGTCATAGACTCATTGAGTGGTTTGGGTTGGAAAGGACCTTAAGATCATTGATCGCTTGGAGTATTGTGTGCAGTTCTGGTGTCCTCAACATAAAAAGGACATGGAACTATTGGAACAAGTCCAGAGGAGGGCCAGGAGGATGATCAGGGGACTGGAGCACCTCCTGTATGAAGACAGGCTGAGGAAGTTGGGGCTGTTCAGCCTGGAGAAAAAGAGGCTGCGTGCAGACCTCATAGCAGCCTTCCAGTATCTGAAGGGGGCCTGTAGGGATGCTGGGGAGGGACTCTTCATTAGAGACTGTAGTGACAGGACAAGGGGTAACGGGTTCAAACTTAAACAGGTGAAGTTTAGATTGGATATAAGGAAGAAGCTCTTTACTGTGAGGGTGGTGAGTCACTGGAATGGGTTACCCAAGGAAGTTGTGAATGCTCCATCCCTGGCAGTGTTCAAGGCCAGGTTGGACAGAGCTTTGGGTGACATGGTTTAGTGTGAGGTGTCTGTGCCCATGGCAGGGGGGTTGGAACTTGATGATCTTAAGGTCCTTTCCAACCCTAACTATTCTATGATTCTATGATTATGTAGTTACAGCCCCCCTGCCGTGGGTAGGGGCACATGGTGGAGGGGGATGTGGGAGTGTGTGAGGGATGGGTGGGAATGAGGAGGCAGGAGCAGGAGGCAGGACATAGCCCTGAGGTTGGGGAGGGGGCTCAGGCATTGGAAGTCACAAGCTGCCAGAAGGGTGGAACCTGGCCTGAGGAACAGAAGAGGTCACAGTAAGAGGTAAGGTATACAAGGGTAAAAATTCACTTACTTTGCAGAGAGTAGGTCCCTCTGCCAAGAAACCAGAATGGCCATTTTTCATTGGCATCTTTGTGACACACCTGAACAAGGGATTATTTCTGCCTCACTAGGCAGTTTGGGGCTGTGTGAATGCAACCTGGGAACTTCCTTAGCGCCTTCCTCACTTGTCATAAGGGGTTGCTTACAGAGTGAGACATGGGACAAATTAAAAATACCAAGCAGTTTTCAGGCTGCCTGTGCAAACCTGACTTTACTATCTGGAATGGTAACAAGTGCAGCCTCGGGTTACCTGCTCCCGTATGGCATTTCCAACTGATTTGCAAATAGTTCAGGGTACACAGACTGGGGGATGTATCAGAGCTATGGGGAGAAAGGCTGTCACCTCCAGTACCTTTGCATTATTTGCTGCAGAAACTGGGAAAGTGTGCAGTGAATAAGATGGAACAAGGGGGAGTCTCCTGGGATGGGCTGTTAAATACTGCCCTGGAGAACTCGATTTTCTTCCTGATGCTGCCTGAATTCCATGGGGATTTAAATCACATCACTTTGCTGACATTTTTCACAGGTGATGCCTGTGTGTTCTTCAATTTCTGGATTTCTTATCTGAGCCCTTCAGTCTGACTTGTTGAAATGAAATGAAGAGCACTTGGAGTTTCCAATGGAGATCAGGACAGCTCTGCTTTGCTCTGGAGAAATATAGTGCAATAAAATGCCACGTTCCCTAAGAAAGTCAAACTGTAAATGTTTCTAATGAGTTAGACCTGTTGACATTCCTATCTCTGTACAAGCCTCTATTTGTAAAATGGACATAAGGAAGTCTCTTCATCTCCCAGGACATTTGTGAGAACAAAGCCAGTGTTTTGGGGAAAACACTCATGCTAGGGAGTACATAGGGAAAAGGATAATTTTGTCTTTACAATGAAATTTGAGTAACTTGTAATAATGGAGGCGTTGGTGGAGCACGGAACAAAGATGGAAACAATATAAGGAATTAACTCCAGCAGTGTTGGATGCTCTTTTAGCAGGATAGGAGCATTGCAGGGAGGGTAGTTTATGGCCAGGTAGTTAACAAATACCACAACACACATGGGATGGAGCTAAGCTAGGTTTGCAAAGGCAAACTTGCCTCAGGAGCCCTGTGTTCAGCACTACCAGCTGCTCCTTGGGTTATGGTTGTGCCACAGAACAGAGTAGCATTAAAGGCAGTGAAAGAAAGAGCAACGAAGGCAACTGAGAAAATGCTTCTGCCAAGCAGTGCCAAGTGCCCTCACCCTTGGGTGCTGTCTGCACTGAAATGCATTTGTCCAAAGGTGCTTGTGCACCTTAGAGATAGCAGTCAGTGAGAGTTTGGATACCAGTAGGTACGCACATATGCGGCAGGGCTCAATTTGCAATGCAAATGTAGTTACTGAGGTAGATAAATTTAATTATTTAGAGACATTCAAGCCAGATTTCCGAGTGCCACACTCATGCGTATTTGTCAAAAATAATCATTTGCTTCATTTACTCTGCAATGATTTTCATATTTTGAATTGTCACCTCAGCTCTTAAAGTCGTGATGTATGGCTGGCACCAAAATACCTGAGGAACTCCAGACAAAAAATAAATGCTTGGGAAAGTGGCTGAGGCTGTTCCTGCTCTAGTATGACAACAAGCAGGCTTTATTGCTTGATACACAGACCTAATACCACCATCTGGCAGGTGTACACAGAGAGAAAGCAGTGTGTCAGAAAGTCAGATTAGCATTGTGCCTAGGTGTGTAGCCATGTGGAGGAGTCCAGGAGCAAAAGATGTACATTTCAGAGAATGAAACCTCAGCAGATGAATTCCCCTTAAGGTAATGTGGAAATGTGGCTGTCCTTATTCACTTCGGTAATCTCACGGAGGTGAGCTTGCATGAGAAAGGCAGTTTGGACCTGTACAAGTCATGAAACGTACAGGAGGAGCATGCCTAAGGCAGAGATCAAAATGACAATGCTTTGGTAGGGCAGAAATGGAAAGAAATTTGGAGCAGATGTGCAGCAAATTTTCTGAGAGCATGCAACTAATTTTACTCTTTTCATATGCAACATTAGGAACAGTACATAATTTTCAGCCCAAGCAGATTTGGCACTGGCATAGTTTAGAGGTTTTTCATGTGGAGTGGTGCACTGCAGCTTCAGGCCCTCCGTTCCTCATGATTAATGCGTGCTGCTTTCTGTGTATGAGAAACCTCAACCTGTGCAGGTATAAAATGGGCAATTAAATAGGAGATATCCAGAAAGAGGTTTTCCTCACAACTACAGTGACTGAAAAATCTGGACAATTTTCTTTATTCATTTCATCAGATCTCCTAGCTTTGATGAACTCTTTCTCTTTCTAAATAAGGAACCTGCTTGTTCTTCTTTTTGATGGATTATTCTGCTTAACCACCCAGAATTTTACAACTAATGCAGCATTTCTGGAAAGGATCATATCTTGCAAATCAAACATATGTTTTTGCATCATAATAAAAAAATAATAGGTGACAATGTCTGTAAAAAATAATCTTTGTTCAGTATTTTTATTCTATCAAATTTTTTTTCTTGCCCTACCTGATGTACGTCATTGTGACACATTCTTTTGCTAAAAGACTTCTAGGGGGAAATATTAAGTTTTTTTTCCTTCAATAATATGTGTTTGGGAGCCTTGATTTTTAAAAGGAAGACAAATTCTCCTCTTGTTTGAGGGCCTGCATATAGATATTTTTGATTGTATAGGCCACTCATGAACAAATCTGAATTTGTTCCCTTGCTCGGTTGTGGTCAGAGTTCAAAGCACAAGTACACAAGACTGTAAGTCACTCCTTCTGGCTAATTAACATGATAGTATACTATTTGTCTTCCCATCCCAAATGAGGCATTTAGAGATTGCTGTGGCTCTGGTATCTAGACTAATGATAAGATGAAGAATCATTAGGCTTTTGCACTGACAAGATGGTCTTGAAGGCCCAAGCCCATTATATTTTAGGATGTGCTTTCAAATCTTAGTGTTTCGCACTCATGCTGATTCACAGAGTGTAATGTACTGCTCTCTTCATGTACTACAAGACAGGCAGGGGGATTGGGCATCCTGCCAGTAGCTGTGCCTGCAGTAACCTTGCCTGCAGGCACAGCTTTGGTTCTTACAGAATCATAGAACCATAGAATGGTTTGGGTTGGAAAAGACTTTAAAGATGCCATGGGCAGGGACACCTTCCACTAGACCAGGTTGCTCAAAGCCCCATCCAACCTGGCTTTGGACACTTCCAGGAATGGGGTAGCCACAGGTTCTCTGGGCAACCTGTTTCAATGTACCACCACCCTCACAGTGGTGGTGTTATAAGAATTTCTTCCTTATATCAAATTCTTATATCTAATCTAAATCTACCCTCTTTCAGTTATGATAGCAATGTTTAGCTTTTGTCTAAACTGCCAAGAGGTCTTTGAACTGGTGCCACCATGGAAGAATTTCCCTACTCTTACGTGACATTACTGCTACCTTGTCTGGCTGCTGTTTGCAGGTTCTTCTTTCAGACCCATCAAGAGGACAAATGGAAACATCACTGGCTCAAGAAATATGGTCTCAGTGTGATGATCAAAGCATTTGAATACCTACTTTATGTGGTATGTTGTAAGTCTGAAGAGGATGAAATTAGTAAGTTTTGGCTACTCATAAATTTTTCAGCATCCTTTGCAAAGAGGAGGCTAGAGAGGCCTGGGTAGCAGTTAAAAGAAATAGCAGAAGAACTATTGATGGGTAATGGAGAGGTGTCAGTTTACCATTTATTTGATTTTCCTGTATCACTTCTTTGCTAGTTTGCATTAGGCCCAGTGTGGATTCATGAAATTTGAATGAGTTTACAATATTTTTCAGATAAGAGCAAACCTTGTGCAGAAAAAAAGGTATTATGCAAGAAGTAGTATCAATTATGCAAGAATAGGGAGAAAGTACAGAGCAGCTGACTCAAGGCAAATAGACTAAGTGTTGGAGAATGCTGCGGTGCTGCCGATCTATCTTTTAATGATTATTTATTAAGAACAGACAATATGTGAGCTCTCCATTTCTGGCTTCTCTTCAGCTGGAAGCCATCAATAGAGAAAGGCTAACAAGAGTGGTTTTGAGATAGACATATATTAGGAGTGTGTTAGAAGCTACAAAGAGACAGAAAAATGGTGCAGGTATGGAAGGAGTATTGTGTTTACATTATCTGCAATGAAAATAACATAGATTTGAATGCTGCTCTTGCTATTGATTCTTGCTGACTTTATTGGGAAACACACACTCAGAGACATGCAGTTTGATTTTATGTGGCTAAGCATTTAAGCAAAGCTGTCACTGGCTTTTCAATGAGAAAATTCAATTACTGGGATTTTGACACCACTTTCTGTTTTCTCAGAATTATTAAGATCTGATATCATCCCCACATTTTACAAAATTTTTTTTATCCACTGTTTTATCCTTTTTACTGAGGGCATCACTAAGGTTTTGATATTTTTTTTCTTTTTTCTTCCCCCCCGCCCTTGCATTTATTTCTTTGCTTCTCTTTCCCCCTATTCTGTTAATCTTCTTTCTTTCTTTGCATGCTTTCTGTTCTTCTATTTGCTCCTTTTTATTTCCACGGTTTAAGCTCTCCCACTTTCACATTAATAGGTGAGCCACAAACAGTCAACAGTTTTAGATGGCCTGTCTTTTGCAGTAATCAGCCTTTCCATTTGTGAATAGATGTGTTCTTGATAACTTTGAATGACTTTCTCTAGCAGTTTGAAATGGTGAAAGAGGAAGTATGAGGTGGGCTTGTGAGGGAGGATGATTCTGTAAAACCGAATGCTGTGCTGCATATGATATTCTCCATTCTGAAAACATTATAAAAAGACATGCTTAAAGACTGCTTTTGATGGAGCTGGACACATTAAACATCTAATGCAGTTGGTCTTGCTATCAGGTGCTGCTTGCAACACAAACACTTCATAGTGTTCTATTACTGACCCCCTTAATTGTCTCCATTGAAGTCACAGGGAAATTTAGAAATCTCCATGTAATGCAATCATCTAAAGAGCTGAGTGCATCTGGAAAAATAACTGTAGTCCTGTTTAAGCTTTCCTTTCTCTTCAAAATTTGCTTAGTGAAGGACCTTGACAGTTCTCTGACATCATTTGGCATCCTCAGTGTGTTACATGACAGAAACAATGCCTGCTGTGTTAGCTGGTCTGTCTGGCATCCTAAAATTTCATGACAGAGGTGAATTGAAAGCTCTCAATACATGCATTAATTCTTTGTTTCCAGAAGCAGAATGAGAGTTGCTCCTGTTGATCCATGTACTATACCCTACCATCCTTGTTGATCTGAAATGGGGGACACATCCAGTACAGTTGTAGTTTCTTCTAGGTAGGAACTATTAAAATGAGATTTGAGACTAAGGTCATAATCCTTTCCCTACCACTTGTGTGCAAAACAAGTGTAAGCATATATAAAATACACTGTTGGACTCAATGATCTTAAAGGTTTTTTCCAGCCTAAGTGATTCTATGGCTTTGTGATCATGGTGAAGGAGAGCAACTCAGCCAAAACTATGGAAGATATAGGGGACATAAAAGGCAGAAATGGGATGCCTGGAGGAGTGCTTCTTCTATTTCTCTGGTTAATCTTGCTTCTCTTTAGCCAGCTAATTTAGAAAGTGGGACCCCAAAAGGGTCCCTAGTTTGGCTCTGGCAGTAATTCCCACTGGCCTACTTAATCCAGATGCTCACATCTAATTCAGATACTCAAATTAGGAGGTTGGCACCCTACACTGCATCAGTGGAGAGAGAGATCCTGCAGAGTCTGTTGAAAGCAGAAAGGAACCTTTGCACCGAGGATAAAAGGAATCTGGTGGGACACTTGCCTGAGGCAGGTGGTATGAGTACTCAAATGTGGACCAAAGCAACTGCAGTGAAAACACACTCACCTGAATCTGTGCTAACATAATTTTGAATAATGAATATGCGAGAGGAAACCAATTTGCTTTTAGATATCCCACAAACAGAAGAAAATCATCAGATAAATTATTCATTGTGAATTATTTGCATAGGCTGATAGGAACTCATTAAACACCGAAAGACTGATTTGCAAGAAAGAAATTAAGAAAGTCTTTAGCCTGGTATTTCTCTTCTAAACTTCAAATGATTGACTATCCAGCAAATGAATTTGTCTCTTCTGCTCTTGCTCTGTTCTTCCTGGACCATCCTTACTGAATGTTTTATGGCAGAGATTTTCCTGTGAGCCAAATAGCTTGAATTTCACAGCTACATATTAAAGTGCATCAGAAAACAGTTGAAGACATCACATTTTTTCCGCTTACTTATGGCTAAATTGCTACAAATTTTTAGATTGCTATACTTAAAAGTATTAGCTACAGATACATAAATCTCTCATTTTTTTCGAACACATCCCAGCATGTAGAGGCCAAGAATCCAGCTTTTCCATTAAGTAATATGCCAAGAAATTCTAGGTACCTCTGTTTCTGAATACCCAATCTGAGCCAATTTAAATGGACATCTTGGGGCAACCTAAATCGCTATACCATATTTGAGTTGGAAAAACCTGGATTCTTGTAGAAGAAGGGCTGAATCAGTATCTAGGTTGTTTCAAGCTTTTTTTTGTTTTTTTTTTGTGTAACCTGTTCTTTAAAACGTGCTAAAGATGGCTCCACAGAAAGCCTAGGCAGCATATTCCCAGTGCATGCCTATTCTTGGAATCAGGGTATGCAAATTAAATTATATTTGCTGCAAGTTAAGCTGATTTTGTCTTGTCCCACCTTCAGGGGACACAAGAAACATTTGATACCTGTCCTTATGTATTATTTTCATACAGAAAAGGGTTACTGTGGTTCTCCCCAAATTCACCTCTCCTAGACTTAAGTAGGCTTTCCTGCAGCAGGTGCATTTTCCTGGTTCCTTATTCTCATTCAATTCAGTGCTCTCTCCAAGCATCATGCCCACAATGCTCAGCTGAAGAATCATCAGCTCCAAGGAGAACAGGAGAAAGAATATGTCTTCCATATCTTCTTCTGTATGTTATTCTTTTAACAAGTTGGGTAAAAATTAGGTGTGGTGGCTTTGTAGCATTGCCAGGTTTTACTCATGGTGGAGCAGTGACCCAGTGCAACCTCAGATACTCTTCTGCAGAGTTGCTGTTTAACCAGTTTTTCTACATCTTGTGTCTGCACCACTGATTTCTCTTTCTCCTAATGATTTGCCTTTTTCCAAATTTCTTATTGTTGATTTCACGTCATTGTTCCAATGGGTCAAGTGCATTTTGACTTCTGTTCTCAACTTTTGCAATTCTGCAGTCCTTCCTGACTTAGATAATATTTTATCTTACCCTTACACTATCTATGCTAGTAGTAGTGAAAAAGTAGAATAGAGCTGGCCCTGGACAGCCCATGTGGGATTGCCCTTTCTCATGTCTGCTAAGGATAACATTGAGCATGCAAAATATATACATACACACTTGATATACTTCACTTGATCTCCGCCACACTTGGAAGACTTTTTCCCCTTTTCCCTCCAGCTTTGCGGCCAAGAAGAGAGCCCAGACATTAGAAACCCTTTGGCAGTTCATTACCGGCACAATGGGCAGTAAACACATTGCTGGAAAAACGCAATCCTTTAAGCCCTGACCTAGTTAAGGCTCCTACTTCTGCAGAAATTTGATTTTCCCACCTAGCTAACCCCTGGTAAGTTGTTCCTTTTCTCTCCCACTCTCTCTGAAAGGCTGTAGCCCTCTGTTTGCAGGTGTAATTCAATCAAACAGGCACTGCATATTCTTCGCTACTCATCACCTAGTTCCCCCAAGCACTGACCGAATCATTGCCTACCCATCTGAAGTTGCATAATGATGCAGAGACACAACGGAGAAAGGGATATTTTTAAATGTGTGCTTTATTTTTTTTTTTAAACCTGTATAAATAAATACAAAATGACAAAGAAGTTCATGTTTACTAAACATTGCATTTGATTGTATGACATTACACAGTGTGTGTCACAATAGTCCACATTGTAATTGTGTCCTTTTAGCTGTTGGTGCATAATTCTATAACTCATAGGATACAATTAGTCCTGAAGCTGCATCCAGCCACCCTTTTAGTGGAACCCCTGAGTGCTTACAATTGCAAGAGCATATTAGGGGAGCGCTTGAGCCAATTGGCCTAAATTGGGGAATTTCGTAAGAGAGGTTTGGCATAGCAGAATAAGCTAATGGGAGGGACAGGATAGATTCTCAGCAAAAGAAAAGGTATTAAAGGTTTAGAGCACTTTTATTTCTGATTTTCTTCCCCTTAGCAGTTACAGAAATATATCTGAAGTAATCAAAGTCGGCAGAGATCACAGTTCATTTAGGAATACGATTTTTTTTCACGCTCACTGAGAGCAGGCAAATGGACAAACCTCGCATGATCAGTTTTTACCTGAAGCGCTGGGTCATATTTTGATAAGGGTAAAAATATACCACTTGATGAAATGCTGATTCTCCAAACCACTCACCATTCTCACCCAGTGAAGGTCAACTGCCAAGGTTTTATAGATATGCTCTGGTCATGATTTGCTTGGTGCTTCTTTAAATTGTACTCTATGTGCTTTTTCACATTCATTCTCTCTAATTCTCTTCAGAAGGCTTGAACAGAGCTACTTTTGCTTCACACTTAGAGCTTATAAAAATATTTGATGGGAACAATTTTCATATTTTGTTTGGCCTAGTTAAAGCAAATTGTTTTTTTTTCAGGTAGATTAGAATTTGTATAGATTTTTTTTCCATTATTCTGTGAAATACATGTATTTGATATGCATTTTAGGAATGGGGATAACCATAAAGGATGATCCTTGACTACTTGACATCAATGATTTGCCGCCTAAGTATGGTTTACGTTTGCTCACTGGGTGACTTAATGTATGTTGATGGAAACTATGTCTAAAGAAACAATTATGGTTTTGAATGGCGTGTGAGCTCCAGGGAACTGGTGACATGTAAACCATACCAACAAGTTAAAAACTGTAGAGAGGGTTCTGGATTTTGATGATTTTTGCCTGACTTTATTTTGCCTTTTATGCAGGTTTTATGGTAATGTTTAGATAATTCTGCATTCAAATCTGTTTTTTGCTATTGTTTGCATTTCCTATTGCTTTCCGTTGAAGTGCTGCTCACTTGCAGTTCATTTGACCCTGGCTGATGGATTTAGAGCTCAATACCTCAATACCTTCCTTCACTTTGGAAGCATTTTGAAATAAGGTTGGTGATTATCTGCCTTACAGGGGAACTATTTACCACTTTACTGTTCTATAAAATGATTGTATCCAAGCACAGGTACCCTACTGATTTGATATGGGGCATACTGCTGTTACCTGGCTCTGTGACAAGTCTGCCACATTAAAGAAGTAAGTCAGAAAAGATACATTTTCTCAGCTCACTTTCTGCCTCTCTCCTCCTGCACAGAAGTTCTTGTAGATGATTTCATATGCTTCAAATTTGTCAGACTCAGTAAGACTTTCCTATCAGAACAAAGGTAAAAATGTGAACTTTTTAAAGAAATCCCAGTATTTTCTGCTGACAGTTTCAAATTCAACAACCCTATCCTCCTCTCCTCTTCCTTCCAGCATTTTATTTCCACTGGGCAGCATGTTTTGAAGCCAGCTGTTATGTTCTGTTTGGATTATACTGAAACCCCGTAGTTCCTCCTGGCTTAATAGTGGAAATATTGAGCACCTTTCAAAAATTTGGTAGTGGAAAATGAGCCTCATAAAATCACGGGTAATTGAGCCTCATAAAATCAGCTGCTACTTAGCAAAAATAATGGGACTTTCACTTGCTTTCCAATTCTCTTCTTCCTGCTGTGGCCACCTTCATTTCCGAAGGTACTAACAGAGGATAGAGATGGCAGGTGTGGAAAACCTTCTGGTGTGAATAAAACAGTTCATATTTAGAAAGATTTGTTTGAGCTAAACAAAGTATCTTTCACCAAACAGTTATCTCAACAAAGCCTGCAATATGAATCTCAGAAGAGCTGTATGGCATAGATCCAAAGGCTGAAGGCTACCAAGCACTGGAAAAGCGCAAGCATAAATATGCCTGGATGGCATCCAGAGCCCATGTACGTCTTAGCACATCTACAGAGCACCACAGAGGCCGATTATTCTTGTAAGCTTTTAAAGAACATTAAAAATATGAATGCCCTCTTTAGCACTGCTTTTTGATGAAGGACTAACAAAGCTTTGCCCTGCAGTAGCTTGGGTATGGGTTTTTTCCCATTGTAACCATGCTGGTCTGTTCTTGCCTCTGTGTCCTGGGTCCTCAGGCACTCAGGCAGTGTCAGAGGGAATGTCTGACTTTAGAATATGAACTGACAAAACAAAACTCAGCCTTTGGCTTCAAGAGGAAGACTAAAACAGTTGTCTGGAACGTGATGGGCAGTGCTTTAAACAAATGATCCTAGCTATAACTCCTGTGATGTCTGTGGAGAGGTGCTGATGTACACAAAGAGTACATCATTAAAGTACTTTTCCCATCTTTTTTTCCCATTTTTCCCTTACCCAAGTTTCTCAGTTTATATCTGTTTCTTGCAGTTGTCAATAATTTAAAACTCTTACCTTATTTTCAGCATGTTGCTGGAACAGACCACCTGAAGAGCTCTCAGGACTGTGAGTACATTTGGGAGATTTTTTTGTGCAGGTTTTTATGGAGTTATCTACAATAAACTAAGGCATTTTTCATCTGAGTCAGCTTTTTGTCTCCCTTGACTTTCCAGTTTCCAATATGCATTGCTCATTTTTACCTGTGAAATGTTCTCCATAAATTTATTATTTGCTTTTCACTTCAAACATTTTGTACTCTGAGATCTTGGCTTTTGAAGCACACACTGGGCAAAAAAAGGAACTCACCGATCTTAGCGATCCTTTCCATAATTCTGAAGTCACATATCTCTGCTCCAGATTTCCCCTTTCTAAGCCAGTTCTTTTAACCTTTTTCCTAAAGATTAGATTCTTCAGGCTTGGTGTCACCACTGACTGCGAGTCAGTAACTCTTCCTTTGATGGAGAGGTTTGGAGAGTGCTGAAGGTTAGTTTAAATGGTGTTCTCTCTCTCACTCTCTTTATTCTCCCTATTTTTGCAACTTCGGTATTATAAATCTGCTGTATAACATCCGCAGAGATGGTGATATTAAGTATAATATGATGTCCTGACACTGAGCTTTGAATGCTTCTCCTTTCTAGATGTAATAATATACGCTATGTCACTTGCATATGCCAGAGGCATGTCAGAGCAGCAAAATGTTGCTGGCTTTCCTGTGATAGCTGCTGCAGTAAGATCCAAGCTATTGCCAGAAATGACTCCCATCAGAGGGGCTAATGAACAGGAATAATTGTGGAATTGTAATGTGGCTACTGCCCCTGGAGCCAACACCAGGAGAGGCTCAGCAGAATCCCACCTCTCTTGCACCCAGGGGTAATGTACACTGATTGGTAAAACTGTCAACAGGCAAGTCTGGAGCAGTTTGCAGTAGCACACTGAGAGGAAAGAGAAGAGAGGAATTCAATTGCAGATGTTCTTGACTCAGGAATCACTTTAAAAGAGCCAGCATTTCCCACTTCTCACTGTAGGTAAAGTGCCTGAGGGCTCACTTTGTCCAGAAAGAAAACTGATCTCATCTTCAAAAGAAAAGAAAATGACTCCCTCCAACATATAAGCATTTTATCAGAACATATGGCTATTTCAGAAGCGTTAAGTCGGCTGCTTTTCTCTAGGTAAGAGTTGCAATAAAAAAGTGAGGGCCCATTTGTTTTTTTTTTAGTGAGTTACAAGCCAGAATCCGTTTGACTGATCTCTTTTTCTGTATGATATTATAAATATATCATGCTAAAGTCTTCAGTTCTGGGCTCCAGATTAGATTATGAATGATAGCCACCTTTTATTCCAAAGCAATGAGGTACTGAATCTATATCTGAATTCATATAATTAGGCAGCTGTGAATTTTTATTTTCCATACATGGACAGACTCTTGTCTTTTATTAGACAGCCTTCACACACAGTACAGCTGCAAATCTTCCATATGCACACATAATTTTGCTCACTCCTCATTCTACCTTAGCCCTTCCTTGCCTTTGCAACTCTGAGGTTTTTATATCATTACTCTCCCATCTGCCTGACACAATAAAACCTGAGTATTTCCCTTTCTAACAGCTTTGCATTTCTGCAGCTAGCTTCTTTATTCCTAAACTCCTCATCAACTTCTCTGCCGCTCCTCCCCTGCTGAATCATTACTAATTTCAGGACAGCTAAACTATTCTTTCTACTAGCTTTCAACTATGTTGCTGGGTTGGCTTTTCCTCCTCTTTATATGGAGCCAACTTGAGCTGGGCGTATAAAAAAATACATAATTGGTGTGGGGGTGTACGTACTATATATACATTAGTGGGGTATCTCATTTTTCTGAATATAGATGACAAATATGAAATCATTTTTACTTGTAGCATCAGTGAACAGATTGCTTATTATGAAATATAATCAGTATGTGAAGGCATGTTTTCTGCAAATTGTGTTTTCTGGCATCAATTTGTTTGTATACATTTAAAATTTTGTTTCCAGCAAACTTCACCTGCGCAACTTGGCAATTTCCAGGAAGACAAGTGTCAGTCTTACTCGAAAGTATGCCTGCTCACAGAATAGAGCATATTTAAGGGGACCGAGTGTGGGCAAAGAGAATCAAAGTAAAATATTCTGCATTTATTTATAATGTACTCTATCGCATATAGTCCAGATACCCAGCTACAAAGGTCTTTAACATAATTCTTACATTTCCCATATGTATAAATTTTTAAGTGAACTCTTGTTCTGCTGAAGGACTGTTAGATGTCTTATTCCCCAGTTCTTTCTAGGTAGGTGCTTGGCATATATTTCAGTTATTCTCTGCCAGCAAGCTGAAGTCGGCAAAACAAATCCTGTTCTCCTCAGTAAATTCATTCATCTTTGTACCTTTAAGTGATAATTACAGTGTATGTAAACATGAGCACACATCACTGTTTTGAGTCTGTAATTCCTGCTTAGTTTCTGTGTGCAAATTAGTGGTACAAATAAGGAAACGTGGTATTTTGGAATATTCTGATTTGCATGCAGCAGTGTAAGAAGTACACATGGAATTCAGACATCTCATTTGTGAATGCTTGTTGGGCTCAAATGTATTTCCCGGTAACCTAAAAAAATCAGACTTAACATGCCTCTAATTTGAATATACACATAATGATGATTTTTCAGAATAAAATATACTGATTAAACATTTGAAAAGCCTGATTTTTGTAAATTAGATCTATGGAGAACTGTGTGAAGGAGCTCTCACTAACACAGACAAATGAGGCACACCAGTCTTGTATGGGAGTTTTGCCCTCTTAGCTCCAATGCGGCGCTTAGATGTAGCGTCTCTTACATTAGGTTAGCAATTAGAAAATAGATGTAATTTGATTTTCTGTTTCAGCCAGAATTTTTGGAAATAGTGCTTGTGGATCCTGAATTTAAGGCAACACAAGAAACAGTGACTGGAAGGGACAAGGCCAGGACCTGTAACAGGTGATACGAGTCACCTTTAGGTTGCAGACGCAAACTTCCCACTAAACTAAAGTGGCCAAAAGCCCTTGGCAGGCAGAACCCCATTAGTTCTCAGGCCTGCTGCTGTTTGCAGTGACTGGGTTTTGGTCTGGCTCACCTGCTTTTTACAGTAAACTGCTTCTTATTTAATTGCTGCAACCAGGTGTAACAGAGCATCTGCAAATATCACCCTTAGCTCTAGCCATGGTGGTTTGCTTCTTCACTGAACCAGTTGGTTCAGGGTTGCTGCTCTCCTCCAAAATATGACAAAAAGGTGTAAAAGGGTGGTCTACCTGGATGTGGGAAAAGTATGATATATCACTGTTATGGGAAGATCCTGGGCCAGCAGCTGTGGTTCTGCCGGGAAGCAAGGGGGTGGGTCTCTCAGTGATGATGTGGCTTCCTAAGTTTGTGGATGCTAAGGTGTTGATATGAAAACTTTTAATAGTAAGAATTCTGTTTAATAGTAATACTTCAGGTCTACCTACCAGATCTCAGTAGGTCTAGTTCTTGTTTGAGCAGATAACCCTAAATTTTTGATCAAATCCGTTTGAGATTTTACCTTATATGTTGGTCGCCTGCTTAGGTTGAGTTTCCTAGATGGATTAGCTAGGAACAACCTGCAAAAAGGGTTTGGATCCCACTGACATGGAAATGAACAGATGTGAAGTGAATGCATTTTCCCTGTGCTTGCTGCTGAGCATTATGCAGCCCAGGACAACAGGGAGTACTGAAGAAGAAGGGCACCCTTTGTCTTCGGGATGCTGCTGCTCCCCCTGAGCTGCTCCACCACCCCTCTCTGATGTTGGAAAGGGTGCACAGAGTGATTATTTGGATTAGGCCAGGCAAATCAGTTTGTTAGGGTGGTGATGGCATGGGACTTGTATAGCAGTTTGGGAGCACAAGAAGCAAAGAGAGAGACAGCCATTTTATTTTAGGCTTATGCTATACATTGAGATTCATTATACAATTTTTTTTTCCTAAATTAATACAAAAATAGTAAAAATAGGTTAAAAAATCCCAAACAAAAACCCCTGACATCTTGCAAGCCATTTATTTGACACACAGATTAAGACTTCTTGGATTTTAAATAATTTAGAATTATTTATGCTGATTTTTTTTCCTTTTCTCAAATTAAAAAAGGATGATGACTTGCAGAACGCCAATGACATCAGACCATCTCTTGCCTGAGAAGCGGCTGCCCTGGGCAGCCACAGGTGATGCTGAGGTGCCCTCTCTCTAGGCAGGAAGCTGTGCCAGGACCACGATAAGGTGAGTGGTGGCATGCTGGGCATGCTGCTCTGCCCCAGCCTATGTACCGTGGGGAGGAATATGTGTTTGAATTCCTTCCCAGGATGCTTTTGCCATGTCTTTCTCTAAACACCCCCACAGTTTGGAGCGAGAGGAGCTCCTCCCTGTTCTCTAATGAGATTGGGGAGGGGGTGAAGGGAGATAAGGTTTCCCTGCACTTGCACTGGGCTGGGACCCCTGGGGGTGCCCTGCAGTGATGGTGCGGTGCCTGGCCTATGGGTAGAAGATACTGCCCACCTTTGGGGAGGAGAAGGGGCTCTCTTCCTTCCATGCCCTGTTCTCATCGCACTTGCGTGTACCCCAGGAAGGCTTACTTATTTCTAAACATTTATAAGAAAATAAATGACAAGTAGTTTTAGTGATAAATGCAGGGAAGAAATACTTTGCCCCTACATAGCTAATTGTACAACTTGATTTGTATGTCTCGGGGTTTTAACACCCACAGAGGCCGGGGTGAAGGGGAGAAAGCTGTGAGTAATCCTTTCTAACCAGGGTCTTCCAGAAAGTGTCTTCCCATGGAGCCTGTGCCTTATCATGCATGTTCTGGCTCAGCAAAACCCAGCAGCACTGTCGTAACATGAGGCACATGAGGAGCTACCTGTGTGCGCACGGGAGCACCTGCATGCTGCTGGCTGTGCATGCCCTGAGAGCTGCCAGGCTGGACTGTGGGACAGGGACATGGGAAATGACCCTGTCGCAGCGGCTGGTCTGGCATCTCCCATGCCCACAAAACAGAGCTGTCCCTGCCCCTCTGCACCCCCAGGCACACAAGAGTAGCTAATGTAAGGGGGTCTATAGTGAACTCCAGGCTAACTCCTGTTAACCCTGCTTCGCTTCCCTGCACCTCCTTGAACATACTATCTGCTTCAAAAGTTAACAATTGAGCAAACACCAGTTTGCTAATTTTTGAAGCAATCAGTTCTCCCACAAAGCCCACTTGCTAAAGAGCTGTTTCTGTCTTTCTCACTGTTTTCAAGGGAATGCATAGTCTTCCTTCTGACTCGACTGAACTCTGCCCAGTTGTGCTGCCACTCTGTTTTGTTTTTCTCTTGGAATAAAAATAAACAAGATGTTGGCTGAGGTGGGATCTGGAAGCTCATAGGACAGTCAGCCTAGAGAAGAGCATTTTAAAGTGCACCTTTCAATTTATAGTACACATTTTACCTGAATTCAGTGCTGGCTCAGAAAGCTTCTGAGAGGAGATGTGAATCCTCACGTGGCTCAATGTAACCTCAGGTACTGTTTTCTCTCCAGGTTCATGCAATTGACCATGATAAATGTGTTTGCTTGTCTTTGGAAAAAAAGTTCTTTTTCTTTGCCAGATAGCTTTTTCTCAACCTTCACAGTTCTAATTTTAATCTAACTAGAACACTTTCATGTAAAGCTTTGGGCAGAAAATTCTGGCTTCATAAATTAATTTTTATAGCGCAGTTATTCCAGTTATACCAACTTTTCTCTCTTCATTTTTTCCTCCAATTAGAATACTTGTAAATCGAAAATGAACTTGTGCTAAGACAACATTAGGAATTATGTTACAAGAAAACTGGACTGATCTTGATGATCATATGCACTTAGGCTGTTCTTTTTTTTCCCTCTGCTTACCCCATAGTAAAAATATACTGTACACTATATCTTACTGTATGGAAACTGTAATGTTTGTAGAAGATACATGTGCCCAGTGAGCCACAGTCCCACACAGTCTTGTTAGCCTTAGCTTAAATTTTTGCTGTTACATTTTAATCAGTGCCTGACAGTGTATAATACTCTGTTCTACTCTCTGAATTTATACAAAAAATGGGTCATCTGTATTGCAAATAAAACCACAGTGATACCTGGGCTAAAAAGCCACTGAAGAGTATGACAAAAAAACTGTTTAAGCCTAGGTAGTCTTCCAAAATGAAGGTTCACCAGTAAGGATAAAATCTTATGCACAGTTAGCCACTGGGGTAGCTTTGGACTGAGACAGAGCACAGTATCTGCACCTATTAATCAATTGGCGCGGTGAGGACCAATTGACTTTGGTGAAGATAATAGCTCTAGGGGAAAAAGTCAAAGAGGAGGAAGGCCAAAGTGGCTTAGCATAGTCTGAAACCTTGAGAACATGCCGTTTCTGGTTTGTGTTGAGGTATTCAAGCCTCTCCTGTAAAGAAGGAGTATTTGGTGCATCGCTCAGGTACATCAGGATTCAGGCAGAAATCAAACAGATCTGGGCTGAGTACTACGCCTGGCCATTTTCATGGCTTTACCTCACTAAGCCTGGAGGTGGGGAGTAGGCTGGCAGCTTGAGGCGAAACACAGTGAAAAACGTATGGTTGTTGTTTTTGGCTCTGCTGAGGGGAAGCTTCACAGACTGCCTCCTGCCTGTCCTGTTGCTCTCTGCGCAGAGGCACAGCTTATCTTCCCCGTTCCAGTACAAGACAAACAGCAGGAGTTACTAGTTACCAGTGGGGTAACATGGCACTGGGGGGAGGAATCTGCCTTTAAAGATTTTTAGGAACGGGGTGGACAAGCATTCTTCAGAAAGGATTTACATGTCATGCTCTGCCTGGGGGAAAGGAAATGGGCTGCATGTCTGCTCACCCTGTCTTCTGTGGACTCCCAGGCATGCCCTGTGGCAATTTGCCATAGGAGTGCCTCCACATCCTTTTTGTGACAGGTTTGGAGATAGAGAAGTAACTTTATCATTGGTTTTATCACCTTTCTCTGAAGATCTCTGAAGGCCTCACATGCTGAGATTTAATGAGATCTGTGAAACTACAAGCTTGTCTTTGGACATCTCTTTCAAGATGCTCCTATCTATGCATTTCAATTAGACGTAAAGAGGTTTATGGTAGCCATCTTTGCGTCTGGTGTTTGCAAGTGATAGCATCAGGGATAGCAGAGGTGTAAAATCAGCATTAGCCATGTATTCCTCTCTGCAGTGTACAAACAACCTCTTTCACACATCTCCTATTTCCACCTGTCCCACAAGCCAGTAGATTGCTGCTGCCAAAAGCGTTTTGTGATTCCTCTCTAACTCTCAACTAATTTGCTAATGCCCTCAGAAGTTTAAAAGCCACTGCAGCTGCCTGTTGACAGCCAGGAGATAAGGTGACTGTTATTCAAATGACATAATAACCATAACATAAAATCTACAGTGAAGTATTATTTAAGGAAAGATTTTTGGCTGGAAAACGTAGGCCCAGGCCTGAGTCTAAAGAAAACAGGGGAAACAGATCTTTCCTGTAGCCTCAACTTCATTTGGCTGTGTTCAAGGTGTCCGCCTGTTTTCTGCCAAGGCTGAAGTTATTACAGCTTCCCAGCAGCAAACGTTGTTTGTTCAAGCAAAGAGCCTGTGCGTTCCTGGACACAGCTTCCTTTCCTTCTGGTCAGAGAAGGGTATTATCCAGGGGAAAATAAACGTTGCCAGCTGCACCGCCGACTTGTTTTGCTAACCAGTGCATAACATGTTGCTTCAGGACAAAATATCTGGTTATCTTATTTTCTACTAGGGAGGAAGCTTCAGAAGTATCTCTTTGCTTGAAAATGAATATTCACTAGGTGGCATTTGTGGGTTTTGCACTGTGTGTTTTGGGGGATCACTGGGATTGGATGCTAAAAAGAAGTTTCATACAATGAAGCATACCCTGGGCTTGTGACCCTGTGGTATGTACTAACCACTGCATGGGGAACAGGCAGCCTCCTGAGTTATAGCACTCCCACAGGTCCGAGCCCCATCGCTCCTGAATTATCCCTTTACGCTCCAGATGCTGTTATTGAGGCAAACACTGTGTCAACTGCTGAAAACTTTTCCAGTGCTCTTATTTTCTGGGTGAGCTGTAAAAAGGAGTCAAGTTGCAGTACATTCATCTTGAACCAAAAAGCAATGGTCCATACATTGTATATTCATGAGACACCAGCCAGCTTTCTGCAAATGGGTTTTGACAAGCAATGTATAGTTGGAGTACTCTCAGCAAAACCTACAGAATTGGCTTCTATAACCCCACTGGGGTTCAACCTCATGATAAAACCTTAGTGTAATGAACCTGTTGCTCTTAAGGGTGGAGGGGGTAGAGGAGGAACGAGATGCTGCTTTATCTGTATTACTCCACATCACAGATGCTGACAGAATTATTGGTTTAGAACTCACGGCTCCAAAAAGATTCAGTAATGCAGTATTTATAATTTTGGTTTGTTTGTTTGTTTTTTTTCCTTCTCTCAGATGTGGTGTTTTCAATAGGCCCCTTAGATATGGGCTCTTTGGAGACGTTGTTAAACTTGTGCTAAACAGCTGCCAAACTGCAGTCCTAACCTTGGGTGTTTTCCATACAACTCTGATGGTCGACTGTCTTTTGGAAGAGCCCATAGCTGCAAGGTCTATTGCTTTACAGGTACTAGGAAGATAGAGGGATTAAGTTATACATTATGCAAAACTACCCACTAATCCTCTTAGTGTGCATTACCAGTGAATGGCCTGAAACAGGCTCTCACTAGAAGAGCCCTAACATTCACTTTCTTGATGACATTTTAGTATTTGAGGTTTTTGTCATGGATGTCGGTGCTGAAATATTCAGTACACCATCTTCTGTCTGCTGCTAGATACACTCATGTGTTAGTAGAGTGCTAACAAAATTACAGTTGGTAAAGCAGATTACATGTTTAACTAGTAGCGAGACATGTATAAAATAAAGTTACATATTTTCCTAGAGTGACAGAGCCACTGGGATTTTTTTTCTTTTTCTTTTTTTGTTCTTTTTTGTTTTTATAAGAAAAAGAAACCACTATAAAACCATGATTAAAAATGTTACAAGGGATGATTTACATTTTCAAATAATGTTATTTTTGGGAGAAAAATGTGATTTTTAACATGAAAGTGTTTGGAAAGCATTTGGTTGCTGTGCCTTCTTTCCCAGTACAGTTTGCTATCTTTTACACAGTCTTGCATAAATGTTTAAATTAGGGGAGAAAAGAAAAATTAAATGTGATGGCTAAGACCTATAAGAGCTGACTCACTGACTTGAGTTATTGCTGTGCAGAAAGTTTGTAAAGCCTTTACATCCAGCGAACATTTAGTGCTACTTCAGCCTTGACAGTTGACCTTTCAGTCTGATTGGGTTTAGCCACAATAATTGCAGCATCTGCAGTACAGACCATGCAGAGAGCTGCTTAAGAACCCAACTTCTCTCATTAGATCTTACTTCATGTGTCTGAAATTCAACACCCCCCCCCCCCCCCCTTGCATGTGTGTGCAAATTCTCTCGTAATACCTGTTACAGGAGCTGAGCAAGGTACAATCCCCCCAGCTCTTTAAAAAAAAAAAAAAAAATCTAATTTCTCCCATCATTTTGAATATTCCTGGATTTAGCTTGGGGTGGGGGTGGGGAGAAGGAAAACATCCAAACCCCTTCCTGTCCTCAGATATTTAGTCACTACTGGTTTCTTTCTTCTTATTTTTTTTTTTCCTCTTTTTCCTCAGTAAGACCTAGTGTAAAAAAAGCAACAAACAAACAAGTTAGACTGTTGTAATTTGGTCAACCACTCGGGTGCTATCCATATCCACCATTTCAACACACTCTATTTCCTCACGGTTTTCAGGATTCTTCTTCTCTTTCCTCTTCTTTTTGGATGGTGGCAGGAAAGTCAGTATCACAGGTAAAATGGCAAAGCAGTGAAAGAAGGTGACTAATGCTATCAAAAACAAGCACCTGAACAGTGTACGGGTCAGATTTGAAGGCACAGCTGCAAGAGGAATCAGACCAACAATATAGCAGAGGTAGCTCTGCAAAATAGCTACCCCATGCACTTCCAGGGCATTTTTCACCCATTTAGTTCTTGTGAACTCTTTGCCCAGGACAAAGGTTGATAACAGTGGAGCACAGTTGTCAATTGTGTAATTAATTCCGTAAATTAAGCACAACACAGAAATACAATCTAGTTCCACTTTCCACAAGGTCATAAAACCTATAACTCCAAATTCAACTGAGGCAACAGTTAGAGTGAGCCAGACATTGATCAGAGAGTCTGCCACGAGGAATGCAGAGAAGAAGAGCAGAAATAAAGCACTAATGCAGGAGTTTTGTAAGGGTGCTCCCACTGAAGAAGCATAACGATCCATGTACACAAATGATGGATTGAAAACAATGAATTTCACCTTGGAGGTGAGAGAGAGCTTCCTCAGGGTCTCCAAGAGGTCATAAAGTTCTTCCCTCTTAGTTTCCATTGTCTTGGCCACCAAGAACATCCTGGATGCCACGACATCAACTTCATTGTTGTATTTCTTGGAAAAGATGATATCCTCTGAAAAATGGGCAAACTGAGGGGTCTTCAGGAAGTTGTTCCTCAACATATCAGTGAAGTTCTTCTTGGGCAACCCAGTGGATATGTTGAGTTTCCTAAGGTAATTTAAGTAGCTTTCAAACCAAGATATCCTCACAAAGCCCTTGGTATACTCCAGTACATCCTCTTGGACACTGGTATTCCAGTACTCAATCGACTCATAAATGTAGAACCCAATCACTGGGCTGTAGTTACTGAAATACTTCTGCTGGGCAGTTGTATACTCAATAGTCCGTGTCGCAGTCGCTACGATGTTGCTCAGGTCTGACCCTTCACTGACCTGCAGGTAGCCCATTAAGGCAAAGGAAATATAAACAAGGTAAAAGAGAACTACAAAAGGCTTGACATAAGTGTTTGTTATCCAGTCACAATAATATCGTTTCAGGAACCACACCAAAAGATGACTCTCGTAAGTGTTTGTTTCCTCTGAATCATCTGTGTCCTCGCTGAATTTGGCTGTCAGAAGAAACCTATACCATGCAGGCTTCTCTTGCAATACCTCTGGCTTTGGTACCTTTCTGCAGAAGATACTATGCTGGTAGTTGTTTTCTATGTAGCCAGTAAACACCAGGCTGGAACCATAAAAGGAGAGTACATAGAGGTAGTTGAAGAAAATTGCAATACAGGAATTGCAGCAGAAAATCCTGGCTGCTTCAATGTTAGTGAAGGGACTGGCACCTATTCCAAAAGTGACCAGGTACATGGCAGTGGTGAGAGAAAACGAGAGCATGGAGTCTGCAAATACAGCTGCAGTCCTCTCTTTAACGTGTTGGTCTTCTCTAGTCTTCCTCCAGGAGGACAACATTTCAAAAGTCCCATATAAACCATGACCTACAATAGAGAACAAAGCGGGTGTTTAAAGTACTCAAATCAACGTGGAAAAACATAACGCAGACATGCTAAAAGACTCAAAGGAGACACATCTGGCTGTTACCAGTGCTTGAAGCAAACGTCCTGCAGAAGAGAGATATTATTATGGAGGTCTAAGCCACAGGAGTGCATTTGCCACCTGACTAGCAAACCTTAATGCCAGAGCTTGAGGAGAGTTCTGCATCGCTGGTGCAGGGTTGATGGATTAAAGAAAAAGGATTTTTTTTCTGATTGGCTGTTTCACTTCATTATTTTGGTGTGCCTGCGACGGAAGATGCTTTGAAATTAGTTTTTCCTGGTGATGGGATATGGCCTGTGGTGAAAACAAAGAAATACAACCTTGAAGTGCCTTATGCTGGAAGCAGAGATTTAGTTGGCTGTTTTGTGGAAAATCTGTAAAAAATAAAATTTCCATATAAGCTGAAAATTGTCAGTTAAATCAGCCACTGATTTTTCCACCTCCTAAACAAATTTTCCGTCAGGAAAAAGAAATCCTAGAAACAGAACACACTAAAAAAGCACAAATTTATTTTAAAGATGCAGAATGGTAGAACTGATATGGAAGTGCTTAAGGCATTAGTCTTCTTACTTTACTATATTTAAGGGTTTGTAAAACCAAATACAGCTCTATTTTTCTTGGCAGTTCCTACACTTTGTAATTAACTCTTAAAACAGATATAGCAGTCATGAAAGGAGATGGACCTGCAGACCTAGAATCCTGTGTTTAACCCCGAAGTGCAGGTAAATCAGGAAAAGTACATGGGCTTATCTTAATCCCTGGTTGCTCATCTTCCTGTTACAGTTTCTATTTTGTGACTGATAACCAAGGTGCATTTAGAGGACACAGACCTCTGCTCTCTCGTAGCGGACCTGAGCTGGGAAGGCAGCCATCGACCAGCTATAAGGTGAGAGTGGCTGAGATAAAACTAGTTTGATATTTTACACAGAGAAGAACAAAAAAGTACAGTCTTTGCATCACATCTAAAATGTAAGACACTAATATTTTCCCATAGTAATTCACATCATGTTCATTTTTTCTTAATAGTTCCTTTCCATCTAATCCCATCTTTTTTACTGTCTTTTAATTACTCCTCCTTATTCTTTTGCTCTTTTTGCTGTCCCCTTGCTACCTCTCTGGTCTGCTCTTGCATTATCTCCAGAAATTCCCAAAAGCGAGTCCACAGTGTTTTGCTCTTACCCATTCCCTGATAACATTAGATAAAATTATAAATGCTAAATTAGTTGCAGATGACCCTAAAGTGCAATCACTGGACTTTTGAGGCTGATGCTCATCAGGCAGGTCAAGGTAATTCACAGATCTCTTAGAATTTCAGGCTGTCTGCAGAGTACCGAAATTGCTCTGTTAGCTCTGTTCTCTCTGCCTGTAGATGAGTATCACTTTTGCCACAATATCAGTTAAGAAACCCCCAAACTAATGAGGCATTGTGAAGAACCAGAAAAACAGAGGATATGTTAGGGGGGCTGGAACTAGATGATCTTTTAGGTCCCTTCCAACACAAGCCATTCTGTGATTCTATGATGACATTTATTCTTAAATATATCATGTAGGCTAAATATTTAATTAACTTGAGAAAATAACGCTTCTGTGGTCAGTACCTTTTACTGTACTGGAAGCTGTAGCTGATTTACTCCACCCTTCCTGCAAGGAATATCCTATCTATATTTCAACAGATGGCAGAGCTGGTCAGTCTGTTAATGCTGAAAAAATAGGTATGGGGTATTTTATAAAGAATTCAAAACACAGAGCTCGTAAGATGAGATAATAGGACAGCTGGTGTGTCTCCTTATCACAGTCATCTGGTATTTAGAATAACAAAGTCTGTGCTCTCATGTAGATTAGATATCTTACCTGTGTTGTCATTTGGAATCATGACATGGACCACGAATGTCCAATTTGTAGCAATATTACAGTCCCGGTTTTGGTATGGCATTTGGCATTTATCTTAACTTTCCCAAGCAATGTTTTACAGCTGCTTTCAGAGGCCAGGTCAAGACTGTCAATTTGGTAACTAGCACCGTGCCCCCTCTTAAAGCTAATGGGGAATATTGGAAGTCCCCAGATGTAAAATCAAGTGAAAAAGCACGATCAGTGACTGGCACCCTGTTGCTAATTATGCTTCATATAGTTGTGTTCTAGGCCCGGTAGGGAAAGCTATTAAGCTTGCTTTCAGTGTGCTCTTTGTAAAGACAGACTGACCTTTATTTAAATGTAACTGATCACTTGCCAAAGCAGGGAGTGAGAGGTTTAATCCATTTATGGCTCCCATAAGTCCTGCAGACAGGCTTGTCTGAGAATTTCATATAGCATCATATGCATTAGCTTAGAGTGAGCAAAACAGAATAAAATGAAGTCATTGAATATTACAAATTCCATCGTGAGCTTTAGTTATAGCATGTTTTTGTAAAAAAACATTACAGTGTTAATAGGCTCTTGCATAAAAATACTCAAATAGCCGCATTAACTTGGAAAGCTCTTGACTTTGCTATGATAAAAAGAATTTAGAGCTAATTAAATACAATGCTGAGCATGACTTTTTAACAGGTATAAGATTTTGGATAATGTCTGATAACATGACTCCTGATACCACCGATTTTCTTTAAGTAGGAAGCATAAAACCACAATTTGCTCTTACACAACCTTTGAGACTACCCTAAAATGGAATCTGATTTAGAGAACTGCTCAAGTAAAGGCATGAAGAGGCGTCACCACATGTGCTCCACAAAGCCAACAGAAAAACATTTAGATACTCTTCTATTTTAGGACAGGTTCCTTTTGTTTGCTACACAATCTGCATGGTAGGAATTGGGATTTTTCTTCAACTGTAGAGCCTGTGATTCCTCTGTCCACTTGTATAACAGCTACAACATTCTTGTTTACCTTTAGGAAGACAAGCCTAAATTGCCAAACTTGCACCCTTTTTGCATCAGTAGCACTGATGCCCCAAACTTGTGCAAAAATTAGGCATGACAGTCCAAAGACTAGCCTTTTTAAACTAGAATGGGATTTACCTAACCTAATTTACTCCTTCAAATACCAACCACAAGCACAACAAGGGGTGACAGCCTCCAATGTCATCTAACTCGCTGATGCTCATACAAGTGTAATCCACATAGATTATGGCACATAACTCCATGGAAACATTTTCTGAGAATTTATTTCAGTTTTCTGTCATTTCAGAGTTTCCATTTTTTTGCATCCCTAAATGATATGCACTGATTACCTCTATTCCTCTTGCTGGTGCTTTGTCTAGTCTATATACAAATGAGAAGAAGGCATTTTTTCCTTGCAAATAAATTCTGTAATTGCTTTGACCAATTTTCCCTTTTTAATAGAGATTAAGCCACAAATCTGTAATGATTTAGTGCAATTTGTTCATTATTCACAGTCACTCAGTAAATAATAAATATGAACTCAAACAGCTAATGGGCTATTGGAGATCTTTTCCTGTTGACATTTGCTATTATGATTCACTGGTCCTGCCCTATAGTCAGGCTGTACAACCATGAGCTAAGAAGGAGGAGTACGTGGAAAGATAGATTTATTTTTTTTTTTTTTTTAAGGAAAAAGGGTTCTAAAAGGGCAAAAGAAAATGTTATGGAAATAGGAGAAAGGTATTGGATAAAATGGGGACCTTTCTTCCTTATTCTTTTTTTCCCATGGGTTTGCATTGTAGGATATACTCCTACCACATGCCTTGGATGACTGAGAACAGAAATTCTGGCTTTTGTAGCCAAAGAAAATGAAGCAGATAGTCACTGTTATTTCTGGGGTGCTTAATCATATTTTTTTTTACAGGCTGATGTGGGCTATCTTTAACTTTAGAAGCTAATAACACTACCAGCAATAAAAACAATAAATTATTCCTAGCTTAAACACAGTGTTTTTATGAGTAGTCTGAAAATGCTATAAAGAGTTTCGTTTGCCTTACAATTTGTCTTGCAATTACACATGCTCTGCAAAATCAAGCAAAGCATGCATGAGAGAAAAAAGCACTTGCAGGAAGTTGTGAAAACTAAGGCAATTATTTTATCTTCCTTGAAATAATCAAATTATTTACCTCATTTTAAACACTATTTATGTGCAGCACTTAAACTGTTCTTTCTAGTACCATTTCAAAATCTCAGAAAATAAATGCATCCTTTCCCCTGCTGAGTGGTTATTCAAGCAAGAGGCCTTTACGAAGGGGCATCGGTGGCCTAGGCTTAAAGTTGGCTCTGTTCCTGCCTGGAAAATTGCGAGACTGAAGCAGAGAGGGGTGAAGGGATTTAAAGCAGCCCCAAAGCCTGTGAGAGGGCAATGAAGCAACCTCCCTGTCACCGGAGTCGCAGACCAGCTCTCTATTAATTTGGCTTAATTACTTCCCTGAAACAAAGGCTGCTTCCCACTTTTATTGTTTAGAGATTAAGGGATATGTTCAATTTTACACTAAAATCATGTGAGGTTTTGGTCTTATTGTAATGAGGCTGGGGTATTAAATAGACTTCTTCTGTAAGAAAATGTAACAGGAATGACTGAGAAAAAGGTTTGGGTTCCTTTTCTTGCAGTTTTACCCATCTATGAAAGCAGAGAGTAATGCTACACTGTGGGTCTCATTTTTTTGTTCTTACTGTTTCGAAGGTTGCATGTCTCTCTGTGTGTTTGATGCTTGAGTAAAATCTCTCTGAATAAAGTACCACTTACAGGCTGTGAAGTTACAGCCTTCTCTGGGGAAGGTCGCATTTTAGGGGTAATTAATTTTATTCATCCCATTTTAATGCAGTGGCACACAAAACACTAATAATGATTGATCTCCACTTCAGTGAGCTGAATGCTGCACCAGTATGTATGTTGCCCATTACCTGCCAGATTTAAGACTAATAAAGCACCAAACTGTCTTCCTAAGGGGACAGACTTCTCTATCAGCAAAGCTGGGGTATGGGGTGTTTCCCCCTTCTCAGGCACTGGTTCCTGTCCCCTACAGAAGTTTGCTGCTCCCTCATTACTATTAATTCACCTGTTTCTAATCCAAATTGTACTAAAGGAATGGTTGGGATTTGAAACATCAGCAACCTTTTTTATTTTTTAACCTGAAATCTTTTCCTGACAGTGCTGCCACAAAAGACTTCCTGAAATTGGGAATGAGTCATGCTAGGTTGTATGGTAGCCTTGTAAACTTGGTAGGCAAAAAATGGAAGTGGAAGCATGCTCTGACAGAGTTACCAAGGTTAAGTCTGGATTTGGATCTAAGATTTTTGCTTGTATTGTAATGACTGCATCCTTGTAATGCTATCAGTTCACCTGGATGAATGCTGTCTCGCTTAGTTTGATTTAAACCTGAAATCATCCCACTGAATAGGAGCACTTGTCTGCAAGAGGAATTTAGTGTGCTGTAAAGAAGTGTGTGAATTTACAGAGGGCCAGTTATGTTGCACCAGCTTTGTTTGTGCAAATCTATGAAGGACAGCTTGATTCATATGCAAAGTGGAGTGAAATATCATCCACAGAGACAAATATCTGATGAATTAACATGAAATAGTTAGGATGCTATAAATTCATATCCCAGCTCTCTGCCAATGCAGGCAAGGTCTCAAGAACTGCACTTGCACAGAATTAGTACATAGGAGATCAGAATCATACTGCAGGATTTGCCCTTTCCAAAATGATACCTGTAATAACATATGATATAATGAAGGTGCAACGAATTTTCCTAGCTGACAGTATTAAAAATAACAATGTTACACTGGTCAACTCAGGGATTACTCTCCACAGTAATGTCAACAAAGAGGCTGAGATAATTTCCCCCTGCTGACTTATTTTTTCCAGTTAGATCAGTGAGCTCAGCAGCTCCCATCTTCTGAAAAGCCAAGCGAAACTGCTAATCCAGACTCCCTTTGTCACAGGAGTTGCAATCAACCAGCTGTGGGCTAAATACGCAACCTGCCTCATGTGGCCTCTCCCAGCAGGCATGATTTTAACTTGGAACATATAGCAAGTTCAAAGTGCTACTGAATATGCAGGCACAGCAAGAGAATTTGCATTCAGCTAAAGCAAATCCCTGGCTTCATACCCTGTTCTCACTAGAATATTAAAATACTACAGATAACTGTAGCATGCAGACAGAATCAGCACTAAGCATAACCCATACAGCAGTTTTCACTGAGTTTATAGCAATTTAGCGGCATGGGTTGAGCCAAACAGATGAATCATTGTTAACACGGTGTTGCAACAAACTGTGGGTTGCTCTAACCAATGCCCACCTTTGTGGAACATAAACAGTGCTGCAACACCACAGTTTTGCTGCGTGAACGTCAGACCTCAAGGGCAGCAGACATCCCACTGCGTGCAGACTTGCCCATCCCAAACATTTCTGCTGAGCAAAGAAAATGCACTACAAATCCTACTTGCTTTTCCCTACTCTTGCCTGAATACTTGTGGGAGCTCAGTTCACAGTGTAGAGTAAAATCCTATGTGATCCTAACATCCTATAAGGTACTCATCTGATGAACTGTGTTTCCAGGCAGCAGAGTTTGTATCAGAAAAATTATGGCAAGGGGACTGAGGGCTGTAGGCAGTTGAGCAGTCTCAAATGCATCCTCATCTGCAAAGTCCCTGCCACCCAAGTGCAGCCTGACTTCATTTCATACCTCCAAGCACAGGTTCAAAGGCCACGTAAGCCTGAACTCTGTGCACAAGCATGGTAGCTGCATTAACAACACACCAAGAATGGATGGGATGTACCGATATAAGTGTAGGCTGCACATACTGCAACACTTTATAATCTCCTGTCACACAGACTCTACATACCTGTATTCTAACTGAATTACAGGTATGACAACATGCCTCAAAAATATTACGACAATGCCGTTGGATGGGTTCAGTATTTGAAATTATTGTTTTAAAGACTACTAAATTTTACACATATATCACTAAGGTATACTATGCTTGCAGATGTCAACATCCGACTTGGGATCTTTCCAAAAGAGAAACATACTGAAATTATATATGTCAAGTCTGTTAGGTATCTAGGCATGATACCAGCAGATCAGTCTCTGAGATGGGCTTACATTTGAATACTAGCCATTCACCCTCACTTGTCAGGCTGATCTCTCCAACCATGCTTACAACAGCACCATCCATTGCTGTCAGAAAGCTGCAGGCATGCCCATGCATTCCTCAGCTAACTACGAGGATCAAAAACATGAGCTCCTTGGTGCATTCATACCAGATAAAAATCTGCCCCAGTGTTTGGAGAGAAAGAGTTTTGTTTTGTACTGTATCTACTTGGCAACAGAATAAGAGAAACCAAAATGTTTGATAATATGCTCCCAGTATCTGCTGTGTTTCACAGCTGTGGGTGGCTGTGCCCACAGAAGCGCACTGCTGAAGATAAAGCATCCCCATACAACACACTGCATTGGTTGGTGCATGCAGAGAAGGAATCTTCAGCTGGTGCTCAGTGCTTCATGCTGTGAGACCACAATGTTATTTTTAGTAGTAGATCCTGCAGAAAGGCTCTCTAGGCCGTTAAGCCTGCGCTCAAAACTGCTTAATGCACAGGCAGGAAAACAGTGTGCATCTGAAAGCCCAACACAAGGTTGATGCCTCATTTACGTCTCATGTAGTACTGCCAAGCACGGCTTAAAAGGTGGTTAGGTTACTCTTAAGACTCTCATGGAGCTCAGATGGATCTGCTGCACCGGGGCGATTCTGATTCCAGTTTTCTGGCAATGAATGTCTGCCATAATATCCTACATTTTCCAAGTTTCTAAACTTAACATTTGGAAATGCCACATAGGATTGGCTCTCTGTTCTCCTGTGCAACAGTCTGGTTTGGCCACGTGCAGTCCTTTCTGAGTCATTCTAAAAAGTACATGTTTGCACAAAGAATGCCGTGAAAAAATCATCCTCGTGCTCTCGGTCTCCCCCTAAGTCGTTGGGACACAGACAGTGATGCTTGGGGTAACTGATGAATCTCAATTGCAAACTCCCCAGTACTATCTTTTATCATGGCAAACAAGCAATAGTGAGATGATGTTTCAGAAAATCATATGCATCACAAGGTAATTTTAAGAGCACGATCTACATATTACTACTGAAATCAAAATCGTTCTGTACCTAAATCCTTAACTGAAGAAATACATACACATACACAAAACACATGCAGACATGTCTGTCATTTTTTACCTATGTAAGGGGAAAAGAAACAAAGAGAAGGGGAAGTAGTTTAAATAAGTAGAATTAATGCTTCGATATTCAAAATTCTAGTTTTCATCACAATCCCTAATCAGCAATGGCAGTGACATGGTTTGCCACTTTTTATTTTTGGAGTACATGTATTTTAAAGCTATTAATAATAATAAAAGAATATTCTCACTTAACATTACATTTTCAAATTATTTTTTAAACTATACCAAATTCAATTCTAATTAATAGAATTAAAAAGATTATAAAGATTATATGGGTAATTCACCATGCATGTGGTTAATCTTTAACAGTCCCATTGATTTCACCAGAGTAAAAATTACTGATTTAGGCTTCGGGAAAATGCTGGTTTTCTGTTGTTGTTTTTTTTTGGGGGTGTGTGTGTGTTTTTTTTAATCACTCTTTTTTTAGTATTGAACCAATGTAATATTTGAGATTTTGTTGTTAAACTGATAGCAAGAATGTCAGATAAGCACATTTTAGAAACAGAAATACATCTGAGAGAAAACTTGAGTGGCTTTTTTATTTTGAAAAAGACATAAGCAAAGCAAGTTATAGTTCAAAATCTACTTTTCTATATATAAAGTGAATATTTAATTCCACTTAAGAATCGGCAAGGGCTTGTTTTGGCATTTAAATAGCCGGCTGTCAACTCTGTTTAAACGTATGACTTGCTCTCCTCTGTTTTCATGAAAGACCTGGCAAAAGTTAAATGTCCTATTTTATGCAGTGCAACAGAAGTTGCTGAGCATTAGTGAAATCTGGTTTTAGCTGCTGCAATATTTATGTCAGCATGGCACACTCACCTACTGAGTACCTGGGTCTTGTGCAGGTCTATGGTTCTGGGGCAAACAGCAGGAGAGCATTTAACTCCTGCTGGCCTCCAAAGGGTCTCCCTGTTCCAGAGTGCCCTGCTCCTCCCAGGAAAGCCTCTTCCTTGTCCTTAAATTGGAAACATCTGAAAATCCCCCAGGAAGCACAGTGCCCCGCCTAAGCTGTTATCTGAAGGGACAGGGACCAAGGCTTAGTTTTTCCGCACGGAGGATGACAAGAGGAGGAGGGCACAGGGCTGCGGCTGCCTGCCACCACTGCTGGCAGCGTACAGACCCCAGGGTGTACCTCAGGGGAGCCACGACCACCTTCTGCATCAGGGAAGCTGCCAGGATGGGAAGAGTCTGATGCCAGGATAATAAAGGAATGACAGATGTGGCTAGCAAGATGAATTCTCCACCGATGCATGTACTTTAAGCCTCACTAGCCAAAAAGGCAGTTAGATATAGAGTTATTATGTTGAGTACCCCTGGGCTTGTCTTGCATTATGAGATAGAATCATAGAATAGTTAGGGTTGGAAAGGACCTTACGATCATCTAGTTCCAACTCCCCTGCCATTGGCAGGGACACCTCACACGAAACCATGTCACCCAAGGCTCTGTCCAACCTGGCCTTGAATACTGCCAGGGATGGAGCATTCACAACCTCCCTGGGCAACCCATTCCAGTGCCTCACCACCCTCACAGGAAAGAACTTCTTCCTTATATCCAATCTAAACTTCCCCTGTTTAAGTTTGAACCCACTACTGCTTCTCCTATTGCTACAGTCCCTAACGAAGTGACCCTCTCCAGCACCCTTGTAGGCCCTTTTCAGATACTGGAAGGCTGCTATGAAGTCACCACGCTGCTTAGATTCGTATCAGAAAACAAAATAGGAGAAGAGAATGCTATGTGGAGACCTCCTAACAGCTTTCCAGTATCTGAAGGCAGCCTTGGGCAGCGACCCTTTATCAAGGACTGTAGTGATAGGACAAGTCGTAATGGGTTCAAACTTGAACAGGGTAAGTTTAGCTTAGATACAAGGAAAAAGTTCTTTACTGTGAGGGTGGTGAGGCAGTGGAACAGGCTGTCTAGAGAAGTTGTGACTGCAGAGTTCAAGGCAAGGCTGGATGAGCTTTTAGCAGCCTGGCCTAGTATGAGGTGGCCCTGCCCATGACAGGTGGCTGGAACTAGATGACCTTAAGGTCCTTTCTAACGCACCATTCTTTGATTCTATGAAAACTGCAGACTGATTTTCTTCACAAAGTTTTTGGCAGATTATATGCCTGCTGTGTAAAAAAATTACTTGAAGGTAAATGAAAGCTACCTGCAGTCACCTGTGAAAGGTTACCGTTTATGCCATGTTATAGAACAGCCAAGTGACATACAGTACATGACAGCTCCTGAAGACAAGAGTATAACACAGTGAGTATATCTGAGCAAAATCATGTTCAAAATCTGTTTTAAATTTCTAAGCCCACAAGACAAAATAACGCTGGCTTCTAGGAGTGTTGTCCTAGTGGAATATGGGCCAGTGGAATATGGGCCAGTGGAATATGGATTGTTTTACCACACTTCAAGTCCTCATTTCGGGTGAGAAAGCTGCAACTAAAACATCACAGACATACCCTTAAATTCTCCCGCTTAAGCGATGTTTGTCATTACTGTTGCTCACGATATATAGATCAGTTATAAGTGAAAGACAACATTCAAAAAGCTTTAAAGTACATACAACCTATTATTTTTACTGATTAAAAAAAAAAAGAAGAAAAAAAATTACAAGTTTGGAACTCTACCTGGGTTTTCCATCAAGCACCAAGATTTAACTTAATCCAATTTAACTTTATCCATCTCTGCCAGCATCATGTGCCAGAATGCAAAGGTCTCATGACCTGAAAATGGCAGGCTCCTTCCCGGCCACATGTGCCTTTTGGCTATTGCCTATTTGGAGGATATAATTTATTAGAAGCCCAAAATGTGGATCATCTCTCTCGCAGAAAGACTTCAAATGAAAGGTCACATTGGTTCTTGCTGACCTTCCCCAGGTCTTCATTGACCACATGAGTCCAGTATGTAAAGTATACCATAAACATATATGTAATATTCCTACATATATAGAGAGATAGCAAAGGCTTGATTTTCTTTACCACTGAACCTCCAGTTTATTTTCATATATATGGTAGTTTTTCTTGAGGGACTTCTCCAGTTGAAGAAAATGAGGATGTCAGAGCCACACTTGCAGTACCTTTTACTGTTTGGGACATCTCTGATAAGGCCCTCCATTAAACCATCGCACGCACTGACTTCTCTGCAGTTGAAAGAATGCAGACAGTAAAACATCTTTCTGCTACTCTTTGCATAAATGAATGCTCATTAAATGTACTGTGTCACCTCTAACACACTTCATGTACAACAAGTGTATACTGGAGCACCACCAGTGAAGAGAAATAATGATTGTATAGCACTTGGTTTCAGTATTAAACTGTTTTCTAGATTGACTTCCTACAGATACAGCTCCTCTTTTCCAAAAAGCATTATATTTACTGAGTCATGGACACAGTTTTGAAGCCAAGAAGCATGTATGCATGCAAGGATTTCACTGGGGGTTGTGGTGATGGAGGGGAAACAGACACATCAGTTGTTGTCATCATGCATGGCCAGCTGCAAGCTCTACTTGCTGGTTTTGTGCTGCATGGGAAAGGGCTGATACAAGTGCCTAAAATACTCTGCCACTATTTTTATTTCAAGACTATTTCCTTCTCATGCATTTGTGGCTTCTTGGTGATTGGGTTCCTCAAGGGGCTTGGGGCATCATCCTTCAGAAGAACTAGAGAGAGGGAGACCAGGAAGTGGAGGAAGTGGTTAATCATCTCACTTTAGGGTACAAAACACTGACTTTGGTGAGATGGTTCACTGACGCACTGAGTGAAGAGCGGTGGCCTGGGAGCCTACTTCTTCCCCAGGAGGAACAGAAAGGCTGGATAACGTATGAGAACATGCATGGCTGCTTAGAGAGCTCAGGAAGAGATTGAGGGACTGAGGCATTAAAAGAGAGGAAAGAGGAATAATGAAGAAAGTGATGTGCCTGGGATTCTGCTCATGGTAGATAAACCCAGGTAATTTTATTTATTTGTTAGAAAAAGAATGAAAAGAACAAAACCCAGAATGTTTCAGAACTATAACTGAACTGTACAGGGTTGAACTGGGAAAGCTGAGCAGATGGAGTGACAAAAAAGCAAGTGTACTTCCAGGGCACAACTGGAGTCCTTCAGCAGTGTGAAAAAAAGGAAAGGATGAATGGTGGAAAACTGGGAAATCTGAAGCAGCTGAGATACAACTGCAGGGTATGGTAGGGACCTGTCTGTGAGCAAAGGAAGTTATTGAAGAATATTGGGAAAATTGCAGGAGCTGCAGCTGAGGAGAGGGAAGGAGGGGAGAGAAATTGGAAAAAAATAAATCAGAGGGGACACACTGGCAGGGATGGGGAAAACAGGAGAAAGATGAAGGAAGCTTGGGAGGAGCAAAAGGTACAGAGAGCTATGCAGGCATCAGGAAGGAGATGCTGTGGCCTGGAGCAGGGAGATGCGTGAGACCTGCTGGAGGAGGCTGCCAGAAACTGCAAATGAGATGGATGAGATGGGAGAAAAGGGCAGGGGGGCAGGAAGCTGAGGGAGCCAGCTGAGGGAGGACAAACTCCTTCCCAGCACAAAGAGGGACAGCTGGACAGGGAGAGTGAGAAAGCTTAGTTCAGGGAAAAAAAACAAGAGAGACTTGGTAAACTTCACATTTTTATTAACTCGCAACAGGAAAATCAGTGCAAAAGTACTATACAAAGTCAAACATTCGTGTGTGTGTGAATGCTACCTTTGAGCGTGGACTGAAAGGCACCAGGGAGACCTATGGCAGGGCTGTTTCTCTCTCTTTGAAACTCTCTGTAGGTAACCAGTGTTGACACTTCAGTTTTATTGAATATAGCAAACACTTGGGTGCTTGATAGGGAGGATAATGAATGCCTTTAGAGTGTACAAATTTGGAATATGCTGCAATTCCTAACCAGCACATTCTTTCAGAGAACTGAAGGAGCCCAGCTCCAGCAAACGTGCTGAACCTTCTGGCCCAAGCACAATTGTCCTCTCAGGGTTTTCACGCTGGTTGTTACCTGCTTTCCTTGGTTTAGTTACTTGCTGCCTTCATGGTCCCTAACCTTTAGCAATCCTCTTGCCCTCCTGTGCTTTTCACTCTCATCATCAAACACACTGACTTCCCCTATTCTTTTGTTTCCTCGTGTTTTCCTCCTCACCTTCTTTCCCAACTGTCTCTGACCTCAAATCCCATCACTGCTGCTCCAACTTTTTGTATCCATAAAACCCCTGGACAGGTATCTCAGCTCACTCCTTCACCAGCACATCCCTCCCTCAGCAAAGACTGTGGAAGGCATGTATCCAACAGTCTGTGTTTCTGATAAGCGATGGATGCGTCCCTGCATCTGCAAGGTGCTCCTAGGAGCCCCGGTACCTCGAGGTACCTCCCAAAGTGTTCTGTACCTCTCCTGCTCCTGTGCCCGCTCCTGCCAGATCCAGCCCCGTATAGTCTCCTTCTCTGCCTGACTTACCCCAACTTGTGGCTGAACCTCAGGAGGACCCTGCCTGGTCCTTCCCCGTGCTTCCACGTGCTCCTTCCCAGTCAACCCTCCCTGGACTTGCTCTGCTGACCATTTTCCCCTTCTCTCTTCCCAGAAAGGGTGTACTGACAGGGATGTGAGGTTGTAAGAACAGGTATTTGCATTCATCCCTGTTTTGCTGAGCTTCACACAGGCTGGCTATCATTTCCGTCTGCAGCATGCTGCAGGCTCAATCTGCTCTCGTAACTGCTAGCTGGTTTTACCCTGCCAGCATCGGAGGCTAAATATAAGCCCGTGGAGCCGGCCCTGCATCCCTGTATGCCCGTATCTGGCAGTGCCTGGCATTCCACCGTGATTTCACTGAGCCCATGCTTTTCACGAATTTGGCAGCTGAAGAGAGCCGCCTCTCCCCAAATAAGCTGTAGGAGTTCCTGAAGGAATAGGAAACAGACTGCTAGTTTTCTCTTCAGTGGAAAGGGCAATGTTGCAATTTTTGTTTGAGTCCCTAAGTTAGATGTTGTGCTCCACCTCTGGGAAGTGAAAAAAGTCATGCCAAGAACTTGTTCAGCCAGAGCTGCTTGCTGCCCAGTGGTTTGTTTGGTAACACTGTTCTTTTTGAGGAAACTGGTATTTTTAAAGGATTGGCATTTATTAAACAACATTTAATGTGGAAGGGAAACTTATGATGAATACATTAGCATCTGTGCCAGACCAAACATCTGTAATTTTTAATGTGTTAGGCAATAGGAAATCGGAATTTTCATTCTGCTTTTCAGCTGACACTATAAATCAGCTATTTTAAATTCAACCAAATTGAAGAATTAAACTTTTTGGTTCTTGGGGTCAAAAATGAATAGTCTTTGCTCAGCAAACGATTCCACATGAACTAGACATGTGAATAATCTTGTCCTTAAATTTCTTGTTTACACACTGAAAAATGCAGATGATAGTTTAAAAGAAAACCAGAGGCATATGCTAATTCAAAATATGCCCAGACGAATGGTAAGAGCCTGCCAAGTTTTGCAGGTTTTAGGCTTCACTTTCACATTAGAAGTACCTATATAAATCCAGAGCTGAAGAACAGTTCCCAGCTTGACTTGACAAGATGCCCCTAGAGAAAAGAGTGGCTGCAGCCAGCCTGCCCTCCCCTCTCTGCTAGTGACCGCTGATAACCAAAGGGTACCTCTGCTCTTTTGGTGCCTGCTGGGGAAAGAGATTTCTGGCAACATCTCTGCTGGCTTCAATTTTTGCCATTCAGTTAGCAACCAGTGAGGGCTAAAAAGAAACCTGCCACAACATACAAATTGTTACAGTAGTCAGTCATCAGTGACTGAGTTATTTGACTTAATGAGACACCTTTTGTGAGCTGGGTTACAATAACCTGCCTTCATTAAAAAGTAAAATAAATTAGAATAAACTACCATGAAAGTGATTAAAACCAAAGCATGAAGCGTTTAAACCAGTATGTCATATTTAACAGGTTGGTAGGCAAAAGATGTTCCTGCCTACACTTACACAGCCTGAGCTTAATAGTGCAATTTGATAATTTAGTAACTTAGAATTGTCTTATTGACGCAAAGGCTAAGGATTCAACACCTACAGATGCTGGTACCCTTCACTGTAGCTTGTTTGCTCTTTGAAATGATTGGTGCAGAAGGGATGTTACAGAAAACAGATTTTTAAAATCTAGTATTACAAAGCACCTTGAACAGAGTATTTTGCAGAGATACTCCCAAATTATCAGAATGTGCTTGTGACTGGACAAACTACTTAAACTATTCAGAAAGTAATTCTTGAAAGTATGAAAAGTGAATAATTGCAAAACATTGCTGACCAACTTCAGCTAATGCATCTTGGAAGGGCAGTGATGGACTTAATGAAGAGGCAAACTTTTACATGTTGGTTGGAATAGCTAATTGTGCAAACAGGGTAGAAAGTGACATGGAGAATCAGTGAATTGCCATGTGCCATCAACCAAATGCTAACCATTTCATACTGCTGAGAAAAAGATGAATGTCATATGGGGATGTATGAACAGGAGTGCCATATGCAAGATGTGTGAAATCATCCTCCTACTCTACTTGCTGCTGAAAGCCTCGGCCTGAATCCTGCACCTGGATTTAGGCACCGCACTCCATGGAAGATGTGGAGTGGCCAAAAGCAAGAAGACTGCTGGAAGTCTGGTAGGCATAGCGTGAGGAAACCTGGGATGAAAGGGAATAGAACTGGGCAAGTGAGAGTGGTCCCAAAGATGCAAAGAAAAATAAAATAGTTTTCCAGATGCAGTGGATAAATCAAAAGAACAGCTGAGTTGCAAAAGGGGAATTCAGGTTAGACATGATGCAAATGCTGTCGCAGTAGTGCAGTGAAACACAGGGGGAAGCGGCCCAGGAGGAAACAAAATACAGGGTGAGAAGTTATCTGTTAAGAAAGACATGATCTGGCCCTGTGGCAGAGAGCAGATGATGTCTGGATTGTGTCTCCCTGGCTCCACGATGCTGACAAAAACTTAAAAATCCTCAGCTGCTATAAACTTCATTAATGATTTATACCAGTAAAGGGGCCTTGCCTGAAATGTGTCCAGTGTAGTAATTTTTTCTATTTAATTTTTGCTTTTAGCCATAAGAGTATGATTAATAGCAATAGGGCTACACTGTTAGCCAGAAATCCTTTAGCTTTCTAAAGGTCAGTTTATCTATGATCTAATCTGACGGTCACTGAAATTAAGTGGAAGCAGTTCAGTGGGCCATAACAGAAGGTGGTTTGTGTCTCCAGCCTTCAGTTACCTTGACTTAAACCACCCTTTATAAGCAAAACAACATAGAGGAATGAAATAAATTTTGAAATGCACTGCAGGAGAAAAACCCAGAAACCCTCCCTTTCTAGCTCTCTGCTGGTTTAAAACAGCTCCCATTAAAAATTCCAGTATGTATGCCTTTAGTGCCTTCTGTCCACCCGTTGAGATTCCTGCTCCTTGGGAGACTTTATGTAGCTGGGGAAGCAGGCAAGATTCATACGAGCTTGACTGCTCTGTCTTGACTCGTTCACAGTGAGAGGTGAGCTCCGTATTTGAAACCTACTCCTTGTAAGAGTAGAATACTTCAATTAGGCAAGACAAAAAAAAAAAAAACCCAAGGGGAAAAAAACGGAGAAGAAAAGCAGAGTTGGTTGTACAGCTCGGCAGTTAAAGGAGCATTAAAATAGAAGTGTGAAACTTTTCATAGTTATCTGTAATTCTTTAAGGATTTCAAATCTAAGATAGTCATTATTAGTGAAAGGTTGTACCAGCAAGCAGATGCTTTGACCCCTAAGCAGAGCTAATATTTCATATTTTTGAGTTGCTTTCCCCAGGTATTTTCATTTTGTACAGCTGGACTTTAGACTGCTTTTCTACTGCTCTTGCAACACACCTCCCTAATATCGTATGTAATATACACTACTTAGTTTGAGGAATTGAATTTTATAACAATGCACAGGCATAAAAACCCACAAAAGAAACCAAAGACGTAGGTCAGAAAGATAGCCTTCTTTTGACTCTTTCTCATGCTGCATTTCCTCCAGATTATGATACAGTTTAATTTTCATGGATGTCATCTGAAAATGAGAGCCAGTGCAATGCAGCTGAATTCTTTTTGTCACTGAATATATTCTGTACGTTAACTGGGAGTGTGATGCACTGAAGCATAGTCTTTAATTAAAGTGCAACAATACCACAGCTACAGTATGAGCATGGCATAGGAACACGGCACTGGATATAAAAATAGCTGTGCTGAAATCTGTCATATCACTACACGATGTGACTAAGTCAGTGGAGACACTCTTACACTTGAAACCTGAAGTATTACTGAGCACTGATTTTCAGCTGGGGAAGCTGTGATCAAATCAATGCATGTATTATTCTCCACAAATGAATAATGGCGTGAATGAGGACATATTAAACACCTACAGTTCACAAAGCTTTTCACACTGGTTATGAACCAAACACAAACAAAGAGGCTGTGAACTCTCCAGAGCTCTCATTTTGTCTCCCGTGAAGTCCTCCTGCCTGTTTGGATACAATGCATGGCATCCCCACAAATGCTCTGGTGCCAACAAGAGAGGGCACCAGTTTTGGATTGGGAGCAAGCTGACCATCTTCTCTCCTCCTCCTTCGTACTCTTGAGGAAAAGAAAACAAAATGAAACTACCCCACACCTTGCGGTGAGTGAAGGCGGTACAACAACCGGGAAAATGAATATGCCTCGGCTGGCACCAGAGCCAGGGAGCGGCCACTGGTGCTCCCCTCATAGCCCTCCACCAGGGGATGTTCTGGCACTACGTGGACGGGGCCGTTCTGACTGAGGGAAGCAATGCTCTCCATGCCACTGTTGTGAAACCCTCCCTACTTTCACTCAGCCAACACAGGAGCACCAGGAGAAACGCAATCCAGAACCGACCACTGCCCTTATCCCACAGACAGGTTGCCTGGCAAGCCATGACAGCACTGCTCTGCCCTCTGAAGGACCCAGCGCTCTCTTCATGCCTAACACAGCGCCCCTTTGAGTTACTGGAACAGCTGACACTGTCATTGTGGCACGGGGACTTCTACAAATGTTTCCCTCCAATGCTGGCTACCAAACCCAGAATCAAACATTCACAGAAAAGCAGCTGGGCTCCCTCTCTCCACTTCTGTGCATCCCTGTTCCTTGCTACTGCACAGGCACTGCATCCTACAGCAGGGTGCTATGCTGCACCGGAGCCCACAGGCATGATTTTAACACCCCAGCGCAGCACAAACGGTTTAGGGAAAAAGGTTGTGTGGATTTGGCAGGGAGGAGGCACCGGGAGCCATGCAGTGATGCTTCTCTGCTTGCTGGGAAATGCGTCAGGGAGGCACAAAACACACAAAAGAGAGAGGAGATAGGAAATAGTTACCTAACATGACGAAGGGGATTCCCAGGAAGGTGGAATTGTATTTCCCACCAGTGAGATTGATGATCCCAGCTGCAGTCAGGGTGGCAAGGGTCACGGTCAGCAATCCCAGCAGGCCAAGCCAGGGTTTGCTGCGGACACAATCCTGCATGGAGCAGCAGAGAATGGCCAAGGTGACCACAAGGACCAAGCTTGTGATCAGGTAGCGTTCTGACACCCTGCTTGTCTTCTGGAAATCCTCCTTCAGCGAAGAAGAAGTGAAAGGATACATTTTGATTTTCCTGTTGGATTTCTGGAAAAGTTCAACAGTGTCACAAAAAATGGATTCCCACTTTTCTGCCACCATGTCATTCAAGGAGTTGATTGCCTGCAAGTAGTAGGTGAGCTGAATGGCTTCTGCAGACTTCACCCGGTCTTTGCTGTGCACAGTAACCCCACCAAGCTGATGCCCATTATACACTTCCCTGCCATCCTTTAAGTGAGTAATCGGATAAGTGATTGCAAAATTAGTTCGATTAGAAGAACGAGCAGCCTTTAATTCCTCCAGTACATGCACTATGTCGTCCACTATGCATGTCTTGTCATTGTTCAGGATACATATATGGGCAAACGTGTAATTGAAACCAGGTCTTTGAACTTGGATCCTGGTCACAGCAGAGTGCAGCTACAAGGGAAAGAGAAATCACATACGTTATTCATCAGTGCATCTCACGCAGCAGCAGCCAGAACAACAGCGGCTCCTCACCTCCCTTTCCTATTCGATCTAAGCAACAACAACAGAAGTTCTGGTAACTGTAGTATTAATAGCACACTCATTGCAAAAAAAGGAAACATGCATTAAAATAGCAGGATTATTCCCTTGCATCCCTTGCTGGTAACTTTGGTGGGTTGTGATTTGCATCTGTGCCAGGTACACCTGCCGTTTGGCCTCTCTAAATAAGCAAACTCAAAAGGCCTGGACTTCCACTTTCAAGTGATCGGGGTGAACATCAAAGGGAGCGCTACAGCCTGGCCATCTCCGGGGACTCTGTCGTGCTCAGGATTGCCAAATTACTCTCTCTAACAGATAAACTGCAGGTACAGAAGGCATAAGAGTAATGGGGCCAGGGATGCCACCTGTGTGGGTATACCGGCAACCTGGCAGCAGCAGGGGACTAGCACTAGCTCTGAGGCTACAGAAGCATGTCCTAAGTGTAGAGATTGTCCGTGTAGCAGGGATAACTGGCATTAATTCATCTTGCCCTGTTTCCCCCTCCCTCTTTCCCCCATCAAATCCTCAACAAGTCTGAGAGTGGGAAGCAATGGCAGAGACTGACATCAGTTTTCTTGCTCTGAGAGGTTCAGTTAACCAGGGAAGGACCCATAATTTTAGGGACTGCAAGTTATTACCGCTTATTGCCTGGTCTAGCAGCTCTTAGTGCAGCCTCCTTTGTAAGTTGTTTGTCAACCTTCTGAAATTTGCCATTCCTGAGCTCTGACCTAAAGCACATTTGCTTATTTTTGAGCATCAGGAAGGCAGAAAAATTACCCTCACCTCTTGAAAAAATATAGAAAACTCTTGTAACCTTTTATGAATCCATTTTAGTCAACACAGAAGAGGCAAGAAATCTGAAAGATCTGAAAGAATAGCCCTAACAGGTGGAGTTGTAATGTTTTTCAAAAGTAAAATATTGAATTTTCTAATGTTGGGAGCATTAGCAAAGTGCAAACTGGGTTTTTTTGCACATTTTCCTTACAAAATGTACAGGCCTCACCCACCACCACCACCATTTAACTCCGTGTCACTCCAGTTGTGTAGAGTTCCAAGACCTTCCATAAGGATGCTGCTGAGGCCAAGACTATGTTAACTAGCACCAGAAGCCTGAGCAGATTTTCCCTGTGGCTTTCATGTCCTTCATGGTGGGTAACCACAAAAGTTCAGGAAGGGACTCTTTCTGCCCTTTTTTAGGTGACATAGAGGGGACTCAACATCCCAAATGCCAGAGGCCCCTGCATGCTGCTGGATATATGCTTTGTGCATGGCTTGTTGAGTCATGCGATCCTCTCAAGGTGTGAGCAGGGACGATGCAGAGAGATGCTCAGCCCTTGTGCTGCTTGTTCCAAATGACCCTGTGGACATGGCAGTCTGTACAGCCCAGTTGCTTGGGTGGCCACGTCTGACGCTATGATCACAGATCTGCTCTGAAGAACTGCATGGATTTATCCTTTGGTCCCTTTTACACCCAGGGAAATGATGGAAGGAGCATTGCAAAGGTGTGGCGACAAAAGCAGGGCTGATAAAAGAGAAGCCTTCCATTACCTGCAAAGTGGAGAGACCACAGCTCTTTCAGGGAGCTGAAGAGCCAAATTAAGAACTCCTCTAATTTCTTTTCCTTAACGGGGATATAGTTATTTTATGTCTTCAGATTTTGAGCAAGACACAGAGAACTCGCTACATGGATGTGATTTTTTTCTTTTTTTCTAATTGCACATACTGTTTTCTGCTGTAACACAAAGAGGGCACGGAGGCTCTTATGCCCAGTGGAGAGGCTGGGATCAGGTGACATTTAATGGAACCAGCTCCTTTCTGAAGACAAACACTCATTAAAAAATAGAACACAGGGAGAGCAGTAGAGCTTATATACTCATCTGGTGGCAATGGACAAAATGTTTCACAGCCAAAATCATGTATCTGATGAAATGAAATAGTCATAGTGTCTTTTGTGTGGTATTTATGACCAATCATAGAAAAAAACCCAACATTAGTACGGTACTATGAATCTGATTGCTTTGTGATGACATTGCATAATCTGTGATGGGTATAAATTTAGTTATGTTGCCTCAGTTCCTCAGGATGATATGACATCATATAAGCAAAGACAACAAAATTCCTATATTCTCAACTTGTTTCTCTATTAGCTTAGGGGTGTATTTTTCCCCATCTGAGAAGTTTTAGTTTTTTGATAGAACAACAATTCAATATTGACATTAGAAAGATAGGTTTGAGAAATTAACTGAACTAAGCAATCTTTTCAAGGTACTGTGAGAACACAGTACCTGGCCACGGTGAGAGGCAAAATTCCCAATCGTGGTGGGAGAAGAAGTAACTGTCTGTGCAACACATTAGGAGCTTTTGTTTCATTTGGGAAGTTAGTTGTGCAAATTAAAAGGTTTTCAGGAACATGCCAAAGAACTGAACCTGTATGGGGAATTCTTCCTGTCTTTCACGTCTGTGTCTGCAAAAGCTCTGCTTTGCAAGTGCTGTTTAGGCACACAAATTCAATTATTAAAGTTTGGGGAAAATGCCCTTATTTGCTGAATCAAAGACAGGTATCTGATTTTAATTCTTTTTACGATGGCAGCTACTGCATGGTTTTCATTGACAATGGCTGTAAAATGAGATGTCATATGAAGAAGCACAGCTGAGGACAACTAGGAGGAACAGAAAAAAATTACTGCTTGTGTTAGATTCACAATACAACTTCTTCAGAGAGGATCCACTGAGTGACACAATGCAGAAGAAACTAAACTGTTACGCAACTTTTATCAAACAATGTGTGTTTGCTATTTACCTACCTTCCCTCACTGCTGCGTTTGCTTCCTTCTACATCTGAAGCACTTTCTTTTAATATTCAGGTTATTAAATAACCTCATGTGTCACAGCTGTTACTTCATCTTTAGTGAAAGGCTAGAAGCTAAATGTCATACCTAAAATACTCATTTCTTCTTGGAAATGATCATCTCAGATGCAGGAGCCTGTTCTGTGGCAGTGGCCCCATGCTTCCTGCAAAGCCATGCTGGCTGGACCTGTGGGGGTGACCTGACCATCGCACCTCCTGGCGAAGGGGCTTTGGGAAGGAAAGGGGAGCAGGCAGCCAGCTCTGTACCATGGCATATCCTAGCAGCCAAGCGGCCCCCAGAGCCGGCTGCAAGCTTGTACAGTTTAAAGCAGCTATAAGATGCACTCTGAGCCTTGCCAGTGGCCACATTTGGTTGCCTTGAGTTGGGGGCAAGCAGCCAAAGAGGAGGAAAACCTGCCATTCCCTCCATTCCAGCAAAGCATGCCGACCACTGCCCCAGCATGCCCAAGGACTCAGCTCTGGGAAGCCTGACTGAGACTTTCATCCTCAAGACAAATGCATCACTTCACCTGCACTCTGCTTTTACAGACAAGATCCTTGGAAAAAACCCTCTGTCACCTCAGTTGCAGGACAGAAGCGTGCTGCAGTGTGGCTGCAGGCTGTCTCTCTCCCTTTGCTTGCCTGTGGCAGCCCATGTGCTGCAGGACTGCTGCCTCTTCCGCACTGAGAGCTGCAGTCCCATGGCACTCTCCTCTCTACTGCCATGCTGGGGATTCAGCTGCAGCCACTTGCATCCAGAGCTCACACCCAAAGCCCAGGGTGACTGCCTTCCACAGAAAACAGGAGGTCTGAGAGGTTACAAGGGCATGTCCTACCAGTTCACGGGATTACACGGTCTGCAGTTTGTTTTGCTTATGGTACACCAGGAGGTCCCCCAGGAAACTTCAGTTTGTTAACAGGAAATGGTAAATGCTGTTGCGTGATGGGGACAGCATTAGCAAGCGCTAATGCACAATGCATATTGCACTCCTCGGTGCAGCAGATTTTAATGGCAAGTAACCATATTCTGAATAAACCTGGCACCTAATACTGGGACAAATGACTGACCACCAGATTCTCATTTATCCAGCTGTTTTCTTGTCCTTACTGATCCTATTAGAAGAAAGGGAGATTGAAAGGAATAACAAAAGCTGAATGAACATTTTTTCTTGAAGGGAGACATGCACTGCTTGCTCATCACTCACAGCTTTTTCAGCTAGCTAACAGTGCAAGGAACCAAAAAGCAGTTTGCTGCTGAGATGACAGAGCACTGCAGTATGAGAACTGCACAGCATAGCCTAAGCTCCCTTGCCATGGTGGCACACTGTCCCTGAAAGCACTCAGGCATGAAACAGTAACTTTCACTTCTCCCTTTCATCATTGCTTAAACAATGACCATCACTTGAAATTCCCCTCTCCCTTCCAAAAATGGTGTGTATGTGTGTCCTGTATCATACCACAGATTTCTAGAACAGTGTTTTCTATTCCTTCAGACTGTTTGTGTTTGGTAATGTCTTGGCCTTGGTCTTTGTTTACTTTAAGTCCCATCCTCACTTGGTTATTTATTTCAGACAGGCAGGAAAGGTGGTTTCAACCAGGAGACAAATCCCTTTCAGCGAATACCTCCAGGTGAGGGCTGTGCTGGTTTCATGCCTCCACACCAAGCCAGATTTCAGCCTGTGGTACAGCTGACAGATGAGAGGTGGTGAAATCAAACTGCCTCATTGGCTTTTTCCCTGTGGGCCCAGAAGGTATGCCCAGAAGTAAAAGCTGAAATCCTTTCGCTTATCCTGGGCTAAGCCATTTGCTCCAGGGCCTCAGAGAGCAGTGGCTGCAAAGATTTCTTCAAGCTGTTTTTGGCTGTTGGTCCTCCTACCTCTGCCATCAGCAGAGGAAGGCAGGTGCCAGGAACCAGAGCCTCACAGGAGGCTCAGTTTGGCTGCCCTGGGATAGCCAAGCCTTGCACTGGGCTCTGTGAGATGATAGCTCTTCCCTATACAGAGCTTGGCACAACTTTCAGCTGTGGCAGCAAAGCTGAAGCTGAAGGCAAAGGTGTTTTACCTAGAGATTTATATTCAGGAGAGAAAGGAAAGCTTGATTTTTTTTTCTTAAGTCCATGCAGAAGATCCAGGGAGCTGCAAGAACAGGGTGAGGAACACCTCAAGCTCCTTTCCTTTGTTCAGAAGTCCTTTCTTTAATTTAAAAATGAGCAAGTATTCCCAGAATCCTATCAGTTTAACCAGGTAACAAAAGTCTGCAGCCTCCCTGTGAAGTAAACAGATCCCATCCCAGCAGGGAGGGGTTAGAAACTGCTGATTCATTTCCAAAATGGTCAAATCCCAGAAATCCTTTAAACCCACATTACACAATCTGCTACCCCCATCAAAGCTATGGGCAAGTGGGACGAGGCGTGAGGACTCAGTGCAGTGTCCACTGGTGTCCCACGTGGGTCTGGTGGCACGGTTTTGCTCCCACGGAAACTCTGTGGCAAGAGTGACAGCAACATGCAATGGGACATTTCAGTCTTGCCAAGCTCCTATTCCCAGCTCATGGAAGGACATCCCGACTCCTGCAGGATCAGAGTCACAGCCACCATTTTTAATATTAAGGATGTGTACAACTACCTTCTACTTATCATACATAATGCAAAACTGTGTTTGGTTTTGCTGCTGAGTAGTGACGTGGTGTGTTTTATAGGGGACATCACTCATTGTAGGGACTTGACTGTGACATACAGTTATCAACTATATGGCCAACTAGACAAAACTAGCTAGATATATGGATGTCCTCCTGTACTGCAGATGATCTGGCACATAGATATGTTTTACTCGCAGGAGTAAGATCTTTGTAATGCTGTATTACTTCTTGTTGTTGCTATTATCTAATATTATCTGACTCCGATTAGTCTTTCAGTCTACATCTGATGGTTCAAATTAAAAATTAGCATCACTCTAGTCAGTGTTGTGACCTCCTACAATTCTTTTACTGCAGTTTTTACCAAGTCTGTTTTTCCTCTGAGCCCTGGAGCCTGGAGTATTGTGATTTAAACGAAAAAGAAAATAATCTCAGTTTTCATTAAAAGAAAATAAAAATGTCTGATTTCATGGTTATGAAGGAAAGCCTGAGAAGGCTCAAAAATAAAGTGAAGAATGAACTCACTATTACTGCTTAAAATCTCATCACTGTTTTGGGTTCAGGACTGAAAAAACTAGAAAGCACAAAGACAATGATTTTAAATGATTTTCATGTGAAGGTGGTTTGCTAGTTGGGTAATTTTTACAGGTAACTTGTGCCAAAGAAAGTGAAGAGGAGAAAAAGCCTTTAATGGATAGCTATAAATTTCTCCACTTTTTTCTATGATATCAGTAATCTCTGGCATTTTGCACCTTTGCAGAGTGCTTTTTTATTCAAGAGATGGCCTCAGTCAAAATGTAAAAATGCTGTAAGAAGGAAAAGACTTGCACAGTTCCCAGCTTAACTGACAAAAGAAAACGTGGGCTCTGCAAACATGGGCAAAATTAAACTATTAAAGGTGTATTTCCATCAGAAGAAGATGCAGAGAAGGAAGGCAAGACAGCTCCAGAATGTGGCTGTGCCCTGCCATCAGTCTGAGACCCATGGCAGAGGTTCAAAGGGGGCTGGTGAGCAGCAGCCTCCTGACCAAGTTGCTCTGGATGGAGAGCATGCACACAGCCAATGGAGGAAGCCAGCAGATCCTAACAGCTCAGGATAAACCTTGGAAGTTGCAGCTGGAGAGCATGCAGTGAGGATCGCTGTGGGTAGCTGAGCTGTTTTTCTAGCAGTCCTACAATCAGGTTTCCTGAAGAGACGTTAAGATGCAAGCTATGTATTTTTGCTAGTACTTTTTTTAGCTGTCCAAAACATGGTGAATTATATTTTCTTCAAACAATTTTCATGTAAATAAAATCTAAAAATTGTTCAAACTACAAGTCATCAAACGAGGGACAACTATTAGTGCTCGAAGTGGCAGATGTTGGTGCATTTACATTTCCATCTGCCTTCTTGGTAGTTACAGAAAATTGCTAGCTATGATTTTTCTTTTCTAATCTGAAGTGGAGAAGCTTTTCCAATCAATGCCGTCTTACTTCTGACAACTGCCATGGTAATTTTGTCTGAATTTGTCCCACCGAGAGAAGCCCACTCTATTTTTTGGGCCAACTGCTGCTGGAGGACAGGGAGACTGGGCAGCAGAAACCCCACTGTGCAGGCTGGTGTGTGCCTCTGAGATCAACCTTTCATGATGGTAAAAAAAGATGAAAACTTTGCTTCTGCGACTTATCTTGCACCAGTTCCACCACCAGTGGCCTTCCCCATGTGCCCCAGATCCCTCCATAAACACCCCTCCACCCTCACACTGCTTCTCAGGGGGCTGGAGTCATGGTGTGGGCTCTTGCCAAGGGCTCCTCCAGCAGAAGTGTGAAAAACAGTCCCTTCCTTACCACAGGGAAACCTCAACAGCTACAAGGTCACAGCCCATCATGTTAATTAACGACTCAGCTCCTGGTTCTCCCTTCCAATATGAGAGAGGGAGTTCTCCTGCTGTAAACCCCAACTTAAAAGGCAAGGCACAGCCACAGCTTTTTGGAAGCCCAGCACTGGTTGCTGGGAAGCCCCAGCAGCTCTCTCAAGCCCTGCAGCATTGCCTGGGGCACCAGTGGCCTGGTTTTGACGGCTGTGACCCATGGAGCTTCCAATGCCTTTCCCACTTGCTGTGCTTTCCTGGAGCGATGATGTAAACTGTCCAGGCATGCACTGAGAAAATCTATCCCCCACGCACTCTATTTGTTAGCTGTGAGGTGAGATCTGACCTTCCAAGGCAGGAAAGGGGATGCAACACGGGGTGCTGGGCATCTAGCATGGGCTGCCTGGTTGGCAGCAGCTTGGAGCGCAGGGTTGTAGGGAAGCATTGCACCATGGCATAAGGCAGGAGGGAGAGCAGAGGAGCTCCAACCGAGCCAGCACTGCTGGAGCAGGGGAGGGGGGCGGCCGGGACCAGTGGGATGCGGTTGTCCTCCCAGGTACAGGCAACTTCAGGACTTCTGCTCCAGCCACTGACCAGTGCCTGCAGGAGAGATCAAACTCTCTCGCCCACAGGAACCACACCGAGGAGCTGCCGACATCGGGAGCTCAGGGGGGGTCTCTGCACAGTCTTCCACGCTCCCCTCACTGTGTGCTATTTATCTTCCCCCTTCCCTGGCTGTGCCCAGATTTTACCTGCGTATCTTAATTCTCATCTGTTTTCGCATAAGATACATTTTAGCCCTGCAGCATTGTGCTGCTATGACAACAGGGTTGCACTTCTGCTGCTTTCACACCCTTGTTTTTCTTGTATTAGGACTCTTCCCCTCATCTTACAGCTTTGCTGTAAAGACATTACTTCATCCTTTATTTTTTGGTTTTTTTTTAGCAAAATTTGTTATGCTGACTGCTTGCCCGTAAGTGTTGTTAGTACTGGAGCTGCCTAGAGAAGGTGGAAACCTACTATGTCTATTGGTAGGCCCACAGTTGCCTGCCTGTGTCCAGGCATTCAGAAGTAGTGAAAGTTTTAAAATGAAAATCCTTGTGTTAGCCAGGATTGTGACAGACCCAGCTTTCGGCTCTGCTGAACAACCAGAACCCACTTCCACCGACTTGGAAAATAATGGCTTAAGCATGCCATGTTTGCACAGCAGCACAGTGGGAAATACAGACAGGGGAACATAAATATGGTTATTTCCTCCATGAGTTTCCTCACATGTAGAAAATAAGTGAGGAAAGCTGGGAAGACTGTAGACAGCATGCAGGGACATAATAATTAAGGAGTAGAGAGAGAATTTAAACCCCCAACAAGTACGAAGTCTGTAAAATTTTGAAGTTAAACTGTTTTGTCCTGCAGAAAGAAGTTGTGCAGTTCTTAAATAAAAGTATCCTTAAAACAAAATATGCAATTTTACTATTTGCTTGCATGTTCAAATAGATATTTAATCAGTTTTCCAGATCCGTTGATGGCTAGTTTATATGAGAGAGGCAATGTGCAAGCACTGTCTGAAAATACGCAGTCAGAAGTTTCTTTAAATAAAATAAACCCTCATCTACAGATTTTCACAGAGGCAAACTGCAAATACAATCCTCTTCAGTAAAGCATGTTACATTTCAATCTCTTTTCATCTTTGGATCTTGTCATCTTAAGTGGAGTTTTTGCCAAAGAAATAATTAGTACTGTGTTATTGTTACAAACACAGTAACATAAAGGGAAGAGAGGATATTCTTCTGCAAGAAAAGGAAACCTTTCATTAAAAAATAAAAAGTCTTTTATAGTATAATGCAGTTAACTCACTGTAAGTATAGAGGAATGAACAGGCTCAAAAGAACGGGTGCCTCACATTCTGGCTAAATCAGAATATATTTTCTGGGACTCAAAAATCTGGCTAGACCTGCGTTTCCAGTGCTTCTGTATGCCTTCAACCTACCAAGTTTCTAGCTGCAAGTGGAAATACCACAATGAAATGGTGGGGGGCTGCTCTAACACTATTTATGTGGCATTTAGGCTTTGACTATTCCTACAAACTTTAAATCTGAGTCATCTGAACTTCTGCACGATGGTCCAAACCAAATAACCCAGTTACGCTTGTTTCTCCAAGTATTTCTTGGAAATACAGAGGTAAAAGCACACTTTATTCAGTTAAGCGTTTTTACTTCCTGTTTCTCTCTGGAAAGAGTGAAATATGGAGGAAGAAAGTCCTATACCAACAGCACAAGATGCCGGCTCAGCTACAGAGCAGGTTGAGCAGTGCGTAAAATTTCATTATTGTCCTCCCACAGCATCTCAAGTCTCAGGATGCATCTCTTGCATATCCAAGACTCTACGAAGGCTTTTTGTTGGATCATCTATTCAAGGCCAACGATTCAGGACATGATTAGGTTTCTGCCTTCCTTCTGTAAATGACTATGCCACCTTCAAACACAACATTGGGATGGAAGACCTAGAATGGTTTAAGCATTTATGGGGTGTTGCGAGAATGAAGGATAGAGATTTACACAAAATAACAATGAAAAATGTACTCGTCATCATCTCCAAGTCAAATCTATTATATAAAGCAGCCACACACCTCCCTGCTAATAAACAGTAGAGACCTTGTGTGGAGCAGCATGTACATTCAGAGAGGGCTGCTGCTGTCTTGTGCCAGCAGCGTTGCGCTGGCAGATGCATGCCATCAGTGGGGAGCCCTACAGCAGCTCCTGCTCCAGGAGTGCTGCTTGAGATCTACACCTGAGACAGCCATGAGGCTGAGCCCTTCTCTAAATGTCTTCCCAGCCAGCCAACAGGGTATCATTAATAGTGGTAACAGCGAGTTTCTTGGGCTGAAACATGCCCATGAGAAACTTGCAGTAAGCTGGACAGAGTATTTTAGAGATGCCATCAAAGAAGTTATTTCATTAACTAATTGATTAGGGTATTAATTAACTTTTGACAGTGCCAGCTACGTTCCAATTTCAACTGCTCAGACCCCAAAACTTTGTATTGCTTTACTAAGGAGACAGTGCTGGAAGATGACTTCTTCCTCTGCTGAAACCAGGGGAAATCTTCTCCTTCTGCTGCCACATGACTAAGGTAGCTGAAGCTGTTCAAGGCTCATTCCTTCCTCTCCCTGGCTGATGAGGTGGGATACAGCAGGTAAGAACTGTTGCAAGAGCAGCTGGTGCCTGCTTGGGGCAACAGTCCTCCTGGGTCTCCCATCCTCCTGCTAGTGGGTGGAGATGCAGCAACAACCACTCAGGAGGAGCTAGTGTTCGACCTGACCTCTCTTCTAAAGCAAAGCCTCTCCCCTGGGAAGGTCATCCTTCCCCAGGAACGGAAAGATAAGCAAATGCTGCTGTATAGCTTCTCTGCCCTGACTCTGCCTACACAGCCACATTTTCAGGAATGTAGGTGGGATTACTCAATGGTTTCACCTAGGACACTTATTTACAAGCACTGCACTTCGAGTTGGTTGGCTCTGGACTGGGGCTGGGGATGCCATTGCTCCTCTCTCCCCTTCACGCAACTGCACATATATAAAAAAACGTTGGTGGCCACCTTTCCCTTGGTGAGCCATGTTAATACAAAATGACGTAGCCCTGCATCACCACAGATGTAAGAATATTGGGAGATAGGAGTCCTCCCTCCTCTTTTCCTGTGCTTTGATCCATGGGGTGTCCACAGGGTTGGACAGGCAGCTGCCTGAGCCTGGCTTTGCCCACAAACAGAAAAATAATTAGGACAAAGGCCATAATTTGTTCTGCACAAGACATACTGGAATTAATTAGATAAGTAAAGAGTTGGGAATAATGCATCAAACACGCCTGACAATGTCGGATTAACAGTAAGAGTAAACAGTCAAATGGCAATGTTCATTACATCACTAAATGAAAAATAACCATTTTGTTAGCAAATTGTTTATTAAAAATGAGGAAGTGTTAAATACTGACAGAACTTTGTAAGTTGTAGTACTTCCGCTGATGAGATACATCTTATGCAGAAGTTCGCTTGCGGAAAGATTCTGAGTACCATTTATCTGTGTGCCACTATGCTATTGACAAAACTACAGATCTCTGGAGAAAGCGGTACAGAGAAAAAAATCCATTATCATTATTATCCTATGACTGAGTAAATGTGCACATACTGGATGCGAATGCAATTCATGGTACAAGAAAATGAAGGAATGAAAATCATCTCTCTGGAGTTTTCTCATTCGCCGGTAACATTTCTGTTACTGTACTTAATGAGTTGATGCTCATTAAATCTGTTTGCTCATTACCATTGGGTAATATGTCAAAAGGAAGACAAAATACCAAGTGGCTCTGTGTTATAGTTCTGTATGTACATACAGTGGAAATAAAATATAAATAAACCCACTGTAATAGTTATCTCCTTGTTTAGTAAAGAGTGAGGTCTCCCCAAAGTCTCTTACAATAGGTATTGCATCTATTTTCCCATTTTAGAAGAGACTCTCCCTAAAGCGATTAAAAGGAATTAACCCTGGCTTTTTGTGTGGGCTGACAGCTTGACATTCAGGGGTAAACAGAAAAAGCAAGCAGCAATGCTGAGTCTCTGGGGTTTCCACACGGCAACAGTGAGAACGTGCAGGACTGCGCTAGCCACACCTCTGGTTATTTGTAAATGTCCCTTTCTTTTTTTCCCGGGTGAACTTGACCCTCTTAATGGACATGTTTTGCATCTGTCCTCCCTGCTTTTCCTTCCAAGGCTGTGCTAAACTAGCAGGGTGTAAACTACAGTACCAGCTCAAAAAAAAAAATGCATATTTCCGACATGTTATGACATCTAGTACGGTGAGATGTCCTGTGAGATTGTGACTCGCACACTCTGAGCCGCTCAAGTGACAGGGAAAGACGCTGCCTGCTCTGACTAGTACCGGCAGCGCAGGCTGCACCATGCCTGCAACCTACAGCTGAGCTGCGTTTTAGTTCAGCTACAAAACCAGCATTTTCTGTGCTAGTGGGTTGGGAGCGGAGGGGGGGGAAATACTACCCGCTAAAAATAATCAGCTGAATTATGTCATTTGCCTTCATAAGCGGTGAGAAGGGGCTTTTGTGTGATCCCTCTCCAGGTAGAAGTGCAGCCCAGGCACAGCAGCAGCCCCCAAAAAGCGTTCTAGGCAGCTTGGCACCTTGGTACCTAACTGTTTTTGAAGTTTATCAAAGCCCGAGTCGCCCTAACTCAGTAACACGGCTGCAGGGCGAGTACAGAGGCACCGAAAAATCATTCTAGCCAGCAGCCTGCCCTTCTCGCTCACCCAAAGCGAGTCAAACCACAACAGGGGAAAAAGACTGAAAAAACAAGGGGGGGGGGGGGAGGGGAGGGGAAAGGGAAAGGCAGCGGAGCCCCCGGCGCTGGCATGGAGCGCTGAGCCGGCTGCCGGGACGGGCAGGCATCCCAACTGTTGCAGGGAGGTGACCGGGTATCCGCGGTGGCAGCACCCTCGGCACGGGTGGGTCCGTGAGCCCGGCAGTCCCAGGTAGGTGCAGAGAGAGGGCTCGGGAGTGGCGGGATGCGGGGAGCCGGGCCAGGCTCGGGGGTGGCGGTGCCCGGGGCCAAGAACCCGCCGCTGTTACCTTGAGGATGAGATCGGTGTGGTGCTGGTCCAACATGTTGGCCTTGCGGAAGGAGGTGATGATCACCCTGCCGTACCTTCCCGGCGTCTGCAGGTCGGAGTAGAGACGGTGCTTGGAGCGGTTCACCGGGAAGAGGCTGTCCACCAGGTTCCTCTCGATCTTGGCCAGGCTGTGCGTGGGGGCCAGGAGGTGCTCTACGCTCTCCTCCACCTGGTAGCGGCTGAAGCTGGCGCCCAGCAGAATTGAAATGAGCACGGGCGCCGAGGCGAAGAACACTGGGTGGCTGGCGACGAAGTGGCCAAGCCGGGAGAAAGACGTCCCCAGCCCCCTGTGCAAGACCTGCCGCAACATCCTAGTGCGGAGGGCGCGCAGGAGGGCGAGCGCCGCGCCGGGGCCCCCGCAGCTCCCCCACGGCCCCCGCAAGACCATGGGGCAGCCCCGCCGGGCGCCGCCTCACTGCCGGCAGCGGCAGCGGGGGGCCGGGGGCCGCCGCCGCGAGCGTGCGGTGTGCGCGGTGTGTGTGCGCGAGTGTGTGCACTCCCGCTTGGCTCCGTGAGCGGGGCGGCTCGGGCGCTCGTCCTCCCGCAACGCCGCCGTTCCCGGGAGGAGTTTCCAGCGCCTCGTTGCCTCACTTGCCAACCCGCCGCCCCTCGCCGCGGCCGCGGAGCGGCGGCGCGGACAGCAGGTGGGGGGGGCAGCCCCGCCGCCGCGGCCCCGCCGCCCCTCGCCGCGGGAAGGGGCAGGCGCCTCCGCTCCCCGCCCCCACCGCGGAGTTTGCGCGGGAGCGGGGCTGCCCGCAGACTGCTGACTAATCCCCCTGCCGCGGCAGGCGGGGCGGGCGCGGGAAGCCCTCCGCGGCGCCCCCGCCGCCTTCCGCACAGGGGCGCGGGGCCACGCCGGGCGGCGCCTACCACAGGGCGGCGGGGCGCAGCGCCGCGCCTCCCGCCGGGGCCGCCCCGCGGGCCGCGCTCGGGACGCGGCGGCGCGCCCCGCCCCGCCCGGCCCGGCTGCCGGCCGGCTCCGCCCGCCGCAGCCGCCGCGTGCACCGCCGCCCCCGGGACGGCCGGGTAGCGCAGGCTGCCCGTATCACCGACGGGGGAGCGGCAGGGGCCGCGGAGCGGCCGCCTCCCGTGGAGGGGCAGTTGGGTGTGTTTCGTGGGGGTCTTTGGCTCGGGGACTCGCCGCCAGAGACGTATGGGCGCTTCCCCCGGGGATAGCGCGGGGCCGCGGAGCGGGGTGCCCGACGGCGCGCCCCGCGCTCCCGCCGAGCAGCCTACCGCGGCGGCGGCTGCAGCGCGGTATAGCCCGCCGCCCCGCGCGGCCAGAGTGGGCATGTGCGAGCGCCGCACATGCCCATTAGGGAAGCCGGTAGCCGGCGGCGGGTCTGCCCCGGCTCGTCTCGCCGACCCCCGCAACCCGGCGTCGGCCCCAGAGCCGCCCGGTCTGCTCCGGCAGCGGCCCGCGCGCTAGCGCCGCCGCTTCTGCCAATGCGATGAGATGCGGTACAGTGCTGTGCGGTACCGGAGCGCACTGCCGCTCCCCTAAACACAAGCCGGCAACCCCGGCCACCACCTGTGCGTGGGTATATCTCGTCCCCGCGGGGTGCGATCGCTGGGGACGGTCTCATTCGTAAACGCAAATTGCAGTTTAATAACGGAAACGAGCGGCAGTGCTAGTGTGGGTCGTGTCAGTGGCCGTTGGCATAGGCGTGTACGTGGGCTCATGCCGCTGTCAGCTGGACCTTAGCTGTTGTTCGTTAAACTGAAGGTGCCGGTTTTGGGAGCCCATCTACCACCCGGGCCGGTGGTTTTACAAATCGGTAAAAAGGAAGTTTCTGTTTGACAGCTGTTACACGTGTTGCAGCTTGAAACAGCAGCAGCTCCCTGTTTTGATTATTGATAAGCTGGCAGTCATCCTTCCTTTTACATTTCAGTAGTGTCTGACCTAAGCTAATGTTTTGTCACAGATACTTCATGCACAAAACCTCCTTGACATCATTCCCGTCTCCTTGCTCGCAGCTGGGTCACCAGCTAGAATGCTAAACTCTTGTGTTTCATTGCTTCTACTGTGGTGACTGAATGGCTTGATTGAGTGGTCCCATTATGACCAGTAAGGTCCCCATGTTCCCTGGTTCTTCTGGGTTTTGTGCCCAAGCCCAGAAAATGCTCCTGGTAGTACTCTACCTGGAGGCTGCCATCTGGTGTGCCTGATCCAGGGATTCTGGGGTTTATCACATGATCATGCCTGCTGCTTGTGTCAGTCCTCAATCAGTTTAAGATTAAAAAAAAAATAAAAAATCATTTGTACATAGTTTGAAGAGAACCTCAGCAATGGAAATGGAAGTGGAAGCACAGACATCGGAGAGGAGCAGGGCCAAGTCTGGGTGAAGCTTGATACGAGGTGAGGCTGCCGAACCTGGGTCTCTTGCCTCCCAGTCCTGTGCTTTCCCCTCGCTGCCTGTTTCCAGCTGCACACCAGTCACAACACAGGCACAGACATGTTGCTGTGTATCAAGGAGAAACACCAGAATACGCAGAGTGCCTTATGTCATTAGCAACAAGTAAAGAGCTGCTGTCATTGCTGCTGACAGTATCACCTGTGCCATTTGTTTTTTTTTTTTTTCTCCATTAAACATTTTTTATCATTATTAAAAATGAAGGGGATTATTAGTTATTTCAGCAACCACCCAGTAGCTGACGCACAGGTCTCCAAGGTATCCCTGGAAAACTAGTTTGAGGACCTGACATTCAGCCCAGTTCCAAGCACGTTAACACTGTGTAAGCCAGAGGTAATATATCCATTTTGCAGGGGCAGAGAGGAAAGTCGATGTATCAGCAGCTCTGCTGGGTGTTCCTCTGTCTTCCCAGAGCAGAGTCTTATTTCTTGCCTACTGTAACCAGCATCAGACTGAGCTGTTAGCTGCAGTGGAAATGATTTCTTTCCAAAGGTAGTCATCGATTTTTATCTAACAGAAATTCTGCCTCCCTTTAGCCCAGGGAATTGGCCTGCCATTTTGCTGAGGGGAGTGCCTGAAGGGGAGGGATGTACATAAGTGGGATAGGCAGCTCAACATGCTACTGGAAACACAGCTCAGCAGCATGTGCTGTAACCACACTGAGAATGTTGCAACATCGCGAGCGTCTTGCGTGTGTTACCAAACCAAAGGCAAGACCTCCTATGTACTCCTGACTCTGCAGATAGTGAAATCGCCTTGTTACTGACCACTGCTGCTGTAGTATTCCAAAAATTTCTAAATTTCTGTCAAAATACATTCTGTGGTATTATGGTTGTCCAGAGTGGAGCAGCTGGAGGCCTCCTGCAGTACTCTGTGGAGAGCAAAGCATGGCTGAGATCTTACTTCTTTTGTAGGGGAAAGCTCTGGTGACTGCAGCTTTTGCCAGGATCACATGCCAGGCAATGTGTATCAACCTGTTGAGCACTAACCAGCTCTGACTGTCTTTTGGAGGAAATGGAAGGGTAGGATTTCCATCACTTATACGTGCTACTCTGCTACTGCTCTGAATGGCACTTTACAAAATAGATAATGATGTCTCATTGCTCTAGATTTTCCAAACTAAATGAAGAAGAGAATGATGGGAAGAGATGACCATACAATGAGGTGCAGATGCTGGGAAGAGGGATAATGAGGGGAGGGCAATATGATTATGTCCTTCGGAGTAAACACCTCAGGGCAGCTCCTTTTGGGGGCAAAGTGTTAAAGGGAGATAGGGAAGTCATAAAGAATGCATCTGCACAGGGTTCAAGGCTGCTCCCAAGAGCCAGCCTCTCTGCTATGAAACGTTTATTGACTCTCAGGCTCACACAAAGATAACACCTTGGCCCATGCTCAGGGGCTCTGGAGGCCAAACAGATCTGGTGCTTTGCATGAGGCCATGCTATCATTCCTGGGGTCTGCAAGGCCAGGGCGGGTCAAGCACCCCACAACCCAGGCCTCAGGGCTTTAGCTGTCTGCCAGCACAAACAGGATGCTTTGAGCATCCAGAAATGAGCATCTACCTATGCATCTGCTCAGATCTTGTTATGATGGCAAATCTTAAAACTAATGTGAGAGTAAGAATTGGACAAGGTTTTATTTAAACTATCCTCTTTCCCCTACCTCCCCAAAAGTGGTCTAATGAAAGAAAAAGCTGAAGTGATGGAGGAAAGGATTCCTGATGAGTAACTTCAGAAGAGTTTCCTAGGGGAAAAGAAAGGTGGCAGGAGCAGCTGGGATGGCTGTGGGAGGTATGCATAGAATAAGGATTTTGTGTTGTTTAGTTAGGCATGAGAAACCAGAGAAGATATTTTAGGAGTGTGTGCAGGGGATTTAGTGCCGCGAATGGGGAATGATCTTTGCCACAGCGCACTGAGCAATGTGTGATGTAGATTCCAGCTGGAGCTTGGAGAGAATGAGGTTACTCACAGTGAGGAGATGGGTAACAAAGACTTTGCTATTTTTTTTTTTTAAGAGATCTAAAAAGAAAAAAATCAAGGAGAGTTTAATAATTGTGGCTAGATTCTTAAGGGATGCAAATCCTTTTTCGGTGAAGTTCTCTGTGTTATGCTCATTTACACCTGCTGAAAGTCTGGCTGGTGACATCCAAAGATACTGTGCTTTGTGCCAAGGGAACAAAATGACAGGTAGCCAGCCCAGGATAGCTGGGGAGAGCAGTAGCTCTCATTGCATCACCCGACTGAGCTCCACTTTGTCTTTCTTGGCCTTAGAACTGGGACCTGGGCCAATGTCAGTTAAATGGGTTAGGGCACAGACAAGGTTAATGATAAAGTTAATCTCCCATTGCTGATTGGTGAGGGAACCTCAGACTTGTAGCTTTTGTCCATTTGCAGTTACAGAAAAGCAAAGCAGGAGGCCTCCTCCTTATTTCCAGCCTGCATCCCATCACAGTGGGAAGATTACCCACAAGTATCGCTCATTTCCCTGATACACGCAGCCCTTCTCTCACAAGGATGGCAATTTGCTCATGCTGAAAAGGCCTTTCTAGAAGCAACCATGGAAAGCAGTTAAACTATTGACTGCACTCGTTTCAGTGCAGTTAATAGTTTAACTAGTTGTTCTATTAGCTAATAGTTAATAGATAAAATATAATTTAATCAATGAAACTGTTCACTTTTATCTTTAAATCTTCTCAGTTCCACCTTCTCTTGGCTGGCAGAAAAGAGTGAGGCATCATGGGCACAAACATCATGATCACAGTTTGAGAACCTCAAAACTAAAGTGCTTTTTTAAACTCTAGAACCAGAAAAAACATAAATGAAATACAGGATCAAAGCAGAATTTTTAGCATGTGTGATCTTTCTCTGAACAAGTGCTTTGGGGCATGAAGGATGGGGCTATCTGAACAATAGCTGCCTTCTTAACTCAAAGTACAAAACATGAAGCAATACCCTGCTGAGGGATGGCCGCACATTTTGCATTCGGCTTCCACAGATTTTATTGCCAGAATTCAAGATGGCTGATTTCTTACCTCCTGAATCAGGCTACTGACAAAATCATTTGTGTTGGAATTTTTCCTTCAGCATATGTAAGCCCCTAGTGTTCACCAAACGGAATGGAAGAGAGAGGTAAAGCTGACAGAAAACTATGGCTGTGCCTGCTCTTTGGTGTTGCACTCCCTAGTGCCCTGACGTTCTGCCACCTGTCACAGGGCATACATACTCTAATTGGACTTGCTAATGCAGATCTTGGGAGAAGTCACAGGAACTGGAATGTCTTCTTTTTTTCATCAGCTAAAAGGAAAGAAACCCTTGCTCCTGCATGACAGCATCTCTTTCACAGCCTCTCTTGTAAAATATAAATATGTAAATGCTCCTTGCTGGCCTGTTCCTACTTTTGGATAGAGATATATATAAAGAGAATGTAAATCACCAAGAAATACTTTGACAGCTAGCACCTGATTCTTTCCCAAGTGCCCTAATGGTCACTCTTCGGCAGCTCTTTGCTGATTCATGAGGAAAGCGTGTGTGACATCTTTTATAGAGTGTAATAAAAAGAGGGAAGTGCCCTCTGTGGCTGGCGCTGCAGATCTGTGGTCTGTCTCTGAGATGCTCTATTAGCCTGCTGTTGGCAGTGATGACAAAAACTGGAGATCCCCGATTGTACCATTAACATGAACAGACTGAAAAAAAAAATACCCTGGAATGTTACAGGAAGCCTGTGCCTTTTTTTTTTTTTTTTTTTTACCTGCTTGTGTGAAAACTCAGTAGAAGTGAAGGATGGGTCTGTCCCCTCGCATATTGGCATAGGCTGCACAAAACACAGCTCTGCTTTTATTAGGGTTCTCCCATAATACATTAGATCTAGATTTACTTCTTAAGCTGAAACCATTGGATCATCTCTCCCTGGCTGTATTTTTGGCCAGGCCATCTGATACTTGCTATTGACCAGATTATTAATCATGGTCTGTCACCTATTTTAAAACAGTGACTGCTGACACTTCTGTCAGCCTTAAGGAAGGGTCTTTCCTTTGCTGTAAACAATAATGGCCTGAAAAAAAGCCCTTCCTTGCAGAAAGATGGATTAAGTTCTTATTTTGAAATGCAGCCTAAATGGCCCTGATGTACTGAAATGTTACAGCTAATATAAGCAGACGAGTCAATTTACAGCTTTCATACTACATTTTAAGAAACAAAACAAGCAGACAAGACAGCACAATAAATCTGCCTGGTGTCCCAGTCTGGTTGATGTTAATTGAAAGCAGTTATATCAGATAACTGCATGATGCAGCTTTCCTCCTCCACCCCCCCCACCTCAAAAAAAAAAAAAAAAAAAAAAAAGTACAAATTTTGTCAAGACCATGCATTTGTCTAAAGAAAGAGGACAGACTTAAACAATATATTATTTGGGAAAGAAGTCTGTGAACCAATGAAGGAGCATAGCTGTGTATGTGCTATCCTGCTAGAATAACCCTGATCATACTAGAAAAACAACTATCTTATTCAGGATTCAAGGGAACAAAAGAAAAAAAGGGGTATAATTTGTGGATAAATCATATGGAGAAAATAGGAATTTATAATTTCACTATCACAGTCAAGTGTATAAAGTGTATGGCTTCATTGCTTTAAGAATAAAGCCCTGCTTTAAAAGACAAACAAGTTTTAGCATAAACCAAAACACTAACTGGGAGTTTAGTAAATATGTCTACAGGCACTGGGCTTTTGGCAGAGTGCATCTCCTAGAATAGTGTGAATGTTTCTTTTTTGTTTATGTGCCTACATACAAAACTCAGCTAAACAAGTAGGTTGCAAGTGAAAGTGGAAGAAAACACAGAGAGATATTATTGAAATAGGTTAGCATCTGATTTCAGATTTAGAAATAAATACAGATATGCACATGTATGTGTGAATATACACACTCATGTACACCATATATATAGATCTCAAATGTAAATGTTTTACATATAAATTTACATATGTAAATGTAGATTTTTATATATATTTACTTAGGCTTCAGTGAAAAGGAGTAATTAAGTCAGACACTAAAAAAGCTTTCTAAAAGTACATCTTTCTAATAGTAATGTGGAGCACTAGGGTCACCTGGGAAGGGTATAGGTTTTCCAGTACTGGAGAATTTTAAAAGCAAGCTGGGTAAATGTGTAAGGTATGACATAAATATTGCTAATCCCACCTTGGGATAGAAGAATGGACGAGGTGTCTAGGAGGACTCTGGCAGTCAGCATTATTCTAGGATATAGCCCAGAGGTAGGTGAGGTTTTACACATCCACATCTGATGGAGTATAAGAAAACAACCTGTGATCTGCAGATGCAGAGACATTTATTACTGAGCACAGAGGACAGCTCCTCCTTAGCTCACCCACAAGAAGAGAAAACATGGGTTTGGTGGTAGTCCCTAGCAGAGCAGCCAAGCTGTATAGACAGGGCTGGTCAGCCTGTTTCTCCCCTGCTTTACTGCTTCATGTTCTGACTTTATAGCCCTTGGCTAGGCTTTGTGTCTCTAAAGCTGTTAGTAAAGACAATTATCTAAATATAAATTACTGATGTACAGCTTTGGGACAGCACACTGACTCAGAATCGTCTTCATACTGCTCTGTCACGTTCTTCCACCTGCATCTAGATTGCATATTGAGTCATATTGACAGTGTAGTTGGCTAGAAAGTAAAAGACCTTCAGTAAAGGACATTAAAAAAAACCAAACCAACTCTTAATTTTTCTCCAGTCTTTCAGAATGTGTGTATGAACTGATATCAGATTGACTAGATTTTAGAAAATACCAGAGGTTTCTATCGTTTACAGGATGCAGCACAGACAATGGACCAAGGAATGAAAGCTGCAGGCATCAGGTTCTGCTAGTGCTGTATGGTCGCACGCAATTCACTGTAATCTCCCTTGTCTCACTTTCCCCATCTTTAAAATTGGGATGATAAAGGTTGTCTGCCTCTCACAGGGAATAGAGTGAGCATAATCAGCTATTTAGCAGCACTTAGGAAATACAGTATGATATACCAATGCGGAGTTATAGAGTATTCAGACCAGAGACCCTTACTTGTAAGATAATTTTTAATGCTATGCTTTGTTATGCTTTATCAACTGTTATTCAATGTCAAAAGGAGCCAAGTAATGCAATGAAAATAAAGGGAAGGGGAATTTTAATTACTCTTTAACCAGCCAATTTTCAACTCCCTGCAAAAACACAGATCTCATATGGCCATTGTCACAGCCCTGCCCCAGTGCCTTCTCAACATACACTGGACAACTGCACCAGGTATCTGCTTGGCAAGAGTTTGTATGTACCTCCATGCTGTTTCTCTGCTGTGTCTGGAGCTGCTGCTGTCCTTTCTATCTGTCACAAACATGTCTTTCCCCTGCATTGCTGTAGGTACCCATGAATGAAGTCAGGTATTGGCTACAATCAACCAGGAGGAAATAGTAGAAAAGGACCTATTAGGACAAACAGCAAAACAAACAAACCAGACCGGCCACATTATTTTACAGCAGGGGATTTCCTATTCATACATCCCTTATTTTACTTGAAATCACTGAAAATGTACCACAGCCATATCTGAGTATCCCTTAAAAATGTCCCATTACTTGCTTACCACAGGTTGCCATGTAAAGAATATGCAAGACACTAGCTGAAGGTTTCTTTGAGGACAGAATTTTGGGAAGACTATAGACTGCCTGTTTGTATTTTTAAGCACTAAAAATCTCTCATGACAAAGCATGGAATGTACTGTGCTGGAAGAAACCCACTGCAGTAAGTCACAGGTGTGCATTTTACGAGCAGGAGATATGCATAGAGCATTTGGTAGAAAGCACTTATTCTTAAGGCATACATTTTCAGTTCAGAAGCACTAGATATTTAAGGAGGTGTGTATTCCAAGTAAGAAAACATCAGATGCCTTTTTACCTTACATGCTTTTTTACATAGGAGTGGCTTGATTTTCCAATTGTTCCTGATGTTCCTGAGATAAAAACAGAAGCAGGGAATTGTGCTACTGTACAATGTACATTTGATCTTTATAGTGTTTTGGGGTTTGCTTTCTATGAAAGCTGCATCCCAAACAGCGCTTTCTGCTCATGAATATAGAATTATTCCTGCAAATCTAATAGGTTATTCTATATTTTAATCGAGGAGCTGGTGATCTACCTGGATAAGTGCCCATCAGCATTAGATGACACACAATTAAAGCAGAGTGTCAAAACCTAATTTTCTAAGGCAAATGTTTAAAATCGCATATGTGCCTATTTTTGGATCAAAACTCCTTATCAAGCCATACACTGACTTTCCTAGCAAATATGACTGTACAGACCATGGCAGTATGAATCATCAGCTTGCCTCTGATCAGAATTCAGGGTATATTCTGGTTTGTGTATAATGCTAATTGAGTTTGGCTTTGCACCTGAAAGCGCATGCTTTGACTGCATGGGAATATCATAAGAGGAAAGACTGCTTTATATCTATCTCAATGAAATTTACTGTAAATTTGAGGAAATCATTAAGAATATTTTTTTTTCCTCAAGGCAGTGGCAAGCTTACATTTTGGTTAATGGGAAATGAATGTTATTCCTAAGAATAAAATCAGTATTTCATTATTCTGTAATATGTCACAGTAGTACTTAGAGCCTCCTCTTGCTGTTCTTGTAAAATTCTTCCCAAATTCACTAAGTCATAATAATCTCAAAAGTCACTATTTGCACATGCTTAGCAGATGGTTCCTAAGAGATGGCTGCTTAAACCATACTGTATTTAGCATGCTCAGTTTGGGGCTTTGCAATTGCTTTTTTTGGAAGCCAGGGGCTGCTCTGGTTCCTGGCAATTCTGTTAAATTGAGGGAGATTGTTTTCCTGTTTTCCTCTTCTATTTTTTTTTGTATCATGGAAGATGAATTAGTCTGACTGGAATGGAGAGAAACAAAGGTGCGTGGAGATACAGAAGCCTTAGGAAGCTGATGGGGAATTATGCTGCAGAGGGGAACTGGGAGCAGGTGGAATATAACATGGAGATACAGAAGTCTTCGGAAGCTGATGGGCAATAATAGTGCAGAGGGGAACTGGGTCCTGGGAGCAGGTGGGATATAACAGAGAGTGAATCCCAACCTTGGGAACACATTACTTACAGGAACAGCAAATGAACAGGAAGATGTGTCTGTAACCACCACTATATATCCCTCATCTTTGTATTACCGCGTCTCTTCTGCTGCGGGAGTACTGACAATCATAGTAAAGGGAGTGTTTTATCCTCTTTGGAAAGTTTCCCTCTTGGCTTGTGAGGTCAAAGGAGTTCAGATCTGCCAGTGGGTCAACACTGCATGCAGCAGTGTCATGCACTGAATGCAGCTGGGGAGAGGAATCCATTTGCTTTAAAATTGCACCTTCCCACCCCCCCTAATCTATATAGAGATTTATATTTAAAGAGCATTCATGTTGCAGAGTCAAGCACTGCAATGTTCAGAAACACCTAATTTGAGATGCCAATTTAACATTCATCTGGCCTAAGTGTGCACACACATTTTGCTTACATGGTATCACATTAGTTTTGTTTTTTTTTTTTGAGGATTAAGCCCTTCCTTTTTAGGTGTCCAGGATCAATTAAGGAAGAAGTCAGTATTGCACATGGAGTGAGCCTGTTCTCTGGAGGCCAGACACTGCGTTCTTTGCTGTAGATGCTAGACAGAAGCTGTGAGTGGAACAAAGAGGAAAGAGGAAAAGGAAAGATTCATGAGTTACGTAGCTGTATACCCTGTTGCAAACCAGATTTTGTCCTTGCCTCTCACTGCTATGTCTGACTGCCTGAGGACTCTGGCACTTGAGAGCTGGGAAGTATGATTTTGTCTGGGTAAAAGTACATGAGGAAAGGTTTTGAGTGGGGAAGAGCTGCAGTAAGGTGGGTGATCTCAGCCTTGACTTCTGAAATTTCTTATCTGTCTTGTCAGGGCTGGGAGATCCTCTGAGTGAAAGAGAAAATCAAGATAAGTGACACTAATCCCTGGGTCACTGGTCTGTAGCCAGAGATCCAGGTGGCTTGGAATGGTCCGGACAGAGGTGAAACTGGCTGCAAATCAAGAGAGGAGGAAAAGGAGCAGAATATGAAGAGTGGCCAGGCTTTGGCACAATCAAGCTCACAGATGTGAGGAAAAAAGGTAATGAGAAAGGGAAACCTTCAGTAAGTTGGAGTTCAGGGTCAAGAGAGATTGCTAAACTCCACCATCTCTTGGTAAAGCTTCATAATTCCTTCCCATTTTCTGTTTCTGAGGCTCTGCTGCTTTCAGACTTCATGGAGGATGCCACCAGCCTGCTGATGCATCAGCTGCCACAGACTGTAAACACAGAGGATTACCTGGAAAAGAAAAAGGTTGATTACTTCTTGTAAAGAAAACAGTGACCTCCAGTTACACTGACTACGATGTTGTGGATTCCTTGCCTTCAGTTCCTGGAAAGAGCCTACGAAGGAGCTTGCTGGTGGTGCACCCAGCCAAATCCTGTGGCAAGACAACATCCCTGCTTCTGCTGGGCTTGTGCACAGGCCGTTGTTGTACCCTATGTCACTATGAGGTTCCGAGTTTTCTGCTCTTCCTTGCTCTCCTTTACACTGTCATTGGTGTTCCCCTCCTCTTCCCCTCAGACCACCTGTGAGCTCCCACCGGCTCTGCCAGCCGGAGCCGCAGCAGGCCGTGCCCACCGTCCCCACGGACAGCGTTCTTCGACTGCCGGGCATACAACGGCAAAAAAGGGGTGGCGGGGAGGGAAGGCGCCGGCGGCTCCTACCCCTCCGAGGAGGTCGCGAAGGGCGCACGGGCGGCTGCGGCCACTGGGCGGCGGTGTTGCGCAGCGCTCCCGCGAGTTTAGCAGGGCCGGGCGGGGTTCGGGGCCGTTGCGCGGCCCGGTGGCGGTGGTGCCGGGACCCTTCATGCCCGCTTTGCCCCTCCGGTGGACGGCGCTACGGAGGGTCCGGTGCCTAGAGGCCTCACGGGGCCGAGACGCCATTACGTGCCGGCGGGGGCCGGTGGCGCCTCCTGAGGTGGCCCTGCCCAGCGACGAGGGCAGCCATGAGCGGCTTTCTGGCTCCCGCTCTCGGCTCCCACTTTGCATTCACGGGCGTGGAAGTTAATCCCTATGCAGACAGCGCAGACGGGCGCTGGCCGGCGGGCCATGCCTTTCTGCGTGCTAACGGCCGCCGAAGATCGGCGGGGGACCAGGCGTGGCCTTCGCAGCGGGCTGCGATGTGAGCGCGGCTGTGGGACTTCTTGGGTCATTTGAGAAAAGCCTGAATCTCTGAATCGGATTCTTTAGCTCCTGAGCTGAAGAAGCAGCTGGTGTTCAGGTGTGCGGCTGCATTAAGCATTTGGGTGCTACCCAGCCAGCATATCAAATACTACAAAGCAGTATGATATTTCTGCCCAAAAGAAATGGTCAGGTTCTATCCTTTAGGTGCTTGGGTTTGTTGTTGTTGGTTTTGTTTTGTTTTTTTTTTGTTTTGTTTTGTTTTTTTCCCCACCTTTCAGATACAGGTGGATACTGCTGCAGAGAAGAAGGGCAACTCCAATGCCACGGAAAAGCAAGACTGAAGGTGTAAGCAGTGAAGGACAGCCCTGGTATGGCACTGAGGTGTGGGAAGTCAGGGCATTCCTGAGCGGCAGTGGCAGCGGCAGCGGCAGCAGCAGTAGAGTGTCTCCGAGCAAGTGTCAGAGTGTCTTGGCAACAGTACAAGATGTCTGCAACTTTCTTTCACTTATGCAGAAAACACGTCATGTAGGCAGTGCAGTGGTGCGTGAACACGGCAGTGTAGGCTTGGTTTTGAAATATTTGCATCGAAAGCAAAGACTTGTTTGGAGGGTGTAGGGAGACTGAAAATTTTGTGACAAAGGCTATGGAATTCCTCTTTCTAGCCATTAATTGGTTGTTGCAAATCTGCAGTGCAGTCGTTCCCTCCCCTCCTTTCCTCGCCTTCAAATTATTTATTCTAATAGTAATATTAGTTTTAAGTGGGGTAGAACATTGACTAGTTTCTTTGGTAACCAAGCCGGTTACACCCCCACACGAAGTTAGAATCTGCTAGGTGCAGACATTTTCCCTTTTAGAAAAGATGTGGGTTTTGAGAACCACAGCAGTAGGGCCGCAGTGTATGTTCTCAGGTAGTCATTCCAGAAAAAGTTCCATATTCCATATGCAGATTTATATCTTATTCATACACACATATGGTACTTTAATATGTTACCTATGTATTGATTTCTCCAGTGACTTCAGGATTATATACTTCTTCCTCATCCCAGTTTTTCATTCCTTCCCACTTTTCCCCTCTCTCCTCACCACTTGTAGAGAATAGGTGGCTGTGAAAGAGCACACAGTAGGAATGCAGCACAGGTGAATAAGCTTGCAAATACATACTGCATTGCTTCCTCCTTTATTTGGTGTAAGTAAAAATTTGCAGTGTCCCTTAATCTGCCCTCTGAAATTATAGAGGTGAATTGGCAGCAGCTTTTGTAGATAGCTAGCTAGCTTCTTTTTAGGGATTTAAATACAAAAGAGGCCTTTCTGTTCTTGATATTTTTTTGAAAGCAAATAGGTGTATGTAGGATTAAAATTAATTTCTGAATATGAATTATAACAATTATTATGACTAATAATCTGTCATGTTGTCTTGATCGTGATCAGTAGTTTATAGCAGAAACAGAAGCTTGGAGACTTTTATTGCACTTTCTCTAGCGACACGTCAAATCCTCACAAAATTAAAACATGGAAATTTTTCAGGATGATGGAGCTAGGCTTTTTTCAGTGATGTCCAGTGATAGGACAAGGGGCAATGGGTGCAAACTGGAGCATAGGAGGTTCCATGTGAACATCAGGAAAAATTTCTTTACTGTGAGAGTGACAGAGCACTGGAACAGGTTGCCCAGGGGGGTTGTGGAGTCTCCTACGTTGGAGATATTCAAGGCCCGCCTGGACAAGTTCCTGTGTGATGTACTCTAGGTTACCCTGCTCTTGCAGGATGGTTGGACTAGATGATCTTTTGAGGTCCCTTCAAACCCTTAGGATTCTGTGTGATTCTGTGTGTGAAACGTACTTCCCTTGTTCCTATATATGAGACAAGATGGCACTACTACCATCTGAGCTGAAAGGTGGCCATAAGCAGAGGCTGAGACTGACAAGGCTGTTTCATTGTTCTTGTCTGAATGAAGTGTTAAAAAGGAAACAAACAATAAATGGGGAAGAGTGAAGTTTTACTTTCCTGTTCTGAATCATCAGTCATAAAACAGAATAGTAGATCTGTTTTTAGTTAAATATGGTTTTTATGCTAATGCAATGCCTTTTAACTGCAGTTCTTCTGGAGTGGGAAAAGCCTGACACAAATACAGAGAGCACCTGGAAGTACTCTTATGCAGTACTTGCTATTTCGTAACGTCCCTTCCTGCGATACAACAAAGTACATAACGTTCTGTGTAATTCTCCACTAGAAAGCTGGAAAGGTTGCATTTCCTAGTTTACAGGAGCCTGATGAAGATTGAGCTGGGCGATGTGCAGTAAGCACTTTTCATAGTACTGCATAATTAAAATTTAATCTGTTATAAATAAAGGTAATAAAAACATCAGTGGGAAATAAAAACATGACTTGAAGAAAACAGACACGTATTGCTATCCTCCTCTGGGTCACTTATGTCATCCTATGGCCACATCACTTTTTTAAGCCTGCAGGGAACATTTCCCTCTGGGCTTCTGCACATTCTGCTGTCTCCTCCTGGTGCCAGACACAGTCCTTTCTGCAGTATCTTTCTCAGGCGCTTCTTGTCTCTCATTGCCATAGAGACAGTGTGTGCCTATTAGAGACACCGCAGAGATGTACTGACTCAAATCCAGGATGGCTGGAGAAGGAAGACCATAATCAGACCTGCAGGCTCAAAGTGCCGTGGAGAGGATTCTGTTGCCAGGTCCTGATCTGCTTAGCTGATTCAGTATAGAAGGGCAACAGGCTCCAGAAATCCTCAGCAGGTAAAATGAGCTCATGGGGAGTAGCTTGAGCTCAGCAAGCTTGAGCACCTTTGGTGCCTTGCCATGGGCATGTAGTCGCCTGCATCCAGTTCGGAGAGTCAGGCTCCAGGCAAGGTGCCTTAAAGCGTGGTCCATCACCAGGTATCCTAAGTTCTGCTTGTAGTAACTTTGGCACTTTGGGTCCAAACTGCAGGTGAAGTAACAGGAATGTAGGTGCAAAATACATGGTGACAGTGTTTACTGGGTGTAAGTTTCTTCTTTGTCCCAAACTTGAAGTAGTACCACTATTGTAATGTGTTTCCTCTTATGGTGAGCAGCAGCTATAGGGCAGAGCATTGTTTCTACTGAGCTGTTGTATGCCCTCTCCCATGCTTGCATATGAGAGTGGTGGGAAAGAAATGGGAAGCAAAGTGAATCACACCTCTGCTTTCCCCGGCTGGCCACTGCACTGGGGAAACCAGGGCAGACCCAGTACATGTGGCATGTCTATGTGCAAGTGCCTAGTGCAAGGACCCTTGGTCCTGTGCTGGCCAAGCAGTCCCCCCAGATGGTAAAACAAGGTTAACAAATGCGCACTCAGGCTAATAAAGCTTGACTCTCAATGGGGCTAATTAGCTTCTATACAGCAAGACAGCAAAATGAGTGGCAGTTCTGCAGCTACATCACTGGTCACAGACCTATGCAGAGCTGCTCTGCTTTCCTTGTCTGCTTAAGATAATCTACTTGTGCAGCAGTGGTAAAACCACGAGGAAAAGGGGTGCAGCTGCCATTAGGGAGTCGAGGTACAGAAGTGGTATTCATCATTACTGTTGTTTCTGTAATGATAGCTAAAAATAGCAAAAGCCATCATTTACAGATACAGTTTCGCATTGATATTCTAACACTTCCAGCTCCCCTTAGCTCTGTTTTCCTGCTCTTTCTTCTTTTCTCTATCTATTCACGAAACATGTCCTAGTCCACAGCAGCCTTTAAAAATGCGTAAGAGTATGTTAGCCTGTGGGTTGCAGTAAGCACCACTATTACTGACTGTGAAAAGAAATCAGCTTGTAAGAAAACTTGGTGTTAGTTGTACAAAGAAACTCAAGAGAACCTGTGCCTGCAAGGTGAATGAGTATGCAAACTGCTGAGGGATGTCTGGGGAGGGAATAAGTCGCCCCTAAAAGGAAGTGCTGTGGAATAGTTCCCCATTTTTTTGTGTTCCCAGTCTGCTGTTGTTAATTAGCAACTGAAGCTCATTGTATGGGCCTCATTTAGAAAAGCTTCAGTGTGAACATTTATTACTTTTGGATTTGTGTGTACGTGCTTAAGTTTGCTTATTTACTCAAGTCACAGCTGTTGCCTGCACCTTCAGTGGAAGGGATGTGGCTCACTTACCTGCAGTGTGTGGAAATCCTGCTACCTGGTTCCTGGGTCAGGCCTAGGTTTCCTTTTATTTGGAGTCTCCAGTGTTTATGTTGCCAAATAACACCAGCTCTGAAGTAAAAGTGCCTAATGTCACAAGGGCCTTATAAGAGCTTTACATTGCTTTCATCAAGACTTGGATTAAGCTCATAATAGTGCCTTTGTGTGCGCAAATACATTAACTCTCTTTTCTGAGACAGAGCCTGGTTCCATTATGCTGGTTTCTGTGACACATAGGAATTTCTGCCTACCAGAGAAGTGTTAAGTGAAATGTTGCCAGGGGATTATCACCTCCTATTCCTGCATGGTTCTGTAAAACTGAAGAGAAAGGGAGCTCCCACAGCCCTGCTAGGAAGCCTTGAGGAGTAACCCTCCTCTGTGCTTTGTTTATAAGTCCGTTGGTTTTTTTTTTTCAGTAAGGATGGAAGAAACATTGTTTTGCTGCATGTTTTTCTGGCATGAAGACCTGGCCTTCCACAGCTCATTTCCAACCCTTCTAGCTGCCTTTGTGGAAAACAAGGCATGGCCCAGGAAGATTTACCTAATGTGAGGCTCTCCCTCTTCTTTTTTACCTGCATGCTCCAAACACACCTCCCATGGGGTTTTACTGTCTGTACATTGCCTACAAGAGCCAGCTGTAGGTTTAGTTTCTTGTACCTTTTGAGTTCATTGTATTCCTTGTCTGCCAGCCATTGCTGGCAGGACAAGTGAAGGGTTTTTGGCATTAGTGTCTTTTTCTTACCCTGGTCACTGTCATCTTCCCTCAGCCTAATGAGTCTGTACTGTGGACCCTAGTTATTATTCACTGTGATTATTGCCTAATTGTGGTTTATGCAAACTGGTGTCACCTCCGACAAGGTGTATGTACTCCCTAGCTTGTGTATACATGAAGTTGTTGTGAAGATGAAAATTGCTTGACATGTTGATATTTTATGATGGTGGATGGGTACACCCTGGAACATATTTCGGTTATATAATTCTGTAGTAGCAGGTGATCATAAGACATTTTCTACAGCAAATATGATGCCTGGGATGTAGATACAAGGATTTAGGCAGTGATAGATTAAAAACTAATTGTGGTGCAATGCTGATGCCAGTTTAAAAGGTTAAACACTGAAAACAGCATTATAGGTTTTCAAGCTTCTGTCATCACAGTCCTATCTTTGCCAAGCTGAAGAGCTTGCCTTCTCTCTATTTTGCATTTTTCTCTGTGCTCCTAAACACACAAGGCACCTGATGTACAGAAGCAAAGGTGTACCACCTGCTTGGGGATGTCCTGGGCAGGGCACAGGGTGAGCAACCATGGCTTGGGGTGAGGGAGAGAACTGTGAGCCACTGCACCACTGATGCCTGCCAAATAAAGTCCCTCTTCCTACCCTGAGAAACTGTTACCTAAACTATGATAAAAATCATGGGCAGGCAGAATGAATGAAGTTTGGGGTCCATTTAATTGCAGCCTTTCCTCCTCCCTGTCTTCACTTTCCCACGCCCTCTCCAGACAACTTGCGTGGGTATTGGAGTGAGGCAAAAGAGATGCTTTGGGAGTGAACAGAATATAAAGAAGCATGTGGAGCAAAATGCAAGAGCTTGGAAAGAGGTACCAGGTGCAGGGATATGAACAGGCAGGTGTTCTGGAGTTGGTCTGCAGCTGAAGGTGGCTTTCAAGTAGAGCACATCCAATACTCAACCTAGACCTTTCTAGAATTATGGCCAGGCATACTTTATTGAGGAAAAAATAAGGATATTTAGGTTGGGAATGTTGACAAAGCAGTGGTGGTGGGGGCTGCAGGAGAAGCTCATGTCACAGAGGTTTGAAGGAAGCGCTGTGTGGGACTCACATTGCTGAAGGTGCAACTGGAGAGTTTGAACTTGGTACCTGCAGGGTGGATGAGGTGGCCTGCTTGTCGAGTTGCAAAACAAACACCTAGGAAAATTTGACTTCTTGTAAGGCTTTCTGTGGTAGAATTTATTTTCTGTGACTCAGCTTCTGTGACTGCTAAACAGAAGAACGGTGTATTTGTCAGTGTCACGGGAGTCAGCACATCAGTGTTGGAAAATTGCTGTGAGGTCTTTGAATGGATGGTACCATGAAAAGCACTTTAGTCAAAGGATCATCACAAAAATACTTAGTTGTGTTTATATTTTAAAACAGATTTTCTTAATGCCATGTTCTGCAGTATGAGCTACAGTTGCTGTTATTTTAAAAGTGACTTGCAATGTCTTTTCTGGATTTGTGATTTGCTTGTTGGCTTGGTTTTATTATTTTTTTTTTTGTAAAGACTAATAAAAGAATAACTTAGGTTTGTTATTTTTTCCTAATTTCATGTTTCGGAGATATAAGATTAGAGCTGGATGAAAATTGGAGGGTTTTTCCTTAACATTAAGTTTTATTGAGCCAAGAAAAAAATGAAAAATTATCAAAATAAAAAGAAAATCAATTCTGATAGGGAAACAATGAAATGGACGTATAAATCACTTTCTGAATTACATTTTTTTAAAAATTTTATAAGATATTGAAAATGTTACTGTCATTATTTTGCCTCAATCAGAGCAAAATGTAGGTCTTGCAAGTAGTGGGGGAAGGCTATTTTGTAACAGGGGAGACGAGTCTCAGGAAAACTGGCCCAAACAAAAGTGAGCTAGGGACCTATAGCTCACGGCAGGGAAATCACTGAATTATGATATCAACCAGGTTGGAAAAGACACTTAAGATCAAGTCCAACCATTACCCCAGCACTGGCAGACCACCACTAACCATGTCACTGAGGGCCTTGTCTACACAGTTTTTGAACACTTCAAGGGACAGTACTTCCACCATTTCCCCGAACAGCCTGTTCCAATGCTTGATCACCCTCTCTGTGAAGAAATTTTTCCTAATATCCAGTGTAAACCTCTCCTTGTGCAGCTTGAGATTGTTACCTCTTGTCCTGTTGCTTGTTAGTTGGGAGATCAGCCACCTCTTCACTTCATCCTCCTTTCGGGCAGTTGTAGAGAGCAATAAGGTCCTCCCTGAGCCTCCTTTTCTTCAGGCTAAACACCCCCAGTTCCCTCAGCTGTTCCTCATGAGACTTGTGCTCCAGACCCTTCACCAGGTTCGTTGCCCTCCTCTGGACCTGCTCCAGCAACTTAGTATAGGTCTTATAATGAGGGGCCCAGAACTCAACACATGTACCATTACAGTGAAATCCAGCCAGACTGCTTCAAAATGTAAACATTTTGTGTCAAAATAAAATATTTACATCTGAATAATACTATCTAAATCAAGATGCTTCTAAAAGTTTTTGTGGTTAGTGAAAACAAAAAGTAACATTATATATCCTGTTCCCCACCAATATTTTATTATGTGGGATGTGTGCTATCTGCTGGAAAAATCTTTCCAATACAAAGTTTCTAATGCAATTCTAGGTGGGATGAATCCAAAATACAGTGGATGTAGTGACTGTCTCTTAACCCCTCCAACATTTCAGCATATTTTTTTTGTCACTACTGAGATTAAATGTGTTCTATAATGTTAGCTATCTTATAACAGGGAAGGATAATGTTATGAGAAGCATTTTGCTAAATTAGTCATTTTGTATTTCAGTGAAAAGTATTTTAATGTGTTACCTTAATCGTTCTCTAATTTGTTCAAATTAAGTTGGATATAATACTGTCTGGCATGATACAACTCCCAAGTTAGGCCTATATAAGAAGATGTGAGTTCAGGTAAGTATATGTATGGTATACTCCTACATTTAAAAAAAATCTGTTAAATTTAAGACCCAAATTTTAACTACTTGGTATGAAACAATGCACTAAAGAAGCCTGAATTCTAATTCTGCCTACATGTTGTTGCTGAAAAAAAACAGAAAGAAAAAGTGGTATAACACCTAGAGTACACCTCATTTGCTGCAGCTTCATCCACCAGCAAAATGATAACTAGCCAGCCCGTTTGTCAACAGAGCACTATTAAATTTGTCATTTAAGCTGGTAGGTAAACAAGAGAGTTAATGGACCAGAGACAAGTTGGTCATGACGGACAAGAAATATAGGAATTCTGCCTTGTTCATCGTTTCATACCCATGCTATTTTGATTTGGCACCAGTTTTACTCTTGTTTTACACTTGTCTTGCACTGCAGTGAATAATTACACAAAGATGAAGACAATTGAAAATCAAGCTTGACATATTTCAGAGAGCAAATTGCAGCAACTGCAGTTAGGACTCCTTAGGTGCTTGCCCTGGTTTTGCAAATCACTTGCTATGTGACCTTGGACAATTAACCTTTCTATGTTTCTGTTTGTCTAACTGTATTGCCTCCCAGGGTGTTATTAGCCTTAATTTATCAATCATTTAATACACTCTTATAAAATATTTTGGAATCTCTGCTTAAAGAGACCAGGCAAGTGCAGAATAGGATTTAGAAGGATAATTCAATTATTAAACTTGGTTTGTACTTGCTTTGATTTACTAAGTTCTATCAACAGGATTTAATCCAAAATATTTACTGAGTAGAGATGAAGAAAACCTGGAGAGAGTTATTAGGCTCATGGATATTTAAAGGGGTGCAAATTTTCAAGAAGTGATTAATGGGTTTCCTTAGGCATGATATGACACTGAGTCTTTCAAAGAAGCTTAAATAAATTCATATTTGCATTAATATGCATTACTTAGCAAGGTATTCTCAATGTTTTTAGCTTGCAAGCCTACCATGAAAAGGAAGATTTTTAAAAATGATCAGTAAATAAAGCTGGTCAGAAAAGACAATTTCCGGTTTTTCTTCTTATCTTTTAAATGAAAGTTTCAGTCACTTCAGAGAGAAGCAGAATTTGCAAGGTACTTGTCTGAGCTCATGCATTTCTGTGATTGTAGGGTTTAAGACTGCAACCACTTGAAGTAGTCAGAAAAGCAGTTTTTATTTTTTTTTTTGCCAGAAATTCATCCTTGGACATAGGAAGTTGCCTTCACAGAACTAAATTTTCTAATGAAGATGATTATTTTTGGTCAGAAAAATCTCCTTCTAGACTACTTTGTAAAATCAATAAACTATAAACTCATGTGAAGCTCCATCCGCTGAAGATTACCCTTTACTCTCCTTACAAGTACTTACCCTTTACTTACAAGTACTTACAAGTACTTACCCTTTACTGTCCTGCAAGCTGTGAGGGTTTTGCTGTGGTTGCTTCAAGGTTTACACCAGAGGAAATGAGAGCAGCCGGAAAACTAACCCCAAACTCACTGGTGCCAAGGGAAAGCATGGCAGAAGCTGAGACATGATGAATGTATGAAGAAAGATGCAGGTGTAAATGCCAATTTTTCTGTTTCCCGGAAGAGCTCCCCATCATTAGTGGGGAGGAAAATAGCAGAGCATTTTGCAGATAACCTGTTGAACACATTGCGTTGTAAACAGATAATGAGGAAAGAAAAGTGGATATGCAGCTGTCAGGCGAGGTGGCTGTAGGAGTTGAAAGAACTAATACTTTATAACAAAGAAAGGTTTGGAGATGTATGTACTGTGTGTAAAATGACTCAGGTAGCGATGTGAAAACTGCATATTGTTTCATTTAAAAATCAATCCTGCTTGCTAAAGAGCTGTGGTAACATCATTTCTTTCCTGATTAACAGGGCCTTTCTCCCTCTTCTTCTGATGGCACAGCAGTGGAAAAAAAAAAAAAAACCTATCAAACCCCTTATTTTACTTATTGCAATGTATATTCTAGGATCAGGAGAACTTGCTTCTTCATCCAGGGAGAATAGCTGGGAGCCCAGCTCAGTGCTAGGCTCAGGCTGCTGACTTAGCTTTTCTTCAGTGAGCACTGCAGCCCTTTTTCCTCCTACTCCCATCTCAAGCTGCAAACTAATAAGATTTTTTCTGCTGCCAGCTGCAAAGAAAGAAAGCAATTGAAAGAATGTTGTACCTATGCTGAAATACTTGTGAAGGGCTGACGTATTACAGGATAGGAGGGTCAGAACAGTGCAGAGACATAAGAGGATAATAACACTGATGTGAGAGTGATTTTTGCAGTTTGCTCATTCTTAAGCTGAAGTCACATCTTTATATCTAGTCTGGAAGCACTGTGGTTTATTCATCTTTAGCAGGAGCTTAATTCTGCCTGATTTCAGGTGAATGTTTTCAAACCCAGCAGATGAGTGTCTGATTCTCCATCTCCTCACACTCTGAGTAGTCTCTCAGGTTTGCAGAAAGCACTCCTTTGTGCTGCCAAATCTGATCCTGCTGTTCACCTTTGTGGAAGCATTTCTGGCTGGAGTATGGGCACCACCTTGTTTTTTATTCTGCAAGGCAAAGGAGGCTCAGACCAGCGGACAGGAGTCACAATTATGTTTATCTTCAGTATGGCAAATCTTTATGTTTTCCTTATTTTTCCCCTGAGCTGGGTGAAAAGTAGTTCAACTCTATATGAACTTCTCAACCATCACCAAGTCTGATTTAGAGGGTACCAGTCACTCATGCTGTTTTTGTGGGTGTAAGCTTATTAGGAACTGGTGCTGATTAAGACTGACCTTACAAGTCAGAAGCTTCTGAGTGTTGCTGTCAGAGGCTGCCACATTCACTTTCTTAGAGCGTCTGGTATTATACCTAGGTGACTGATTATCATATTGTGAGTAATCACCATATCTTGAATGGTTGAACAGAGGCAATTTATTTTATTATATGGCCATTCAATATAAGACGTAGCGGAGGCATGAGTTTCCATGGAACGAATGCATTTTTACCTCTATTAGCAGACTCAGAAGGAGATGACCTTGCCTGTAGAGCAATAGTGTCTGGGAGCACAGTGTCAGTCCTGATGAGTCACCCTACTCTCCCTAAGTGGCTTGTGCACTGTTCCAGGATTCCTTATGCAGGGTTAATTACACCAGCACAGGGGAAGTTGCTCTTTTGCTGGCTAACACTCCACTTTTTATTCAGGACTCAGCTCATCGTTATGCCGGTTTTGTTTGTTTTTTTTTTGTTTGTGTTTTGTTGTTTGGTTGTTTTTGTTTTGTTTTGGTTTGTTTTTTTTTTATCACACAAGAAGCTGTAGGAAGCAAAACCCTTTGGAAACCAAAAATTGTTATATGTAGTTTATACATTGGTTGTTAAATAAATTATTTGTGAGCATCACTGCAGTGCTCTGTGTGGAAGAGTTATAAGACCCTGACTTTGCTTATTAACTCCTGGCCAAGCTTCCCTTGGTTGTTTCCACTGTCTCTGGTACTTCCTTTTTCCATTGCTTTATTCATAAAGTTGGGATTTTTATTGCTCTCTGCTCAGTAATAATGTGGTTCCTATCCTTCCTGCAAGAAGAAATTTCTTATTTTTTTATTACGTATAATCATTCTTTCCTTAATTTATAGCATGTCATGTATTATTCAGTGACATTTCTTGGCTCTGATTACAGGTTCTATATAATCTTACACACTTCAAAAATGATTGTTTAAGTTACAATAGAATAATATCCAGCTCATTTATCTGCTGAATTTGTCTTTCATTTGCAGTTATCAGGGCCAATATTTTGTACAAAAGAACTTTCTTCAGGAGCCTTGCAGAGAGATGGAGCTAATGTGCCAGGATTCCCCTAGAAAGAGAAGGAAACTGCCCAGGGGATCACGACATGCCTCAGGGAAAAAAAGATGTTGGGGTTTGGAGACAAATGGCATAGAACCTGCAAACCCCTGGAGGCCTGAACCAGAGTGCATTGAAGATAGTGGGAGCCATGTCAACTAATGGCATATTGTGATCTCAGCAGGTTTTTAAACTTATGAAGGCAGAAAACTGAGTTAAGCATTCTTGGCCTCCTTGCCACCTACAGACAGACTCAGAGCTCATCCTAAGGGACACATGAACACTGTGACTCTTGTGTCTCCATTCCTCTGCTATCTTCTGGTGGCCTGGGCCAGCAAAAGCCATGTGTGATTTGGTTGATCTGAGGTGGGAAGAAGACTCATTCAGGATGTAGGGTGAATGGAGAGGACCTGCTTTTAGGAAGTGGAGAAATTAGCATAAACATGAAAATCTGCTCTTCCTTGACCCTAAGGAAATTAATTTTCACACTATTTCTCAAAAACAATGAAATTATCTGTGTTGTGGTATTTTCCCATCAATCCAGATTCAAAGTGCTTCTATTAATAGTTAAGTATTATATAAGGTAATGTAATGCAAACCCTGTTGGAAATTTGGCATCTATTTTTAGCAATGGACATACACAGAAGGCAGCCTGCTCCTTTTAGCGGCTAGTTTCAGCCCAAACTTGCTGGTCCTTCTGTTTACCATTTTCTTATGCATTTAGAATGTCTCTGGTCATCTCCTGGGTACCAGCTACTTGCTTTCTGTCTGAGAGAGGGAGAATTTCTTGCTGTGCTGTTGAACAAACAATAAACTGCAGTACTATTACACCTGGGCTAAACCCTGGAATAAAGCTACCAGGAGTGTCTAGGCTTTTCCCTTTGTTTGTGAAGACCCACTGACTCAAGGGAGAAGACCTGTGAGTGGTTTTTCAGAGTGCTGTTAGGACTGAGTGCAGTCGATGGGATATAAACTGGCTACCCATTCAGCTCTCTTGTCCTTATAAAGTAATACAAGATGTCCTTATGAACTTGCCTTATTTCCCAGGAAGTTTTATTTTAATTGCTCCTTCAGTCCACCTCCACTTCAGAAGAGGCTTCTGGATGCTCCTGCAGCTGATGCAGCTCCTCTGGCCAAGCCAGCCCCAAGTCCAGAAGGACAGGCATTCCCAGGAATTTATTTTGTCTAACTTCGACTTTTCAAGCTATTGGTACATCTGAGTCCTAACCTGCCAGGCAGGCCAAATTGATATCAAGATTTTGTATCTTGGGCCCATTTCTAACCCATATTGTAAAAGCAGAATGGCACAATGGCACATACCAATGAGTGGGCATATCTCTTTCAGGGTTACTTCAGTCTGCTACAGAGATACTGCTCCTGATTTGTGGCCAGATGTCCATATTCCAACTTCAGCTTTCTCACTTTTGAGGGAGAGGGAAGGTGCTGGGTATCCGTGCCTAGTCTGAGCCCCATAGCTTATCTTTTTTGCTCTCACCTGGGTTAGGTGCAGGGTCAGCTGCAGTGGGCAACTTCTCCCCAGCTAGAATTTCCAGGTTGGCACAGAAAACACTTTTAACATGAAATCAGTTCATATTAATAAAACTGCCCACTGGAAGCTTTCATTTACACTCTCGATACCAGGAAAAATAACACGTTTCTTACACAGTTCCTACAAGCTCTTTTATCCAATAAAAGCGAGGGAGGTTTTGTTGTTGTTGCTGCCTTTTGTTGAAGATTCGTGACTGAAAATCTGCAGTATCAACTCTTCTCTCTGGTTGGGATCCAGCACTGCAGAAACTCATTTTCATTGTAGTTCAGCTGAAAACTTTAAAGATCGCGGACAGGAGCTGGAGCAGTCTCTGGGTGCTGATGCTTGTCAGGTTTATAGATGTATTCCTAAGCAAGTAATTTCTGTTCTCTGCAAGATGTTGCTTCTATCTCTAAGGGCTAGGTTATGTAAAAATAATGGCAAAAGCCTTCCATAATCTGGCAAAAACTGGGAATGGTTATTCAATGAAATGCTGCCTTTTCAATCAACCCTCCTCCCTAATTAGTGCTGCATGATGGAGCTGATCTTTTAATAATAATGAAAAAAAAAAGTAATTTGGTTGATGGTCGATGGGAGAAAAGCTAAATACATTATTAAAAATACCAATCAGCTGCATCTAGAGGGGGTTTAATAAAAACCATATTTGACAAAAATAATGAGACAGATTTTTCAATATGAATCCCTTGAGTGGCTCTTCCATCTAGGCATTATATCTAATGTGGTCTGGTGTGACTTGGAGGGAGAGGCTACCCCCACCAGCTTTACTTCACACACTATAAAAAGTTACTGTGGATCTCAGCAGGCCTTATTGGAATAAATGCATTTCAGTGGGGTTATCTGAGTGTGCAGAAGAACAGAGTGGGCCAAGTCAGCCACGAGAGATGGTTTGACACTAGGAATGAACGCAAAGCAGAGTTGGTACACCTTAATACCGAGACTAATTGTGACTAATAATTGCTTTTAGGTCTGATGCTGTTCTTTTTGTCTCAGTTCCATTTTGAGGGTTGATGCTAACAAGTCTGAAATTGTAGACGTAAAATGTTAGCTTAATGTGGGAGGTATTTTGTGGGTTAAATTCTTTTAGTTTACTGCAGTATTAATTCAAAGAAAGATCATAAAGGGATATGGTCTTTTGCTACTGACATGCATTTGAAACAGGAAATGGAGCTAAAAACTTATATCCCACAGGGCTTGGTATGGAAATACACAAGAAGCCAGAAAAATAAATTCCTTTCATGTAGAAGAAAAAGTCAAGAAAAATCAGAAAGGCTTTTCTTAGATGGTTAGACTGCTTCAGTATTGCAATGTCTTAGGAAACACGACAATATTAAAAATACCGTACAAAGGCCAAAGTTTATGCTCTCTGTTGCTTCTCCTACGTAACCTCCCTTACTAGGAGGTATTAGAGGTTCCCTGAAAAACCCCAAACCAAACCTGTGAAGTCTCTTACCCAGCTTTCATTGCTATGGTGTAGCCTGGCCAGTTAGTGTTGGCAACCAGAGATGCTGGGAGTGAGGCTCAAAAGGAAAGAGATCTGAACTGCGCAATTGGTGATAGGATTGCATTAAAGAGAGAAACTTTCCTATGTGCATTCTTGAGCACAAAGTGTTGGTGGATGTTGGTTGCATGCTATCCTTTTTGCACTACTGTCTGTGAGTTTGGAGATGCTGACTCCATCCAGATTTAACTATTTTAACACACATGAGGGGGTCAGACTCTCTCCTGAGGACAGGTTCCTTCAGCGGGCAATACAGCATGCCCAACTTCAACTCTGGATTACCCTCTGTGGCACCCTACCTCTCTCCGTGGGCAATACAGGGAGACTAGCCTCCTCTTTTAAGTAGCTGAGTTGATGTAAATACTCCCATAGTGCTGTATATGTAATCTTACATCACAGCAGTTGTTCCTTTCAGATTGAGCCAGGGCAGAAGCTAACTAATTGCAACCAGGCTTTATGAAGAAATACAATTAGATGTAAGTCACCATTTCAGAGCAGTTGTGCTTACAGCTAGGGGATTAATTCTGCTCTTACTTATTGGGCATATGCTCCAGATTTTTAATATAATTTAAATTGAAGAGAATATTACGTGACAGGCATCCCTTTAAACTTCTACAACTTCTTGGATCTCCTTCTAATGTTAATTGTAATCCCAAGCGACAAGCCTCCCATTTAATACAAAATCAGTAAAGTGTTCTGCCTCTGGTGAAGTGCTTGCTGGGTGTGGGGAGTCATTCTGCTGCTCCTGACTGTGTATGCAGTCAAGGCTGGTTGAGGGACTCAGTCCAGCAGCGGCTAGTGTAAGCTCTCTGGTCACAAGGAAAACAAAACCTCCCATCTTCTAAACCACTCGGTCTTCCTCTCTGCTCTGTTTTGCTATGCCTGGCTCCTCCCCTCCTCCACTTATTGTGGAAGAAACTTCGGAGCTTTCTGATCCCTGGGGCTGTGTCACCCATCACCCTGACATGCATCAGACTGTGCTTCTGAACTGTAAGACAAAAAGATGTCTCAACTACGACAAGCAAGTCTTAATGCAATATGCTACAACACTGGGAGTACTGAAGCCCTTAGGCATGGGTTTTCAAAGGGCTGGACAAGCCGTAAAGACCCTGAGACCCCATGTAAGAAAGTAGTCTTCAGCAAAACATGCTCTATAGTCCTCATGGGACCAGGAGAAGTTAGATTATGGAAGTGGCATCCTGGGGATTTCACTGGGTGGGTGATTTTGGAATTGAAGCCTCTGTTTCTTTTGAAGATACAACAGCATAGGTGTTCGTTACCCTGTTAAGGGAGACTGGGGAGGGTCACAGGTGGCACCCAAGCCAGGGCCCTCATTGAACCATGGGAGGCTGAGAGATGCTAGTGGCGTTGCTAGAGCAAGGATGGCAAGCAGACACTCTCTGTGGGCAGAGTGGCACTCCTGTGAGCATCTCTGTGACTATTTGCCCAGTCAGGCAGCTGTCCCACATTTGTAAATAGTCAAATTGATAGTCATGCTGCTGGCTGAGATAAGTGCAATAAGGAACTTGAAGCAGGCAAGAGAACTGCATTAGCAAAAGAAGAATTGGCTTTTTTCCTCTGTAAAATGCTCCACTAGTTAATGCTGGTGTAACTGAATCTGAACTGTGTCACCCACCTCGATATTGTATTATTAATTCTATAACAATTGTGTGGCAATTCTGTACCACAGATGGAGATTTTAACTGTTTCATTAGCTCAGTGGGAATTGTACACAAAACCAGTTTAATTCTGTAGGATTATATTGAGTCATAACACTCAAAGGAGAAAATTCCAGGATACTAGAACAAATTTGGACGCCACCAACCTCCTCACAGCACAAGCTTCAGCTAAGATCACTCTGACTAAAATATACAGCTAAGGCACAGCTGAACGTGACTCATAGGAAATAATATGCTGACCTGAATACACATGCTGAGTGCATGCTGTGGGTGGGCAACTTAAAAACATTGTAAAGCCATTTCTTAGTCCTATTTTTTCCCACTCCAGATCAACAGTGAAACCTGAACTTTAATATTGTGTTTTCCCTTTGTCCTGCAAAAAGCAATAAATATGCTGTCCCCACCCAGCATCAGGAGCTCTTCTGTCACAGATTTATGTAGAAAAGCTTTTGACAAACCTGGTGCTGATAAGTAGTGGGAAAGATTTGCAGCTGGGAGAGATGTTGGAGGCGGTTTAAGGCAAGGGAGCAGGTTTGGGTAAAATGATGAGGTGCCAGGGTGGATTTGCAGGGACTGCTACAGCTGGATGGAGGCCTGGGCAGGTCCCTACGCAGGCATACATGCTCCACTGGCTGAATGCTCTTTTGGGTTTTTTGATGTATTGCATAGGGTAGATACAGACTGTTCAATGAAAGCACTTACCTGTGCAAAAATACAAATGCTGATAGGATTATAATGCCTGTTAGCTTACAATGGAGAAAACTTCACAATTCCTAATCCCTACCTTGAGCTGGAAAAGGGGCAAACAGTGATGAGGCTTCTTTTATTCACACACTCAGGTCTTAAGCAGCATGAGCATCAGGCAGCCAGTGTGGGTGCAGCCTCACACAGCAATTCCCACTGACTGCATCTGGGCACACCTTCCTCTACAGGCAAGATCTGCCTCTGTAAGGGGAATTCTGGGAAAAAGAGGAGCTTATGTTTTCTTGACATTAATGAGAAGAATCTGGCATTAACTGAAAGTAATTGACAACATTAAGGCAATGATAAAGGGCTGGCCTTATTGCCAGAATGACAGACTAGAAGGAGAGACATTTTTTGAGTCCAAGAATTATTCCAGAGGCAAGGAAGTGCATCCTCTCCAAATCTGTAGGAATATATATTGGATCTACTTAATTTCCATATTGCTGCATAAAAACTTGCAGTCTTTCAAAGAGTGAACTCTTTTTTTTTTTTTTCCCACTGTGGAAAAATGGAGATCAGGATTGTACAGGTCTGTTGGTAACTGTTCCAAGGTCTGCAACTGAGCTCTTGCTAAAGAAAGTGAGCGCCTGAACGTGTTACCATGACACTATAAGTTACTGTGTGCCAGCTGAAATGTGCTAACTGGGAGAGAAGATTGCATCAATGGAGGAAATGTTTAATTTTTTTAGTTTTTGTTTTTTTTTTTTAATGTCATGTGCTTTTGTGCTGAATACAGAGGATGGCAGTAATCCAGTGGTGTTCACCCATACTGGTGTTTCTGCTGTGTTTGGGCATTTGATTATATTGCACTGACTGAATAATCCTGTGAATATGTAGGACTGCAGACAATTGCGTGCCTTAGGACAAGGGCAGGGAACTGCATCTGGGACTTCACTGTTTAAATCTGAAGTGTGTGTATAGCAACAAGTCTACTAGAATAGATACTTTAATTTAGAAAGTCTGTCTGTGGAAGTGGTGTAGCTCATCTAAAGACATTGTGTTTATAACTGCTCTCTTCCTTCCAAATAGGAATGAGGCATTTAAACAGCTTTAGAATATAATATGCTTTGCACCTAGCTCAATTTTGAACTTCTGAGTCACCAAAAGTATGTGACTGATTTTGACAGAATGGATTAGACTAAAATAACGAAAATATGCAAAATTCTGTACAGAAAAAATATTGATCTAACTATAGTCATTTGGACATCAGTATTAAAACCCACATTGTTTCAGTACAAGCTGAATTTAGATGAGTATTGGTGATAATTTTGTATCAAAGAGACAAAATGAACAACAGCGAGTCACCAGGATGAGGTGGTATTCAACTCAACATCACAGAGGAATGTGGGGATAAAGTAGCTGAGCTTCTAGCTGTGGTATAGAGCCTTACTTGAAGAACTCCCTATTTTCTGTGTTTTGTTAGGAAGTAAATGGGATGCTGATTTTTAAGGACACTAGGGAAAAACCTGATGAGAGACAGACATCTGTACTGAGCACCTCTGTCAAGATACCCAAGAGTAGAATCCATGGAAAAAAAGGATGAAATGGAGAAAGTCTCATGTCTTTTGTAGTGGTAATGTGTGCCTCTTATTGGTCTTTGCATGTAACTGCATGCAGCAGACCTCTGATACTATCCATGTGAATTTCCAAGTCTTTTGACAAAGTTTAGGATAAGATAGGATAGGGTAGGCTAGCTCAGCTGGATAGACCTAGAAGAATCATGTACTCTAACTTCCTGACCACTTGAGGGCTAACCAAAAGTTAAAGCATGTTTTAAAGGGCATTGTCCAGTGCCTCAAACATTGACAGGTTTGGGGCATCAACCACCTTGCTAGGAAGGTGGTTCCAGGATTTGACAGCCCACTTGGAAACAAATATTTCCTAATGTCCAATCTGAACCTCCCCTGACTAACACAGCTTTGAACCATCACCACATATCCCATCACTGGTTACCAGAGAGATGAGATCAGTATCTCCCTTTATTGATTTCCCCAAGAAAGGTCTCTTTAGGAAACTAGGCAGCCAAGGGTAAGAGGGAAGGCCCTTGTAAGAATAGTGTTTTAAAAGATAGTTAACAGAGAGTAAAAATAGTCAGTTCTCCCAGGGGAGTGGAGTCCAAAATGCTTTGTGCTGAGATCTGTGCAATTGAACATATGAATTTATGAATTAATTTTTGAATAATGCTCTGTAAAAGTGGGCGAATATAGACCATTGACAAACTTGGAATGATGATAAAAAATACTACAGAGCAGTAAAGGTGAGAGCTGATTGTGCAGAACTGCAGAAAGATATTGCATGGCTGAGGGACTGGGCAGTAAAATAAAAAACCTGAAAATTTAATCAAAATGATGCCTATTCATAGAATCATAGAATCATAGAATCGTTAGCGTTGGAAAGGACCTTAAGATCATCTAGTTCCAACCCCCCTGCCGTAGGCAGGGACACCTTACGCTAAATCATATCACCTGAGGCCTCGTCCAACCTGGTTTTGAACACTGCCAGGGATGGAGCATTCACAGCTTCTTTGGGCAATCTATTCCAGTGCCTCACCACCCTAACAGCAAAGAATTTCCTTCTTATATCCAACCTAAACTTCCCCTGTTTAAGTTTTAACCCGTTACCCCTTGTCCTGTCGCTACAGTCCCTAATGAAGAGTCCCTCCCCAGCATTCCTATAGGGCCCCTTCAGATACTGGAAGGCTGCTATGAGGTCTCCATGCAGCCTTCTATTCTCCAGGCTGATCAGCCCCAACTTCCTCAGCCTGTCTTCATACGGGAGGTGCTCCGGTCCCCTGATCACCCTCGTGGCCCTTCTCTGGACTTGTTCCAAGAGTTCCATGTTCTTTTTATGTTGAGGACACCAGAACTGCACACAATACTCCAAGCGAGGTCTCACGAGAGCAGAGTAAAGGGGCAGGATCACCTCCTTGGACCTGCTGGTCACGCTCCTTTTGATGCAGCCCAGGATACGGTTGGCTTTCTGGGCTGCAAGCACACACTGAAGCCGGCCCATGTTCATTTTCTCATCAACCAACACCCCCAAGTCCTTCTCTGCAGGGCTGCTCTGAATCTCTTCTCTGCCCAACCTGTAGCTGTGCCTGGGATTGCTCCGACCCAGCTGTAGGACCTTGCACTTGGCATGGTTAAACTTCATGAGGTTGGCATCAGCCCACCTCACAAGTGTGTCAGGGTCCCTCTGGATGGCATTCCTTCCCTCCAGTGTATCAACTGAACCACACAGCTTGATGTCACCAGCAAACTTGCTGAGGGCGCACTCAATCCCACTGTCCATGTCAGTGACAAAGATGTTGAACAAGACCGGTCCTAACACCGATCCCTGAGGGACACCACTCGTTACTGGTCTCCAGCTGGACATTGAGCCATTGACCACAGCTCTTTGTGTGCGGCCATCCAGCCAGTTCTTTATCCACCAAGTGGTCCATCCATCAAATTGATGTCTCTCCAATTAAGAGACAAGGATGTTGTGCGGGACAGTGTTGAATGCTTTGCACAAGTCCAGGTAGATGACATCAACTGCTCTACCCCTGTCCATCAGTTCCGTAGCCCCATCATAGAAGGCCCCCGAATTGGTCAGGCAGGATTTCCCCTTAGTGAAGCCATGCTGGCTGTCACCAAGCACCTTGTTGTTTTTCATGTGCCTTAGCATGCCTTCCAGGAGAATCTGCTCCAAGATTTTGCCAGGCACAGAGGTGAGACTGACTGGTCTGTAATTCCCTGGGTCATCCATTTTCCCCTTCTTGAAAATGGGGGTTATATTTCCCTTTTTCCAGTCATCGGGAACTTCACCTGAATGCCATGATTTCTCAAATGTGATGGCCAGTGGCTTTGCAACTTCATTTGCCAGCTCCTTCAGGACCCGCACATGGATCTCATCAGGTCCCATGGACTTGTGCATGTTCAGGTTCTTAAGATGGTCTTGAACCAGATCCTCTCCTACAGTGGGCCCAAGGTCTTCATTCTCACAGTCCCTGCATCTGCCTTCCAAGCCTTGGGTGCTGCGGTCAGAGCCTTTGCCAGTGAAGACCGAGGCAAAGAAGTCATTCAGAACCTCAGCCTTCTCCAAATCCAGGGTAGCCAGTTCTCCTGAGAGCTTCCTGAGGCGGCCTACATTCTCCCTGGTCTGTTTTTTATTTGCTATGTACCTGTAGAATCCCTTCCTGTTATCTTTAATATCTCTAGCTAAGGCTCTAACTGGGCCTTAGCTTTCCTAACCTGATCCCTAGCTTCTCGAACAACATCCCTGTACTCTTCCCATGCCACCTGTCATTGCTTCCACTTATTATAAGCTTCTTTTTTCAATTGAATTTTCCTCAGGAGCTCCTTATCCATCCAAGGAGGTCTCCTGGCCCTCCTGCTGCACTTCCTTCTAGTCAGGACACAACACTCCTGAGCTTGCAGCAGGTGATCCTTGAATATCAGCCAAGAGTCTTGGGCCCCTCTGCCCTCTAGGGCTGTATCCCATGGAACCTTCTGAAGCAGGTTCCTGAAGAGGCCAAAGTCTGCTCTCTTGAAGTCCAGAGCAGTGAGCTTGCTGTACACTCTTCTCACTGTCCTGAGGATCTCAAATTCGAGCATCTCATGATCGCTGCATCCAAGGCTGCCCTGGAGCGTCACATTTCCAACCAGCCCTTCCCTATTGGTGAGCACGAGGTCAAGCATGTCACTTCTCCTTGTCGGCTCCTCTATTACTTGCAGAAGGAAGTTGTCTTCTACACAATCGAGGAACCTCCTGGATTGCTTGTGCCGGGCCATACCGTCCTTCCAACAGATGTCAGGGTGGTTGAAGTCACCGATGAGAACAAGGGCCTGCAAGCATGAAGCTTTTCCTATCTGTCTATAGAGTGCTTCATCCGCAGGTTCTCCTTGATCAGGCGGTCTGTAACAGATCATACATAAGAGTAATGGACTGACCATTAGTGCTCACCAGTGTATGCAGATTACTGACTGCATGAAAAACACCTCAGGCTCCAAAAGTCCCTGAGCTGCAAATTGGTAGAGGCTGGAGCAGTATTCAGGGTAAGTAGTTTACATGTGCATCCCACCACCCCAGTACACTCCTTTAAATGTCTGCTTCTGGCTTCTGTTGAAGGCAGGATCCTGGCATGGCTGGACTGTCAGTCAGAGACAGGACTGCTGTATACTTACTTTCTTATATTTTCAAAGTCTCCCTCTTTATAGTGTTTACTTTCTGAATCACCAAGAAATACTTCTCACTTTGGATAAGAAGTTCATAGGCAACAGAAAAAAATATCTTCAAATATATTGGCTAAACCCCAAACATTTAATAGTTTTTCTTTGTATATGCTTAGAGAAAAAGAGAAATGAGATATATTGAACTTGTGGTACTTAGAAAACTACCAGTGTTCTAAAGAAGTTAATGCATCCTTAGGTCAAGATACATGAAACTGAATTATGGGTATATTATAATCTGCTGTGAAGAAAAAGATTTCTTTTTAGTTACTTTATTGAATTGTCCAGCATAGTGCTTGGTTGCATTTTTCTCTTCTACAATTTTAGAGGTGTAGTCATGTATGAACATATATTCAGACTTAGTGGTTTTGGAGGAAAAGATATTCTTGTTTTCAGGGAAAATACCATTCTATATCTCAGCATAAATTAAAGGAAATGGTTTTTGCCTCCTATTTTTTCCTTGTTTTGATGATAGAGAGCACAGTTAAAATAGAAAAAGCTATTTTAGAATATGCATACTGCTTAAGTCCCAGGAACTTCTGTGTATGCAAATGAAAACATCCATATGCAAATGCTACCAGAAAATGCCTTGACAAAGCCAAAAATTTAAGTGCATTTGTACAGAGAGGATCATACAATCTTAGAATTATGGAGGCTGCAAGGGACTTCTGGAAATGATCTGATCTCAGACCTCTGCTGAAAAATGGCCAAATTAAAAGTTAAGACTAGGTTGCTCATGGCCTTGTCCAGTTGAGTTTTGTTTATCTCCAAGGCTGGAGATCCCATGACCTTTCTGGGCAGTGATTCCAGTGTCTGACCACTCTTATGGAAAAGTGTTCTCCACATGTCTGATTTCTGTAACCTGTGCCCATTGCCTCTCATCCTTTTGCTGGGCATCCTCGAGAAAAGCCTGGCTTTGTCTTTGTAGTCACCAGCTGTGGACAATGAATATGTCCCCTCTGAGCCTTCCCTTCCCAGGCTGACCAGCCCCAGTTTTCTCAGCCTCCCCTCAAATGTCCTGTCCTGTGACCCCCTAACCATTGTGGTGGCCCTTCACTGGACTTGATCCAGTATGTCAGAATATTTTGTCCGCCTCAGACTACACCCCTCCTTCAAATTGACCTCAGCTGCAAAGCTACTGGGCATGAAATCCTCAGGATAAGCTAAAGTAGGTGTTTCATGCCAAATTTGCTGAGTACCAGTCTACAAGCCTTGAAACTTTTGACACACGTCTATCTTGATGTGTGCAATTTTTATGTACCAGCTGGAAGATGGTCACAGATCATATTTGTAAGTATAGTTTAAACATATGAATGTGTGCATCTGGTCACCTAAAGGTAACAGTTAAAAAGTGTGCATGGGTGTAGCATATTTTCAAACCGGTTTGGTGTCTATGTGGCCACCTTTTCAGAACTTCCTGTGACAATCGAGTGTTACAATAAGGAGCTGCCTTCTAAGTCCTTTTAAAAGACTAGTCATCTTTGACACCCTATGTTGGGACACAATGTGGTTTTAGCCCCAAAATCTAGAAAATAATGAGTGCTTCTTTGAACATTTGTTCCCCAAATCCCTTTCATTGGTATTTGCTTGTGGGATAAAATTGTTGGAAAAATCAGCCTTGGGCTTACTGAGGTGCTTAAACGTATGCCTAATGTAGAAGGTAATCAACTTAAAGTCGGGAATGTGTTTGTACTGTGGGAAGAACTGGTCTTTATCCTTCATATTCAATGAGAATAGGGATGTGTGCAGCAAAACCACCCCTTTGTTATTAAAATATTTGTCCTTTCTTGTCCCTTGATATAGCAATTTCCTGTCTTAGCAGGATATTCCTTTCCATAAGTAATTTGTGGTATATTTTTACGCCAACATTTAAGCAAGATTTCTTGTTTTAAATGTCATTTAGTTTGTCAACTTTATTGCAGAATGGGGAAATGGTGCTGAATGCAGCTGTCACCCTCAGTGCTTGGCCTTGGCAGGTTTTCCAGCAAGAATGAATCTTGCAGCTTGTCTGCCCTCCAGCCTTTAGTTAGCTGAAACTGCTTTTTACCATTATAGATGCTCAGCTGCAATTAAGAGAGCAGCTGAGTATTTGGGAATTCCTTGGACGATTAGTTTGAGCAAGTCTAATTATGGTAGGAAAGGGTTTTTTGTTTTTGTTTTTTTAGTTTTTTTTTAAATTTATTTTGTCCTTTTAATTACATAGAAACATTTTATTTGAGATGAAACTATCTGAATTGTTGAGGAATTTGCTATTTTGTAAACCCAATATTTCAGTGACACAACTGTAGGTTTTACCTAGAGCTGTGCAAAACCTATCAGTTTTGTTTCAGTGGACTGTTTCTGATAATTTCCACCATTTCAAGCAACTCTTAACATTTCTCTGGTTGATGTTTTTTGGTTTTTGTTTTTTGTTTTTTTTTTTCATTTAGAATTACCATGAAATGCCCATATTTTCATCAAAATACAAGCAATCACATGCCCACAGACCCAAGGGTTCCTGTGGTCCAGCTCTATGTACCTGAAGCTTGCTTTTGCTCATCTGCATTCAGCTCAAAAACCTGTTGCTGCCCACAGACTCCACCTCTCCTTACCAATCCAAAGGTATGCAGGTTAAAAGGAAATTCCTGCTGTTCAGAAAAGACTGTCTTGCATTTGATTTTGTTACATGTTTTTTGTATTCTTCCAAGCTGTTTCTGTCCAAAGACAACACTTTTGCTTTCATTCTGATGGCTGTAAAGAGTTTCTAAGCCTCCAAAAGACTACTTAGAGGAGCATTCCCATTGACATCAGAGCTTTAGGTGAAGAGAGGATCATTCTGAAGACACTGAAAACAATTTTGAGTTTTTTTTTCAAACTCTGCATTGTAATATTGGTTTGCAACTTATACACTCCCTCCAAGCTGAATTACTGAATTCCTAGATTCTTCAGCTACAATATCTACAGAAAAATTGATTCTCTAGAATCAACTAATGTGCAGTATTATGGAAAGGAAGAAAGAAAACTTTGACAGCAAATGCAAGCAGCCTCTGCTTATTGGTCTGGTTACAGCAGGGCAATCTGCATCCACTGCTGCTGCCCAGTCACCGAGTAGTACACAAGTAGAAAATATTTGGGCTTAGAGAAGGAAGGCCAAACATGCTTTCTCACTCTACCCAGGGCAGCTTTTCGTAAGTCCTGTTCTTGGTCTGTCCTCATTGATGAGTCTAACTTCTGTGGCAGTGCACGAGCAGAGATGAGGATTTCTAGCTTGAAACCGGAATGTAGTTACTTGAGTGAGATGTTCGTGTGTTGTTCTCAGGTTGACTGCAGAGTTAACAGCTCTTTTTTTAGTCAGCAGAATGATCCCCCAAAGAGATAGTGCTCCTCTGCCAGCTCCTGAATGAATGTCTGAAATAGTTCTATAATTTACTGGGTTCCATGTATCTGGATAGTCAGCCAGATGACATGGGCTGTGCAGCATCTTGCTGCACAACAGAGAATACAACAGAATCTCCACCTTTACTGTAGGGACAGCTGTAGCACTTATTAGCGAAATTTATCAGTAAATTTGCCCCTACAATGCTATGGTGGGTGTCAGGGAAACTTGTGTCATGTATCGCAGGTGGAGGAGATGAGAGTTGGCTCTTGTACTGATGGGCAAGTAAGAAGATAGACAGAAATCTGGCATATTGTATCTCAGTGACAGGTCAGCTGGACTTGTTCCCCAAAAGGGGAAAGCCTGCATTGCTTAGTTTTTTAAGTGTGACTAAAAAGTCCTGAATAATGGTTGTGTTAGCAAAGAAAACCTGAAATGTACCTTCTTGTCCAGGTCAGGGAGTTCATGTCTACCTGGTCATCACTGGAACTACTATAACCAGAGGATGATCTGGATACAGCTGTGGTTTAAGTAGTGGCATCTTATGGGCTGCATCAGTATATGGCTGCCTTACGTCCCTGATGTTAGAATCACCCTAACCTGTGTAGTGCGTGCTGCTGCTTATTTGCTTTAACCCCTGCTCAGAACACTGAGTGACAAACTTCAAATAAACCAGGTTTTTGCTTGGAAAATAATAAAAATGTATCTTTTTTTTTTTTTTTTTTCCAGAAAACCATTGCAAAGCTTGCCCCCAGGCATTTGGGGAGCTGTTTCGTGTATTTCCATCATTGGTTTCAGGACAAAATGCATTGCTCTCTGGAGTGTGTCCATCTATCTCGGTTGACTACACAGGGACAAAACCCGCTGAGTTTAGACTAGACTCTTTGACAGCTTCTTGTGATGAATCTTGCCCTTAGTGTGCTGGCTCTCAGTCTGAAGAAAATGGTGATACAGCAGGCAGGATCTGGAAAACTTCTCATGTCTACTGAGCTCATCCACAGCCTAACACATAAAAATAATTACCCTTATGACCGTTTCCTTTTGAGAAGGACTCACTCTTGCAGAAAGCTAACTCCCCCCAGTTGCTGAATGCTTTCAGCAGCCGTTGGGGTACCTGTGCAGCTAGTGAGGAATACACAGACCTTCCCAGGATTAGGACTTTGGTGATCTCATGCTGCTTCTGAAAGCTCAAAGTATCTTGTAATCTAGGGCCAGAAAGGTCTGGAATCGACGCATGAGAGTTAGAGCACATAGGCACGCTTCTGAGAGCAAGGCCTGCTGTTAAGGCTGTAAATTAGCTGATTAAACATTAACCCTAAGCATGTGGGACCTGGCTCACCAGAGATGTAATTATTTAATCTATAAATGTAATAGCTTTGGATATGTAAAGAACTACACATTTAGTTGTAGACAGATTATGCAAACTACAATGATAAATTTACTGTGTAACGTCTGAGTCCTATAACAACAGACCAGATGTTCATTTGTATGTCTTGCATTGTTCTTAAAACAGAGCAGAGTGAAACATCAACACATACCTTTGCAGCTAAGTAACATGACCTTCAAATGACATCTGCAACTTGGGGCAATGGTATCAAAAGCTTATTTACAGAATCACAGAATCATTAGGGTTGGAAGGGACCTAAGGAGATCACCTAGTCCAATATCCCTGCCAAGGCCGGGCCACCTAGAGCAGGTTACACAGGAACATGTCCAAGTGGGTTTGAAGGAACTACAACTGGTCAGAGAATGGGTAAACTTCTTTTGTGGTGAAAATGGGCTCCTTATTTATTTATTGTGTGAAAAGGTGATTTTTGCATTTTACAGCAAGTTCTTTCAATTTCTGCTTACAAGTAAAACTTCTTCTGCCCTTTTATAACTATGTTATAAAACTTATAACTTAATTCATTTGCAGAAAGAGGAGAAATCATCTTATTTTGTTCCTTGCATTGTAGCTTGCCCTTTCTCTTCTGAACTTGAAAAATATAGAAGTGGTCTGTCAATAGGAATGACTTCTTTTCTTCTGTTGTATTTAGGGCAATTTTAAAAATTCTCTCTTTCCCTTCTAGCTTTAACTTAATTTTGCTATCTTAACCAACTTAATGACACATTAATTTACAGTCAGTCTTGTCCTGAGTCTGACTTTTTTTCCTCCATAAGTAAGGGAAATGTACTCAAAACCATCACAGTTTGAGTCATGAGTATGGAAGAGAAACTGGATGGGGAAGAGGGCAGCAAAACTTCAGAGGCAAAAAAAAGCTACTGTAGAAAGCAAGAGAGCAGTCTCTTTTCCAAGTGTGTAGTAGACATGTTCAGAAGTAATGAGCTTAGCTTGTAAGAAGATGGTAAGAAAACATTTCTAAACATAAAGTGAAAGACTAGGTTACATTGCCTGAGGATGATATTATTGAACATCTGTAAGAAGAAATTAAATGGGCACCTGCTGACGATGAGAAAGGTGTGATTAATTGGATACTGGGGCCGAGGTCTCTTACAGCTCAGCTCTTTGGGTTCTGTGATGTAGAGCTTCTTCCTTGGCATAAAATCTTTACTAGCTAGATAGGGCCAAATGAGTGAGACCTATTGATTGGATTTTCCTTTGTGGTACAGTGGCCCATTTGGGAACAGACAATAGAAGCTATGATGATGGAGGTATGTTGGACAGCCTGTTGGCATTGCAGAGGGGTTTACTCAGTGTGTGCTCAGAACTCTAGCTGTGGCTGTGGCTTCTCTTGCTCTCTACAGCACCTTCTCAGCCCTGTGCCCAAGGGTTAGGGGATGAGGAATTACACAGTACTATACAGGTAAGTCCCCATTTATCAAGCAGAGCATTTACTTGCTATCAGTGAGCAGGTTGCAAGATGTTAATTTTCTCTGAGGTGGCCAGCTTCTGAATTTTCTGCTTCTTACATCTTCTATTGCTCAATCAGCAGATCTGATGGAGGAAATCTGCACAATTAAGATGATTAATATTCCATGCCACCTGTCTTAAAGTATATAAAGTATACCTGTTCTGCCATGAATGATTACTGCAGATGATGAATCAGCAAAGATGGGCCCATGTTTAACACTTTGGTTTGTGATTTTTATTATAATCTCTGACATGACTGATTATGCTATGGCATGGAGCAGTTTATTGAAATAATGAATTACTTACAAATAAATGAGTGTGATTAATTGAGATGCCTGTTTGGATCCTATTCTGTGTAATGAAGCTTGAACACTGACAGGTGCAGCCTTCGGGTCTGATTCTGTCTTCCAGGAAATGTTAAGGAGTCATGGAAATAATCCACACCAGCAAAGGCTGCAGGACCATGTTATGTAAACTCCTGAGGAGAAGGAAACAGGCACCTCTTAATTCAGGAACCTGGGAGATTTACTGCCATGAAGTTCCCATGAGTGAAATCATGCTGTCCCTTCCCACCACATTCTCTGCCTTTTCCTCCTTCACCTCTTACTTTTTTGTGTACTTATTGTGATTTATTGCCACCACCTGCAATTACAAATCAAGAGTGGCAGGAGCTGGCTTGCCTCTGGAAAGCTGGTGTGAAATTAAGAGCTGCTTTCCTGAACATCACATGCAGAAGAGAGAGAACTTGTAGCTCCTGGTTGAGTTGTTATAAATGCTCTGCTGAGGGTTGTCCTTGATTATGGATATTTTCAAGATTGCTGCATTGTCATTATGAGTATAAACAGCACCTGGTCGTCTGTTGAATGGTGACTTCTTCTGAAATAAGTTTAAGCAGTGACTGGCAAAAACTGAACACCCAAATATCAAACTCTCTCCTCTCCTCTGACGGCAGATAGGGAGAAAAGGAAATCTCAGTTATGTCAGTTGCAGTGTTTTTGTCCATAACATGACTCACCCTGAGCATGCAGCAGAAGACCTGGTAGCTGGCTGGACAGAGGTGATGGCAAGACAGTGCATCCCAGGACAGTTCCTACTGTGTTCCTCCTTCTCAGCCCGACCTGGAAAGCCCAGTCTTTGCCACAGTGTGGATGGCAGGTGGCTTTGAATGACAAGCCTTTGCCTGGTTAAATTGCTCCTCATGTTGTTCGGATGAACCATGGAAGAGCTAATCTGAGAAGGTCAGCAAACCAGGCTGCATGGAAGGAAAATTATAGGCTTGATACGTTTCCTCTCAGAGGGGTAATTTAAGCCTGCCTTGGTTAAGCTGAGTGGTGTAAAGCTGTCTGAAGGAGGAATCAGGTGACTGTGTGCTTTGCATGTGTGGTTTCTGGGAACTATAGGGTGAGAAAGAGGGCCAAAGGCTTTCTGGCCTAATTTTTGAGCCAATGTGGAGGATGTGTGTATAGATCACTGCCATTTTGCTGAGAAGCCAAGTTCTGATAATGATTAGAAAGCCACAGAGCTCATTGTTCCACAGAGCAATATACCTATTTTTCTATAAAATGGGCTATTAGCACTTGTGGCAAAAATAAAATGACTGTGTTTACAGTAGGTTAACTTCAGTCTTACTCTTTTTAGATTTAGCAAGGTAACTCTAGTAGTACTAAGTGTAACTGAAGGAAAGGATGCTAGTAGGTAGAGGCAGCACAGTGCAAGGCTTGTGGTAAAGCAGCAAGGCATGTTTTGGGCAGAAGAGTTGTTTCAGTGGACAAGTGGGTTTTGATTTAAATTGAGAAAGCTTCTTTTCTACTGAACATCTTTTCTTAGGGTGCTTCTGGTGATCCAGTTCCACAGCAGAGCTGTTTCAAGCCTTCCTGAGGCTCTGGGCTTGGTGCTGTAGTCATAGCTGCTGTGTACAGCAGTGGTTGTTTTGCTATGCTGGCAACACAAATACCTGTGTCATGCCTGAGCAGTGGGTCTGACACATTTTGGCATTACAGCTTATACAAAGCAGTTCTGAAGGCTTTTTCAGGCCAGGACCTCAGAGCTGAGCATAGTTTCCAGTGAGTTACACCAGGAGTTTCTGCTCAGCAGCCCATTTCTCCTACTCTGGCCGAATCTGAAGCCACAGGTCTGTAAAACTGAATGGCCTCTCAGTTCATCTGGCCTTTGAAGGAGGAGCATCATAAAATAGGCTTTGAAATGTTGGGGACAACATGCAGAATAGCTTGGAGAGAAACCCTCCAAAATAGCCCCTAAGGCAGCTGGGATTCACTGAGGATAATGTAAGCCTGAGATGTCTGCATGACTCGTGGTGGCTGTTTGGGTTCCTGTCAGAATATCAGGACCAAAAAATTCAGACTGTGCAGCTGTTAATGAAATGATCTCTTGAGAGCAGCTTTGCATGTGGGGGATGCTTATTTTGTGCGTATAATTTGTAAGGCCATCATTAGCTTTTTTCTTGACCCCTATTCCCAGGATGGTGAAAAACAATTTCATTTGCAAATAGTAAATTTCAAGGTCTATGATCTGAAAAATCTTGAAATGGTAATGCAAATACCGTGCACTGCCTCCGTGGCCCAGGGCTTGCACGGTAGCTTTCTCATTGTATTAGTGCTTTTGAGTATCCTCCTCTGTACTGATTCCCGGCAACAGAGATATTGACAGAAGGATCCCTTTGCGTCTTTGAGTTTGCCCAACTGTGTGAAAGGGTAGAGAAAGGTATTTGGAGAAAAAGAGTGGGAATAATTTTTTTTTTCTATTGGTGCAATATATTGAAAAACAGATTTTTTTTTTTCACTGTTATCTATGTGAATGGATATTATCCATGTGAAATAGACATTCTGTAAATTTTTGGGCTGAACAGAAGATTCAGCTGGTCAGACAAAGCAAACCCAAGGGGGATAATCTGGAGGAAAATGAACAGAAAATGTTAACTATAGGTGTGCAGTGGCGTAGAGTGGCAGTCAACTGTATGAAGTGTGTGGCCATCTGCATTTTCAGGACCTTATATGTCCTTTGAAATGGATATGTGACTAAGTGTAATCACTAAGTCTGCGTGGGTTACCAAAGGACTTGGTAAAAAGGATTTGAGAGTCCTAACATCCTTCATCTTAAATTAAATGCTCTGTTCCATTATTAAGATTTTTAAAGGTCTGTAGTAAAACAGAAGCATCAAGGCCAGGCTGGGTAGGGCTTTGAGCAACCTGGTGTAGTGGAAGGTATCTCTGCCCATGGCAGTGGGGCTGGAACTAGATGATCTTTAAGGGCCCTTCCAACCCTAGCCATTCTATGATTCTGTGATTTTGGGTAAAAGTGTTTTGTTTAAAGAATTCCACATAATACTTATGATTTTGTTGTTTTGCTTGTTGGACCATTAAATGACTTGACTTCCCATAAAATCATATATTTTAAAATATTGCCAAGCTCAAGCATAGATGAAATTTTGTGGGGTGGATTCAAAGAAACAAAGCCTATGGGGGAGGATATGGAGAAGGACTAAAGGAAACAGTGTAATAGTTCTCTAAACTTTATTTATAACTAAAAGACCTGCCCATGAAGCATTGTTGGGCCTGGGTTTTGAAGGCTGTGTTGGCCAGAAGGAGACATTTTGGGGTTTCTAGTAGGAAGCCGTTGGAAGAGGAGTATGGAGTTGGTCTGAGTAAAGACTGGGATTTCTGGATCATGTTTCTGAAGAATAGTTGTGGTAGGATCTAGGCTGTAGTAGGACAGTTTCAAAATGCCCTGTGCACCAGAAATTCTGAGAAATTTATGTTTCAGAAACCAGATGTTTTTAAAATGATTGAAATCCAGTCATGCTTGTCAGCTGCTCAGAGTAGGTGACATAGAATCATAGAATAGTTAGGGTTGGAAAGCACCTTAAGATCATGGTTTATTGCCATGCCATGGTTTATTGTTGTCACTCAACAGCAACTGTGACTACTTAGAGCTTCCCTCCATGGGATCTGGGGCTCCTGAGTCCACAGCAAAAAGCCTGAAATGCTGATCTGGCTCATTACTCCGAAGTTGGAGAGCCTGGAAAGAAACATCTCTCCTGGTGCTGTCTGCTTATGGGTCTTGTCTCAAGTCCCTCAAGTGAACTTGGACTTGCCAAAAGCTCAGTATCCTAAGATACTCTAGCTACAAGACTTTGGCCTAGTGGGATAGCATTTACATTTTGAAACCTGTGTAGGGCATAGTTCACATAAGTGCCATGTTGCCAGCCTCTGAATGGCAGTTGGTGCTAGATGCTGTTGTGAAGCCTGAGTGCTATATAAGAGGTGTACGAGACCAAATCTTTTGCTTGCTACTGTTTGGTCATGGAAAAACACTGAAGTACACAAATAAGAAGATGCAAATTGTGATTTCTGGTGCTGTCATTCTGCTGAATTTCTCATATGATAGGCGCAGGTTCACAGCATGCATAGTGTTGCCATTTGCACTGGTATTAGTTGGGTCCTCATCCCACTAATGAAGCTGACAAACTGCAGAAAAGCCACTGAAACATGTGGCTTGGCCTACTTTAGCTAAAGTCAGCAAAAATGGCAAGAGAGAGAGAGAAGGAGAGCTGATATCTCTCCAAAGGTGACTGCTAGGTTCTGCTCCACCTGCTCTCCTGAGGCTTTCCTCTGCATTGTGCTTTTTCCAAGCTCCAGAGTGCAGCTATGCTTTAAAAGCGCTACAGAGCCGGAGGCATTTTTTCCCCTTGCTTTTATTGATTTTACTTGACATGCTGAAGTTGCTTTGCAAAAAGAAGTCCTCTGTTGTGGCCTGTACTGTAAGGGGGAGGGAGAGCCAGTGCCAGCTACAGCATCTGGACAGAGCACTCAAGAGTCAAATTCACTTTGCTTTCATGAGTGATCCTGCTGCGTGTGCAAGTGGGATATATTACTCCTGATGGTTACAGGTTGCAACACACCAGAGTAATGGCATGTTGAAACTGTGAAATAGCTTTCTGTATGATCAAATACTATTAAAGATCAGAAAAAAACAGTGGAAACCAGGGTGTTCAGGCTTATAGTCAGATTTTGCCTTTCTCAGCCGTGCCTGTCCCCTGCAGTGTTCAGAAGCCTACCAGATCTCTGAGCAGCAAAACGCTTCCTCCCCTCTCCCCTGTTTACTCTGGTCATACGGTGTGTAAAGGGATGGGTTGTGGATGTTTCTTGGCTCAAGCTCCACAGGGAGGGTCAATCACCAACTCCCGCACTGCCCTTCCCTGCAGGCCAGTGGAGGACACCTGTCTGAGGTAGCAAACGATGTCTCTTTGGCATTTGCACCATGACACTTCTTCACAGAGCTCAGCATACCTGACTGAGAGAAATACAAGCCCAGATATGCCAGTCCCCTTGGTGCCATACAAAGCTGCAAGCCTCCATGTTGTCTCAGGAGGCCCTCTTTGGTGAGAAAAGATCATCTCATCACAACTGATTGTGCTGTGTAATGACAGTATCCTATGCTGCAGGAAGCTTGCTTCCTCCTAAATCCCTGCAAAATGGTTCAAGGAACTAAAAGGGCTCTATTGCAATCAGCCAGTGATCACTGCCATCTGATAGCTCTGTAGGATCTGCTCTGATTTTCTGTAGCACCCGTGATCTCTCCAGGTAAACATGGAAAGAAAGTAACAGTCCTGGGGGAGAGGAGATGACCTTAGAAGAAGAGGTAGCTTTCTGCAACAACAGGTACAACCCAAATGTGAAGAGTTAGGAGGAGAGGGCAGATGAGACCTCTTCTCCCCACCTCCCAGGCAGATAACGTTTCAGGAGTGCGAGGTGATCCCTCAGACAATGGGTGGTGCAAACCTAGCTACATTGGCTGAAAATATGCTGCAGAATAATGCCCAGCATCCTTGAGTGCTAGCTTCTTGATTGCCCATGCTGCTTAAATACCAGCACATTCCCTGACTGGTTTGGCCCATGCCAGTTAGCATGCTCTGAGATGGTGCCCAGTCAATTTGTGTGACAGCTGGTGCAGTGGCCATGTCCAAAAAGCAGGTTGTGATTGCACCAGGTTTGTGTTTCTGTGCTTTAAGCAGCCCTCTACTGCTATTCCAGCAGGCTTTGCACCTTCAGACACCCTGCTATGCCCTCACACCATACCCCAGGCATGCAATGGGTACTTTTGGCTGATATGTTTTTTCTTTTTTATAGACTTATATTTAAAGATTGGGAAAAGTGGAGCAGATTCAAGCTGATGGATGTGAGTCTTCTTGTACTTGAGTCTTTTCATCTTAAACAGCTTTCACTCCACTTTTACCACAGCAAACTAAACATTGACTTTTTCCTCTACCAGTGTCAGGTAAGCACAGTACCCCTTTGTGAATTTATGAAAGCAAGCTTTAGCTATTGTACAATTCACCCTTGCATAGTTCTCACTCTCTGCGTGTAATACTTTTTTTCACATTTACACTGAAGGTTTTCTCGGTGTCTTCTTTCTGGTATCATTATAGGTAATAGGTAAGTAAAATACCATTGCAGAACATAAGCATAGCTCATAACATGATGATAAGTTTTGTAGCTACTTTTTTCACAAGTGTGCGCATTACACTCTGAACTCCTCACCAAGTACAGAGGAACTCAGAACCACAAGGTATCTTCCTGAGTGTGGTTTCTTTACATTGAGTTTCATCTTTAATGTCTTCATTTCCTATTGTCATCATTACAGGGCAATGCAAGAAAGAAAAGGGGGACCTTTCTCGATAGACTGCCATCATATTTACTTACGAAACTTCTGTCTTCTCTGACTGGCAGTGCTGTACAAAAACATGTGGTACCCCTGTACCTGTCTGAGAGCTACCACAGTGTCGTGCTGGCTCTGTCTCTGCAAGTGCCACTCCTTCTGTGGTGGCAGCAGCAGACACTGGGGCTCAGTGTGGCTCCCTCCCTGCTGGAGCTGAGGGACTGATTCAACATCTGACTCAGGAATTTCCTTTTATTTTGATATATACTTTGACTTGCAAGTATAATTTACTGAGAAGGGACAGACAGATGAGTGTTAGCAGGGGATGTGTTTTGCTTAAAGTCCATTAACGACAAGAACAGTTTTGCTTTTAAACTCTTGTTCTTTAAGAAGAACTCACAAGGTATTTTCTGTGTGGCAGTGCCCTATGTGTCATTCTCTCCTTCTACAGAATAGCTTGGTTTTGGAAGGTGAATCCACAAGAATAAATCAGCCCAAAATGCACCTATTCCTCGATTAGTTGCAGCATCAGAAGGATGTCTTACAGCATCTCCACCCAAAGTGTTCTCCCCAAGCTAGGGAGCTCAACTTTTTAACAGCAACCCCTTCACTTACAGTTATCAGCCCGACATTTTTATCACCTTTACTGTCAGACATTTGGCTGGTTGCTGCTGACTCAGAAGCTGCTGTCTCAGCTGAGGATACCCTGTTTTGTGAGTCATGCGCTGTCTCTACAGGCAAACTGCTTAAAGGGCACGGTTGAGTGTTGGCTGTTTCTGTGCTTGAGCATCATCATGCTGCCAAGCGGATTGGAGAATGTCCGCAAATGTTGCATGGTATGCAATTATTTTCCTGGGTGTCCTTCTAAAGCCACTCTAGCTCCATATATCAATTAGCATTAATCTGTGATTCCAGTTCATATATGTGGAAGAACTGGGTGAGTCCTCCTTCCCTGCTGATCTTGCAATGGGTACCACTGATGTGTCAGTCAGTGAGTCATCACAAATTTGTTTGAGTTTGTTAGGTTAGGCTGTGTTTTTCTAAGCCCTCCAAGTGGCCATAGCTGCTTCCTTGATGACTGACTTCAGAGAAATGTCAAGATCCATAAATAGGCATTGCACAGAAGTGTTGCCTGCCTATTCTGTGTGTTAACATCTAAGTTCTGCTACTCATTGGTAGTCAGAATGTAATAGCGCTCAGTAATGGGAAAGGTCACATCTCTGACAAAGTGTCAGTGTCAACATTTTTATATAGAAGTATATACCTGTGTATAAAAGAAGTATCTGTGTATATATAGAAGTATATATCTGTGTATAAAATATATATGTATATACACACACATTTATATGTGTGTGTATATAAATATAGAAGTATATATATATTTCTTTTATGATAAACTGATGTCCTGGGTGCATCAATCCTAAACATTCATAGCAAGGGTGGATGTTGTAGCTACCAAGCTCAAATCAGAAATATTTTTGAAGCAAACAGCTTATACACCAGTGATGCAATTTTTCAAAAGGAAACAGTGAAGGATTGTATCATCAAATGAATGTGTGTACTTCTTGGACTTAGTTCCTGTAGAATAAGGAATGCTTTTTCCCATCTTATAGTTGCCAGGCACCTATTTTTTCAATATTTCATGTATAATTATAAAAAAGTAGTCTGCTATAACCTTTGCCTACAAGTAAGCTGATCAGTCTGCTGCCAGTCACAGTGGTCTTTGTTAAAGAGCTATGTGTGACAGATTCCACACATGAAATGCTTTGTGTTTCTGCTAAGAAACATTGGCTCTTTAGGATATGATTTGCGAAAACAGATTTCATACATATCTGGTTGTGAATCTGTCTATGAATTGCTTTCTGGTTTGGTAAAATTGTCAAGTCTCTTGTTTTTTTTCAGGGATTCATATTTTGGTTCTGGTTTTTTTTTTTTTTCAAATGTGTCCAGAATTACGATGGTTCATTCCTTGCATTTCAAACAGAAATTGGCAACATCTGTTGGCAACAGCAATTGTTAACAACAAACATTTGTAAAGATGTATAAAGAATCACAGTTCTTTAAAGGATGCGAAGGATTTGTAGGGAGTTTTACCACTGAAGACACGTGAGGCTACTTTCCAGAGTGGTAGGTGGAAGAGGCAATCTGTCCCTTTTTCTAAGCTTATTTGGGATCCAACTGGTTCTTGCTATTGCATCAAATATTGTGGTAAGCCTTGCCTTTGTATGAAATAAACTCTTCTCTCCTACAGCAGAAGTAACTAGGAAGTTGCAGTGTCTTGTTTAACTATACAACTGAGGTCACTACAATGGATGTGGACCCTTCTGGTGAACCACCTCAGGAACCTGGCCCAAAGCCAGGTGAGGAGCAGAGTGCAGGTTCAGTAAGACTTGTCTGATGACTCTTTGGTGCTACATGGATCAGCATGAACTTGGAGGGAGAAGTGGGTAGAAAGGTGCTACCCTTGTGCTGGCTCACTGCCTTCCTCCTGTCCATCTCTGCACCTCCAACGAAGAAGCAGGGGCAGGAAGCATTTGGTTGCCTACTGTTTTTCTGATTATGAGCTCAACTTCAGTTGGCTGGAGGTTAGATCTGGTTACAAATGACCTTAGCTGTGCAAAGTGGCTGTTCAGAGCATGCAAATTTGGCCCTTGCTGTATGTTACCCTCTGGAGAAGACTCATTTTCTCCTTTGGCTGCAGAGGATGACTAGACATACCTAAGGTTAGACGGTATGAATATCCTCCAGAGATTTTTAAGTCCTGATAGTGCATTATGGTTATTAAACCTGTGTTGTGCAGTAGGGGCAGAGCAAAAGAGCTTAGCCAATAATCTTGCATTGGGCCCCTGACTCTCATCTGGGACCTGGCAGGTCTTCTTTTAAATAGAAATCCAGCATCTATTTAAAGACTGCAAATGATGAAGAATACTCCACATCCCTGAGTAAGCTGTTTCAATGATTAATTACCTGCTCTGTTAAAAATTCACACCTCATTTCTAATCTGAATCTGTCTAGCTTCAGCTTCCCAGTGTTGGCTCTTTAATAGCTGGGAGAAGAAAAAAAGACATGAGATCCATCTGTGTCACAGTGCAGCCCCTTGTAAAATGTGATGAAGACACCTTTTAACCTTTCTTTAGATGAACTACACATATAATGATGACTTTCACTGCAAGGAAAGCTTGCCTTTTTTTTTTTTTTTAATAGCTCCAGTCATTTTTAAGATTCTTTCCTGTGTTATTATCTCTAGCAAGGTGACTTGGATGTATGCAGTAGCTCTGCATGCTATTCCTAGATCCTTGGTGTTTGCAGAAGGCCTCCCCAAGGGGGTGGCAACCAGGTGCCTGCAGCATCCCTTTGGGTTTGAGAGTCCAGCCCCGTAGCATGGGGCCTGGCACTCCTCAGATGGATGTCATAGACCTGGGCAATCCCATGGAGCTGGGGACAGTATTTCCTTTTGCCATGTGGGAATGAAGAATGTTTCATTATTTTTCCCCTGAGAATAGCTTTTCATGGAACATTTATAAAATTATTTTGTTCCATTTCAGAACTGAAAATGTTTGCCACAGAGCTGGATTTGATGAATACATGCAGGCGATTTGTCTACTGTGTTCTTTGCTTATGCGTGGGAGAAACATTCTTAAAGTTTTCTGGACAATAGAAAAATATTCATAAGGTCCTTAATATGCTCTTCAAAAATGTGTATGGGGGAAAGAGACAGATAGATTTATGAGTAATTGGGGAAAATGGAAACATCAATCCTTTTCACACTCAGACTTACCAAGTAATTGAATGTCCTCAGACACCATCAAAGCAGATGCAAATTACCCTTGTTTGATCTGACAGACATTTAGGTGTCTGTCCTCATCTGAGGTTTGGTGACTGTGGCTTTGGTTGCAAAGAGCTAGATGATCATTTTGTCTAATACATTTTGACTAAAGCACACTAGAACCTTGTAGGCAGTTGTAGGGGTTGCCCCATATTATAGGACCATGCAGGTCAGGATGCTGGCACTGTGTGTGTGTTTGCACTGTTCACAAAATCACAGAATCCTAAGGGTTGGAAGGGACCTCAAAAAATCATCTAGTCCAACCCTCCTAGAATACATCACACAGGAACTTGTCCAGGTGGGCCTTGAATCTCTCCAACGTAGGAGACTCCACAACCCCCCTGGGCAACCTGTTCCAGTGCTCTGTCACTCTCACAGTAAAGAAATTTTTCCTGATGTTCACATGGAACCTCCTATGCTCCAGTTTGCACCCATTGCCCCTTGTCCTATCACTGGACATCACCTAAAAAAACCTAGCTCCATCATCCTGACACTCACCCTTTACATATTTGTAAACATTGATGAGGTCACCCCTCAGTCTCCTCTTCTCCAAGCTAAAGAGTCCCAGCTCCCTCAGCCTCTCCTCATAAGAGAGATGTTCCATTCCCTTAATCATCTTTGTAGTTCTGCGCTGGACTCTTTCAAGCAATTCCCTGTCCTTCTTGAACTGAGGGGCCCAGAACTGGACACAATATTCCAGATGCGGCCTCACCAAGGCAGAGTAGAGGGGGAGGAGAACCTCTCTTGACCTACTACCCACACCCTTTCTAATGCACCCTAGGATGCCATTGGCCTTCTTGGCCACAAGGGCACATTGCTGGCTCATGGTCATCCTCCTATCCACCAGGACCCCCAGGTCCCTTTCCCCTTCACTGCTGTCCAGCAGGTCAGCCCCCAACCTGTACTGGTACATGGGGTTGTTCTTCCCCAGATGCAAGACTCTAAACTTGCCCTCGTTGAATTCCATCAAGTTCCTCTCCAGCCTGTCCAGGTCTCGCTGAATGGCCACACAGCCTCTGGTGTGTCAGCCACTCCTCCCAGTTTAGTATCATCAGCAAACCTCATCCAGGTCACTGATGAAAATTAAACAGCACTGGTCCCAGCACCGACCCCTGAGGGACTCCACTAGTCACAGACCTCCAGCTAGATTCTGCCCCATTGACCACAACTCTCTGCCTTCTTCCTTTCAACCAGTTCTTGATCCACCTCACTACCTGATCATCAAGCCCACACTTCCTTAGCTTATCTATGAGGATGCTGTGGGAGACAGTATCAAATGCCTTACTGAAATCAAGAAAAAACACATCTACCGCTCTACCATCATCCATCCACCTAGTTACTTGCTCATAGAAGGCTATAAGGTTGGTCAAACATGACTTCCCCTTGGTAAAGCCATGTTGGCTGCTCTTAATGACCCCCTCATCCTTGATATGCCTAGAGATGGTGTCAAGAATAAGTTGTTCCATCACCTTTCCAGGGATGGAGGTAAGCCTGACCGGTCTATAATTACCGGGTCCTCCTTCTTGCCCTTCTTATAGACCGGCGTGACATTTGCCATCCTCCAATCCTCAGGCACCTCACCTGTTTCCCACAACTTACCAAAGATGATGGAGAGTGGCTCAGCAATGACCTCCGCCAGCTCCCTCAGCACCCGCGGGTGTATTCCACCCGGACCCATCGATTTATAGATGTCCAGATTACTTAACTGATCCCTAACCCAATCCTCATCTACCAAAGCAAACTCCTCCTTTATCCTGACTCCTTCCGGGGCTATAGGAATCTGGTCCCCCGGGGAGAGTCTGCAGGAGTAAAGACAGAGGCAAAGAAGGCATTCAGCACCTCTGCCTTCTTTATATCCTCTGTCTCCAGGGCACCCACCTCATTCAGCAGTGGGCCTATACTGCTTCTTGTGTTAGTTTTATTCACTATGTATTTGAAGAAGCCCTTTCTATTGTCCTTGACCCGGCTTGCCAGATTAAGTTCCAAGGAGGCCTTAGCTGTCCTAATTGCTTCCCTACACCCTCTAACAGCTGTCCTATATTCCTCCCAAGTGGCCAGCCCCTTCTTCCATAATCCATAGATTCTCTTTTTCCATACGACTTTGCCCAGCAGTTCCTTGTTTAACCATGCTGGTCTCCTGGCTCCCCTGCTTGACTTCCTACTCATTGGGACACTCTGATCTTGAGCTTTGAAGAAGTGGTCCTTGAATGCTGACCAACTATCTTGAGCCCCTTTACCACCTAGTACCTTTTGCCATGATACTTCCCTTATCAATTGATTGAAGAAATTTGTTCTCCACTTGTGCTGTCCCAGCAATGGCCTGGAAGAAGCTATGCAGACTTCAGCCATCACGTGCTTATCCTGGACTGCACATGGTCACATCAGGCTGCATTTTTGGTGCTGTTTTGGCCTGAAGTCAGTAGCTCCAAGGCAGGGTGTCATGGCTGCAGGCTCCCCCACAGGTCTGCAGGGAGCATACACGTCTCAAACAGAAAATGCACTCTGCTGAGTGGCACTGCTGTGCCATATTGGGGCTGTCTCCTGGGTAAGATATATATAGTGGACAGGTTATGCACTGATATTAGCACTTCTTTGACTCCTGGGAGTAGCAGATACAGAGCTGCTATGTTGCCCTCAGTTTCATGTTGCTACTAATACAAATTAAGCCTGAGTTAGCTCACATTTGGCAAACGATTTGCACAGATCAATGAATTTCAGATGATAAAATTGTGTGTTTCATTGCAGGTAGAAAGCTGCCATTCTCACTGAATGGCTTTATTCAGCTGGCTTGCTCCCAGGTTCTGTAGGTTGGCATGTCCTGATCTCAATGTCTGCTATGCTTTGTGTAAGCCAGGTAATGCTTCATCCATCCTTTCCCTCCTTGCATCTCTGCCCTTCTAGCTTATTGGTCTGTGTCAAGTGTCTTGATGGATATAGGAAAGAGATGCAGACTTATCCTGATAAAACTAGTTTCATGTTAGGGCTCTCAACACAGGCTATTTGGAAAGCAGTAGGATTTAAAGCAGTGATTTGTAATTGTTAAATTGATTGATTACTGTCAGTGTTCTGGTGTAAGTGGTGCTTAGCTCTGCTTGTAAATACTCAGTTTTGAGCTGCAGGCTTGTTTTGTTTTGTTTTTTTTTCTAAAGCTGAGATATCCAGCCTTTCAGTAATTGTTACTTAAAAGTGGATCATTTACACAGCTGTATTTTGCAGTTCAGGGATAAGAAACCTGTAGGCAGTAGCAACCGCTACCAATTGACCTATTCCTTTCTGTACCACTGAATTCCAGAGGACTTTTAAAACAGAATTAGATATTGGCCTGATTTCTCTTGATTTGTTGAGCAGGCTGTGGGTGAAGCATTGATTTTATATAGCAAAGCCAACCACAGGCTGGATACTTTTGCTCTGAAAGTCATTTGACAGAGAGCATTAGATTTAACCTGCCATGATGAGGTTCATGGCCTGTTCCCAGGCAGGTGTGAAAAGCCCTCTGGTAATGCTTGCAAATTGCAAAATATCAAGAGCTGCCTGGGGAAGGGGTGAATACTAAAGTCATGTTCTCCTGACTAGCAATTTAGTACCTAAGCCAAGTGGTTTTCATTCCCTTGTCAGTACCTGAGACTGCGTTTGAGCCTTGCGGAGAGGTGACTCACCTACCAAACGCACAAATCATGAAAGGTATGTTAAGTCTGACAGCCTTGCAGAGCCTGCACTATGGGAGGACCAAGGGCTGATCATGTCATTCCCAAATTCACCTTGGGGTAAGGGAGGAGGGACCTGGGGCAAGGATTGGCCAGATCCCTTCTGTAGTTAGTATTGTGTTTTAGTGCCAGTGCACCGCACATGAATATTTTCTGCAGATCCCCCAGGAACCAAACAAACAGGCTAGTCTTTTTGTCAGAGTTTGGCTGAATTAATTTTTGTCTTGATTGCAAAGTGGCCATGCAAACACAGCACATTTTGTGTGCGGTGATGAAATGGTGTTATTGGTACAGGTTCAGATGCATGTAAAGAGATGCTAAACTTAGTTTTGGACTAATGGTGTTGTGTCTGGAGAGAGAGGTTCCTAAATGGCACTGTGGAGTCCATGATGAACAAAGTTAAGGATTTAGGATATCCCTCCTTGTGGGTATTTCCACAGCTTCCCTCTTTGCACTTGCTCTCTATGGCATGTCAAGCTTCCCATTTTGCTCAGATCCACTAGTTGTCAAACACTTCAAAGATCATAAGTCTGAGTATGTGCTAGAGGAGGTTTATAAGTTTGAGATCCAACTGCAGTACTTGGGCTAAAGTTTGCTGCTGGACACTTCAGAGCTGCAGTGTCATCTCAAGGGGAGATGTATTTACACTGAAAAGGCTGCCTGTGAAAGTAGTGGTGTTATGGGGATCAAGCACGGCCTGAATCCTTCAAAACACTTCCTCTGCTTTGCTCTACAGCATGCAGGGGGGCACTGCTGTCAGCTGAGGTGAGACACTTCACTGCTGTCATAGACAGCTTTCTGCTCACCTGATGTGCCCTCTTGCTTAGCTCCACGTTTTGGGTAAATTCCTGCTGCGGGTCTTTGGCTCTGAGCTTCCCATTTTGCTTTATGTATCCCTATCACAGTGTCTCCAGCAACCCCACTTGGCTCAGTGAGGTGTCTGCCATGATGTATGATGGTGTCTCAGTTTTGAGACAGCCACAGTCCCTCTGGCCTGAATGCCAGGGCGGTGTCTTGTTTTAACGTAACCAAAATGCTGAGTGGTTGTAGGAGCTGTTCTTGAATGCACCTTTGCTTCTCTGCTGCCCACTAAGTTTGGGCATTTTTGTTTGTTTGTTTGTTTGATTTGGAGCTGAACCTCATAGACGACTTGAAAAGTAAGTGGCAGGAAAAAAACTAAGAGGCACTTCCCTTTTTAATCTTTTCTGGTAATCATGTAAAGGAAGGGAGGTTGTACTGACTACAGCTAGCAAGTTGTTGTCCTGGTGAGAGTGAATAGAGTGAGTGTGGAGGAAATGTTAGCCTTTCAAGGTCTTCATTAATTTCATACTCATTTCATCTTGGTGACCAATGCCTGCTGCTGAGAGCAAATCTGTTCAAGGCTCAGTACTGCCTCCTTTTCCCTTCTGGTGTGATGTATCCTCAATAGTTCTCATCCTGAACTGCTCTGGCAGAACTAGGATAAGACTTACTCCTCATCCCCTCTTCTTACCGTATTGCTCCTAAAATGCTTTCAGGCCTTCATCAGTCATCATGAAGAAGGACACACACTTACACTGTTGTGAGGTGAGAGATAAAAAGAAAGGAAAGAAACAGTTTTCGAGGCTGTCTGTATTGGGAGCTGGCAGTGGCAGCCAGCATCATGGAGCAGAAGCTGTATATTTTGGTCAACTAAGCCATTCTTCTGTGAATCATCTTCCCTTTTCATTCAGTTCCATTCTGGTCCAAGAAGCCATCAACAAACTCAATAACTCAACAAAAACAAACCATATATCTGCTCAATAACAGACGATTAAATCTGTAGCATCCTGTTTGTGAGCTGTATAGCTGTGGATTGGCTCCATATAGTTAGGGATCCTGCCAAAGACGTTTCAGAAGTGACTAATGATTCTGTGTGCATCAGTTTTTGGCACCTGAACACCCACCCCCTGAAAGTCTCATCCATTATACATACTGTTATAGAACGGGCAGCCTAGTCCTGCCTCATCAGGCCAGCTCTCTAGTTTCCAGGGGGAACAGATTAAGCCTTTAGTCTTCTCTCTCCTCGTGTTTACTAAGAGCATGCCATAAACAGCGTCGTCCCAGTGTGTAAACCATCAAAATTCATCTGGATATCTGTATAGCCCTATTCAGTATTAGGATTGTGCAGAATTTAGAAAGACTTTGTTTTTTCTTTATTTGTTTTCAGCAGAACTGGTGAAATTTTATCCAAATGCCATTTTATTTAAAAAATATCCATTCATGTGAGTGTTTGATACATATTTCTCTCTGTTGTTTGCATAAATTTAGCTATTAAGAATAAAGCAGTGGGCTGGGGAGAACCAAAACACTTTTTCTCACTCATCCTTCTTTCACCAACAAGCCAATGTTGTTTTGTACAGTCCTTTGCTGCATGTTTTTCTAAATACCAGCACTGTGGAACAATTGGGAAATCTGCCACTGTGATCAGCAGAGCCAGGAACTTACCTCAGGTGCTTTGAACCCACTTCTGCAGATGAAGATATTCTGCCATGATGGAAACAAGAGCCTGACCTATCTTCCTCTGACCCATCTTCCTCTGTTCCAGCTTTCCTACCAAACACAGAAAGACCGTGACTTCAGCAGACAGCTCTGCATGCCAGGAAGCTCTGAGCTCCCTGCTGACCAGCCTGGCTGCTGTCACTGCTGCTTTGTGGACAGGGCCTGTGGGTGTGTGAGGGAAGCTGTTACCTCCCAGCAGCTTCTGCATTGATACTGAACACCGTTGCTCCCACCATGATCTGCAAGCCACAGCTCTCAGGGCCCTCTGCCTGACTTCCAGCCCCATCTTACCTCCTAGACTTGGCTTGATAGGAAAGGATGTGTTTGTGGAGCATCCTTCATCCCTGGGGTGGTGTAATGCAGTTTTGCCCATACTTGTGAGATGCCCTGAGCCTGCTCTGCCTGATGTGAAACTGTGGAGCCTGAGAGTCACGGTTCATTTTGGAGCAAAGTCAGTCTTATGCTGGAAGAACATTGTTACATTAAGCAAAAGATCATCAGACACCTCAGAATGGACTTCACTAGTTAGACCTCTTACATAAATTTAATGAGGAATGGCCAGTGTTTTTGCAAAACCAGTTGATAATTATCTTCTGAGCTTGACATTTCTACAAATGGATTAATATAATTTATTTTTCTGTGGAGAAGACCTTCTGTGCAGAGAAGCCAATTTCACTTTCAGCTCCACGTGGGAGATAATACCCAGCATTATTTCTAGAGACAACTTAATTTAAAGTCAAAGATAATTTCAAATTTAATTCAAATTCTTGTAAATCTTCAATCTTCTGCCTGGCCAAAAATACACTTATTTACTTAACTCTGTGATTAAGGTGAAAGCATCTCTTTTCTGTAGAAGAGTTGTTGCCCTTTAGGGAGATAAGATTTGAGTTCCGAGTATCATTAATTCCTTTTATAAACTACCTTCCAGTGAAATACATTTGAAAAACACACACATTGCACTTCTGTTTCCTAGCCACATATCCTGCATGCTCTGGTCTGCAGATCATATTGGGTTTCTCATCTCCATTATGGAATTATTTGCTGAATTCTTATCCTCCCTCAAGTACTGGGAACAGAAGGAAACTCTTCTAAAACGTTACATTATTGCCATGTAATGATTTATGTATGTATGTATGTATTTATTTATTTATTTTTACTGTTTGTGATACTCAGAAAGACCCCAAGCCTGGTGGCTATAAGGGAATTTTAAAGTTCAATTTAAGCAAAATAAATGTTTCAGTGGGAGGAATGTTTTGATTGAAAGTAGATGAAAACCTATCAGGTAATTATGGAAAAAATGGCTGTCCTGTGCCCTTGCTAAGCTGTTATATATTTATACGAGCTGGTGACCTGCCCTTAATGGGATCTCAATGCTATTGAAAAGCAAAGCCCAAGGAGTCTTAGCAAGGCATTAGGTATACAGTTATTCTTACAATGTTTGAAATTAAAGTATTAGTGTTTTTACAAACTCAATTTTCTTTTGATACTACAAGATACCTTTACTAGCCAGTTGATATTAAAAACATTTTTCTGTGTTTGGGTACTTGTTTTTTGCATGAGTTTTCATTGCTGCCACATTCAAGCACTGTGTCTGACTTTTTAAAATAAAATTATTTCCTTGAAATTCCTGCTGGCCCACGCTCTTATAAGCTTTGCTGCACAACATTTATACGTAAGGACAAATGTGATTTATGGTCCTTTAAAGCAAAATAAGCAGTCCTTTTCTGTTCACATACTGGTTGTTACTGCCTCAGTATATCTACTAAATGGGCAGATTTACTTGACATTCCATGAAACAAGGCAATTGGGCAGAAAATGGCATTCTTGGCTCTACATGGAAAAAAAACCCTCTGTTTTTCTCTTGAAGTGCCTACAAAGCAAGCACTTGAACCATACTTTTTCCCTTTTTGTGTGTGAGGATCTTTGACTCTGTCTGGGCAGTCCTGCCTTGCCCGCAAAATTCTGTGATGATGCATTACCGTCTCTTTTTGAATGTGAGGTACGTAGCATGGTTGCACAGTGTCGGCAGAAGAGTTGGCCCAACAGAATATGCGTGTATCATTCAAGTTAATGTTCTTTCCCAGTTGTGGAGATCTAACCAAAATGCTTGCTGCCTGTCCAAGGGAGTGCATCTTCTTCCCAAGTCTTGCTGTCACAGAACCATCCTGCATGTCTAGCTTCCAGGCATGCAATTTCCTATTTCTGAGGCTGACAGATTATCAGGAGCTCAGATGTGAGGCCCAATATTTATTTTTCTTTTTCTTTTTTTCCCAGTCAAGAGTATTAGCTGGAGTATTCAATGACCAAAGGGAATGATGGATTCACCATCCCTTGATATCTTCATAGCCAGTCTGAGTGCTTTTCTGAATGGTAATCAGCGGTGTGTTGGTGGGGTCTGTGCAAGGATAACCGGGTGACCCTTTGTGGCTTGTTTTATGAATGGGTTGAGTGCAACTGCTCCCAGTGCCTCTTCTGGCCCTGAGATCCAGGAGCTAAGGACAAGGCTCCCTAGGGAGGTGTATCTTGTCTCATGCCCGAAGCGTCACTTTGCTGGCACAGTGCCACCAGTGCCTGGCAGTGCAGTGAAGGGGGCAGTGCCACCAAAGTCTCTTATGCCCAGGGTGACAGTGCCCAGGTGCTGGGGACAGCACTGGAGGGGCCAGGGAAGACAAATGAGCCGAAGGACTTCAGGCCATGTTGGATAGGGCTTTGAGGAACCAGGTATAGTGGAAGGTGCCCCTGCCCATGGTAGGGAATTGGAAATAGATGAACTTTAAGGTCCCTTCCAACCCAAACCATTCTATGATTCTATGAATTTGTGCAGCTGTGACTGGGCTGCTTCTGCCCTGTGTGATGTGTTGTCTCACCCTCTTTCTGAGAAGTTGTGCCACCTATCTTCATTGCCCTTCTCACTGCCTCTGCTGTATTCTGTCCCCATCAGCACCTTTTTATTTTCCCAGCGTTTTCCACTTCTCTCCTAAATTGTCCCACTCTCCCACCTAATGTGCCTTTCTCTTTCCCCATGTATCACACTCTACTCATGTGATCCACCACTTTCCCTCTCCTGTTTCCGTGTTACCTACCTAGGCTGTAAACTCCCTCAGGTTCTGCTACTTTGTGGGTATTAGTAGGGTTGGTTTTTAGATGAGTTCTGTAGGGATGCACAGAAATATACATTATCTGACATGTTTGTTCCAGTGTGGATCACGAGGAGCTAAGTGCTTGAAATAAAGGTAGATAGATCCCATTTATCTACATTAATGCTTTGCTACATGCTCATTAATCCTTGGTGCCTTTGGTCCCACTGTAGAAAGTGTGATTAATAACAACAACAGTAATCATTTGCAAAGATTTTTAATTTAGGAGGAAAAAGGCAAAGAGAATCCAAAACTGGTAAGTTACTATGCAGATCATAGTGCTGAAAGTTACACTGAAGTTAAAGTTGTGATGAAAAGTTTTTAATTCTGCCCTGTTCTGTTTTTGTACATTTCAACAAAGGTTTGTTTCTGAGCTCATGTTTTATACTTGAAGCCACCACCACGAGAGGACTTTTGTTCTCATCATCATCCACTGGCCTATGATGGAGCAGTGGGAATAGGAACAATTTTAAATACGATGGTGCATCCTGCAAAGTTTCCTTGCTGGAGCAGAAGGAGAGACCAAGTACTACAGCATTGCAAGCTGGGGTCCAGCACTCCTTTGTAGTAGCCTGACAATGCTTTCTCCATCCAGGGAGACAGAGAAAACAAAACAGCGCCACTGGACTCAGCAATCTGGTCTCACCCCTGCCGGTCCTGGGATCAAGGGATCCTGAAATGTTTTCTGAAGTACACTGGTGTTTCCCTACTGCTGACTTCAGTAGGAGAAGCAGCAAGGGTGTGTAGCACTTGTGACTATGTGTGTGAACTCTAGCTAAGAGGGGGGACAGAGATAAAATCAGACGTGCCAGCAACAGTGGCTACATTTCCTCTTCCTGCTAATGTCCCTGAACAATTGCAATTTTTAAGTGTCAGCTGCTCCTTCTTCTTTTCTTTTCCTTTATTTTTTTTTTAACCTTACTATTTTTCAATCTGAGGACTAGAGCCAGAAGATTTCTATTGTTTCTGAGCCGTGCTGCTCTAACGCATACAGGGTGTGCACCACCACCAGTCCCTTCCTATGCACCTCCCTTTGGTGCCTACTGGCTGTAAAGCCATGTGTTATCTCCCACTGGGAGGATGAGAGACCTGCCCTAGTCAGTTTGGAAAAATAATCGACTTTGGGCTGATGATTGGCTCCAGAATGATCATTTTTGCTCATTGAGTCCCTGGCAGGAAATGAACATCGCAGAAATGATGTGGAAGTGTTACTTGTTTAGTGTTTTGAAATGTAGGCTAGAGAGAGAAAGAAAAGGGATTACAACACGAAAAAAAAAAGAAAGAACATGACTACTCTTAAAATGTATCTATTTTCTCCTGTAATGTTTGCAATGTGCTTTGGAAGCTGGGAGATTAATCTCCTTTTCCTAACGCTGTTTGCCAGGGTTTCACAAGTCGTGCCTGTCTTCTGTGTCTCGGTGTCACAGGAACCAGTGTAGCCCAGTTTCTCAGCATTAGTTGTGCATGCAGCAGCATCTTCGGTAATATTAAGAGTGATGTGTGCAACTCTGGGATATTATTTAACTGTGGCAGGTAGGAAAGCACATGTATTCTGGGAGCACTCGAGTGCTGTTTTGTTTTAACTTTTTTCAGAAAAGCTCTTATCTCAATGTAGTGTTAAATATGTATATTTTATTAAATGCAAAATTTAAAAAATGGATTTGGTTCAGATTCCCAGCCAAATGCGCCTCTGACCCTGCAGATGTTTAAAGACATGCACCCTGTGTATGTATAGCAGATGTGACATTAACAAACATTTTGATACCTTTAAAAATATTTTCAGACCATGTTCCTGAAGTCAGCGCACAAGTGCACCTGCAATTGCAAATTGGGTAAATTGGTTTTGATCCTCAGGTGATCTTTGATGCATCCTATTTTTAATCCTAAATGAGATCAGGCTTACATAAACTGTAGAGGAAAAAGGAGTACACACCAGCTAACTATAATCACCTGTCCTGAGACAGAGACTTGTGTCTCTAGGGTGTCACTGCAGTCATTGGAGATAGAGATATTACTCCAGAGATGACTCAAAGCACTTAATTTAGGCACTTTGGGAAACCAGTCTTCTAATTTAGGTGCAAAAAATCAGGTTGTGTGAATAGTCCTCCCTGTTTTAATTTCTGGATGTGAGCCATAAAGAAAATGGTTGTTGCTATGTAAATAAATGACAGGAATTCTAACAGCACCGATGGCTCTGACAAGGACTTCCTGCACCCCCTGGCAAGCTAATTAACCTCCTCATCTCCATTCAGCAACACAAGTGTGCTGGGCTCTGCAGAGCTTTTGTGAGCCATGCTCATTAATATTGGCATCGCACCCTCAGACCCTGGGAGGAAAGGTGGAAAAGAAGAGGAAAGATTTTTACAGCAGACAGCCGCTTGATTTCTCCCCTGTTGCAGAAGTTGATGAGTGCAATTGGTGAGTGCTGGGCAAGAGGAGAGATGTGCATAAGCTCAGCTGGTGCTCACCATCCTGCAAGCAGGCAGAACTTTGACTCCTGGAGGTGGTGTCTGTGGTTATCCTGTGGAAGGCTTTCTTCTAAAAAGAGTAGGAAAACATAGCTTGGCCACACCATCTTACCCCATCAAGCCAGACAAAACCCATCTGTGAGTCCCTGCCCCACACTGCTGCTGTTTACTGAGTGAACCCTTTAGCACGCCGCATGCAAGAGGTGCAGAGGGCAGAGCTGAGTTTGCAGCTGCATTTCTCATCCACACAGGGACAACGCTAATGAGTTTAGTGTCTGTGCTACAGCCTGTAGTGTGAATTTGTCTGTAACAGAAAAGATGGTGGCTGCTGTCAAGCTGCCATGGCACTGACACTGGAGACCGAAACATGCCAGGTGGGGGGCACGCTGAAATTTATCTCTTGCTACCACAGACTTGCAAATAAAGTCTTTTACTGTAGGAAGTCCCCGGAGCAGAACAGGCAGGACTCTACTCCCAGCAGTGATCCTTGCTGATGAGCAGAAGGTGAGTTGTATCTTTTTTGCTCTTTTCAGCCTCCCAAACTTTCATTTTTGTCAACTGACTGTGAAAGGTGTTGGCTGTCTCTGAAGCAGCATGGGCAGACTCATGCTGAAAGACTTAGCTCTTTTATGAAAGGATGAGTGGGAGGACTGGCACAGAGTTGAGCTTGATTAGTATTGAGTGTAAGTTTTTTCCTTGACAAGTCTTTGGCACATTTCTGATTACTACCTCTTCTCTGTGCCAAGTCCTTGCAAGACATGTACTGAATGTCCAGTGCCAAACAGTCTTTTTAAATATTAATCACTAAGAAAGTACATAAATTCTATGGTTCAGAAACTGTGTATGTGTCATTTGAACTAAACCAAAACAACTTTGGGCCACACTTGGTTTCTGTGTCTTTTTTTTGTTCCCTGTAGTTTAGAGGTTTTTTTCTCCCTATAAACCACTTATGCAGATTAGACCAGGTTATGGCTGGCCCTTGCTTGTGTGTAAACAGGTGGAATTCTGTCTTTAACCTTGTGCTAAGGACACCTTAATTTCCAGGCTTGATGCTAGCATGGATGGCAAGAATGAGTGGAGCTAGAAAAGTCTGCTGGTTCAAAGGCTTTCGTGGGCCCCAAGGTGTCTGCACCACATGTAACTTCTTGCTTCCACCCTACCCCTGAAGAAGCTGATACCAGATGACAAAGGTGCATAAGGCCCTTTCTTTGCAGGGGTATCTAAACAGAAGCAAGGGTGTCAGGAATGCCTATAGTCTTTATTTTGGTGATGCTCTTCTTAGAGGTGAGGTTTGAGCCTGAGAAAAGGTTTACAAGTGGCAAAAAACATAAGACATTTTTTTCCCTTTCTTTTCTCAATCAACCAGCCTTCCTGCTTCATTTGCCCTGGCCCTGACTCTTATCTGACCTGTTGGTGATATTGGTGAATTGGTTTGGATTCCTATGCTGGTTTAGTAAAAAAAAACCAAACCAAACAAAAAGCCAAAGATGTTTTCTTCTGGTTTTATGTGCAAGGGAAGAGCCATCTTGTGACATCTTACCCTAAGCCTTCCCGTTGAGCAAGGTTTACTCTGGTCAGGTTGCACCATATGGTGCCATTCACTGGACACAGCTAGTAAATGGAAGACACCAATATTTTTAGTTTCTTCTCTTTTCATTCAGATCAATCAACTTTGACTCTGTAGTGCTCCTTGATGATGAGGTCTGAAAGCAGGAGATCCACCTTGCTTGAAGCACTTTCAGCTATATTGGAGTAGGAGGGGAAATCTGCAAGTAACTAGCCCAATTTGGAGAGTGACTGAGCTCCTGCTCCGTCAGGAGCCATTAAAAACAGTTATTCTTGCACCTTCTCAGAGTCGGATGGCAGACACTAAGGTTTGAAAGTTTTAGGGTGATGATGTGCCACCTGCACAGCCACTGAGAAGATCAATGTAGACAAGCAGTTCTTGGATCGCTTTTCATGTCTTCCCATTTCAAAGACATTATTCAAATGTATGTCAAAAAGTTCTGCATGCTCTTTGATGCCTTTGGATCCACTTCCTCTAGGGACACCATGGAAATCTCTAGCCTATTCCCTTTATTTCTGCTCTGAGATTCTTTTGTCTGTAGATAATAAGTTTTTTGACTTCTCTGTGCGGGCAATGCCTTTCATAAGATGTGGAGCCATTTCAGCCTCATTTTGCAAGACAGGTGCAAATTCTGTCACTGAAAAAGAGAATATGGATTCCCCTGCTTTTGTCATCTGACAGTGTCTGAAGTCTGCCAGAAAGTCTGAGAATTTCCCTTTAAGTTGGAGAAGTGATCTTGATTTTCTCTTATTAGCCTACAAAACCTTCCGCTCTGGGAATCTTGTACTGGAGATGCAGAAGAAGCTGCTGCTTTTTAGGGAAAACACCTTGTTATCAACTTTCAAAATTTGTACATTTTAAAATTCATTTTTATTTGCATACAGAACAAAACCCAGGCTTTTCAAAATTTCACCTTTCAAAAAAATTTTGGATAGGGCAAAGTTTTTAAAATTTTAATTTCAGAACCCAGTAATTTGTTTTTTTTTTTTCATTTTTTGTACTTTCACTTTTATTTTGTTTTGATAATTTTCATTACTTTGTGATCTTCCAATAGTGGAAGTGAAGTAATATGTTAATTTACTGTAATGTAATAGTAGAAATATTCTAATCTTTTTCCTTTTTGCCTAGGAACAACTTATCACAAGGTTAACTATATGGGACTGAAAATATAAAATGAACTACGATTTGTAATCACAAATTAAATTTGTTGAATTTTAAAATATTGAATGGTAATGCAAATCAAAATTAACATATTTTATGGAATATCAATCTTAAAACAATACCATTTTTTTAACAAAAAATGCCTCAACTGAAATTTTGGTGAAGTTTACCTCTAAAGGAGCTGGCCTCTTTTTGGAAGCTGCAGTTCAAAGACATAGGAAAGCCCTATGATAATTTGCAATTTGATGATAGGTTTTTTCATTCTAGACACTTCTCAGTTTTTCTTAAAGATCACTGAGGCAGCCAAAGTAAAGGGCAGGTAAGTGGAGATAATGCATATTTATTTTAAGGAAAGATTTGACTGTCTCTTTCCAGCCAACCCACAAACAATAGGTGACTATATTCTTTTTACTTAACTCCGTACCATTACTAAAGCTGCTATAATTAATTGCAAGGTGATTCTTTTGAAATGTGGTTTCCATGATGGGATAAGAGTCCCAAAATAATTCACTGTGGAAATGCTGTTGTCATATTTGTTGCCAAGAAATGTATCCTGACTTCTGTCTATTAAGTGTGGTTAATTTACACATTCAGGCTGTAAAATGAACTTCAGGCTGCTGAGGGCAATGAAATTAACTAATACTGTGGTTGAACTGTGGGATATAGCTGTTCACTTTAAATGGAAACCCAGGAGCATATCACGTCATATCATATTTAGGTCTGCAGACCTCTGCTTTTCTTTGGGACTGACACAGTGCATGAATACAGTAATCATTAAAACAACTTCAGAGAGCCTTGCTGAGACTAAGAAGCATGACTTTATTGCTAAAATTAGCCATGTTTGAGGGTATGAAGGGTGAGGGGAGAAAGAAGTGGAATTAGTCACAGTAACATCAGCATTGGGTTTAATCCAGGTGAAATCTTGTGAAGCATTTCTGTAGCTTTGTGTTTTCCAAAGTCTATCCGTTGTTTCTTTGGATAAATTAAGTACTGCAATTCTTTGATGTCCCCAAGATCCCTAATGAAATTTAAAGGATCCAACATCTGCTCATTTCTATTGCTCAGCTCAAGACTTTTCCCTCTCTGATACACTTTCCAGCCACTTGACCCTGCACCACTTGACTAGGGGCTCATTACAAATTGAGTTACTTGCCTGGGAGGAGTGCTGGCATTTCAGGCCCATGGCAGGAGGAGAGGAGCTAGAAGTTTTCAGAGCAATTGTCAGTCTCTACCTCCATGCCATGTGCTGGGGCTGGCCATAGCTTTCAGAAGGCTGAAGCTGCCCTGGCTGTTGCTCATGGGTGCACAGCCCCAGCCAGAGCCGTTGGTGGGGTGATCCAGCCTCAAACAGCCCAAAGCTACATGCAGAGCCTGTGGTTCTGGCTTCTGAAAGCTGGGACCTACCCAGGACCATAAAGCTTCTCACTTCACCCAGCAACGTGATGTCAGGAAAGAGATAAAAAAACACTCCCAACCCCCTTCTCTCCACCCCCTCCAAGTAGGATAAGTGCTGATCTCTTTCATGTCTCTGGTGTCTTATCACATTTCAGATGCTGTCACTACACCCGGCTGGGATATTTTCGGTTGAAATACCTAAGGAGAAATGAGAACAGTTTTGGTAAGAATAAATATCCAGAGCTCAACCTCCTTTGCATTGCGGTGGGATTTGGAAAGAGTAAAAAGAAGTGTGAAAGAAAGAGCATGTTTATTCAGGAAGCTGCTGTGAAGCAGGACAAACCAGGCTTCACAGCTCTATGCTGCCATGCCTGAGCTGTTTCCAGTGTTGGAGTTAGTCATTTGGGAACTACTTGTGTTGTAAAAAAACATCCTTTTGACAAGCTTTCTCTGCAAATGTCTCACCAGTGCTGGCATGACACAGTTAGGCAGCAAAATTCCTAAGACCCTCCATGTGTAGTGCAGACTTTCTCACCCCTGTAGCTGATGTCTACTTCAGTCAATTAAAAATTATCTGTGCTTTGTTGTACCACATAGTTGCAGTGCATGTATGCCTGTACTTTGCAAGTCATTTGCAGGTTATAATGCTTCGCAGACTGAGGATGCTGCTGTTTATCTGCAAAATAGGAATGTAGTCCCTGAAGCACTCCAAACTCTCTCAAATCACATGGTAGCCTACTTGGAAGCAGTTGGTGTTCGCTTGCTGTGGTGAGGTGAAGCTGTGTGATCAACTTGCAGTGGCAAATGGATGGTGAACCTGACCATGCCAACTGCTCTGATGTTCGTGTGTCAGTATCATCCAGGAAACTGTTACACCAGAGAGCTCATACGCATCAGCATAACCAAGGACACTTTCTTTGGAAAGATGGAGCAGCTAGGGGGAGCAGGGGGCTAATGAGGAAATGCACTTGAGCTAGAAACAGCCGGCTGATGCCCTGGTAAAGAAGATCTCTACTGGTGCTGCCAGGAAAAAGCAGCGGGTCGTAGTAGTAGGGGACTCTACACTGAAAGGGACAGAAGCACTCGTCTGCTGTCCAGACCCCGTCTCAAGGGAGGTGTGTTGCCTACCAGGGGCACGGATCAGGGATGCGGCAGAGCGGCTGCCTGCTCTAGTAAGTCCCACGGAGTTTTACCCACTCCTGCTGATACTCCTGGTAGGAGGCTTGCCAGGCTGGTCAAGGAGGCTTTAAACTAGATGTGTTGGTGGAGGGGGGCATCATTCCATCCCAACACACCCAGTCAGTTGCCAGCACCTATAATAAATGCTCGGAGCAATGTAGAGATATCCCAGCTGCTCCAGCCAATGAGCCGGCTTCAGTTGGAGCTCGGCTCAGATGCCTCTATACAAACACCCGTAGCATGGGGAACAAACAAGAGGAATTAGAGGTGTGTGCACATCTACAGGGGTATGATATAATAGGCATCACAGAAACATGGTGGGATGGCTCCTATGACTGGAGTGTTGGAATGGAAGGTTACAGGCTCTTTAGAAAAGACAGGCCTGGCAAGCGGGGAGGGGGAGTTGCCCTTTATGTTAGGGATAGGCTGGAGAGCATGGAACTCTGTCTGGGCACAGGTGAGCAGTCCACAGAGAGTTTGTGGGTCAGGGTTAAAGGGAGAACAGCTACGGGAGACATTACTGTGGGGATCTGTTACAGACCGCCTGATCAAGGAGAACCTGCAGATGAAGCACTCTACAGACAGATAGGAAAAGCCTCATGCTCACAGGACCTTGTTCTCATGGGTGACTTCAACCACCCTGACATCTGTTGGAAGGACGGTACGGCCCGGCACAAGCAATCCAGGAGGTTCCTCGGTTGTGTGGAAGACAACTTCCTTCTGCAAGTAATAGAGGAGCCGACAAGGAGAGGTGCCATGCTTGACCTCGTGCTCACCAACAGGGAAGGGCTGGTTGGAAATGTGACGCTCCAGGGCAGCCTTGGTTACAGCGATCATGAGATGCTCGAATTTGAGATCCTCAGGACAGTGAGAAGAGCGTGCAGCAAGCTCACTGCGCTGGACTTCAAAAGAGCAGACTTTGGCCTCTTCAGGAACCTGCTTAGTAAGGTTCCATGGGATGCAGCCCTAGAGGGCAGAGGGGCCCAAGACTGTTGGTTGATATTCAAGGATCACCTGCTGCAAGCTCAGGAGTGTTGCGTCCCAACTAGAAGGAAGTGCAGCAGGAGGGCCAGGAGACCTCCTTGGATGGATAAGGAGCTCCTGAGGAAAATTCAATTGAAAAAAGAGGCTTATAATAAGTGGAAGCAAGGACAGGCGGCCTGGGAAGAGTACAGGGATGTTGTCCAGGAAGCTAGGGATCAGGTTAGGAAAGCTAAGGCCCAGTTAGAATTAAATTTAGCTAGAGATATTAAAGATAACAGGAAGGGATTCTACAAGTACATAGCAAGTAAAAAACAGAACTGACAGACAGGGGTAGAGCAGTTGATGTCATCTACCTAGACTTGTGTAAAGCGTTCGACACTGTCCCACACGACATTCTTGTCTCTAAATTGGAGAGACATCAATTTGATGGGTGGACCACTTGGTGGATAAATAACTGGCTGGATGGCCGCATGCAAAGAGTTGTGGTCAATGGCTCAATGTCCAGCTGGAGACCAGTAACGAGTGGTGTCCCTCAGGGATCGGTGTTGGGACCGGTCTTGTTCAACATCTTTGTCACTGACATGGACAGTGGGATTGAGTGCGCCCTCAGCAAGTTTGCCTATGACACCAAGCTGTGTGGTTTGGTTGATACCCTGGAGGGAAGGAATGCCATCCAGAGGGACCTTGACACGCTTGTGAGGTGGGCTGATGCCAGCCTCATGATGTTTAACCATGCCAAGTGCAAGGTCCTACACCTGGGTGGGAGCACTACCAGGCACAGCTACAGGTTGGGCAGAGAAGAGATTCAGAGCAGCCCTGCCGAGAAGGACTTGGGGGTGTTGGTTGATGAGAAAATGAACATGGGCCGGCTTCAGTGTGCGCTCGCAGCCCAGAAAGCCAACCGTGTCCTGGGCTGCATCAAAAGGAGCATGACCAGCCGGTCGAAGGAGGTGATCCTGCTCCTCTACTCTGCTCTTGTGAGACCTCACTTGGAGTATTGTGTGCAGTTCTGGTGTCCTCAACATAAAAAGGACATGGAACTGTTGGAACAAGTCCAGAGAAGGGCCACGAGGACGATTAGGGGACTGGAGCACCTCCCGTATGAAGACAGGCTGAGAAAGTTGGAGCTGTTCAGCCTGGAGAAGAGAGGGCTGCGTGGAGACCTCATAGCAGCCTTCCAGTATCTGAAGGGGGCCTATAAGGATGCTGGGGAGGGACTCTTCATTAGGGACTGTAGCGACAGGACAAGGGGTAATGTGTTCAAACTTGAACATGGGAAGTTTAGGTTGTATATAAGAAGGAAATTCTTTCCTGTTAGGGTGGTGAGGCACTGGAATAGGTTGCCCAGGGAGGTTGTGAATGCTCCATCCCTGGCAGTGTTCAAGGCCAGGTTGGACAAAGCCTTGGGTGATATGATTTTGCGTAAGATGTCCCTGCCCACGGCAGGGGGATTGGAACTAGATGATCTTAAGGTCCTTTCAAACCCTAATGATTCAATGATTCTATGATTCTATGAATAAATCATATATTTGGACCACAGGAAGCCCACGAAGATGATCAGAGGGCTGGAGCACCTCTCCTAAGAAGACAGGCTGAGGGAGTTGGGCTTCTTCAGTCTGGAGAAGAGAAGGCTCCAAGGAGAACTTATAGCAGTCTTCCAGGGCCTAAAGTGGGTGTGCAGGAAAGCTGGAGAGAGACTTTTTACGTGGGCTTGTAGTGACAGGAGAAGGTGAAATGGCTTTAAACTGAAAAAGATTAGATTTAGATTAGCTATTAAGAAGAGGGTCTTTACAGCGAGGGTGGGGAGGCACTGGAACAGGCTGCCCAGAAAAGCTGTGGCTATTTCTTATTTTTAGAAGTGTTTCTAGCAACCTGTTTCCTATTTCTGGCAGCGTTCAAGGCCAGGTTGGGTGGGGCTTTGAGCAGCCTGGTGAAGTGAAAGGTGTCCCTGACTGTGGTGGTGGTGGGGCAGAATGAGATGATCTTTAAAGTCCCTTCCAACCCAAACCATTCTATAACTCTGTGATTCTTTTACATAAATTGCTTTCCTTCTCCAGGTGGTTGAGTGTCTTTCAGGGTGAAAACCAGATAAGCTTTGGCCTTTGACTAAGCCCTGGAAACCTGGTACAGAAGAGAACAAAGTATTGCATCATGCTCCAGAAACAAAAGCAGCAGCAGTGCCAGTATCTTCCCTCATACTGCAGCAGTTTCTGTATGAAGCTGAATAATATTTACCAGATTTGTACATGTGTCTCTAAGGAATTCTGAAAACACTTTTAGAAATACCTGTCCCTGTTTCAATTATCCTCATTCAGCAAGCAGCACTATTGCAACTCAGTGGGGTCTGAAACATTAATGACATTTCCCAGCAGTGGCCCAGACGGATGAGGCAAAGTAGAAAGAATTGGTTTAGCCATGGAAAAAAGCATTGAAAACAGAAATCCCAAAGTTATGCTAAGTTTTGTAATTTTATTAGTTAATTTAACAGTTCATTTAATTGTTAATCAGTTTTTTAAAAATAGCTCTCTCTAATTAGGAACTCTTAATATTATATTGGTATTCTTATTTAAACCTCATAGTTATCTTTCAGTTGTGAAAACTGTAAATTTAACCCTTAATATTAAACTAAGACCCTCACTATTTTGATGATAGTTTTATAATGTTTGATGTGCTGTGTAATTAATATTCTTACGTGAACATGACCTTAGATTTATCTGTGAACTGAAAGATCTTTCAGATATGTGTGGTTGAGACAAATTACTCATCCTATTTTTTTTTTGAACTTGAATGGGCTTTCTAATAGACTTTCCCAAGTTTCAGATAATGTTAATAATCTAAAACTTTGGAAGAAGAGATAATTATCTGCTTTCTCAGCAGGAAATTTTCCTATATTATCGTATCCTATTGTAAATTGTACCCTACCCTACCCTACCCAGCCCTATTTCCTGGTGTCAGGATGTAATAGCAGAGTGTTTTCTAGAAGTATGTTGAATGTACTCTGTTTACTAACACTGAACTAACACTTGTTCTTGGTCTTATCCTCTCTCCCCACAGGGAGGATTGTTTGAGGTGTTCAGTTTCTAAATTATAGTAAGACCTTTTTTCCCCCTTTATTCTATCTGTACCTGCAACTTGGTGTGTATTTTGGGAAAAGAAAAATGATGGTTGCAGAATTGCACTTTGCAGTAGGTACATAATGCTGAAGTCCGTAAGAGTTGAAGGTCTCAGAGCTCCTATATGCATGCCAAACCAAACTGAAAGAAACTTTATTTTCCCACGTAAGTCAATATTTGGCCTTGTGCAACCAACTTCTGCTGTGCCTAGGAGCTCAATTTCCCCACCCAACAGGAGCAACCAAGTCATTAAGAACATGATTGTGCAAACTGTTGGTTGTCCTAAGCTTGTAGACAAGGGGGTGAGTTGTAGATGCTCAGTGTTTAACAGGGTGAATTCTTACTGCCTTTAATGCACCTGTCCATGTGGTTGGCTTTTTTCTGCTGAATAGTCTTTAAGGCTTTCTATCTCAGTATCTCATAAATAAATTATTTATTACAGGTACTGCCTCTTCACGGAATTCTCCTAAACTGCTGTGGAGAACAAAACATACTGATTTACTGGTGCTGCAGATAGCTGCAGGTCTGGAGCCAACCGATCCTATGGTGTTGTTCAGCTCCTTGTAAAGGGATAAGAAAGCAGAGGTGGGGTACAGACTCTTGCAGGTCTATCCAAAGCAAAGGAGACTGAGAGATAGGAGCATCTGGCAGCACTAACCTGACATGCACAGAGCAATTGCTTGCTGGCTATTTCATTATCTAAAGAATGTAATTTCATCACTGAAATTACTTAGGCTTGGCACCAAATTGTTAATGAGCTTGTTGACACGAAGTTAAAGAGATTTGAGAAGGCAACATATGGACTAAGATATGATAAGGACAGCATGCCTCTCACTCACAGAAATATCAGGAGATACTTATAACACTCATCAATGATACTCAATTTCTTGAAAGCATGCCTTGTCTTTTTACCACTTCCTTGCAAGGAGGGAGTCAGGGTAAGAAACCCAGGGAGATCATTCCTTCCATCCTGCTGTTTCACAATATCAGCTGACAAGGGAAGGTTGTTGGAAACAGACCAACTCCTGGAAGTCCCAAAGTTGTCTTGGCTCCTAGTTATCTGGAAGACTGCTTTGCTTAGGTGTGTTAGTTTCACAGAATAAAGACATCCCTTTTCTTTCTTTTTTTAAAATGATCAGTGTCACTTTGAGCACTAGACATGCTTTCAGAGAAAAATCAGTGAAGCAAAGGGCTAAGTTCTTAATTATTTACTGGCAACAAAGTTGAAGTACAGAAATATGAAAAAATAAATAAATGTGAACTTCAAATATGCTTCACAGCTACAGATTGTTCTGTCTGTCTCACAGGATTTCTTTGTGGAAGCTGAAGAAACATTTCTGTCCCAGAGCCCTTTTTCAGAGCAGCACCTCAGCTAGGGTTTCTCTGTGTCCCTTCCCCTTTACACCGCAGGTGAAGTTCTCTCTGCTGCTAAACACAGGTGAGAGGACAAATAATTTCCAAAAACTTCTAACCCTCATCTGCCCTCTATTTTCTTTTTCTTCTGATCTACCTTTTAGCTTAATCTACTCAGCATTTAAGATATGTAGAGAATCTTTGCAGTGCTTATCTTTCATACTAACTTCTTCCTCAATAGCATTGTGCCTGTGTGTCGTGGTTTAAACACAGTCAGGTAACTCGTTCACTCACCGCCCCCACTTCTTTCCCTCCCCCTGCTCCTGGAGGGACGGAAAGGAGAATCAAAAAGAATGCAACTCCCACGGGTTGAGATAAGAACAGTTTAGTAACTAAGGTATAACACAAATCACTACTGCTACCACCAATGATAATAATGATAAAGGAAATAACAAGGGAAGAGAATACAACATCTCACCACCAGCCAACCGATAACTCGCCCCCCAAGCCCGACCAAGCTCCGACCGATACCTCCTCCAACCCTGCAGTCTCCCAGCCCTTCCGGCTAACTCCCAGTTACATCCTGGGCATGACGTGCTGTGGTATGGAATACCTCTTTGGTCAGTTTGGGTCAGGTGTCCTGTCTCTGCTTCCTCCTGGCTTCCCCTCCTCCCTGGCAGAGCATGAGGCTCACAAAGTCCTTGGCCAAACCAAAACATCATTGTTATCAGCTCTGTTCCTAGGCCAAAAGTCAAAACACTGCACTGCACCAGCTACCAAGAAGGAGAAACATGACTGCTACTGCTGAACCCAGGACACTGTGCATCTGAAATGTAACATTTGTCATAAGGCTTGTCATCAAGGCGTTTTTGGAAAAAGTTTTTTTGTTTGCTAACCTTTTATGAATACTAGGTATAACGCAGAGGCAAGGGGTATGGGACATGGAACAATTACCTCTCTCTCGCAATGTTAATTTTAGGGGATATATTTTATTAAAATCTAAAGTGGTCCATTCATATATATATATATATATATATATATATATATATATATATATGCTTTGACACCATTTGGAGCTTGCAGGTAAGTTTTATGCTTTATGATGATGCTGGATCCTAGTATTTTTACAGTGTTATCCTAGCATTACTGACATTTATAGCTAAAAAAGTATCTTTAGGATTTCACTCTGGACCTTTTAAGAAGCAAAAAATATTGTTCTGTACTTAAACCAGAAATCCTGATCACCAGTAGAGCTTTTATCTTGTTCTTGCCTATGCCTACATGGCTTCCTAATGCATTATGTCTCTATCCCTATTTTTATAAATATAAATTTACCAATGATGCTACTGTATCTTTGCCAATTAATATATATTCATAACATCTTTAAAGTCTGCTAGTAAATTTCAACTCTTTCAGCACATATATCTGCCACATGCGATGTAGTTACTTGCCAAAATGGGAGAGACATCTTACAACTCACCCTTCCAGGCTAGTTAAGGTAAGAAATTTCAAGGTATGATTCATCATGATATATATGAGATTATGCTTTCAAATTCATCCTTGGCTCTGTCCCCTAACATTTTCACTAAATGCTGAGCTGACAGCTGATTTCAATGCACAAGCTTTGCATTTTGCCTTTCTGTTAGAAGACCTTGCAAGTTCTCTGCAATAATTGCATTTTTCTTAATAAATTACTTTTTTTTTTTTTTTAATAGTGTTGCATGAGGAAGGGTGCTGGAAAAATAGTATGCACCTGAGAGGTCAAAAAATGAATATTGGTAGAAATAGTGTGATGTGGTATGCAGACCACTCTGTAAAAATTAGCCATTACTTATTTGTCAGAAGTTATCTTAACACATTGGCTAATGAAGCTGCGATGGGAAAAGGTAGAGAAACAGATTATCTGATTAGGTAGGTATGGATATAATTCCTTGCTGCAGAACCTACTAAGCAAGTTTTAGTACACGTGCTCTCAGAACTTTGACTCTGAAATTCGCATGTTAAAAAAGAGACAAATATGAAAAATAAAAAAATTCAATAAATACACTTTGGAGGCAAAATTCTTCTTAGAATAGCAGTTCTGGTATTATTAATAAGTGATTACATCTTGGCAAGGGACAAATATATAGCAAAATCAATACTAATTGGTTTGGATCACTCAACAACATTAAACATGATGGACCGCAAATCCATGCTGGGTTCCCGGTGTCTCTTCTGGGGTAGATATTTCTGTGCTTTGATTACTCCATGGTTTCCTTGGAACTTCTCAAAAAATAATCTGAAGAAAATGTGTAGTGGTTTGTTTCTTTTTTTTTTTTTTGCTTGTTTGCTTTTTTTTTTGTTTGTCTTGTTTTGTTGTTTTGTTTGTTTTTTTTTAACCTCAATTTTTTATATGGTATTCCCATTTACTTAAAGGCTCTTTGAGAAGGCAAAATTCTCTGTGCTCTGGCTGGCAGGTGTATTTCTTACCTTTCCTGATCTTGGGATGGTTCTGTCCGGTGTTTTGCAATGAGAAGTTGTTCATTGAATCGTTAGGGATGTTGATAGATTCCTAGAAGCAGTAAAGGACATAGAAAAGGTGGAAGATTTCTGGCCTTTCTGTAGATGTGGTTTGGAACCCTTCTTTCTCTGTGGGACTGTCAGAGGTAGTTATAGTTCTCCCTGTTGATACCTGGACTCACAACTGTTCTTTTGTGTTGTTTTTTTGTTTTGCTAGGCTGTGTTTTCTCTATTTGGCTATACATTATTTTCAACTGAAAAAGCTTAGAAGATTTGACTAAGCGGGATGTGGGTGGTAGACTCATGTGAGTGCTGCTTGATTTGGTCCAGAACAGATTTGGCATGTGCATTTCCTCATGGATTAGTTGGGATAAAAACTTTGACTTGTGAGGTTGTTTAGGAATGCTTCATTTTGAAAAATTGCACAGGGTGTCTAAGTCATATGACAACATTTTATTTCCCTCATGGGATTACCAAGGTCTTGCTGGTTTAAAAGCTGTGAAATGGAAGTCCTTTGAAAATTATTAACAACATATTGAGCTCAATAAATCCTTATAAAAAAGACTTATGCATCTGTAAGCTTTACTCAAAGACTGACAGATGAGTCTTTGGTATCAATCATCATAATTCTACTGACACCAATGTTATGCTATTCTATGTAATCTGAAAGTCTGCCCTTCAGGATAAGGCTGGCATGGTGTGTTTGCTCCTTTTCCAAAGCATAGTTTTTCTGTTGCGAACACTGAATTATCTGTATGATTTTTTTTTTTGTTAAATATTAATTTGTAGCAAAGCCTGTGAAAACCCTAGAATTTCAATTAGTGACACTGCTCTTGACAGTAATAGGCCAAGACCTACTCTACTAGGCATTGCACAAACTTGTAAGAAGGAGCTTGCAATTGAAAGAAGTTTACAATCCGATGCTAAGATGGGAGTAAACTGATGTTAATAGCATATTGAGGAGCCCAGAAAAACAGGGAGGCAAAGTACCTCATCCTGAAGCAGTGATCTCGGCACACAAAGAGGTTAGCTGTTGACATATTTTGTAAACATCAGGCAAGACTGTGCTTCAAGGAGTCATATAAGGGATGTCTTTTGTTGTCTTTTTTTCCTAGCAGCAACAGAAATCATAGAAGGTGCTTACTTGAAAATCTAAGTGGAAAATAAAACTAGTACCTTGGGCTGGGTGGTAGTAAGATACAGCTACTGATGTGGAGATGGTAGGGGAGGAGTAGGCTGCAAAGGGCTTTGAATTTCTGTTGGGTTTGAGAAGGCTCTTGTTTATTGAGACCTAGAAATAGTAGCGAGCTGAAATCAAGGGCTAAGTGTGCAAAAACATTTATGAATCATATTTCTTTAAATCCAGCTAGCTCTGTTCAGTGATAAGAGTCAGGTAAGAACTTTTTGCATTGATTCTGCTTAAAGAGACCTACCTTCCAGATAACTTTAAGACATAATGTAGTGATTTGATGCTGAACATGATTAGAGTATTGAAGCTTGTAGAGAAGGCTTCCCTCCCTTTTTCCCAGTTTAATAGATTAAATAAGGGATGTTTCAGCTCATGTTTGAAGGCTGTTATTCAGTGTTTGAAGTGTCAGTGCTATGTAGCTCTTACTGTAGGAAGTTCTTGCTGTGCTCTGACAGAGCTCAGATCTCACTCTTAAGGCATAAGGCAAAATCTGCTCCCCTGAGGTTTTTTCATCTTCCAAGTGTAGGCAGACTGAACTCTCACAAATGCTTTCCACATTTTGGTGTATGTCAACTTGCTCTGGAAATTTTCTGAGTGCACATTTATCACAAACAAAACAGCTATGAGATTTTTTAAAATAAATGACTGAATCACTGCTTTATGAGGGCCATTTACGTTAGACAAGTACAGACTGATCTTATGCCAAAGCACTCTCTTTTGGCTCTTAGCAAAATAAAAGGTTCATATGTTTCAATATCTATGGTCTAGTTAAAGACATCAGGATGAAATATGCTGGAGTTAGATATAGCCATTATATTTTCATGTGGGATCCATCAGTCAGAAAGTGCATGGGCTTCAGGAAATGAAATAATAAGCTTAGTAATGGTGGGAGCTTAGAGGGAGAATATGCTTAATGTAATTAGAAAGAGTTTCAATCAAGGAACAACTTCATCTTACAAGTGTTCTTCCACAGAGAAAGCACTTCCCATGAATGACTTTTGCTGCCCTGGCTTCTTGATCTTCATGCAAAATTAACTAAGACTCATCAAAATTTCATGCCCTGTAAACTAAGCCACTTCGGTTTTGTGTCACCCAGATGAAATATTGAAGTGTGACCACAGAACTTGCTAATAAACTGTAATTTTAAAAGAATGGGTGGGGAAACCTGTGGTGCTGAGGAAATAAAAAACAATTAAAAGCTATATATGAAAGTGGAACCACAAGAAGGAATTAAGCTTCCAAGGAATGGTGAAGAAACTCAAGGAAATAATTGAAGGAGGGAATATCATTTTAACCTTTTAAAATATTAAAAAATTAATACACCTGAAATATCATCAAAAAAACAATCCTGTAAACAAATCTATATTCATGGGGCTCCATGTCTGTCTTCAGGGTGCTCTTCAGATGCGCAAAGCATCAATCTGGTGGCCTAAGGAGGACCTATGAGATGATGTGAGCTCAAGTTACAGGGAGAAGAATGCTGAAATTTACAGATCCTTTTTTCCTTCTGGATTACATTTTGGATTATATATAATTTGTAACCTAGGATAACACTCAGGAAATGCTTCAAGAAATTATACTCTGAAAAGCCTGTTTGTAGCTGACACAAATCTATTTAGCAGGAATGTTTATCAGATTTACTTGTGTTCCTGCACAGCTGAAAGGTGTTGATAGTTGTAATACGGCTGCCAAGCTCCAAGCAGCTGCTTGTTGCTCTTGGAGTATGCATGGAATGGATGCTAGCTGGTGAAATGTAAATGACTGACTGATAGAATATCAGTTTTATTTATTTATTTATAAATGTGGATCTTTATGACTATATAATCCTGGAATTGTCTTTGAACAATGGTTCCAAACCATCAAATACTGCTGGTGCCCCACCTCTGTCACCTGGTGCCTTGCAGACAAATTCTGTTGAAAACCCACTGAAAAGCAAGTTATAAATTCCTAGCTGATGTTGTTAATTGTCATGTGGCATTTACAGTAGTGGATGTAAATCATTCATAATCCAATATCAAACTAAAAAGAGTAAATGAGTTTGCCTCTGTGGTTAAAAAGAATTAAGTATTGATTACCATAACAAATTAACAACTTGAAACCTGATCTATATCTTCTGAGTGCTGAGAGCTTTGAACTGGAACAGTCATGTATTACACATTAACCTCAGAAGATTTAAAAGCAGTTGTGCTACAACAATAGCTAGTTATTAGAAGAGTTCTGTAAAAATGATTTTAATGGCATTTACTGCAGAGCTAGAACAATTACCAACCTGCAATCAAACAAATAGCTTTTCATTAATTAAGATAGTTGAGCAAGACCCTGTTCTTACAGATTTGTTGTGAGAAACAATGATGGCAGGCACATGGGTGAGATGATGTGAGAAATGTATTTTCAATGGCAGGCAGATGGGTGACAACATGAGCTATTGCAGGATGGTAGAGGGAGCTAAAAAGCAGTTGGTACTTCCAGAGGCGTCTACGCTGATACAGTTAGATGGTGACTTTTCATAGGATTGGATCTGCTCTATGGATTGGAAACTTACAGGGAAAATTAACCTACAAAATCTGTGTGTATGCTGGGGGAAGAAGTTAGGTTAAAGCCCCACTGATAAACCCTTTTAGGATGCTTCTATCTGCTTTGGATTTTCTTTCATTTCTTTCCCGCATGGTGATAAGTGAGATTTCACCAGCTAATATGAGAAGATGACAGTGTGAAAGTGCACTAGTTTGAATCAATACCCATCTCTAGCCAGCAAGCTGCTTTCAGGACAGTACTTACAATAATGCTAAACTGATAGGAGCCTGAAAACTACAAGAGAACGGGATGAATATTCATTCACATTTTTAAGGAACTTCTATTTGTCTGTACTCACACTTAGTCTGTGTCTTGTTTATGCAAATGTTTTTATAAAGTGGTTTGTTGGCAACTGTATTCATGGAAATTGAAAAATACAGCAAATATTGCAGATGATGATAGATTTTTTCAGATCCACAGCAGGGCTTGCAAGGAAAGCCAGGAATTACATTCATAGTCACGGAACAAAAATATATTGTTTAAGTATTCCGTAAACCAAAATGCTTTTAGCTGAAGATGCTCAGATCTTACAAGATACATTTTGCTGATAAAAATTCTCCACAGAGGCTACAGTGACTACCTTACACTGCAGAGATTGTGGTATGTTGCTGGACAATTTGAAAACAGAAAATAGCAGGTATGTTTGTGATGAAATGTTAAGCTGCTTTCTGAGTGATATAAATGATCTCTTTTTCTTGACTAGATATTGAAAGAAACAGCCAGTAGACCTACAAAGACAGGGAACCTCTCAGAAGCCAAAGGAGAGGCTTTTTACTTTTACAGGTGAAATGAAAGGCATTTTGCCCCTCCTTTCACTCTGCAGTGGTGAGCTTTCACCAGGAGGAGGGTAATCATTCTAGGTGTTTGAAGGCAAAAATTGAGGTTAGTATTTAGTCCATGAGGAACAAAGGTACTGCTACCACTGACAAAACAGTTCCGGGGAACATGATGGGGTTGGGAAAGCTTGGAAATCCTCAGCTGGGTTGAATTTATCTCACTTTCCTGTGACAGATCTCCTGAACTCCTCATGTGGTCTGCTCTTCCTTGGGTGGAACATCTACTGCTAGAGTGAATTGTTGTCATATTGAAGTTGACAATCTGTGTTGATAATATTTCATATTATACGGACATAAAAATTACACAAAACCTCATTGGGAACCCTTGAACATTTTGAAGACAGGATAAGGGGTAACGGGTTAAAACTTGAACAGGGGAAGTTTAGATTGGATATAAGGAGGAAATTCTTTCCTGTTAGGGTGGTGAGGCACTGGAATAGGTTGCCCAGGGAGGTTGTGAATGCTCCATCCCTGGCAGTGTTCAAGGCCAGGTTGGACGAGGTCTTGGGTTATATGATCTAGCATAAGGTGTCCCTGCCCACAGCAAGGGGGTTGGAATTAGATGATCTTAAGGTCCTTTCCAACCCTAACAATTCTATGATTCTATGATTCTATGATAATAGCATGCAGAGATCTAGGAACACCTGGGAAAGCTGCTGCTGTGGTTTTGAGAAACCTAAGTGCCCTGAAGTGTTATTTATTTAGTGACATATGACAAATTATTCTATGAGGGCTAGGTGATTGCAACTTAAGAATAAATTAAAGCCTCTCTTTGGGTGTCCTGATCAATTTTGATATACAACACTCTAAATAGGAATCTTGGCTGCCTGGGATGTACAGCGTTTAAAGGACCAATTAAACTTACAAAACTCTGGCAAAGTTTCCCATCAGCATTATTGCTTCCACTTTGTTACCCTGTATTTTGTACTGTTCCTTGTGCTTTATCTGTTGTAGGTCTGTTTCTCATGCTAATTAAGGTAAGTTTATTTCTTGATGTGTGGAAGTATTTATTAGTGTATCAACTGGAGGGCTGATGTGCCAATGACTTTGCTCCATCCTTCTCTTCTTGGCTGGGCCACTACACCAGGGGAACAAGTGGTGGACAGGACATGGCTTCTGTCCTGCTAGCTTGCATCCACAGATGGACCAGTCCCATTTAAGACTACAGAAACTATTTTCAGCTGTTTTCAGCTGAATTTGCTTCTACACCTACGTGGGTAGCATCATGTGCTGTCCTAATGCACAGAGAGATAACTAATATTGTTGTCTCACTTTCTTCTGGCTAATCCTCAACAAAAAAGTTGCTGAAAGTGGATGAAATGTTCTTTTTCACTATTGGCTGCAATAGGAAATAGGGGTTTGAAGAGATCAGTTCAGTGGAAACACTTCTTTTGTAGTCAGAATTGATTTGGAATGACAATTTAAGCGAGATAGATTTTGGCATGGGACTGTTCACATTCATACCGATCTCATAAGCTACAAGGAGAGAAGTGTGCAGTGGTTTGGTTTCTTCTTTTCTTGTAGGAAGATCACCTTGCTCTACTTTCTTAATATAACCTGGGGCTACTGCAGAGTGGATGAGGCTTTGGCTGTAACATTAATACCCACACAGTGTAACGATCCGGTTGTGCACGGTGAATCCCTCATTTGGTGCTGCAGCCTTTGTAGATTATGCTGCTGGTTGATGTTGCCTTCCCTGTGGGAACCAAAGCACCCACTCCTTTTCACTTGTGGTGAGGAAATTAATATCCTATTCATGTAGTTGTATATTGCTTTTAATTGGTTTGGTATTAAACTATCAACTGCTTTAATGAAATGTTGTGGGGAAGGTAATTTCAAGGAGGCAGTTTGTCTCTGGACAATTGGAGTGTTTATTTTCATGTTATTGAATCACACAAGGGAATATCTCATAGAAAACTGTATTTTCGGAGAAATTGATGACCCCTTAATAAAACAATGAACATTTTTCCTAAATAAAATGGCTGACAAAATGGTGCCACCAACTTGGTGGTAACACATCTGCCCAATAAGAAAAGAGGATAAATATTTGTGAATTGCACACCAAAGGCAATCAGGGAGAACTGGTAGCACTAGACACACAAATAATATTTTATTAACTTTATCAGCCCATTTATTAACTTCTTAGAAAGGGGCAGAAAGCCCCTGGAGGTGGAAGTCTCTCTTTGTAGTCATGTTCCCCTGAACACTGGGGTAGGGGGCCAAATTGAAATGGCTCTGCCAACTGCTGTGGGGCTGTGCTGAGAGGGGTGGCCTCTGTTGTCCTCACCTAATGACGGTGTTGATGTGGAAGTGCCACATCCATGTTCTTGGTGAGTTCTGCAGCTGCCAGTCTGGATGGGACAGGAAGACGCTGCAGTACTGTGAGTGATGGTGAATAATGCAGTGTTGTCCCAGGATTTTTCCTCTCTGTACCTCTCAGGAAGGGAATATGTTCTTTTCCTCAAATATGGGTGGAATAATAAAAAGCTGCAGCTTTTCACACATTAGATCATATTTAAAAATAAGATTTCTACCCATGCATCTGAAAAAAAAATGTTACACCTGTATAACTTGCAAAGGTGCATTTCATCAGAGCAATGTCAGTGGAATTTTTGTTTCATAACCAGCTCCCAGTATATGAAGCTGTTGCGGTCTGACCCAAAACACATTTCTTTTTCTTTCTGGCAACATTTTGTTTCGATAAGGAAACTCTTTTAGGTTGACAATCGAATTTTCTGAAGCAAACAATTTTGTTTAAAAATGCTAATGGAATTTTACACTTCTAAGATTTTTCTCCATTTTCTACTGCAACTAATTGTGGGGCTGGACTGAGTAATTTCTAAAAGGATATGCACATCAGCTGATAAGATATTGAACAGTAAACAAAGGAAATTTGTGCAGCTGAATACACAGGCAGGTATGTAACATTGCTTTGATGCCAAAGCTCCCCTTAAGGAGGGTGTAGATAGGCTGGGGTGGGGCAGATGAAGAGAAGGTAAAAAATGGAGAGAGGGATCAAGATTCCATGGAACTCTGGTAAGCCTGGAACTAATGATTGGGCAGGGTGACATGTAGGGAGGGAATCAGAGCCCGGCTGGAGAAATCACAGATCTCCATGAATTCAGTGTGGCAAATACATGACTGCTATGAACACCTAGCTGAAAGCACATTCTCCGTGGATCAGTGCACTGGCTTTGACTGTGACACTTGCATGTGTCAGGTCTGGGGGTGTCAGGTCATATCATGAAGGGGTGAAAAAAAACACCATTAGGGAGAATCCAGTTTAAGTGTCTCACCTGATACTGTTTCAAAACTCAGCAAAGCAAGCAGGCACTGACAAATCCTGTTCATCTCTGGCCAGGCTTGTATGCCCTCAGCTGCATTGGTGTCAGTGAATCCACAGCGAGGAGGAAGATCATTAGGGTTCAGGATCACTGAAGATCTGGCAGACTGTACATACTCAAAGGTGTGAAGCCTCATCATTATGCTGAGGATGCTTCTTGGGCACTATGTGGGTGGTGACTGCCTCTGCTACAGCATTTTGTGTCATCCTCTTGCTTCTCCCATTGATTTGATATATCCAGACATTATTGTCTTATTTCCCAGGCAAGGTGTAGGTTGCATAGCAAAAGAGTGCTTCTTCAACTGCACTTTGCTTTGGGTTTGATAGCCTGTCACTGACTCCTGCTGGGAAGAGGGAGTAGAGTGGTTTAGAGAGTTGCCATCAAGAAAGAAATCAGTGATTGCATTATTCCCCTTCAAACCATGCTTCATATCCCCTAGCCAGCTGCTGTTGCCTAACTGGGTCCAGACGGTTTCAGCTCAGCTTGATGTTTTTTCCTAGCTTGCATTTATAACACCGTCAGCCAATGAAGCAGCCAACTGTTGTGATTGGGTAGTGTTACTGTCATTATCTTCTTCCGCTCGGCATGTGTGGTGGTTATGTTTTATCTCAAGTTAAATTAGTACATTTCTTAGGGTTTTTTGCTGTGCACTTGTAATGGGTTGTTGCAATTGTGCTCTATTTCTGTCCACAGCCTGATTGTCCATAAAGTATAGCAACGGTGGGAGAGACAGGAAAGGCAACAAGTTAGTACTGATTTGCTGTACTGACCTCTCCTTGGAAAGCAGGGACCAGGTTCAAGCTGCAGTAAGCAGGAGGTGACCTGGCGAGGAGGAGCTACTTGCAAGTTGAGATGGAGAAGGGACTGATTTCATTTGAGTTTTGAAAAAGGTGTGTGCTTTGTGGCTTTACTCTAACCATCTCCCTCCTGTGGCTTCCTTCCACTAATGGGGTCTCTTGCTGACACACACTATAGTGGGTGAGATGAGGGTCTTGTACACACCATCTTAATTTAGATCAGGAATCCCTCTCCCCTCATTTCTCTTCTCCCTCTGGGGGAACAATGAGAAGTCAGATTTCTTCTATAACAACACAGATGTGAAAATGATTCTGCCTATCTCTTTACAAGCAACAAGTGAAGGAACATACAAGAACACGGAAAAGGGTGTGAACTACAGCACCCTGTTTATCTGGCTCTGAGCCATCCTGCTGCAGTGATCTCAAATCAAGGAACACATTTTCTTGATTATGGCCTTGTTAATTCTTTATTTGGCATTTATTAAAACTCTAAACTGTACTTATAAAATACACAGTGATTAATGATCACTCATTAGGGTCCAAGGAAGTTTGTGGGATCATTCAGTTACTATTGGCGGAAGTGGCAGAAGTAGCAGAAATTTATCTTTGCACCAGTGTCCCAGTACAAACAGCAAGAGTATTTTTGGACCATGCGGGGGTTACATCAAGTAAGGAATTTTAGGGCAAAGGTGTGAAGCACATGGCTGCTTCTACTTCCTATATGGACCATGCAACTATATCAAGGCTTGCCTAAGCAGTCCCTATCACTTTTTGCATGTTGCTGTAGCTCCTTCTGTGGTTTAATCCTGCTTAGTATTGCACAGCTAGAGAGCTTACACCATGCAATCAGCGCTGTAATAGCTCTGTTATTCAAGCTGTGGCCCTTTATTGTGCACAGATAGGAGATATCCTTACAGGAGAGTGCTTACAAGGTGCTCTGCCACAGGAATGTGCCTTTTCTTTTCATAGATGAAGTGGGCTGCTGATTTTGTTTGTGTTACCCTGCTGAGTGCTGCAGGACAGCTATTGTATCACCCCTCATTCATTTCACCCTGTCCCCTCCCTGAAGAAGGGCACAGAGTTTTAAATGCAGATGTGTGTGGAGGCAGTGCCAGGGAAAACAGTTCTCAAAGTTATCTAGGAAAATTAGAGGTGAGACAGGACAGCTATACTGTGCACCTTGGTTGCAATAAAATGGGTGACGAAACCCCAGTATCTGGGAAAAGTGTAATATTAGGCTTCATTTCCAAATAAAGGTGTGCTGTATGTACATGTATTTGTTGCATGGGTTTGGGAAGTACAGTAGCACAAGTTGCAAATAATTGGTGTTTCTCTACAGTACAGTGAACTGTAATATTTTTCCCTCTGATGGAGAATATTGCATAGATGAGTAGGCATCTCTGAGCATCACTGAGAGAGATGTTCTTTAAAACAAAATACAAAGCAAACAAAAAAAAAATTCCACCTCAATCTTCTCATAGGCATCCAATAAACCAGCCTTCAAAGATACTTCTGAGGCTGGCTAACAAAGACGTGGCCTTGCGCACAGTAGCTGAACAAAGCTGGCTCCTAAATGTAGCAGGTATCTGCTGGAAACGGGTACTTTGTTTTTGGTGCAGGCAGGAGAAAGGAGTGGAAAACCAGTGGGCTTATCCTTGGTAGTGCTGAGCTACAGAGGGTTTGGGAAGCTGGAGGAAGCTAGGGATAAGCATACATCGGTTATGATGACTGTGATCCAGCTGTATGAGGATAGAGTTGCTATATCTCATCTTGAGATGAGCTGTGTCTTTAAGGCAGAGGTACACATGATGAGAATTCTGTTCATCAAAGTGTAAGCCCTCATCTCACACATTTTAACTTCTAACACCATTTCTTACAAGCCCATGGTTGCTGCAGCACTGTGGTCTAGCCAGCAAAGATGGACACGGCTGAATTTATGCTATGTGGTGCAACACTGACATTCACGTTCTTCAGACATTCCATGCCCCACTTAACAAAGGCCATATTGATTAAAGGCTTGAGACCAATTACGATCGATACTGAGAACCAAAACTTTCTTGCCATGGTCCCATTTCTAAATGATGGGAGCCTGACAAACCTGGGGCTTAAGCGTACATTTGCAACATGTAAAATGAAATGGTGTTAGATTTTTGATTTTGTGAGACTATTTGTGAAAGTATGTTTCTTATGGCTTGTGCTAGATGTTTAGAGTTCTCGGGGCATCTGTTTGTCTGCAGGAGGGTCTGTCATTCTGTGTGGCACAGGTGAGAGGATTCTTGTTGGGAAATTTCCCAGTATACATTCTTACTCATTTGTTTGCTTATTTCTTGCTGTTTCCAGTGACTTCAGGTAAGGTAAGAGCCCTTGGCACGGATCATAAAGTATTAGGTGGGTTTCTCTTAGCCATGACAGGTGGGAGCCACATACATGCAGAAGGACAATCTCTGAGAGACACTGTTTCCCTGGAATTCAAATTGAACAGGACTGATGGATCCTGGCTTACTCCAAGCCTTACTCCACCAGTGAGCGAGCAATAGCATCTTCCCTCTTAGAAGTACAGCGCTTCCTAGCTCACATTGTATACTGTTGAATACTGTGCCACACCTAAGTGCTGTAAACCGCTGGACTACTGAATTAAAGAAGGCAGAACTACCACTTACTCCACTTTCTGTGAAGGCTGCTCTGACTGGTGTGCTCTGAGGCGAGACATCATTGCCTATGATTGACTATAGTACTTCAGCTGAGGTAGGCATCAACCCATCAAGACATTTGTGTGCCAACATTGACAGACAAATCCTGAAAGCACATCACTACTAGATCCTTCTGGGTCTGAAGATGGACTCCTGAGAGTGGGGACTTGATGTTCGGTCTTAGACAATCATCTCATTTTGAACACTTATCCCCATGATGACCATAGTCCCTGTAGAAGTCACTGTTCACAGGGCATCATGGCTGTGGGAGCTTTTAAAGGTTGTGACAGTGGCAGTAGTTGTCTTGGAGGAGCTCTAGTACTAGTCACTTTGCACAGCTAAGGATTTAGCCCTGCGCTATTAGGATTTAGCCCTGCCAGCCCTGTGTGGACAGCAGCTTCAGCAGAGTATAATGAAGTTGGAACTGCCTTTTAGTTTTCTTCTGTAGTTGGGTTAGAGTTACGATTGTTATTTGGACCTGTTTCTGAAAAGAATCTCAGGTCTTTGTGATCAGGCACTTGATTTAATTCAGTTTAATTTAATTTTAACACTGCAAGATTCTCATTTAAAATGTACTTTTCCAAGTGTATAAATCTATAGGAATGACACTGGCTCAGAACCTTTACCATGCAGGCTGTCATAACTAATGCCTATTAGTTAAATTAATGTAACAATGTGCACTTTTAGTACTTAGGAAAGAGTCTGCTCCTCAAATATAAACCACAAAGACCTGAAAAACGGCTATTTAATTAAACTCATTTTTTTCTTTCCAGATGCTTTCTCTAAACTTTATTTCCTCAGGTAAGGTGGTCTTACAGGAGAACATGAATTTAAAATGCTAAAAATAAGAAAAGGCCAAGTTATGGTATAATGATTACATTAAAGCTTACTTGAGACTGTTCTAATTTTATACTATTTCTAGTATAAAGTATGGAGGAAATTGAATTAATCTGAAAATGTTTCAGTGGTGAAAGCTGAACACAGAAGTTTTCACTGGGAGCTGATGTTTGCGAGTAACATGCAGGAAACATGATCTGGCAATCACTTTCTGAATTACCTGGAAGTTTTATGAATTGCTAAATTATGTCAGAACATGAGAACTTTCATTTCATTTTTCGGAAATCTGCCCCTTTTTGCTTCAGTGGTCTTCAAATGTGCTTTGTTTCTAAAGCCTTAAGAGAGGCCCAGAAAAAACTGTGAAGCTGGGATGTATCTGGAGCTCATGTGACTTACTGCAGGTATCTTCAGTCACTGGAGCACAGTGAACTTCTTGTCTCTGCCACTTAAATCCCCTGCTGCATAAAAATAAGAGCTCTGTACTTCCATGCCGTGATCTTGTTTGAAGAGCAATGCCTGGAGCTAATCACAGTACTGTTTGATGATTAATGAAAAAATGCTTTTGCCAGAGAAATCAGAGCAGATATATCTGCTGTAGACTTCTAGTGCTTTGGGTTATTATTAATAGATAATTAGCAGCAAGTATTTAACACAGTAAAGGCTACTATGGACACCCTTTTCCGTTTCATCAGAACTATTAAAAATATATTATTTACATCCAAAGATTAGAAGATCAGCTTTGGGTAAGAGACAGAAATTTGTAACCAGAAATAACTATGTAGCATGTCCATTGTAGACTTTGGGAATGTGCTAAGTACATTGAGTTAATTGGTAATTAACTCAGGGTAAAGTCGCAGATAGTCTAAACATATTGATTGCCAACTCGTTCTTTCTTTTCCCGGAACAGAATTACTGTTCAATGCTGAGCTGAATTAAAATAAAAGAGCACTACAGACTATAATTTCTGCTGCAGACTTTTAAGACATTTTTTATGGTGTGGCATGTGACTGGAGTAGGGCGGTAGTCATCAACCACTGTTTAGGTGTGTGCAGCACACTTTGTGTTCTAGAAATCAGAAATATCTGTAGGGAGTACCCAAAATGAAAGAACAGAGGGTCACCATGAATCTATAATTCTATTGTAATTATAAATGGCTATGGCCAGAATAGACCCTCCACATCTGTTAAAGGACTACTTTTCAGAAAGAAAAAGAAGCTAACTGGCTACCAGGCACAGGTACTCTGATTAGTAGAGGTTCAAACTCGGTCATGAGAAACTGAGAAGAGGGAACAATTCATGTTCTGAGAAACCAGAAATGCCAGAAAATGCATAAAAGGTGCTCCCAGAAGTTGCACGTTATCCTGTGATTTGTTCAGGAAGAGTGGATATCTGGCATTTTACTTGTAAATGGACTTGGAACTATTTGTGGCACAGTTCAATGAAAAGTAGGCTGATGAAAATTATTTCCTTTGTTTTAGAGAAGGTGTATTCTTCATTGCATTCACATTCAGTCATATGCAAGTTTAATGCAATTCAGTCACAGAAGGTGACACTCATCTCACTTAATTTTATATGTCCACAAAACAGAAGTCTACATCCAAACTGGTTGTCTGGCCTCCTTTATGACTGTGGAGACAGTGGAGAGTCTGGAGATGCTTCTAGAGCATGATTCATCTATTCTATTTCAGACGTCTATCAGAGGAGGAGATGAATTATGCCCCAGGAGTGCCTATTTCTCCTTGACTATAAAGAGAATTAGGCAGCTAGCTCAGATTAAGATGTCTGTGCTATAATTGTCTAAGATCAAGCAAAATGAACCCCATATGAGGTGACACAAATTCACACTGTGTGCACCTTTGTCATGGCACACTTCCAAAAGTTTCTCACTTTGTTGCTCTAGCACACATGCTTCCATAGTCAGCTGGGAATCCCTTAGCATTAGTGGCAAAATCTCCTCACGTTCAACTGTAGGTTTGAAATGCAAAACCAATGGGCACCCATAACCATAAGATTGCTGGCTGAAGGAAGTCCAGCCTGCTCCTGAGGTGTTCTCAGGACCCCTTCCAATCTTCAGTGAAAGAGGAAGGGACTTCTTGCACCCCTTCAGGTGATGGTTAAACCATTGTGGGTACTGCACAGTGCTTTTGGGTTGCTGCCCCAAATTATCCCATCTAAAGTAGCTATCACCAACTTGAGACAGTGTCTGTAAAGTGTTTTGATTGAGGAGGCTTTTGGAAAGGTCTGTGGGCAAAAGCAAATAAAATAACAAGCAAAACAGAACTCAGCTGCCTGACTTTTCAAAATAGCCTGCTAAGACATGTGAAATGTAGTCTCTTTCACAGCCCCATTCCTCTGAGAGATCCAAAAAGGAGTTCATTTTCATACTTGGTGTGTACTTTTGCTGCTTGAGGTATTTCTTTCTGCTTCTCATTAATGCTCTTTTCAGTCCCACAGGGAGAGTGCTAGGTAAAGTGACCAAGAAAAGCTTTCTTGATTCTCTTCCCAACTTCATGAAATTTTAATGCTTATTGTATTTGAGCCTTTTGTTTATTTAATATTTTCCCAGGGACAGTATAAGCTGTCCATATTGCTTTCCATCAGAATTACCACTGGAGGAAAAGGGAACACTATAATTTAATATCTTCCTTATTAATATTTTTAATACAACAAGAAGACAATCACAAATAGTCCAGTCTGGTTATATATCAGTCTTGTTTATATGTGCATCAAAGATGAAAGGAGTGAATGTGGCTCAATACAGATTTTCTTTCTGTGGCTGCTGGGATCTGTGGACAACAGTTTTTAAGATAAATGCCTGAGGTTAGGTGCCTGCCATGAAATGACTGAAGTATCTTACTGAGTATGTGATCCTTCCTCCATGTGAAGAACAAGAATACTCTATGGTCTCCTGGCTCCTGAGACATCTTCACCATGTGTGCTGTCAGAGACAGTATGATGTTCTGATTTCCATTTCTTCATGAGGATGAAAGATGTCAGCAAAACCAGACTCCTTGAAAAGTTTCTGGCCTCCTGGAAGAGTTGATGTCTGCACTTTTTCCTGCCTACACTGGCATTAACAATGACTGTTCCCCAAGTATAAGCTCAACTAGTCTACTCAGGCCAAGAAAAAGCGTGATCCCTTCTCTCCTGAGTGGGGAGCACTTTAGAAAATGCAAGGCCAAGGACAGGGTGGTGTCATGGATGCTTATCCCTCCATCAAATATCCCTTGTAGGTGAGGATAAAGACAGAGATGGATGAGAGCAACAGGTAGCAATTAAGCAGCTTGATTTTTCAGAAACCTCAGCCTTTCTGGAGATTACTCCCACTCTTTGGAGTCATTGGAAATAATGCTGTTCAGTACTTTCAGTACTGAAAAGCCAGTTCAACTTATCCTGAAGCCAACAAAAGACTTGATGTCTACTCTAAGTGCATATACTGTCTTTTACTACCTTCTTTCATTCCAGTGTTGTGCACATCCTGATCTACTGCACTTGGAAAAAAGTCTGTTGTGAAAGAAACCTTTGGAATTAATTCTGAACTAAAGCAATGGCTGGGATTCCCAGCCATGCTCAGTTCTTACCTCCAGTCATGATTCTAGGCATTAGTTTCTTTTCTATATACAGAACTTTGAAGCCTCCCATGCTTTAGATACTAGAATACTGGTGTTATTATTAGTAATAACAACAAAATAATAAAGTAATAAAATAATAAAGTGACATGCTTCACTCAGTATGTCACTGAGATTGAGGCTTTTTCTTATTTTTATGATGTGAATTTATACACAGTCCTCAGCTGCTTTCCCCAGATAGATGTTGCGCTTGAATACGAGGGCCAGTAAACTTGCATGGTTTCTTCAGCTGCCTTGGCAAAAATATTACCTGTGGGAGCCAATGAAACACTTATTACATGTTGCCTACTGTGCCACCAATGACATTTCTCCAAATGCAGCTGTGAAGAGATTAAAGATACTTTTAGTTTATTTTGTCACAGTATTATTATAAATGAGATTATCTTGTGCTATGTGAAGTATGATAGAGCCTGGCAAGTGTTTAATTCTTGAAAAGGTGCTGCATAGTGTATACTTGCATTTTCATTGTTGGCTGGGACTCTTTCTTGACTGTGTCTCTCTAGTGTATCACAGACTTAGATTTACGTCAAGAGAAGCAACAGTGTGTCAACTAAATTCCTGCTATAAAGGTGTGCTAAAATGCCTGGTCAGGAAAATAAAAAAGAGTAATTTATTGCATGAATTGCATGAGTTAGCAGTGAGAGAAGAAAATGCATTCCATCCGATGTGTCTGTCAGATGATAACTGCCTGTTTTAAAAAGAAACAGTTGGGGATAACCAGGAAGTTGCAGCAAAATAAAACAAATTCCTGCATTTATCTCCATCACAGAGGACACGGGGGAAATACCTGCTCTAAAGCTTCTTTTTCTGTAGGTGATAAAAATGAGTAACAATTTAAAAATGCAATTAATCACGAGGGCCAGATGGTATCCAGGAGTTTTGAAAGAATTTAAGAGTCTTTCATCTGTCAGCAGAAGTACATGAACAATCACTAAAGACAGGTAACATAAAGGAGGACTGGAATGTTGCCAAAGTAATAGTTCCCTTATTAAAAAGAAAAAAAAACAACTTTACCTCATTACTAGTTAAATTAGTAAGGAAAATAATTAGGGACATGTACGATGCTTAAATGATCATCACAGGCAAAATCTTTCTTCTTCCAAATTACTTAGGGGAATTGAAATTGTGGTGGGTAAGGGTGAGATGGCACACTTGAACTTTGGAGGAGCCACTGATAAAATGCTGCACTGGCAGGTGAGAGGCCAAATCTGTTGTGATGAAGAAACTAATTACAGCAAAGTAAATAGGCAGAATAGGAGCAAATCCTCAGAACTGCAACCAGAGGCCATGGGATGGAGTGAGCGCCAAGCTGACTTAATAGCCTGCTACTGCCGAAACCTGCAGAAGTTAAACAATTACCCCATCCACTGTGTTCCTGTCAGCATGAAGGTGCCCATATGCCTTCAGGGATTTGAAGATATTTTTACACTCTATCTGAAAATTTACCTCTGAAAAGCAAAAATCAGGGGGAAATATGTGTTTCTGAACACATATTTGAATTTTGGACTGCAATTTAGGGTTTTAATTGGAAATCCTTGTGCAGCTTCCACAGCAAGGGGTGCTGCTGGCCAAAACTTGCCTCCCTTTCTCCCTTTGCTTTAGCTTCCCTGCAAAACATCTGATGCAGAGTGCATGGAGAAAAGCAGGGGCTCGCTGTATTGAATGCTGCCTCTCAGGTAAGCTACACTTTCTCAGATGCATTTCCAGTTTTCTAGAAGCTCACCTGCAAAGGATAGATCTGTGCCTCCTCTTCCTGTTGGAGTGAATCCTGAGTTCCAGCCTATTTTTGAACTGAGGCCTTGGCTGTTATTTTCTAGACATGAGTTGCTTCTTCCTGTAGGCTGAGCAGGCTTGGTACCTGCCTACATTGGTACCTGCAGATAGGGAACCTGCAGAAAGCAAAACCCATGAGTGACATAGAAGCAGCCTCGTTATGTACCAGGCAGAAATACCCACTGAGTTCCTTCCTCAGGGATACTGTGGCAATTTTTCTATTATTATTATTTTTACCACTCTTCCCCTCCAGTTTATCAGCCATTCAACTGTGCCGTAAGGTTAAGACAAAACAGTTGCCTCTTGTGTCACTTGCTTTGTTTTGTTCCCCCCGCATCACTGCTTGGTGGGACACAGGAGATGCTGTGGCAGTGTTGTGTTCATGAATAACTCCTTGGAGACTTTATTTTCTGGAGAACTGTTCCCTCACCAGTAAAATGGGGGAGAGGGAGTGGCAAGGCATCTCGCTTCCATTTAAAGCTTCTCTCTGATAGAAATCAGTAGCACACTGTGTTTGGATTCATGGTCCATGCTTGGGGGATGGGTTGAAAGCACAGATGGCAGTAAGGTGGAGGTGTCCAGCAGAGTCTGGACAGGCTGTCTCAGCACAGTCCGTGGTGTGTGTTCCCCACATAGCTTGGCTCTCAATGTGGTTTTCTAGCCCAGTTTGCCCTGTGCCTCTAGTCTTACAAACAGCTACTCTCCACCCATACATGCCAAGGAGGAAGCACACGGGCCAGGAGTATCAGTGGAGGGCAGTCAGAGGCAGGGAGAGATGCTGTGTTGATACAGGGACTGTTCTCCACCGATGTCCCAAGCCTCCCACTGACCTCTGCTGCTGCATCCCTTTCCCATGCAGCCACAGAGCACACCTCTTTGAACCTATCTCCAGGGAGTTACCTGCAACCAGAGACCCTTTTGCTTGATCTGTGCTTACTCGGGTTGCCATCACTTTTCCATGGATAGGGTGATCAGAGTGGCATAGCCCCGTGCACACTGCAGACCAGGGTGGTGGTCCATGCTGCACAGACCTTGTTGAGCAAGTGAAACAGCACACAGGCTTTCTCAAACTGCCCTAATTACAGTCGGCCTTTTTGGGGTGCAGAACTGTAAAAAGGCAAGAATTCTTTAGCTGGTTATTGTTTATGTTTCTTCATCAAGCTATGAAAATTAGTGCTTACAAAGGTAATTGTTGTTTGATTGCTCTGACAACTGTGCCCTCACAGGGACAGGCCTCTGTACCCATTTAAGCCTGTCTATTTGTCCACATTCTAATTACATCTTCTAATTATAAGTAATTCCAGGAGCAGGCATAAGCTGTTTTTGTGCCATAGATGTTCCAACAAGATTCAGACATATTGTCAACATGTTTTGGCAGTTTAATTGTAGAGCTGGAAAGCAAAGAGTTGTGAGCTTTGTCCTGGCATCCCTCACATCCCCCTCAACCACCTGTGAAAAGCTACAGCTGAAGCTTGTCACTGAGACTCCCTCTGCAGCTCAGGAGGAGAGGCAGATGCCCTCTTGTCAAAGGAGTCTGGATAACTGACTTGGGATAGGAACTGATAGGAACCTAAAAAGGTAGGCAACGCTGGTGGGATTAATGTCACCCTAGCACCCATGGAGCAATACTGTCGTGCCTGACTTGTTCATCACTGCTGCTTACCTGCTTGTGCATTGTGGTGGAACCCCCCAGCACCCTCCACTCTGTCCTGTGGATATTTTTCCAAACATGAAAGAGGTATTTCCAAAGAAAGGAAGAGTTTGTAAATTATCGTCACTCTGCTGGTGCATTTCACTAATGTAAAAACGGCATGTCAGAATATTCATTCTAAGCAAGAAACATGGATAAAGCACCTCCTGATTTTGTCAGTGGCAGTCCGTAGCGGAGTTGCTTTTGTGCTCTGCATTGTTGGCGACTGGTGTACAGCACTGCAGTCCCAAAAGAATCTGCCTTCTTCCTCAGCTCAAATGAAAGTCATTTTAAAGTTCATTTTCATATGATTTCAAAATATGTTTGTGCCACAGTGCAGCTGGCATCTTGCATTAAAGCAAGGTGTTGCTTCTTTCCATTTTAGAGGGCTTAGTTTTGCTTTCTTAGTGCTTTGTCACAAGTCATTGTAGCAAACCTGCTGCTACCAAAATCATGGATGGCACAAGCAGTGGAGCTGCTTTTGTTGTGTCTGTTTACCAACCCCAAAAAATCCTTGTTGATCTTGACAAGATCCCAGCTTCTGTGGTACTTCTGAGATTTTCTACCAATGTGCCCTACAAAAGGCTCTTACACATATAAATTATGCAGTGCTACGATCATCTAGCTGAAATAAAAGGCAATAATTTCTGAAAAGAACCTGCACAAAACCGTGCCATGCCAGTTTCACAACAGTATAGTGAGACTTAGGAGTAATTAATTAATATTTCATACCTGGCTTGCTAAGCCTCGATGAAACATTTCATACTAAAGTGATGGACAGAAGTTCATGGCGTGACACTCTCCTGCTGTCCAGAAACACACCAGGCACACCTCAGTGTGAACTCCTCAATTTACATTTAGTTTTCCAAAGTCTGCGGTACTTTTTCTTTCTGTCTTGGTAAGATGAGTAAACGTTTTGCTGCAGGAGAGAGGGCAACACAGCTGAATGGAGGTTATGCACTGAATCCCAATGGGAAGGGAGAGGTACAGAGTATATTTAATGCGTTATGTGCACAGAAAGTAATCAAGTCTGTAGATGTCGTGGGCAAAAAGAGACAATTCCATCTCTTACTGGGCAGGCACTAGGCGTGAACACCTGCCTATTGCATCTATAAATAAAATCTCTGCGGCTCTTCCTTTCAGCCTGAGCAGCCTGAGCATGTGTTTTCTGGAGCAGCTGTCTGCTCAGGGAAAAGAACAGAGTCACCCTGCGGTGGTAACTGTTTAATTTACATCGATAATGACAGCCCTGGCGAAGGCTGTCCTCCTCGCCAGCTCCCAGCGTGGTGGTGAGGGAATTCAGCTGCTAAAGCTGGAGGGAGGAGATTCCTCCTTCATTTCGTGCGATCCCCCGCCGTGCCGAGGTGAGGGTGCTGGTGCTGCCTGCAGTCTGCTGCTCCTTGCTGTGTGCTCCTGCTCCCTGCAGCAGCTCTTCCCAGCTGGGAAGATGTGTTTGCTGGGTCTCTGACCCAGGGGGTTCCCATAGATACATGGTCAGAATCTCTTGGCATCCACCCTGAAAGGTGAGGGAACCTCGAATTACATTTTTGATTTGTATAAGTAGTGCTTTCCTATTTTATTTTACAGCTCTTCGTCTCCAAATCCAGCATGAAGCTTTTCCTCCCCCCTGCCTTGGCAGAACAGTGCTGAAGAGCAACTGTGTCTAGCAAAGAGGAGACTATCTTCATTGCCTTTCTTTTCATCAGACACCTCTGGAAGGGCACCAAGGAGATCTCAGTTTCTAAACTAGTTTTATTTGTCTGGGACAGTCTATGGTTCTATGATTCTGTACCTAAGTATATATGTCTCTAGGGTTTTCTTCTGCAGTTTTTCAGGGAAATACGAGCTCCAGTCTCCAACCTATAACACAGTGCCTAAGCCCAGGAGTTTACAGAAGAGAGGGGTACCCTGGCATGCCTCTATGTAGATCGGGCAAATCCAGCTGCGATGCTGATCGGATCTGTTCTCATACCAGAATGACTGGAGGGAATAATTGAAATTGTCTGCAACTATAAAAAATAAATACATTTGGCACTTCTAATTCTCCATCATTTGTTACTTGTTCTTCCTCTCATTCAGATTGGATGTCATCCAACCAAGTAACAAAATCAACTAGTCTCAGATGGCCAGTTACGATCCACTAGGATTATCAATAACGAAGAGAAATTAGTAAATTAAGAGAAGCTCTGAATATTGTTGACTTTTTGGACAGCAAGTTATTTATTACACAATATTTTATGATAATTAAGATTTGTGAGTATATAATTACTAGACAAAAAGAGAACTGGAATTTGTGAGGAATGTGAAGTTTTAAATAATTTATTTTGCCATGGGTATTAAAAGTGGTTTTCTTCCCATACATCTCTATTGAAAAATATGTTAATTATATTGAATCTGTCCCTTAGAAACAAGAACAACAGAATTTATTCCAAAGTTTGACATTCACACTGTGCATTTTTCCTAAGTAAATATATATACCAATTCTAAAAAATTCAATGTCATACAAAATCAAGTAAGTCATAGTGCTATTTAAATATATAAACAAGTTTATAAAATTCAGACCATGTTAATCTGTCTTTGAGTGTTACATATACAAATGAGTGCATAATAAACCTCCATCATTTTAGAAGAATTAGCTACCAAATTAATTCACATAATATTTTTTGTTTTCTTCACAGGGAAAAATCTGCCTTCAGTGACATAGATCTTCATTCATTTTTTCTTCAGACCTGTTTTCTGAGGGATGCTTAATAGCCCATAGCAAAAATTCACCTATTTTTTTCTATGAGGAAAAGTGGTTTCATGAAAATCAAAATTTGCCACAGGAAAAAAGACTGGTTAAATTGGGCCCGTGAAAAATGAAAACCAATGGCTGTATCTCCTTGTGGCTGAGTCAGTGTGATACATACAGGATGCTCCTACACCTCTGCTCTGTGGAGAGGCTGTGGGAAACACAGTCTGGCTGGGGAGCAGTTCCCATCTGGGAGAGCAAGAGGATGACGGGAGACAACTCCCAAAAGTCTTTCTGGCATCTGGAGTGAACACAGAGATTAATGTTGACTCAAAAAAAGAAGCTGCATTTCAGGCCAGTGAATCAAAGAGAAAGACTTGTTTTTTGAATGCCAAGAAATGCTTTATTTTAATCCAGAAGTTCCTGAATCACAGTTGTGCAAACTTTTGTTCCTTTCATTCATACATTCCACATTTCTGTGGCATTTCTGTAGGAAACAAATCCAGGGTGATCAGTATCTCCTGCAGCATGGGAATCCTGTGTCTTTGTTCTAGTTCCTCTGTTGTTAAATTAATTCAATGAAAGTACGTAGAATCATAGAATCGTTAGGGTTGGAAAGGACCTTAAGATCATCAAGTTCCAACACCCCTGCGCCTCACACTAAACCATGTCACCCAAGGCTTCGTCCAACCTGGTCTTGAACACTGCTAGGGATCAACCAACACCCCCAAGTCCTTCTCCACAGGGCTGCTCTGAATCTCTTCTCTGCCCAACCTGTAGCTGTGCCTGGGATTGCTCCCACCCAGGTGTAGGACCTTGCACTTGGCATGGTTAAACTTGATGAGGTTGGCATCAGCCCACCTCACAAGCATGTCAAGGTCCCTCTGGATGGCATTCCTTCCCTCCAGGGTATCAACCGAACCACACAGCTTGGTGTCATTGGCAAACTTGCTGAGGGTGCACTCAATCCCACTGTCCATGTCAGCGACAAAGATGTTGAACAGGACCGGTCCCAACACCGATCCCTGAGGGACACCACTCGTTACTGATCTCCGGGTGGACATTGAGCCATTGACCACAACTCTTTGCATGCGGCCATCCAGCCAGTTCTTTATCCACCGAGTGGTCCATCCATCAAATTGATGTCTCTCCAATTTAGAGACAAGGATGTCATGTGGGACAGTGTCGAACGCTTTGCACAAGTCCAGGTAGATGACATCAACTGCTCTACCCCTGTCCATCAGTTCCGTAGCGCCATCATAGAAGGCCACTAGATTGGTCAGGCAGGATTTCCCCTTAGTGAAGCCGTGCTGGCTGTCATCAACCACCTTGTTGTTTTTCATGTGCCTTAGCATGCCTTCTAGGAGAATCTAAAAAGTTGCTCTGCATTGGCAGGGAATCAAACCCGGGTCAACTGCTTGGAAGGCAGCTATGCTAACCACTATACCACCAATGCCCAAGAACTTCATTTCTTAAATTACTTCAAGAACTTTCATTTCTTAAAATGGATGGAATGACAAATATGAAAAGTTAAAGGCTCGTATTATTTTCTTCCTCAAGTCAGAGGATGTTGTGTGACTCTGGGATGCACAAAATTCACATTCCCAAGGCTGATAATGTAAATTTGTTTCTGCCTTGTGTCATAGATGAGCTGTGAAGCAGTTAAACCTTTACAAGTGAATTGGAAACTGTCTTTTCTTCCCCATTTACCTGCTAATGTCTTGAAGCACAGGTTTCAAGGATCTGCACATGATGCTTTAAAAATCCTCACCAAAATAACTGATTTTTTTTGGACTCTTCTGTTTGAGTGAATAAAGAAGTCTGTGATATGCTGGATCTAAAATACATTAAAAGTTCTGTTGGACACTATCGGCACATCTTAAGTGGGCAATCATGCTACACAGCAAGTTAAGTAGATACATGCTACAAATGGAGCGTGCCCTAGAAGTAAGGCATGTTTGCTAAAAGCTGACCCGATTCTACCTCCAGCAAGGGTATTTTTGTCTCCTTCATCCAGCTGAGGTGGGTGTTGTCAAGCAGCTAAGCAGTTTTGAAGCTGTATCAGTTTAAAAATACCCATGGAAGACTTTTGTGACACTTTCACACATATTGCTTTCATGGGTGTATAAGGCCAGAACTTTGACTCTCTGTACAGTAAAAGATACAATTTCGTTCAGTTTCTTTTGCATTGAACAGAGAAAAAAAGAACGAACCACAAGGAAGATTCCCTGTGTCAGAAGAGAGGCAGCTAGTAGGTCAGAAAATATATTATGGGAGATACAGATTCATCAGCTGGCTTAATACAAGGTGCTACGTTTTTCCTACAGACTTTCTTTCACATCCTTCAGCTGCTGTGGTGACAACTACTAAAATATTTAGTTCAGTATTTCCAGTGATGACACCATGTCCCTTCATACCTTCCTAGATTGTTTCAGGAGTAGTCTGCTGTCCAGTGAAACTTCTGTGTCCATGGATCCTGGTCTGTGGAGCTGCCTATTTCGTTTGGTATCTGAAAGCAGTGGAGGGATTTACTGGTTATTTCTATGCTGCTCACTTGGCAAGGAATCAGACTCTGGCCTTGGGATAAAGGGGAACAAACTGCCTTGCTATTTCAGGCAAGTCCTCTCCAGAGCATACTGACTGCATTTGCATTGCACAGGCTCTGGTCTTCAGGTGAACCTGCAGCCTTAAACTTTGAGTGGTATTCCATGGGCTTCATTCAAAGTGTCTGAGATTGGATATTAGGATTGGACATTAGCATTATATATTAGGAAACAATTCTTCCCTGTGAGGGTGGTGAGGCACTGGCACAGGTTGCCCAGAGGAGCTCTGAATGCCCCATCTCTGGCAGTTTTCAAGGCCAGGCTGGATAGGGCTTTAAGCAACCTGGTCTAGAGGGAAGTGTCCCTGCCCATGGCAGGGTGGGCTGGAACTAGATGATCTTTCAGGTCCCTTCCAACCCAAACTATTCTATGATATGATTCTATGATCTCTGTGAGGTTTGTGCTATAGACCAGCCATGCTGTGGCTGTCTTGTCCAGTGACATGTATGAAGGCTTGTGGTGCTCCGTGTAGGTGCAAAGCCTGCAGAAAGTGTGTCAAGCCAATGCTGATATAGTCTTGCCTACACCCCCTTTGGACCATTCCTTAGCATAGGTATCTCCAGTACCTTTCCCAGGCATGGTGGTAGGAACTAGCTGGAAAGAGACACACATGCTAAGCTCTAGTCCTCTTCTGTGTGGGGTAAAGAAGTGCAGTGTAGGCATCGCTGGTGTTTCAGACACTTGCAACCATATGCTGTGGTTTCTCCTCTTAGAGAATTATTTTTGTCAGTACTGGAGGACCAAGATCAGAATGGGAATGGCATATGAGCAAATACCAGCCTGGACCCCCTGTGCACAGCTGGGGAAGCCGGTACTTTTAGAGCCTCTGTGTTAAGAAATAGTTTTGAAATACTTTTTGTGATAACAACATAAGCTTTATCGGTTTTGCTTCTTATACTGAAAACAGGGCTTGATTGGTTTTTTTAACTCCTTTTTTTTTTTTTTTTTTTCAGGGAGGAGGTCAAAGACCAGGGTGTATCTACTGCCTGCCCAACCCCTGTATAGAACAAAAGCTTATGTAGGCTCCCTTGAAATCCTCATTGCATTCATTGTGGAAAATTAGATTATTCTTATATCACTGAGTTTCAGCTGCAGATTTCTATTTAGTTCATTAATTTGCCTTGAAGTTGGATGGAATCAGGAATATATTTCTCACTTCGATTGAGTAGTTAGGGTTGATACTTTCTTGCTTTCATGCCACTCCTTTTAAAAGTCTTTCAGCTGTGTTTTTGAAAATAAAGTGAGTAAATTTATATTTAGACATCAGCAAGAACCACATGGCAGAGACAGCTACTCTGGAATCCTAACGGGCTCTCAAGAATTATCCTCTGTGATTATCTCCACGTCTGAAGGACCATATGTCACAGGCTCTGCACATGGCATCTGGTTATATTACACAGAGAGGTTTCTTCTATCTATTTTGCAAGCAGCTGAACCCAAACTGGTGAACAAATCCCCGAATATATTGAAAGGATTCCTTTAAACTGTGTTATTAAAACTGATGTCTTCTGCGAGCTGGATGCCTGTTTTCCCTAAAGACAATCTAACTCTCTTATTATTTCATGCTGTGTCAGAAAGGACACGTGATAAAACAAATGAGTAGCTAAGCCAGTATACCAGAAAAATCATCATGAATGACCTTTTTCTCTTCTACCTACAAATGTTATCCAGAAAGGGTACAACCCTTTCAGCTCCAAGATAGACCAGAGTACCTCTGATCTATCAGGGCAGAAATCTTGTAATGGGAAATGAATGCCACCTAAGCAAACAGTACCATAATTACTCAAACAATTACTATATTGATCTGAAATGTCATAGGTCAAGTGGATGGCCTGTCTTTGGGTGATAGGGGATGGTGATGTTTTTTTTTTGCTAGCTCCTTCTTAACTCAGTCCAGGTGACCCCATCCTGACCATCCTGAGTTGCCTTATGTCACAAGGCAGGTGAGAATTCTGGTGATCTAGTGACAGAGCTCAAGTGATATAAAAATCCCCTCAAATCCTCATTAGGAAATACTTTATTTCACATCTTTGCTGATGAAAACAGCCTGAGCAGTACTTCCTCATATCCTATCTACATAGCTTTTCTGCAGGCTTCCAGTCATTGCAGCAGAGTTATGCCAGTAAGACCCAAGATTTTGGCCTGCAAAGAAACATGTTCACTGTGTTCCAGATGAAAGTGATCAGAAGAGTGGGTCTGACTCACCTCTCATGCCCAGGCACATTAATAGGAACTCAGTGTAGAATCAGGGTGAGGATGCCAGTATCCTACAGATGCATTTAAACGTGGAGACGATGCAGCGCTGTAAATCTCTGTCTAAAACAAATAGCGCTTCATAAAAAGATGCTGAAGGGGCACTGGAAAGAAAACCATCACTGTGTTAACTCTGTGGCATGGCTTCTTTCTTTAGTGGCCCTCTGAAATTGAGGTTGGGGCCCACTCCCATCAGTCCTAATTTACCAAGCTTTGTGTTTTTTATTGTCCAGGTAAAACTGGAGATCTTGAGGCTTCCATCATGAAACATTTGCCCCATGTACAAGTTCTGCCATGTCCTCTCCAGTGCTGGTGGTTTGGCTGCTGTGCACAAGGCCACCTCTGGTACCTGGTCCCTATGAAATCTGGGTTCTCATGGCTGGAAAAGCAGTGACTTGGCCAAAAGGAGCTGCAGGAAGACTCATCTCCAGGATTGGGTGCCACATTTCAGCTGCAGCCCTAGTGCTGAGTCTTGCCTAAGCTATGCTGCAGCTGTACTCCCTTGCTGATCCCACCCTTGCTGAAGCTATGCTGCAGTTGTACTCCTTTGCTGATCCCACCCTTGCTGCTCTGACTTGGCCCCAGAGGTGTCCTTCCACCTCAGAGGTGGCTGGAGCACCTCCCGTATGAAGACAGGCTGAGAAAATTGGGGCTGTTCAGCCTGGAGAAGAGAAGACTGCGTGGAGACCTCATAGCAGCCTTCCAGTATCTGAAGGGGGCCTATAGGGATGCTGAGGGGGGACTCTTCATCAGGGACTGTAGTGACAGGACAAGGGGTAATGAGTTGAAACTTAAACAGCAGAAGTTCAGGTTAGATATAAGGAAGAAGTTGTTCCCTGTGAGGGCGATGAGGCACTGAAACAGGTAAATGCTCAGTCCCTGGCAATTCAAGGTCAGGTTGAACAAAGCCTTGGGTGACACGGTCTAGTGCAAGATGTCCCTGTCCATAGCAGGGGGATTGGAACTAGATGATCTTAAGGTCCTCTCCATCCCAAACCATTCGGTATTTCTATGAAAACCCAAATGAACCAGGTAAATCCAAGGTCTGAACACTGGCTCTGAAGGTCTATAGTATCTGTGTAAGGCAAGAGCTGTGGGGTTTTAAAATAAACTTACAGTCCCAGTAGAGAGACTTTGAGATAAGAAATATTATTTTAGCAATTAAAATGCTGTATTAATGAAGATTTATGTATTTCCACAACTCTTTCCTACTAGCAATATACGCATATATGTGTACATATGCACATATTCCAGGGTGAAAATGTTTATTTTTCTCATTATTGTGAACACCTCACCAGTCTTTGATCTGTTACTATGTCTAGCAAAATGTAGTGCTTACCAGTAATTGTTATTTTAATTAATATCCATCTGTATGATGCTTCTTACATCTAATGTTAGGCTTCTGTGACTCAGTGGTACTTATATGTGATCTAAAGTTTTATAAACAGCCTGTGTAATATATGGCCTGTCATCTCTAATACATTTTGATGCATTTTTCTATGTTTTTCTATTTTGGGGATTATATCTAGTTTTACAGACAAATGGCCTAATTCTCAGTGCTTTGTAGTTTATTTGTATTTCATGCCAATTTTTTTGCAAAGATCTAAATTAAAGAAAGGGAAAACTATACTGCAGAACCTCAGTGTTTCCTAATAAAAGGCTGAATCCAGCCCTCATATCTCTCATTTCAATCAGCCACAAGGGGAAAGGTTTTAACCATTTGTTTAGAAATATTTCTCTTTTTTCCCCTCCTGGTAATTTCCTAGAGATTTCACTAGTGATTTCATGCTGTCCTAAGAAGTTTCTTTATACACATATATATATATTTGCTTCAATATACACAGACCATTTTGTACAAGAGGTTGAAATTTGTCAGTGTTTACTGATAAGTGGTCAAGCCCAGCATGCGTCCACCCTCTGAAGGGAACTTCGGCTTTGGGCCTTGCTCTGTGATCACCTTTTAATATAAGAAGCTTAAAGAGTCCATTCAGAAGTTATCTCAGAGGGGCCAGAAAAGAAGATTAAACAGCTTTCAAGCTTCAGGAAAATGCCTCATAGTGGGCCCAGGCTCACCCTGGGGGGGTTGTATGTAATAAATTATGTGGATAACTTTTGGATTGAAATATTCAGTAGATCTATGTGAAATATGAGGAGCATTGTATGTTAATGACGGTTTTTACTTGGGGGTTTTAACAGTTTTAGTTGTACCTGGGAATTACATTTTTGCTCCTTTTCCCTTAGCAAATTACTAGCAATTGATTATGGATCTTGACATTAGCTGCATGTATGTGTGTAGGTGCATTTGCAAGCATATGCAGTATCAATATGTGTGTGTGTATCTTTGTGCAAGAATTGTGATGCCATGATGTACAGTAAAAAAGGTGTCCCTTAGGTTTAATTTGCTTCTGAGAATCATGTGGTAGCTCTGTTTGATGCTCTTCACGTGCAAAATCACAACTTCCCCTTCACTACCATGTTGGTAATTTCAAGTTCCCAACCCTGCTGTGAGGAAATACCTAGTCTGAGTGTGCTGAGCTCCTGCTCCTGGGATTCCTCAGTCCTCAATATACTGCAGCTGGGATCTGGTCTGCCCTCTCTTGCCTTTAGGGGCCAAAACCAGTCAGTTGAATCGTGGCTGGGATAAAGGGTAGGATGGGCAAAGGCCAACAGCCACTGGATATCACTTTCTGAGATGTATTCATGGTGCTGTCCTCACTGGACAGCTAAAAAACCCAGTTCACCTGTTGTCCGTTTTGAAGCTGCTTCTTGGTAGAGCTGATAGAATAAAAGTCTGCAATTAAAATTTGTGGATTTCCAGTTCAAACGTAGAATTGAGGTCTCTTAAATGCTGCGCTGCCCATCTCCCCAATCTGCATTCATCTAATAATTGTTCAACAACTCAGCTAGATGAAAGCTAAAAGTAATACCAGCTGATGAAGATGATCTGCAGGGGTTATGAGGCCAGACAACAGATCCTGAACCATTCAGTCAAGTATTCCTGTACTTACAGCCTTTATAGACAAGTTCAAGAGCATGGCTGCCTCAGGACCAAACTGTGCAAGTGGTAGAGCTTCTGTTGGCATTTGCAGCAGCAACGACGAGATTATCAATGGTAAGTTCTGTAGGATCACTGTTGCTCATTCTGTCAAGGGTCAAGACACTGCACATTGAGGGACTCAACACAAAATCCAGAGCATGTGAGAGGAAATTTTTTGTGTCACTTGGTGTATCATCAGTCTATTCCATCAGCCTACTTTGACGCTTACATCTTCATTGGGAAGGAAAAATCCCATAAGGTGTTGGGTGGAGCAGAGGCTATTTAAGTTCTGTCCTTTCTGACTTCAGCTCAAATCACTTCTGCTGAGGGCCCCCCTTTCTGCTTCTTACTTTTTTCTTTCAGGGAGGTTTATCAGAGCCAGAGTGACTCTAAGACAGGGTAGGGAGTGATATGTATCATGACAATGTTAAATTTATCCTATTTCACAACGGGTCAATATTCTGGTTAAGTCCAAAAAGGCAGTTAAAATATATATAAAATATGAGGAGCTGCACAGTTATGACTAGTTCTGAAGAGTCTGTATTTAGGGAAATGGGAAAGCAAAAATGCTTTGCTTTTTGCATTAAGTGATACATCCAAGAACACTGGGAGGGGTGATTTAGTCTTATCTGTGTTCTTTTTCTTTTAAGCTGATTATGCATCATCCCTGGAGAAGACTGATGAAAACTTTCAGGTAAGATCCTGTAATGTCAATAAAGCCATCCAGGAACAATTGTTTCAGAGTAAGCTCCCTATTTTCTAGAAAGTTTTTCATTTAAATAAAGATAGAAAAAATACTTTTTCAGAAACATCGTGAGAAGGGCAAACCACTGAAACAGCCATTCCAAACTCCACAATATGGCATGATTGGGCAATCTAGATCCCTAATTAAAAAAATCAGAAAAATTTGTAATTCAAATATTAATAGTGAATATTTCTATTTGCACTAAGCAGACCTGTTTTTAACAGCCTAATAGGAAATCTTTTTTAAAATCACCAACTGTCTGGCATTTAGCATGAATAAATTAGGGCTATGCATCTTGGTCTATGAATATGACATCACTTGAAGAGGTTTATTTGTGAGCCAAGCCTCTTGTTCAGATACACACCCAAGATCCCTTGTAAAAACATGATGACCATCAAGTTATGGTGTTAGCCACTGAAAATTTCTTGCTTGGTTATGATGGGTTGCTCTGTTCTTTTTCCAGCTTGCTTTAATCTGCAGATTTCTATGCTGGTTTTATCCAAACCTTTCTCTCTAAGAAATTCTCGTTAAATGGCTTCTGAAACAGATGACTCTGCAATGCATTCCTTTACTTTTGTGCCAAAGTAAATCTAGATTAACTCCACAGAATTTGGTGAAATTATCATGTCTTTAGGAAGGAATGGAGACTCAAAATCTGGGTAGGGACTGTAGCATATGGTATATTGCTGTGTGCTCCACTTTCAGCTGGTGTAGAAATATACACATTGATGTGTAATGCTCATGGTATGGTTTGTTGCAGATGAAATGGAATGAATTATGATTGACACACTTGGGCTAGTGGTGATAGCTTTCTTCTGTGCTATTTTTATTAACCAGTCTTTTCCTGTTTTCTCTCTTCCTAAAGAGAAGATTGATGCTTCCTTGGGAAAAAAAAAATTATGAATCTAGCCCATGTCCACTGAATTATGCATGGAGCCACCATAATTGCACGTATCAGTCAATGCCTGCAGAAAAAATGCAAGGCTAGGCAAGTAATGGCTGTAGGTAAACACACATTTAGTCATACGATGGTTACAGTAACTGCATTTTGTATGCATGGCTGGATGAATGTTGTTATGACAGCTTTCATGGCTGAGTTCAGTGCAGTACTGAGGCACAAGAATACTGCTTTTCTTCTGGGATTGGCCAAAATGGAAAACTGCACTGCTCTTCTATTTTGCCTTAACACTTTAAGACTTTTGTGTCAGAGAATCATAGACAACCAGAACCCTGAAAAGCCACCCTTAGTCTGTCCCCTCCCAGACCCATTCACATGATTTGTGACAAATGTTTACCCAGTTCTTCAAAATCTCCAGCATGAGAGGGTCCACAGACTCCTGAATTACCATTGTAGTGACTTACAAGCTCTACTGTTACAACAGTTTTTCAGTCCAAATCAGTGTTGCTGTAATTGGGCCTGTATGACTTTCCCTAGGCACTATGACCACGGAGAACAGAATTCACTCTCTTCACAACACAGCAAACTGCTAGTTAGCATGGCAGAAGTGGGAAGCTCTGAAGTCAACAGAATAACACTCCCAACTTAAAAGAAAAGTGTAAGTATTGGTACATAAGATGCCACTTTGTTGGATGATGGTGGTCCTTTTCAAATGTCTTTAATCTTACAGGATTTTAAATTGTTATCCCAGTAATTTAGCATGTAAAACCACATAGATAGACCTTCTTTCTGCAAAGTGCATGACTTCACAATTCAAAGCCTTATCAGAAGCTTCCTGGAACCTGGGTTATATCATCTTCAAAACCATTTCATATGTATTTCATATATTTATGTCAAGGGACAGACAGTGAGAAGGATCATTCCTTCACTGTAACCTCTCGGGGTTTCAGTTTAGCAATTCCCTTTCTGGGTACCAAATTTGGAAGCCTGATGTGAGATGTTCTCGGCTACGTTTAGACTACTAATTAAGTAGGTGGAGGGCAATGACACACAAACATCTCTGCATTGAGGGATGCTACAGGTGTTTAATGCTTCTGATTTTGGAATCTGAAGCCTTTTGAAACATGCTTATTAGAAGATTCTAATCTTCTAATTAGTCTCAGTGGTGCTCCCTTTCTGCCAAGTGTGCCAGCTGCTCTACTTAAAGATGACACTGTTGGCAGGTTATAGTCTTGGTTCAGGGCAGTGTGCTGTGAGAGGGGATGATTGGAGTTTGTCTGATCTCATGATGGATTGTGGGAACCCAACAGCAATGGAAAAGGGAAGTGCCAGGGTGGGAAGGTGGACCCAGGCAATACTGCTGTGGGGTGAGAGAAACAGGTACTTTCACTGGCTGTCCAACAGTAACCTGGCAGAGCAGGATCAAAATCCCTGTTAGTAAAGAGCTCTAAGACTGCAGTAAGGGATTGATGAATGCTTATATAGGATGGCTAGAGGTATACCAAGAATGGGAGGAACACATGCAAATCTGTGGGCAAAGAATCAAGAAGGACAAAATGTAAGGCATTTGTCCACAAAATCTCATCATTCATGAACTGGGATATATGGCTGCGCGTGAAGTGTGCTCTCATGGAAAAAGATTTCTAAAAATTTATTTCTGCTTGAGGCATTACGTTATGCTTTTCGTAGCTGGTGTGAATACAAATATCAGCTGAAGGACATTTAGGGTCATTCTTATTACTGAATACACTAGGAGGATGGGGTTTGCCTAATTTCACACTTGTGGTCTCCACTTGTTCAGACAACTTTTGAATATCCCAGCCTCAAGTGATTTGTTGCATGCTGTATGTCAAGCCACTCACAGAGGCAGGAACAGCAGCCTTCCTCCCAGATGCTTTTCTTTAATCATTGGAATGTGTTTCTTCCCAGAGCAATGAGTTACCACTTCATGTATTTGTTGCTACATGGAATATTAATATTGTAATCATGTCTGTCTCCTTAGGGGAGTTGTATTTTATGGCAGCAATTCAATACTGTTCACTATTTGGAGTTAAAAGAAATACAGGAGTTGAAGGTTTTAAAAGCCTTTTCTGAAAAACAGGCAAAAAGCATACCAGAAATCACCTTCTCAGTTCAGAAAAGAAACAAAAAGAAAAGTATGATTCATGATTACCAAAACCATGAACTATTGTTCATGATCACTGTTGTTTGGTTGTGGCTCTTTTTTTTTTTTTAAACACTCAAGAAAAGATGCTTTCTAAACCACACAAAATGCTGTCATTTTCTTATAGGGTCCTGCATAAACCACACAACCCCAAAAGGTTTTGAGATGTGTGCCAAGGCTGGCACCGCAGGATACAGTGGAGAAACCCAGCCTTAGCTAAGGGGCAGAGCTGTATAAGAAAGTGCTGCTGGAAACCTTGTTGAGGCAGGGATGCCTCCATGGGCTTGAGCTGCATTTCAGCTCCAGCCCTTACCTCTTGTCCTTGTCCTAGCCATGCTGCAGCTCTTGCACACATCTTTTGTCAATCCTGACCCTCAGCTTGGCCTCAAAGTTGCTCTATCCTCATGCCTGTGGCCACAGTCCCCAGCCTGGCTCTGCTCACTCCCCCTGGGGCAGTGGGAAGGGGCCACGGGGAGAGGTCCCTGTCCCAACCTATATCTCTGAGCCCCTGCTGCCTGCCTTGGCAGCATTGCTCCCTGACCCTTTCTCTCTATAGCAAAGGCACTGATAGAGTGAAAAGGCATTCACAACAGCTTGAATAAAAAGACCAGCTTGTATAAAAAAGCTTTCTGTTAATTTTATTCCCTTTTTCACTGTAAAAATAATTCTCAGTCAGAGAGCAAGAGAAAAAATATATTTGTAACCATTAGTTTAATCACTGGCATGGCAGCAGTTCTGTGCATCAGTGGTACGTTTAAGGCTTGGTTCTGTAAATACACATCTGCATGTCATACAAGTGACTCAACTGCATGAATGTAAGAATGCATGTGTGTATATATGTATGTGCATATAGATATATACCTTTCTTTGCAGGAAGTGGACCTTGTTCCATGGAGAATATAGTGCCTAAATGGTCCCAGGCTAACCTATGCAGATATTTTAAGCTCGTTTTGCTTGATGGCAGATGGAGACAAACAGTTTATAACATTAATTTTTTCATTGGATCTCATCTGACAAAATCCCCAGTTACTTTAGTCTAGCATGAACCATTATTCTTTTGTAGATACGTGCCTAATACGCTTAAATTCTGAAAATGAATATTTGCACTTACAAATATCAAGGGAGAGTTAAAATCAAATATGCTGCACAGTTCTTCTGGGAAAGCCAGCAGTAAAGCACTGTTTTCAATAATCAATAAGTCAACTAAGCAAATCTCTAGACTGTTGTTATGAGGCAATCTGTCATCATGGAAAGTGAAGATTTATCTGAGAAACCACTAAGTAAATACTTCTGCCACTTAACAGTATACAGGGTTCCCCGTGCCCCCCTCCCCCTTTTTCTTTTTTTTTCTTTTTCTGTATTGTGAACTGCAGTTTCAAGTGCAGGCACACACAGATTTGTTTGCACTCCAAACAGAGACAGGGTATGGACCATAGGACTCTTATATAGACCAGCTTGGGTCAGTCTAAGGATGGCAGGATACCCTCTAGATTCCCTATGGCAAACTCTTCCTGTACTGCTCCCTCTCCCTTTGTGTCTTCTGCATTTTGTATCTCTCAGCATTAAAATACTAGGAAAAATTTACTTGATGCTTTTACAGGCTATCAAACAAATAAATAGTCTTACACCTCACTGATCTGTAGCCACCTGTGACAATTAATGCCCCCCAAAAGGGACTTCACTCCCTAATAAATGTTCAAATACACAGCAAGAATGTGAGCTATCTACTTGTAACAGTACCATCATTTTCTTACAAAATGTGTCAGAAAACACTTATTAGAAAAGAAGAAAGCTTCAATATAATACATATAACTGAGCTTCACTGCTACAAACAAAATGCATTCTGTGATGCACTGCTTTTTGCTTTTATGGTTATGCTTACTCATTTCCTAATTTTGTTTGAATACGAGTTTAAGGGTTGGAACCTAAAATCCTTGGTAGCCAGGTAACTGCACCAAAGGGTCATGTCTGGAGGCTTGAACATGCATGTTATGGTTCCCTCTAACCCCCTTCCACTGGCATTTATGTTCCTTTCCACTGCTGCTGAGATTTGCCTCTGTCTCAGACGGATTATGGATGACTCATTGTTTATTGATAAAAAAATTCTTTTCCACTCTGTAAATCATCTCTCTCTTTTCAGATATCCTTCCCAGCAAATGTGTCAGGTGCTGTGGTGAGAGAATAGGGATGCAGACAGGCTGGTAACACAAGGGTGCCTTTCTGAGGGCTGCTTCCACTTTTTTGACACATCAGCAAAATGATCACCCCAGTGGGAAACACAAACTCTAGGATTAAAACTGCGTTTTAGTAGCTGGGTTGGACCTGTGAGTAGTTGAAAACACCGTTGCTTGTAGTTGTGACAAATATTGTACATAGGGCACTAGCAGAAGCACATAGGGTCCGTGGATACTGTGGCACAGAAGCAATAGTTTCAAAGATGTAGGCAGTATCTCTCCTTCCAGTGTAGTTTGGGGGATCCAAGTTTGGATGGCAGAGCCCTCATCACTACCAGATCTCATCAACATGTATCAGTGTAATGCCTCTTGTGACAGGGCTGGCCTGAAAGGTTTTTGCTTAATCTTGGGGCCTATCTCTTTCCCACTCATCATCTAGCCTTACCTGATGGCTTTGTAATGTTGGCATTTATCAGTGTCTACTTGTTCTCCCTTTCTGTTCTGCTTTATCTAATCTTTGTATGGGGCATACAAGTCTTCCTTTATATGACCTTTGCCTTTCCCTTGCCTTATACCCATTAACAGCTAGCTATACTCATCAGAAAAGGTTAATTCCTTTATATTGGCAAGGCCAGGGCACCATGAAATCAAAGCTGAAATTCTCATTGACTTCAGCTGGAACAAATATGGCTCAGTTTAACCAATGAACTTGAGGAGAAAAGCAAAACAGAAGTCAGCAACAGCAAGTTCAGCCTACAACAAACTTCAAAATGATTAAAAGCTTACAAAGATCTCAAGCTTTCCTAGATACTCATGCAACATCCAGGGTGACATGGCTACCCTCAGCACTGAAGCTTGCTACAGCTACCACCCACCTCAATAAATACTGATCATCTAATTATAAAGCTTCCTTCAAACCTGGAGTGTGAGGGCACTTAGCTGGTTAGCCACTAATTGTAATGAGATTTTATTTTCAGTGACTGGTATTCACTGGACTATTTATGAATTTTCTTCTGAAGTCACAATTTCTGAAATGTGTCACTTTTCATTAAGTTGACAAATGCTGGCATTTGGCTGGATGTGGTATTGATCACATCAAGCTCTGCAATGATGGCTGGCAGCATCAGAGCAATGCAGGAGCCGGCTGTGCTTGGCTGGAGCAGGCGGCTTATCTAGGGTTTGTTTTCATCCTGCAGTATAGTTCTGACTTAGTGTGAAAAATATCACTGAAGAGGTAACATGCTGATCTGCTGAACTATCTATCAAGTGAACTGTTCAAGGCAAAGATAGGGCCAATTGATATAAGTGTACCGCTCTGAATGGCAGCAGCGATTCTCCACCTATGAGAATTTTATTGCCTACTGCTGCACAAGAGAGTTCAAGCGCTGAGCAATTTCCACTGGATGAACGGAAGAGTTGGGGACGTTTTTGCAAGTATGTGCTACAGGGAAACATCACATTTTATAGTCCCAACATTTTTCCTTGTTTGTAAACCCGAATATTATCTTTTATTACCTCTTAGGTCTTTTAAACATACTATAATACCAAGCCCTAATGAAGAATCCAAACAGCCAATAGTAATCCTCTGGTATAGTTGTACCTACAAAAACTTTATGCTAGAGCCCACTGTTTTATGGAGGAAATGAGAGATCATCTTCTATGCTCTAAGATATTAAACATTACAAAGGACACAATCAATTAGACTGCCTTCTGCTCAGGACTCTAGAACAATCTAGGAAGAGAAATAGTTGTGGTACCTCATATGAAGCCAGTAGCCAATTTTCTCCTTGTCTTACTGTTTTTCATCCAACTTTTCATAGAAACATGGAACCATAGAATCATGGAATGGTTTAGGTTGGAAGGGACCTTAAAGATCATCTAGTTATAAACCCTTGCCACAGGCAGGGGCACCTTCCACTAGACCAGGTTGCTCAAAGCCCCATCCGACCTGGCATTGAACACTGACAGCAATGGGGCAGCCGCAACTTCTCTGGGCAGCCTGTGCCAGTGTCTCATCACTCTCACAGGGACGAACTTCTGCTTAAGGTATAATGTAAATTTCCCCTTTCAGTTTAAAGACAATCCCCCTTGTCCTGTCACTACATGAGCTTGTAAACCGTCCCTCTCCATATTTCTTGTAGACTCTCCTTAGGTACTGGAAGGCAGCTCTTAGGTCTCCCCAGGGCCTTCTCTTCCCCAGGCTGAACAACCCCAACTGTCTCATCCTGTCTCCACAGGAGAGGTGCTACAGACCTCGGAGTATCTTTGTGACCTCCTCTGGACTCACTTGAGTAGGTCTACAACCCTCTTGTGTTGCTGGCCCAGAGCTGAACACAGTGCTCCAGGTGGGGTCTCACCAGAGAGGAGTGTAAGGTGTATATGTGTGTGTGTGTATGGACTCAAAAGCTGGAAAATTATGCTGTGGAAAAAAAAAATCAATTTATTTTCTTAATAAAATGGTTATTTTTAATAAAAGCTTTCTACAGTGCTAGAGGAGGTTTCAGAAAATAAGTCCTTTTATCAGAGATGTATCACCTTCTGGATTGAACTTCAAAAAGGCATTTTTTATACTACTGAAAATAGGTGGGCTTTGTCCTCATCTAATGAGAGTGACCTCCTGTACAAAGCTCTCCAAGATCTATTTATGAAGAGTGCCACATCAGAAACTGATATTGATTTTTATTTATTAACTTTCTTTATGTATTTCTGGCAGTTACATCTCTTTTATTACCTTTAGATTGAATGACTAGGCCTCTTAATATATTGCTATAGGACTTGTTTTCCAAGCATCTCTTACTTTTGTTGCTCTCTTCTGAATTTCTGTCATTTTCTCTTTTTTTTTTTTTTTTTAACTTTCTTTTAAGGCATGCAGTGCTCTGAAACTTAGAAAGGTCTTCTGTTGAATAAGGCAATTGTCTTGCCTAGAAGGAGATCAACACAAAGCTTGGGAGTGAAAACTTGACAAAATAAAATGTGAAGGCCACAAAAACATTCACAATTCCAAAACTGTGGACCTGCCCTTTACCAAACATTTAACAAATTCTTGTTGACTGATGTAATTTCCACTTTAATCAATTTAGTGATTAAAATGGTATCGGGAGAGCTTTGTGGAGGCAAATGCTAATGTTCTAGGCATCATAAACCACATATAAGAAAGGACAGAGAAAGGGATGTGCCTCTGTGAAAGAGACCCTGTATTGAGTATGGTGCCTTCACAGCATACCCAATAACTTTTCCCTGGAAGAGTTGTTGGGTACTTTTTCCCTTCTTCAAGTTTTGACAGCTGAGGCAGGTGGCCATGAAGGTATGTGATACCCCAGGGAGTCCAGAGCCTTGGCACCATCCCTAACAGGAAGGGCACTCACAGTGGGTGGCAGAGGGGAAGCAGCTCTTTGTGGTTCTGCTCTTGATTGCATCTGGAAACATTCCAAAGTGGGAAGAGGATGAGTGAAATTAACCAATTACATGACAAAAAAAAATTCCTCCAAAACACAGTACCAAAGCTGTGGTAACACTCAGTGTTCTATGTCATACAAGAATGAAAAAAAAGGGGGGAAAGGGAAGGGAAATTTAAGATATGTATTTAGTGAAAAAAATTAAAACCAGGAAGGCTTGTTTTCAGACTCTGAAATGGAAGAACTTTCTAAATACTTTGTGAATCTGAGTCCCTGTTTAGCTGATTACATGCTTAGAAAACAAAGCTGTTGATTCTGCAACTGGGAATACCCATATGAAAATATGGTCATTGTGCTACATACTAGGCAGTGAACAGGTACTGTACAGACATTTTTACCCCTTTCCCCTTATGTCTCCCCAGAAACAAAAGCTAACAGTAACGATATACAGATGTACTTCTCAGCTGATCTAGACTGGCTTTTCAGGGTTATACATGATGGGCCAATGCCTGCATCCCAGCTTTGGTATGGATGTGCTTTCTACACATGCCTGGGTTCCCAACCTCTATGCATCACATTGCTGATGGAAACATTCCAGTGCTAGTTTCAAAATATCAAATATTGACTTCTAGCCACTTCAAATGTATTTCAAATCTTAATTCCCATTTTTTTTTTTTTTTTAATTTTTCTGCTTAGAAGCTACACCCCATGGACAAGCCCTTTGTGGCATGTTGACCATCTGGGAGTTGTTACAGCTGTGCTTTTCAAGAACCAGTTACCATTCCCACTTCAAGCACTGATAAGCCCATGCTTAATTTCAGACTGGTTCTGGAGAAATTGGCCTGTGAGTCTGCTATGCAGACAACAGTTCTCCACTGAAATAGGTCAGTTCTCCCACATGATCAGCAGCCTGTTTAATTCCCAGATACTGAGCTAATTGGATTGTCCAGATACAAGATACAATAACCTTTTGTATTTTTAGAAATAATTGTGGAATTACAACCTTCCCATAAATTTAGCAGTACCCTCCACCCTCTCTCTGTTAAAAGAATTCAATCCTATTTCAGAAGATAACCTTGAGAGAATGAGAAAGGTATATGCTTTGTCTCTATCTTAATAAAAGCCTGATATGAAGGTTTAATTAAGAAAGAGAAAATAACCAGGAATGAGCACAGGATTTAAAGCAAAATAGACCTTGTGAAAATGAAGTAAGAACCACAAATGTGATTCAAAAGGTTCCCCTGAAGAGACAGAGCAGAGTCTGTCTGAAACTCAAGGTTTGCCATAGCTTTGCCATTTTCCAGCTGTGATGGCATTTCTTATCCATTCTTTTCCCTTCTTCTGTCTTGGCTTACATGGGAAAAATAATTTTTTTCCAATTTGTCTCTTCTTTGGATTTAGTACATTTTCTTTTTTTTCTTGTGATACTGTGGAACTAAGGTTTTGCTGTTGGGTATTTTTTGTATGTTTTTTTAACATCTTCCATTCCTGCTGGCCCATCTCATAGCCCTTGCATTGCATTAGAGTTAGTAAAGAAGAAGCTGCAACATCTGCTGTGTTACCTTTATATATTCCTGCATGCACTACATAATAATAATGCAAATACATTGTTGGGATTCCTAGATAGAAAGTTGGGATTCCTCAATAGAAATAAATGTTAAAAGAAATGTTTTAAATTTACCTTTGGCTGACAGACTGGTTTGAAAATGTGGTTGGCCACTGAAGAGGATCTTTTTCCCAAGCTAGATTTATGCATTTTAAGGGAGAAGTTTTAAAAGCCAGTGAAATATTCCCAGGGTAATTCACACACAGCTGACTGAATAATTTATCATGAATAATGTATTTAAATGTTGCCTCTCTCTTCATAAGGAGATTAGGATATTCTCAGACACATTCATTATTCAAACTAATATTGGGTTTTCTCACCCCTCCCTCAAGGGCTCGATCCTGTCACTTTTACTCAAGTTCAGTAATGTATTCTGTGGGGAATTGTGCTGATTTTATTGGCAGTTCCTGCACAGCATGGTACAGGAGAAAGCATCTGTATGCAAGTAAAAAGGTTATAAGCACTTGTGAATATTTGATGGTTGTACTTTGAAGCTCCTGTATAGGACCACTATGCAAATTCTAGGAGGTACTTTCGTTAGCTCTTGTAACTAACCACTGAACCCCCAGTTTATTAAACATACAATTCAAATTTTGATTGCAGCTGAGAGGCAAGCTAACATCTTGCTATCCAAGAGCAGCACAGCTTCACTTTGAAGACTTTGCTGTTTACAGAAAGTGATCACAAAAGCTCAAGAGTGAAGGCTAGAAGAAATGTGCTCGAGTGTGCAGTCATTCAGAATTCCTCTTGTTACTGGCGCTGCTCCTGGAGACTGCTTACAGGTGTTTTTTCAGCATTACGAAAGTGCAATAATTACTTCTGTGCTTCCCTGTTCCCTGTGACTGCAATTCTTTCCAGCAATATTTTTTATTTTTTTTTTTTTACCATAGGCCTGGCCTTCAGCTGGGCAGATGAAGCTTCCTTCTCAACTTCCAGCAGCAGTGCCTAAAGGTAGAGCTAAAAGTGTAGATTGGGGTACACCTTCACTGTGGTGCAACCTCCCAGATGCACTGCAGCCACTACTGCCACCCCACTTTGCAGAAGAAACTTCATTCTGGTGGCTCTGTAGCCTGTTGTTTCACTCTCCCTGTCTAGGTGTGCTCCTTGGTTGCCTCCTGTTCCTCCCACTCAGATAAGGCTTGAAAACCTCTCTCAGCAACCATGTTTTGGTTGACAGTTTTGGTTTTTTTATAGCTAACGGTGGTGGGATGAACTGAATATTTCATCTTTCCAAAAGAAAGAGACTACTGTTTCCTAAAAATGATACTGTGGCTCCCAGTGATTGGGTCAGAAAATCTCTCAAAGCTCTGCTGAGATTTCTCATTCTCAACAACAAGGGCTACCTTAGAAGGCAAGATTTTTGAACTAAATAAGTTCAGTATTTTTACATAAAAATGTAAGATGTTTTATGTAAGAAGATTATCCAATATTTTATACACCAACATTTTCTTTATGTGGGGAAAATGAGCTGTGTGAAATGTTCTGACAATAAGAAGCATAAAACCTGTGACAAAGCCTTTTGGAGGAAAGTGCCATGCTTCCAGCATGAGCACCGCAGACTTCTGAGTGATGGAGAAAGGGCACCTTATCAGTGCCCCTATTTGCTCAGATATGCTTACAATGTCTTAAGTAGAAGGTGGTTGCCTTGCTCTACTAAAGTTCAAGACAGCTTGGAGTTGGCAGGTTTAGAGTACTTTGCACCTGGTCCAACACTTAATTTGATGGACAGGGTTGGAAGAAGGCACTTTAGTCTGTGACAGTAAAAGAAATACAAATAGTCTCCTGGCTCTCCGGTGGTGTTTACAAGAGCATTAAAATGATTTCCCGCTAATGATACACAGTTGTAATAATACACAGCTGTATATTGCAGCACTATATCATAAGGGTAATGCTGCTGCCACTGTGGTTTGGATCTAGAGAGATGCAAAACAGAATGCCAGCAGAGGGACTGGACAGTGTACAATACCAGGAATGACAATCTAGCAAAAGAAAGTCTAAGTATTGCTGCTGTACTTTTAAAAAGAGAGAAGATAAATGCAGGAAGTATGCTTTCACGTTGGCTTTGCCTAATGCTTTGGTGATGTGCTTGCTATTATTTACATGGTATAGAGAGACCTGGTTTTAAATGCATCTCCTCTTTGCATGGTCTAAGCACTTTACTCCAAATCAGGTTCCTCATTGCCTGTGTAGAAAAGACCTTTTATAATGCACATTTAGATTCAGGAGGATATTACAGAGTACCTGCAGATTTACTAATTTAGGTTTGATACTGTAGGCTATTTTTAAAGACAGTTTGAAGCTTGCTTTTCTGTAACCACTACATTTTTTCTTAACTGAAAGGCAATAAAACATTGTTCGTGAAATACTTCTACATATGTACATTTTGCATAAACGCTGCCTCAGAATGCAGAGAATTTTGTATTTACCCTTTGGGTTTCATCTCTGCTATAATGCAGGTGCTTGTGTGACAGCAGTGTCTTTTCTCCTTCCAAGCACAAACACTTGTCTGGTTCAGTGGGAACACAGTAGCCCCCAATTTCTTTTTGTTCAGGTCAGAAGTTGCGTTAACCTTTCAAATGCAGTCAATGTCAAATCAGTAAACTGCTGACTTGCATAGCATCTGTCTTTTCTGCTTATTTATGTCATAGCTGTATGCTAAAGAGCACGATAAACCACTTATGATTTGACCCATTCTGTGCAAACGAAGCAAAATCTGTCGATAACATAAACCATAACTCCAGGGGTCAGTAGGTTGCAGAGAGCTCTCTTAGTATTTTAAATGAATGATGAACAATAAACATTTTTTAATCTCATTAATAATCTACATAATATTCATATTAATAGAACTGGGCCCAGCAAACTCATAAATATCGGTAGATGTTGTGATACTGGCCTTGCTGTGAGTGCTTTATGGATTATAAATTACTTTAAATTATTAGACACAGGTTTCAGTGGAGCTGCACTGGAATGCCCTCCCTCTTTTCTAGTTTCTAAAAGCATGACAATTCTATACTGATGTTGAAAACTGGTTATCATCTGTAAAATTAGAGTTGATGTGTGACTTGGAAGTTCAGATTTTGTGATGTTTTCTCCTGAGACTGAATTTGCTGTTTTTCTTGTTTCAGAATTTCAGTGTACATGTAGGGGTTTAGTTTTCCCTGAAGACTGAATTTTTGAGAACCTCTGCAAACATGGTTGCTATGGAGGCTGTGGAGAGGAGGTATGGAGTGGGGGAGACATTTCAATTGAGTTACTAGAGCTTGTTCATGCACCTGATCAATTCATTTCCCAAAACAACTGATTTGATGATTGATGTCCGTATGAAAAGCCAGCAAGTCAACGATTAAATTATCACATCCTTAAAAATCATTATAAAGTTAAGGCATTCATAGGGCCTTAAGATAAAAGTCAGATCGGACAGGAATAGGAGATTTCAGAACTTAGGATTCCTTTTGTCTCTTCTTTCAGTGGTTTGGGGTTTGTAATGACTGAGATGAATGTAACTTTACTTAGATTCATCACCAGGGTGAAAATTGCTAACAGGCATGATCAGTCATACAGCCAGGGGTATTAGAGCAAATTTGGCGACTAAGCACATAGGAAAAAAAAGTAAGGTTTAACAGATCAAGTTCTCCTTGTGCTAACCTAAAGCACAAAGAGATGTTTCTTGATGGGTGACATTGCTTATTTACCCCACTGCTTTTCTGTTAGGCAAACTGTCACGTGCCAGCACTTGGTATCTTCATCAGGCTTTTCACGCAGTTCTAATCAGTGTTCCCTGTGCACACAAGGAGGCAGCCAACAACCCATGATGACACCTGCTTTTTGGAGCCAGCAGCAGAAAGGAGAAATAACTCTGCAACAACTTGGATTTTGTTGTTTCAAAATTCCAACTTCAGTTAGCTAAGTTTAATTAAGTTAGTTAACTAATGCATTAGTTAAGTTTCCACTTGGAGAACAGAAAAAAAGTCTGTTACTACCTAGGCATGTAATTTTGGGTTCTCCTCTTTCCCATTGCTTGTAATTCTCACGATTCAGAATGGTTCCTAGGTTCCAGCTCCTCTACCTCATTCAGTTTGTTCCAAGGTTTTACACTGCGCTATGTTGCTGCAGCTTGTGCTCCCCTTGCTCTGTTCCCTCTGCATACCTTAACTGATGACCAGGATTAATACATTCCTGAAAGGTAAGGAGCAGAAGACTGTCTCCTTGGCAGCAGGGGACAAACTCATAATAAATACATAAAATTAAACATAAATAGTTAGAGCCAGCAGCAGATTGTGATGGCAATAAAGAAAGGTTTGCTTGATGCTTTGCAGAAATGAAAGCTCTATCTTCTGCCTTCACTGCCATCATTATGAGAGCTCTGTTAATCTGTGCTCTCAGCATGATTATCATTTCTATAAACATTAAATATGATGCTTTAACTCCAAGTCCCCTCCCCCAGTTTAGTGTCATTGAAAGTAATTGCAATTAAAATAAGAGGCTGTCCAGGCAGCCGCTGCAAGTGCAGATTCAGATAACAATAGAGCATAAGTTCAACAGCTGGTATGACATAGGGAAGAATACCATTTCCAACAGCCTTTCTCCACATCAGTTGCTCTTCCCCTGGCACCTGACTGGTAATGAAAGCTACATAATATGTGGCCATCCAGGGTGGAAAATTATTTGGCTAGGCTGTACAAGCCCTCATATCCTATGGGATTTGACAGAGGTGACTGATCTGAAACTGGCAGAGGCTCTGTGCAGCAGTATAACATGGTACATGAATTATTGCAATATGGATTAACTGCTATATACAGCTATAAAATGACTGACTGACTGTAATTATTCAGCTAGGAATAAAGTAACTGGAATGCTGTGTGCTATGTTTCATCCCACTGTCTTAAATTATACATCCATATAGCACAGAAGCAAACCCAACATAATGGTAATATTTTCCAGTGGGCTATCCACCTCTGGGAACTTTCCAAACCTGGTCATGGTAGCATCCATATGTCTTCTGTGCTAGATAAAATCATTTCTGATCCCAGGTAAGTTCCTCGGGGACTACTGGGAGCTTCAGACTTCTGTGAAGCAGAACATTTAGAAACTGTGAATGAAAGTTTTATGCTTGTAGATGTTGAGCTAGCTTTGCTCTTAGTTTGTAAGTGTCAGACCCAGTGCTCAGCTTCCCCATGAGCACTTCATGCCTCTCTAACAGCAGGGAATGAGAGTAATGCTGGTGTAACTAGCTGCCTTCCAGTTTCTGCTCTATGGCAAAGTGGAATCCTGCTGATGTGGGTCTGCAGGACCATTCTCTGTCCCCATAGAAGCCAGATAGTGTGAGGAACATGATGAAGAGGAAAGGCCTTCACTGGAATAGTTTAGCTTTCCATGTCTGCTAACCCAACTTAACACGATTAGAAACTGCAACAGCCTCTAGGACATGACCACTTCTAGGATAAAAGCAGCTCAGAGCCTGAAGGAGGCAAAATGAAGATGAAATGAACTTTTCTTGGCTTTCCTACACCTTCACTTTCCCTAAGAACAGCTAATAATTGGCAGCAGTTTTAATTACAGGTTTATCTTGTAATCTATTTACAACTAGCTTAGCAGCTCTGCAGATGGTTTTGAATGAGGTGCTCTGTTATTTTACACCTGTGGTCAGGGACAGAGCTTGTTGTAGAGGTTACACTGAGTAACTGAACAGCCTTTCCCTTTTGCCATCTTAGGGGTTTGCTCTGTGAACTGATCATTATAGACAGACAATTCATTCGAGAGAAGAGGCTGCAGGAGTTTACTCTCTCTGATGATCCAGTTCTATTGCTAAGTGGCCAAGTAATTTTTACAACTGCCTTCATGTGAAGAATAGATATTCAGTCTAGTTTTACTGTAATTCAGTCCTGACATTCATCCTAACTATCTGATAGTTAGGTAAGTACCTTCAAGTAACTACCCCATTACTTGAAGGACCTGCCTTCATGGTAAGCAATACAAAATATGATGGGCTGGCTGTGACTATCTTCGGAGGATGAAAGTTAAGACAATATCATAGGTGTAAAAAGCGAAATATAATCTCATCCTACCTTCTCTTTTTCCTTTGTTTAACATTTTTGGTCCTGTTTTTTGTTGTTGTTTCCCACCCCAAAATTGGTGCAATTGAAATAAAGAAACTTTGAGGCAGGGACACCTGCAGAAATTTGCTTATGTCTTTACTAAAGCCACTGGTAGCATGAACAAGGCAGTGCAGGAGCAAACCACCTGAGGTGGGCTGTGATAACTTTCTGCGGAGAACAAGGAAGACCTGGTAACTAGCTGGTCCTTTCTTTAGTCCAGGAATAGTGCAGCTCTATGCTGTCCCTTCCCTTAGGCAGATGGCAATTTGGAAAAGTCCCTCCTGCTTAGTTTCTTCACACTGTAACTGGGAAATATTTTCCATGTGCTTGTGCTGCTCCAATTTCTAAAGCTATGGAAAGAAAGGCTGCATTGAGTTCAGCCATTCAAATTTCATCTCAAAACTTAAAAATAGCACTGTGAAGATAAACCTGGAATAGCTCTCTCTACTGTGTACTTTGCTTAGCATTTCCGTTCACCCTGCAGCCCAGCCCAACACTCCCATGTGGCGTTACCGTCGCTGTAGCATATGTTAGTTACTGGACCAATGCCACTGGTTTCCAGTGAAGTAGAACATAGTTTTTGCATATAACCCTTTTGATAAAATTCAACATAGTTTCTTTGCTTTGATTCAGGAAATTGAATCCTTTTTGTAGGGGAAAGATGAAAGAGTGCATGAGATAAACAACTAAAATATCTAAATCTTGTGATGTTCTGCAGGTATCTTGATTAAAAATACTTCAGACTTGGTACTTTTGTTGTATGTGAGCCAAAATGGCAGGTACAAATCTTTATCACTGGTAGCTTTTATAAGGTCACCTGTCATCTGAATGCCAGCCACAGAAAACTGGTGTCTTAAAAAACTACCATTAATTCTCTTCCTCCCCACTTTAATCTTCATTTTACTTCTGGCCTTATATAGTGAGTTCATGCAAGGTGACAAACTGGGACCTTAAAAATGCACCACATCTCTGGCATTTCATGAATACCTCAAGGTTCATGAACTTTAGAAGAGTTATAGTCAAATAAGTTTTAGAGAAAATATCCAAAGTTCCTCATGTCCTTTGTATTTTTCAGAATTAAGCTATGTCAGGTATTGCCACAAATGGACAGCATCCATTACAAATTCACTGAACTAGAAGAAAACTTTGAGCTCTTTCTTTTTTTTTCCTTTTTTTTTCTCTTTCTCTCTCTTTTTTTTTTTTTTTTTAACCCTGTGAAGAAACAACAACAGGTAGTGAATCACAAGAGAGAAGACTGTCAGTCTTATGTTCTGGAAAGGTAATCATGACAACAGTATAAAAGCTCCCCTCTTTGGCACAATAACTTGAATGCTTGAAGAGGATGGGTTATAACTGCCCCCAAACTCAGTGAAAGAAACTTTGGCTTCTCAAGGGTACTTGTTAAATTGAATATTCATCTCTCATGCTGTATGTGAGACAATTGAAATAATTATGCAAAAAAGAGAAAGGAAAATTTCATAAGGGAAAATGAATTAAAAGTGAATTTATCAATGCATGTGCAACACATAGCACATGTCTTTCTCAGTCATGAGTGAGCTTTTAGTACTGCTGAAACAAGGGAAAGAACCTGCCTTGCAGGTCAGTGCACAGGTAGCCTGAAGATCTAATAGACTATAAAAAATACTACCTGTGGCATATCTTGACACAGAAAGCCTGGAACAAGCCCTCCGCACATGTACTAGATTCCCTTCAGCTGATGGCTTTGGTGTTTTATGACAGTTTTTAAAGCTGATGACGCAAAACAACCTCAGAATGTGCAAAACCATAGCAACTGCTGCGAGAGAATATCTGGAGACAAAGTGTCATCTTTATCTCTTCTAATTTTACTGCATTTTTTCCCCTCCAAGCTAACAGTGGTTGCTCCTCTGTGAGCAGTTTTTGTGTTGGGATAAAATTGGGCTGGAGTTTCAGCACAGACTCGAGCCCAGTGATATACAGGAGTGGGCACACATTAATTTTATTGTAAGACACTATTTTAGTTTACAGCCATAGTACTACTGGATTTGGGAAATAAAGCAATCCCACGAGGATCCAGACAGAGATACCCACCCTTTCTGCTGCAACCAAGAAGGCTTTATTCAAAGCCAGCCAGGGCTGGCACAAAGAGATTTGTGCTAAGGTGAGCGGGCACTGGCACTTGCCTCAGTTACCTTAACACAGAGCCTCTGTCCAGTTCCTGTAATTGATTAGTTGTTAACTCTAAGGTAAGTAGTTGTGTAGCTAAAGGGAGTGGAGGCGATTTTTGAGCTGCGTTGTTATTTCTCCTGCAATCTTTCCCTGACACCAGTGTGCCCTTATCCTATAGACAGGAGAACTGCAACTGAATTAGTCAATGAGATGCTACCGCCATCCATTGCCTGAAAGCCTTTATTATCAAACAAGGAAAATCCCTACACAACACGAGGCAGTGTTACCCATTTGTTCCAGTAAAACCTGCTCATGGTTCTTCCACCTGCTTGGCAGAGCCCTGCATAGCACAGCCCGGATACAGCATTCTCTCGGCTCCCCGTGCAGCGCTGGCTGCAGGGGCTGCCAGTTTCTACCCGAATAACGATTAACGGTTTTGAAACCGTCTCCAGCTTAATAAATGAACGCGGTTCAATGTGCCCCAAACGGGGAGAAATATACCCAAAGACCCCATCCCCAACCCCTCATAGAGAAAAGATGCTTGCTAAATTCTCACCCCCGCACCCCGTCCCCGGGACCCGAAAACACCGTCGTCGTCCCCGTCCCCCCGTCCCCGTCCCCGTCCCCCCCCGCCGACCCCTCTGCCGCTGCCCCACAGCTGCTCCCGCCGCTGCTGCGGGAGAGAAGCGGAGCGGAGCTGAGCGACGGCCGCCCGCAGCCCGCCGTGGAAGGCCGCGGCTGAGGAGACACCAGGGTTTCCCTGGCAACAGGTAGGCGCCTGCCGCGCCGGCCGGGACTGCCGGGGTTTCCCCGCTACGCGCCCAGCCGCTGGCGGCCCCGGGAACACCGCGCCGCGCAGCGTAGGCCGGGGACACCCAGGCCAGGCCCGGCCCGGCCCGCCGCCCCCTGCAAGCAGGAGCTGGGGGCTGGTGCAGCCCCACCCGCGGCCGGAAGGTAAGGGGGGGGCCTGCCGCGGAAGGTGGAGGGGAGCCGGGACAGCTCTCGGTTATGGTAAAGGGGCTCACCACGACCAGAGGACAAGCGGTCAGGGTGCAGCTCCTCAGCCAGAGAAGGGCCTCGTTTCCCCGGGGGGGGTGGTGGGGGTGGCAGGCTTCTTCCCTTACTGCCCCCCACCACTCTGCTTTGGCCGATTAGGCTTCTCCTCTCCCAGCTTCTACCACCCTACTTGGCTTCACCACCTCCTTGTGCCTGGCAGCTTTGTGCGGTGATGATAGGAGCCTGCTGCCCCCATCACCACCCAGCCACCCTCCCTGTGCATGTCCTCGGAGCTTTTTCATGGGATGGGACCCAGCAAGGCTGCATCTCCCCTCTCATCTGCTTCAGCCAGAAAAGGCTTGCCTGCTTCCCTCTTTTTATTTACTTGTTTATATTTATCCTTAATGAAGGCTGGCAGGTCACTGGCCTTGCTGGTGCTTTTTTCCCATGGACAACACGGGAATGCTCAGCACCCTGCCTGCCAGGGTGTCTGGTCCATGTGCTCCATCTCAGCACCCACCAGGCTTTCTGCACAGTGTCCCAGGCATATACGTGTGAATGCCTGTTCCTGGGTAATCTCTGCTTCTGCTGGGCACAGACGCATCAGGTTGGGCATGTTTTTGCTCTAATGAATGAGGCTGTGTGGCTCCTGGACCAGAGCTGGCTCCTGCATGGGCAGTGAGCTCATGTCTGTCTGCCCATAGACAGACATGCCCGCAGTCCAAAGCTCTGTTCCCTCGGCGGGTTGCGGGTCCCCTACCAGAGGGGATGCCTCCATCACACCAGGAAAGCACAAGAGGAAACGGCCTCTCAGTGCCAGGCATCACCTCTGATATTCACTGCTGGGTGAGGTCAGACAGAGATGGGCAGCACTGTAAGACTTGCCATTTTGTGGCCAAGTAACTCCTTTTCTACTGCTTTATTTTCTTTCCCTAAATCTCAAATCCAAAGCACAGGAAAGGGCAAAAGAGAGCAATGTATGTCCTGGTACCTATTATTTTTAAAAAAAAACTACGAAAAACTAGAAACATCATAAAATCTTTAAGAAAAGTTGTGAAATTATTCCCACCTAAGATTTACCTGTTTCTTTTTTAAGAGCAATGCTTCAGTCATGCCTGCTGCTGAAATTAAATGTCATATAGTATTCCCATAAACCTTATCAAGCAGATGGGGCTGATTGGTGACCTCAGGCACTAATACAACAGTTGCAAATAGGGCACAGCATCCCAGACAAATTGACCTTGAATGTCAATTAGCAGGAGGCTTTATCCATGATTTTTTATTGCACACAAGATCTCTCCACTCTGCTGTGCCCCTGTGTTTCCTTTGTGTTGTGCTTGCAGCAAAAGAAAAAGAGCACAAAGCTCCCTTTATTAAAACAAGTTGTTTGTAATTCTGTGGCCAGTGTGATATGTTCCGATAATGTAAAAACTCTATTCAAAAAGGAAATAATGTGTTACCTTGCATTGTTCTCCAAATAACTGAGAGGGAGATAACTTGATAAAAACATTTCTATCACACCCTCTGGTTATGCGTAGTTGTTATGTGTCCAAAAATAGACGGTCCCTGAATGTGCCTGACATCTGTAACATGGAGGTCAGTTCTATGTCATGTGTAGCCTTTTCTGCCACAGCCATTCATCCTTAAAGTTCTCACAGGCTTCTCCTCTGCCTATTTCTTTAATTCACTTACAGTTTTGCATCACTGTACAGGGCAGATGCATGCTTGTAATCAGAGAGAGACAAGCTCATAATCAGAATGTGGACAACAATACTTGTTTGATGCCAGAAAAATAAAATAAGTTCAGAGGTTTGAAATAAGGGAAATTATCACTTTTTTATGGCTCTGGCAAAACTCGATAGCTATCTTCCTTAAGAAATGTATCTACTAAATAATGAATAATGAACTTATATCTCTTTAAACTCTCCACAGAATTGCTTGTCTTATTTTTTCAATGACTTATACTGTTTTGTCTTTCCCAGTATTATTGATATTAAATCAGCTGTGAGGATGCCTTTGCAAAGAGAGTGGCCATGAATTGCACAAAGCCCAGGAGGAGCATCCTGGGGAGGAAGCTGGGAGATCGAGGCCATTCCAGAAGGAACAGGATGCATTTCCTTGTACTTAGCCTTAGGCATAGACATGGCTTACTCCTCTCAGTCAAAAAAGGGAACTTTGGAGGCTTAAACAAACATCCGGATGGCTGCTAATGAGACTGTTCTGTCTCTTCATACATTTCAAAATCTACATGCCATATTTCAGTCTCAGGTCTTCTGGGCATTTGTGTCTAATTAGGCTGGAGGTTCTCCAGTTCAAGATTACCTGTGCTGCTTGGTGCCCAATTTCTTTATATGACTTCGGCAATAAAGCAGGTTACTGTCTGTTTATGTGCAACCAAATTAGGGACAGATGTAAGCATTCTTCTAAGCCCTATTCCTGCTTCCTTAGCTTGAATTGAATTCCACCATCATCTGGTTCTTCCTACCTAAAATGATAAGTGTACAGATTATAACATATTTGTAACTAGGGATACTCTGTCAGACATGAGGCTTTCAAATACTTCGTCTTCTCTTGCCTTTCTTTTTTTTTTTTTTTTTTTTCCAAGGGAGAAACAATACTGCTTCAAGAAAAGCTTCCCAGTTTCAGATAAAATTAATGAAAAAGAGGAAAGGACTCTGAACACAGCAATAAATGTTTTAAGTTTATGTTTTTATAACAGACAAGAGTAGAATGAAGAAAACACAATACATAGCACATGGTGTTTAGCACTATGAAGTAATGTTTTGTTGTTTGAGATGGCTATTTACTACTTCATCAAAAAACAAAACTGTGCATTATAGGAGGAGTATGGAAAGACTGCTATAGCTGTCTCAGTCATCACTGGATAAATAAACCAGATGTTAATCCTCCAGATGTTGCCCACTTTATAAATGCTAAATCACCTCTTAGAATGTTACCCCTGGTTTTATTAGGTAAAGGCTTGAAGTGAAATCCCAATTCCAGTGAACTAATCATCAAAATTGCTGAACAATTGTTTGATCTTGGATGTCAAGAAAGCCGGATACATGTTCAAAGGCAGACATCACCTTAAAAATGTTAAGAAATATGAGTTAAAATGTGATTTATGAACTACTAGGTGGCAGGGATGGAAACCAAATATTAAAATACTCTTCTAAATGAATAAACCAATTTTTCAGAATGATAGCAAATATCTGCAAATCTTCCAGCACTTGGCAGCCTACAGTCTTACATAACTGAATATAGATTTTAAGTGCCTAACTTCAGACACTGGTAGGTGAATATCTTAGATTAACAGCTACAAGGATAACGCACTCCAGAAAACATCAGATTTTCACAATTATAATTTTGGAATCAGAAATACTGCATTTGAAAACAAAATTCTTCATGACCTCATTAGGAAGACCTAAGAATAGCTGTCTTCTGACGTCCAAACTGATGCTTAATATAAGTCTTGGGGATCTTAGCTCAGGTCCCCCTGTGACAGCTCTGTGGAAATGTTCTGATGCTGAAATGATGAGGAACAGTGCATCATAAAAAGTGCCTTCTGCCTATCAGACTTAAAGATTTTTGCTTGTTGATAGTAGTTAATAGAATCAATTTTATTTCTTTGAAGAAAGAATATTACAGCTGAAATACTGATACTTAATTTTTAGATTTAAATCATATGACATCAATAAAGCAGTTCCACATTTTGGAATGCTCTAAAAACATCAGCACCTCATGTTTACAGGACTCAGATCCACAATAAACTCTTTATTTATAACACTGCATATATTATGAAAAACAAAAAAGGCTGTCTGAATGTCAAGTAGTGACAAATGTGTACATCCAACAGAATATTGTGCAACTGCCCTTTTATAATCAACGTTTATACTAAAGGAAATTCCTTCCTTTATGAAGTGCTGAGGCAGCTGGGACAGGTAATCACATCTGAAATGTCTCTGCTTTCATCTCTGAATATGGAAGAGTAACCTGCAAGCTTACTTAAGTAACAGTAAGCTCTACCTGGTGGCAAAAGCAGCCAGAGAGAATTGGTCCTGAATGTTTGAAAGTGGGCACATCTGTCCTGTTGAAGGTCCCATGCTCTTTCCTCTAGCTCTATGAACTATGGGGAGGGACAGTCTTGCAATGACTTTGGAGTCTGCACCTGAAATGGGTGGCATGAGCCTCTGCCTGTTTAGGAATATAGTGGCGCACTTTGATGTACCCTGTGGTTGTTCATTTTCATAGAAAACAGGGACTGCTCAATAATAGAATGTGCCTTCAGAAGAAGCTGCACCACTTTTCATGGGAAAACCAAAACTTTTCAGCTGATAACATTCCAGATGTCAACATAAATCTGCAAGTGTAAACCTTGAAAAGGATACTGATGGTCAGCCGTGAAGGGGGAAACATGGGTATTCTTGTGTCAGAGAGCAACTCAGGAGATCTCAGAAACTACAAAGCTGAGTCCAGCTGGACATTCCAAAATATTTTTTTATGGAAGAGATTCAGAAATATCTTTAGGTATATCAGATATATGTTTCCCAGTGTTGCAAATATAAAGGAGAGGATAAATGCTTTAATAAGGTAGGGAGGCGATAGCCTCATTTATCAAAAAGATAAGAGGAACCCAGATGACAGAATTATTAATATTTTGCAGGAAAAACATATGGTAGGATGAAGTAATATACTGCAGTGGGTTAGTGGCTTTGCCTTTTGGTCTCAAAACACTAACGTGAACTCTGAAAAAGCATTTTGGGAAGAAACATTCTTAGAGACCCAGCCTGGACTTCATGTGATGGTACAAATGAAATGCAAGTGGAGTTTTGGTTTTTGTTTTAGTGTGTATAAAATTGAAGTAGGGCTCTGTGGCTGGGATCATTCTGCTTTTTTTTTTTTCAGCAGTTTCTGAAGCCATTGTAGCTGCAGTTTGGCTGTCATGTTCTTCCTTTAATTGGAAGCTGGCCAAGAGGAATGGTTGGCAAGTCTGGTTTTTGGAAGTCTGGACATTCTCTTGCTGCTTTGGGGCCTCTCTGCAGTATTAATAAACCACGAATAAACTTCCTGGCATTTCTTTAACAACATTATGGTTAAAGAACAATCAGTTTAAGCCTTCAGAGAATAGCTGTTGCAGAATGACAGAAAACACAGTCCACTGACATCTATCAAATAACTCTTTTCTTTGCTAAAGCAAAAAGGCAGGTTGGATCTTTGCACAGCAGAAAGAATAGTCCTGGGACATAGTATAAAAAATAAACTACCACTAATAAATGTAGCCCTTCCATTGTAGAGTCTTACACATACTGGTTAAAAATATCTTTTCCTCACTTGGCACTTCATATGATATTAATTGAATTTTGTATCCTGATCTTCAATTTATGTTTTGTGATAATGTATGCTTTATTTTATCTTGAAAGTGTCTTTCAAGTTGCTGTCTAATGTGTACCTCAGCTGGTGAGGGCCAAGAAAATATGCCTAGATTTATCAGGGATCTACTTAACTTTCCTTGGAAAAGAGGCCGCAGGCAGAATTGCGGAGGATCATTAAAAAGCATGATCTGTAGACACCTGCCATGTAGCAAGTTCTGCAGCATGAGCCAGGAGTCCATCTGGTACATGCTGCCACTCTTTGAGGAGCTGGGTGGCTTGGCCAGTAAGAAGCCTCCATCTGTGCCGTAAGCCTTTGGTCAGCAGCATCTTGCAGGTGAATTTTTCAACAGCAGAGAAGGGAACTCTGGTGGATGAACATAAGGAATTTCCTTGACAGTCTAGTTCCATATGGAGTGTCATGGTAGTTGTAGTGAGCAATACCACAGCTTTGCCTCTCCTACAGTGTATCTCTGGGTGACATGAAAATCACCAATAAGTAGCTAATTAGGCATAAGTGATAATGATTTTATTTTGTTTTCATGTAATGGTTATATTCAGGTCCCCATTCTCACTTGTTTATGAAAATGACTAATTTCATAGTGCTGGAAGCAAGTTTCAAGACAAAAAAGATGGTAAAACATTTTCTTTTTTTCTGTCCAAGAATGTTAAACTTGATGACCAAACAGACAAAGAAAACCTAATGAAGAAGAATTATTACTATGAAAATCCCCAAGTGAGAAGTTAGGGGCGTGAAGGTCTTATAAAATAAAAGTTGAGGACTTCAGGAAATTGCTAAAGCACACACAAATCTCCATCGAAAATAGAATTATGGATGAAATATTTTTCTTGACTTTTTTTTTTTTTTAATTTTATTTTAAAGAATCATGGTAAGAACAAAAGTAGTCTGAATAAAAGAATGGGCCATTGCTGGGTGAAAAAATGTCCATTAGAAATAGAACAAAGTATTCATTGAATTACTTCTCTTCTTCACTTGTCTATTAAAGTCAGGCTGCTGCACCTCTGTTATTGGCGACCATGAAGTATGTAATACCCTCTTCCACCTTTGCTGTGTTGCTCTGCTGCTGTGTGGACTCCTACTGTTAGGCTTCTTCGAACATCTGGACCTGACAACTAATATCCGGAAGTTTTTAAAGAACTCACTGGAGACTTGTGTAGGTTATGAACCTTGAATTTTTCAATATGCTTAGAAACAGTGAGAAATTACAGAGAACTTGGGAATTTATAACCAGTGCTTTTAAAAGGAATCTTCTGGATAATTGCAAGCCTATCAATTTGGCTCTAGTCCTGGAAAAAGGAAAAGAAAATCTCCTACTGGGCTACATTTAAACTTCCTATCATTCTTTAAGTCTAGTCACCCCTGATTTTTGGAAAATAGATTTTATCAACATGACTTTTTATTCCTTTCTTTATTCTCTTGTTTGAGAGATAACAAATACAGTTTGATCAATGCCATCATGTTGGAGTAATATATAATATGCTTCTGTGAGGCATGATTTTTTGATCAAGTAACTAGACTGAAATGAAATCAATGCAATTCTTCTTAAATGGACTAAAAGCTGTCAGGCAGTCTATGAAACATGACTCTAAATGGGGAATCCTCACTGAATATGTGCCTTTCTGTTGGATCTTATAGAACTGGCTATTAGCAGTGACTATTTAGCACTTTATTGATGACTGGTAATAATACCAGTTTTCCACAGGACTATAGGAAATTTAAGAAAGAGGTTAACTATCTGATGCAAATTAGTTTGTCAGTGGATCTCTGCAGGGCTGTGATTACTGAGGTTATATTGAAATTTCTTAATGTTGAAATGGTGTGTGACACAAAGCAAGAGCAACTTCAGCATTACAGCATAGTCATCATGGTTAGCCCAAAGGATCTCAGATGTACAGAAACAGGTTCTGCTCCTCATTCTCAAGAATTGGTACAATTTAGAAGGTTGATCATTAGAAAGTCCAACACATTGAAATACAGCCCTGAGTGTCTGCCCATTTTCTGCTTGTGTTGTTTACTAGTGACAGGGCTCTGGAAGTAATACATCAAAAAGTCTTGCATCTGGAACAGTTAATGCTCACCTGCATGTTTTTCACCTTTTTACTAATTAAAACAAATCCATGAAAAATGCTGATCAGTTGAATCTGAGTATTTCACATAAAATTAATAAAAATTAGTAATTATATGTACCTTCTCTCTATCACTTTTTTCCACTGGAACAATTTATTCTTCCATGCAATAACATTGAAAATAATGAAGCTGGCTTGCTTTGCAGAGGACTTTGAAATGCCATACCCAGATCAGCTGGAAACAGAGCCAGGGCTAGTGTCCGTGAATCCCAAGCTGCTCTTGTATCCACTGGACCGTCCTGATTGATACCACTAAATACACAATTTGGGAAGTACCCAAGTGCAAATGCATAACCAAATTTCAGGTCTTGCTTTAGAAATATACTAACAATATTTTTTAAAGCTGTGATAAGTCCTTTTTAAAAGATTTTTTATGAAACTGTAAACAGAAAATGTGACCCTCCATGCTTGTTCTCAAGAGCAAATTTGTATTTTTTCCTATGACCATAAAAATACTTGGTTTTTTTTTCCTGTTCTAGCTACAGCATTGAAAGACTACCCTGTGTTCATATTCAATTCATGTCTTCAGTTCACCTGTGGTAGCAGCCTACAATGTGCTTAGTCTATATTCTCCCACTGTTGCAGGAACATTTACCAAATGAACTGTTTATAACATCAGTAGAAATATATCTCCTCTTTGAAGACATACCTTAAAATGATCCTTTCTCCACAATTTTTGGCACAAATTGGGTTTCTTGTAAGAGTTGATCATTTCCCAGCAAGCTTAAAATGAACATCCAGTTGCTTTCTTTGGACTTCCCCCCCCCCCCCCCAAGAAAAAAAATTCTGCTGAGCTGTGCCGTTCCATTTCACAGCTGGATTAGGGATGCCTCTGATAAAGAGCTGTCTATTGTTCAAATAGGACTTGGTGTAATGATCTCTTAGTCTTGTGTCCAGGTCTTTAAGTGTTACAGTCTACAAATTACCATCCTTATCTCCTTTTGTCTTGGTCTATCTTGCTGAAAGAATGAATGTGGCTGCCTGAGTTGTATCCAGAACTATCAGTTTCCTCACTGAGAAGACAAAAGGGTTCCTGTTGTATGTGTCTATATTCCAGTGACTTGCTCTCCAGTAGACGTTGCAGACTCATCTGAGACAACTTCTGTTCACCTGACACCTGTGCTCTAAAGATTATGGTTATTAAAGCATCTGTATGAAAGATATTGGCTGCTGAATGACCAGCCTTGGTGGAAAAGAAGTACAAGGAGATCACAGGAACACACTCTCCCTCCCCCCACCCTCCACCCCCACCACCCCCACCAAAATTGCTTGGAAGTTGAAGTTCTGTTCCCACAATTGTATTTAAGAAGTGCTTAAGAATCGTGACAGATTTATGAGTGATTGTAAGCAGCTGAATGAAAACAATAGGCCTGCTATAGCCATGAGACATGGGTGGGACCCAGCACACATGTAACTGAGCTGATCAAGTCTTGCATGGCAGGTAGACTATGTCAGGGCAGACCTCAGGCAGTCCACACTGCAGCATGTTTGAGCTTCAGTTCCAGCTATTCTTCAGCTGATCAAACACTTTATCTGAAGAAATGTGTTAAATAAAATGCATTTTGCATGTTTTTTTTGTGTGTTTTTGTTTTTGTTTTTTAAAGAAGACTGAACTGTGTCTTCCCATGATTCAAATTCATGTCTAAGAACATGCTGGCTGTCTTAGCTTTAACCTCAACCCACTCTCTTAGTTCGGGAGGCATATGTTGTCAGCTCAAGGCTGGCTCAGAGAGGGGTAAATACAGATGGGTCCAAGCGTATGTGTGTTCATATATATGTTTATAGCTAAATGTTGTGTTAACATGTATAAAATTATCTGAGGAAAAGATAATTCCTGGAGAAGTTGTCTAGGACTGAAGGTCTTACGTGGCCAAGGGCAGGAAAGCATACGAAGAGATTAATTTTCTTGGTGCCAAGACCTTATTTCTTAAAAGATGAAGAAAAGATACACAAAGGGAGAAAAGGGATATAAAAAAGTGAAGTGGTGAGATTCTTGATTGTGATGAATGAGGATAGACTGTTAAAAGGGAGAAATTGCTTGTAATTTACTGGCGACTTAAAAATTACAGAGGAAAAGAAATAGTTGTTCTGCACGCTCTGATATCACAAAGGCTCTTTTCCATCTGTAACTAACTAAAAATCTACTGCTGTTTTGTAATTCCATGTAACTGAATCAGAATCAGGGAAATGTTTTGCTTCTTTTTTTTAAATGCAGTTGCCTTTGGGTAGAAAATGTTTCATCTCCTAAACTCTTTAAGTGGTGGTTCTGTGAGTATATTAAGATCTATTCTGCACAAAGGAATACTGTAGTCTGAAATCTGTATTTTGGAATCACATTGTCAGATATATTTCTTTAGAAGACATGACAAGCTAAACTGTTAATTGCATTGAAAAGGCTTTTAGTGTAAAGATTATTATAATATTAAAATACATATAATTTTAAAGGAAATAGCACATTGATGTGTAGAACATTGAGAAGATATTAGTTCTGTAAGAAAATATTTCTAGAAATATATTACTTAGGGCTAAAAAGCTGTTTATATACAAAATCTTTCACATCCACATATATTAAATACAGTGTACTGTCTATAAAAATCTTTTGTGCCTTACTGTTTGATTGGAACACTATACAATGAAAAGTTCTTCTGTGACGGAATTTTGTGTAGTTGACACCCAAATTAAGAAGATACCTAGTAGGGAAGGAATAAAATGCACAAGTTATAAATAAATGGACACTCTGAAGTTAGTATGTGAGGTGGTTTTTATTTCTACAACCGGGAATGCTAATTTCAAAGCAGCTACAAATGATGGAATGAAATAGCAATCATTGTCAATCTTAAAAGGTCTGTGTGACAAAAGGCAGGTGAAAGAAAAGACGAGATCACAAAAGAGATATTTTTGCTAGAAAAAAAGGAGGTTCTCACCAGACTACAAATAAAACCAAAATACAGTGAAGAATGACTGGCATTTAGAAACTTTAAATAGCTGAGGGAATTCCACAGTCCAACAGGTGGGAAAGATTATATCATATTTATCGCATATTAATTTCTATATCAGTCGAGGTACATAGTTTTCAGAAAAAGAGGTGTAATCTGATTATTTGGTAATTCAGACAACCCATTATGACACATAATTTGCAAATGTTCATGACCTAGAACATTTCACTAAGCAGCTGATAGTGTGGAGAACAGTTAAAGCTGTCGGTTCAGCATCCTGCTGTGCAGAGACTGGATTGGTAGAGGTAGCTGCAAAAGAGTAAGACACATCTGCAAGTCTGGCGGCTACTACATTGGCTTGGAATGAAGTCGGTATGTGGAGGGTACAGGATTTTTGTCCTCAGTGCTCTCCAAGGAGATACACACATGGCAAGGATTTGATGAGTATAATTGTTAGACTGCATCTGAGTCCTGCTACACAGGGCCATAATACTTTGTATCTTCAAGTCTCCACGGAGAACTACAAGACAACAGGATTAACTGCCAGAGTGGATTCACTCTATAGTCAGAAACTCTTGTTTACATGATTGGAATAGATAATTGATGGAAGAACAGCTAGCGCATACTTCTGAGGCAGATTAGTTTTGCACTTTTTTGCATTACAGCCTTTGTCATGAGAATGAGTATACTTCATGCCATTTTCAGTTCTTCTTACAATCATTACACTGGAAATGTTATCACTTTTGATTTTTCCAATTTTTGCATTCCTAAGGCTTGATGTAATTATTTTCTCATAATATATTCTCTGTTTCAGTGTCTTTATAAAAAAACAACATTGGTGGAGTTGGTGGGAAATTACATTCTTCCCTGACAGTCTAAAGGTGATATTGTTTAAAAGAATAATTGATTATCTTAAGAAGCCATTTTCATTAAGACCTAGTTTTAATATTGTTTAAGCATAAGAAAAAGGGGCGATAAGGACTTTCCATAGATGCTAAGAAGGGGAGGTGCTGTATGCTCTAGTCTGACTTCCAGCATGAAAGAGATCCAGGTATTCTCGATTTTCTATATTGTAAGAAAGTCATCTAGCTTTGATCTGCCAGGAGCAATTGATGGAGGATCTAATACAAGCTTTCGGAGAGCAATCTGATGACTTCTTATTCTGCTGAAGATGAACAGAATGGAATAAATTTCTATCTGTGGGATGAATTGTCTGTCACAGGCATGCAACCTTCAAAAAATATTTTTAAAATTTTAAATCTTTGGAAAGGAATACTAGCTTTGAAGAAGTATTAACTGGCAGATATCCTCAGGCTTCTGCTGTACTGCACTTCTCATTTCATGAGCTCTCACTATTCAAACTATTTGACTAAAACTACCTAGTTTTAATTTCTAGATTCTGCATTTTTTGCAATCTTTTTGTCTTCTATATTATTCAGTATCAAAATAATGAGCAAGGATGTCTATTTTTGGTGTCTGCATGGTTTGTATGGTGCACAGATTAGCTTCAGTTAGGTCACTCAGCACCTTCATTTCCCACCCCAGTGAGGGTCAGAGGGATTAAAACCAGCACTGAATTCTTAATTGCCTGTAATTGCTAAAAAATATTAATAGCATAAACTTGTACACCAAAGATCAGCAACTTGCTTCTCTTCTGTACCTCAAGTACAGAAGAGTGATAGCAAATTCTAAATATTGTGATAGCAAATTCTAAATATTGTGTCCTTATTGCCCTTGAAATGAAGCTAGATTGTGAGAAAGGCAGCAACAGGCATATAGCTGGTAGGAATGATATTCCTTAAAATTGTGTGTTGGTACATTTGTGTTCCTGGACCTTACTGATATCCCTCCCACTCATGAGGTGTTGCTGAGTTATAGTATCTGCATATAATTTTATCATAAAATTTTATGGACAGAATGTGTTCTCATATATGGTGATGTTACTTTTCCAAATCAGTCTTGTAACAAACTGGCTTATACTTTCATTTTCGTGCCCATTAAAAACAAGCCTTAAAATGACTTAAAATGGGCTGCCCTCTTTTGGAGACAGTGAGACTTTGTTTCAATGTTTTTTAAAAGCAATCCTGAGGAGAAATACCAATATAAACAGAAAGTCCTGAGCAGAGCAAGCCACTGCAGTGCAGAACATAATTCATAGAAAGCATTTGACAACAGCATTTTTGGTGATTCATTCTCCTGACTCATATGGCAGAGAGAACCAGGCATGGGAATAGTGTAATTTTTGCAATAAAAGAATGAGAAATGCAAGGGCACACTTGTTTTGATGACCCTGGAAGTGGTAGCATGTTATTCTGGTTCCTGTTCTGGGTCAAGTTGTGATGGGTGAGGGCGAAGGAAGGAGAGCACAATCATTAAATTTATAACATACAATATAAATTAGTAAAGGGTGTGGGGGAAACGTCTAATCAAGTATGGCTGATATCTTTTTTAATAAGTTTGGCTGGTAAAGGTAATTCCAATTGCTGTAGGGCGTGCAGCATTGTGTGACATCCTAATTATTTTCATAAATTTTTCTGTGAGATGGGGGCAGTTCTGCATGATTGCTTTCACCGTGTTGTGTCTTGTATTTCCATTACCCTGTGACTAACTAGCAATGAAGTCTGTCTGAAGCTTTATGAACTGCTGAGCTGCAATAAGATCTCTCTGCCCCATGAGAACTCTAGTAACTGACACTGTGATTGTTTTTATGGGGATTAGTTTTTCTTATACAGGGGTGCCAATTTGCACCTCCCTTGTCTGCCTGGTTGTGTCTTTTGTGGAGCTTGTTGGATTTCAGTAGCTCAGTGATACTTGCCCCTTTGTCAAATTTAGCTGAAAGCAGCCTGAATGTTTAAAAGTGAGGGGACAAATTGCCAGTGTTCAGGCAATCTTGTTTCTGAAGGAATCCATCTTAAAATGAAGAGTGCAGAATTAGTGTAGGTCTTAGTAAGTGGACTAAAGCTAACCACCTTCAAAAGAAAGACTATGCAGTGCATTCTTCCCTGGGAGGCCTCAGTTTGGGAATTTTTTGAGTTGAATTTGGGTAGGAGGGAAAACTGTGTGCACTGTGCCTGTGATTTGCAAATCTCACACCACATGTGGTCCAGCCAGGTGTGCCTGACAGCCCCAGCCAGGCACATGATAAGTACATACCTAGTGACATGCTGAGCTGGGGACTCTTAAGTATCCCAAAAATAGAAGGGTTCCATTTGTAGGGCAGTAACAGGTACTTTTTTAATCTGGTCAGAAACCTTTTCCCTGTCTGCTGCTGAGGAGACCTTCACTAAAAGGGTAGCCATGTGTGGGATGTAAAAGCTGCTGTGGTAGCAGTGCTAGGGCCTGTGCACTGAGATAGGTCAGAGGTGCTATGTGAGACATTTTCCACTGAGCCCAGACTTTTTCATGCTCTTGGTCCTGCTGTGAATGTACAGTGGTTCCTCTGTGTGCCTGGCTGCCAGTCTGGGCCATCTGCAGATTGCTCACACTGTAGGTGTGACAAGATCTGGCTGAACAATCTGGTGATACAATGGCAGGTGTCCTGCTCTGCCACTGAAAACAGGGACTGGGACAGCCACTCTACGTAGAATTCAAGGCACTGATGGCTTTGCTGGCTACTGCCTCTTTGTGCTGGCCTTCAGGTGATGGCTCATGTTTACTTTTGACCAGTAAAGCATAGAGAGGTCCTAGAGGCCAGGGAGAGTGAAGGGAGATGGGGCAATACAGATTCCTCCACATATTTTGGTGGTGTTTTTTTTTTTTCTTTTGCTGCTGTTCCAATACATTTACATACATTAACTTCATAAATGCATGACTTTCTGTAAACTTTACATTGTCTTTCCTTCAAAGTTGGCTTACCCTGGCCAGGGAGTCTTCCGCAAGACGATATGAGTCACAGAAATTAGCAATATGCTAAGTTAAATACAGTAAATGATTTATCTCCTCTCCCTCTGGTTTGTGTTTTGAAATGTACGCTGCACGGTTTGATAGCTTCCTACCACTGCTGCCAGGCCACCTGTCTCACACTGCATCCAAGTCTTTGTCTCCAAAAATACCACTGCAGCTCAGACAAACATCTTGGCAGCCATGCCAGGGAAGACCTTTAACATTATGATGTCGTATTGCCACAATGGGAGAGAAAGACACATTACATGTCTGACCCAGTGCTTCAGAACCTCAGTGCTGGAAATACCATGCCATGTCTAAAATGCATGTAGGGAGCTGGTCATCCTCTGGAAACAGGCATTGTCTGGCATCATAATAGTTAACATAGTACTACTGGTTTCTGTGGTATAGTCTGATTTCTTTTGGTCGGTGTTTGTTTTTATTTTAATCAGTGATGGAATAAATGTTTTTATTCCTTGCTTTTTCTCTGCTCACTCTTTTTTTTGACTGCTAGAGAAACTATTGTAAGTATGTAATGGCATGTGGTGGCTGCGGACAGACGCTTGAAGTAGGTTAAATGTAAACAGATGATTAAGTGGGTGATCCACTGAGATTTAGATCTACAGAAGCAGTAGGGTTTCCTCAATGCTTTTGTTGCTGTTGGTTTGGTTTATATAGACTTTGCCCATATGTTTCTATACCCACGTAGCTAGTGGCAGCCCAGAAGATGGCAGGGAGCCCGGCACTGGTGACAGGGCTGGATATCCTATCATTGGATAGGACTGTTGGTGCTGAGCATTCGGCTGCCGTGGCTGGATGTTGGAGCTAGGTGATGGCACTGACGCTGGCCCAAGTGAGCTGGCATTGCAGTTGCTGTAGTCCAGCCCAAGATGAGTGCAGACACTCATCTTGTTCTGGGCATCAAAGAGAGAGTGAGAGAGAATGGAGTTGCAGTCACTTGGGGTTTATTTGTTATATAGATGGATGTAACTGAACTTTTTTTCTGCAGAGCAAAAAAACCCAAGCAGGATGCAGCTCCTGCAGTGTCCTTGTCCCTGTCAGTAGCATCCTCTGGTGTTCAGCATTGGGACTTCAGGGATGACACATCCTCACTGCTGGGCTCTGCAGAAGATGCTACTTTGAAACCATCGTGGTGGGCTGCCCAATATCCTCTGGGTCAAGGCCAGTATTGATTGTGAGAGAGATGTGGTGAAGCCACTTGGTAAGTGCACAACATTCAAGAGAATGACGTGAGAGAGGGAAAATGTTTCAAGTTTCTGCCTACGTGCAGGTAGAATAAGGAAGCATGTCTGTTAAAACAAAAGGTCCATGTGGCTTGTTTAGTTTAAAGAAACTTTCCATCCTCCCATTGAAAGAAGCCCTGAAGGTGAAAGGATTGCAGTTGCAAACTTAATATTGTTGGCGCCTGTTTCTACTGAGGTTACATAATTGCTGTTTTCCTGGGAAATGAAATCATGGAAATGAAAAACTGAATTCACCAGAGCATAAGCAGGCCCAACTTTGATTTCAGGCACCTGTCTGTGCCAGTATTTAATTTGGCACAGGAAACATGGCATCAAAATGAATATAAACAAGTAGCACAGGAATAATGGCACAACTGGCATTCAGACACCAAGATGTGAAAACAAACACATCCCTCCCCAGCATGGGAAACTTCAAAGTGTATAGTGTGTGCATGGGATGAGGCTGATGTCAGGAGCAGTCAAGGAGCGTCCTGTGAAGCAGGAATGGTAGGGGGGGCTTGGAAATACACTAGCAGAAACCCAACAACCCACACCTTAAACAAATTGGATGGTGAGAAGGGCAAGCTGCAACCAAATAAGAGAAGCCGTAAGGCTGTAAGGCCTTTCCTCTGTCTCGCCTTAGTAATTATCTCCCGTTTGCAGAGCTTCCATTAATTGGAATGCATTTCCTAATGAAATTAGGCTGGCAGCCAGTATTCAAGTCTTTTTACTGCTAGGGAAAATTTGTTCTTTGAGCAACTTAGCCATTGATTTTTGTTTGTGTTTTCATTCATCATGAGACTGTTACGTGCCAAAAATTCCATGCTCCGTTGTATTGCCTTGGACAGTATGAGTTATTTGATTTATTCCCTTGATACTATGTCTCGAAAACTGAATTTTACAGCAGTGTCCCATTTGTAGTTACTTTGTTTTATGGTTTTCACCTCTCTAGCCCCCATTATTATTTTTTTTGCAAACAGTTGGCCTTCCTTTTAACTACCTGTCTATTAGGACAGCATGAAATTCATGGCAGTGCAAAGGCACTAAGAATCCCAAGGAAAAAAAAAACAATAAAGCTTCAAAAATTGGTTGAAATGATATTTGCATTGTGGGGTTTCTAGATTTAAAAGGATTCTGAAATTTGTGTTCTTTATAGGGAGCACAGAAGCTAGGATATGTCAGTGAAGAAGAGCACATTTTGAAGAGAGGTCTTTGACAAAGCAAAACTGGTGGCAGTTGAGCTGGAAGGGGTCAGAACCCTGTTCAGACCTCAGACAGTCTTTGAACCGTGCTTTGCTTATCTCTTTGAAGAAAGGTGGGAATGGAGATAGCAATTACAGCATTATTTGGAAGTGGTATCTTCTTTGCTTCTTCACACAGGTCAGGACTAGGTATTGCTTATGGGTGTGCAAACAGCCTTGTCTATCTTACTCTGCAGGATACTGTTTGATATATTGGCAGGATCTACATATATACCTGTCCGATAGGCTGAATTACTTTCAGGCATTAATCTTTCTGCTACATCACCACTACATGATATATATCTGTACTGATCATCCTCTGTAACAAATATGAATCTTATAAAATGCATGCAGCCATTTTACAGCAGACTTTAGGTAACTGATCTGCCAGTCTTTCTTACTCACCACATAGGAAGGATAGTGAACAAGGTTGAAGGTTAGACAAAGAGAGAATGGTTTGAGTTACCTCCAGCTCAGAATGATCAAAAATATGAGAATGGCTTTAAAATTACTTTTTGAAAAGCAATATGCTTAGGGTTCATCTTAGTTTCTTTGATGTTTGAGACTTAAATGAATGCACTCAATTTACCTCTACAGATTTGTCTTAAAACTTGCTAGCATAAATGGCTGTGAATTAAATTTTAGTCACCCATCATCTACAGCAAATGGAAGTACAAAATCAGCCTTACAGGACCTGTGACTGAAATCAGGAGAAAGAAGAAAAGCCCCCAAACAGTGGAATTCTGTACTTTTAGGACTTGACTGCGGTTTCTGGAACAGTGGCATTCTTCAACTTACTAAAGCTTCCCCTGCATATGTGTATTAAATTGTATGTATACATGGAAAATCACACAATTGGTGCTGCTTACTTAAACAGATATAATTTTCTTAGCTGTATTTTAATTATTTCTCCTTATGATTCTGGTAGCTTTATTTCCCATCTAGAAAGCAAATAGTGCCGTAGTAGACATCTTCCAGAGACAGGCCGTTACCATGAGATGTTGCACTGAGACATTACGCTGAGAACGCCCTAATACCATGTATATTATGGATGATATATATGAAGAATTTAGTGGTGTTGCCAACACGTATCTATGGTGAGAAAGAAAGTCAGTCAGCTTCCTTTAGCTGCTGGGCTGAGGCTGTGGCCTCAAATAGCATATAAACATACCAGAATAAGATCATGTTTGACTGCTGGAATATTAACTTTTCCCAGCAAAGCATTTATTTGCATTTCATTATTCTTAATAAATGGAGAAAGGACATAGATTTGTGTTTTGTCTGCCTGTCTTCCCACAAGGTGTTCATCTTTTATAAATAAACCAACAAAATAAACCAGAGGACAATGTTTCGACAGGGTGCCTGATTGTGAGAACATAAAGTTGCAGCTAGGAGTATTTCTGTAGGATTTTCATTACCAGGCAGTCCTGGGGAAGAGCAGCTGCTACTTCCCACTGCACAGCAGGGTACACGAATGCCCTAAGGCATCACAGCGAATGGCAGGGGTCTTGTTGGATCATCTTCAGCAAAGGATTGGTCACAAAAGGCTTGGCATCAAACTCAACTTTTCTTTCTGGGGACTGTGTCCTGATGGTGTTATGGCAAGTGCCTCATAGAATCATAGAATAGTTAGGGTTGGAAAGGACCTTAAGATCATCTCCTGCTTTTCCCAACCTGAGAGGTAGGTAGTTAATAGTTGATAATTTGTGTACCTCTTTCTTCATTTTTGGCTTCAGATAACTTTCTTTATTTGAACTTCTTTCCCATTGGCAGTATTTAAGCAAGGGGTGATGCTTGTGTGCTGTGTGAACCCTCCTTTCCATTCTAAATTAGTCTGTATTTTGGGAAAGAATGCTAGAACAGACTCAAAAGGAGAGCAACAGACTCATCTGTGCTGAGGGAGAAAGTGTGATGACAGCACTGGAAGATAGTTCTGGTCTGAATATGAGAGCCTTGTTGAGTAACTGAGACTTGAGACCTGCCCCAGGACACCTACAAAGCATTATCAGTGGCTAGGCTGTTGGTATTGATCAGTGTTGCAGGCAGCAGTTGCAACATACCTATCATTTCTGTGGCCTCTCTAAGCTGACCAAAAAATGTATACTGCATGTGATATTCTTCACTTGTTTGCATGGTACCCAGTACACCTGTGACCTGTGCCAAGTTCCACTCTCCCAAATAGCTTGAGCATCTTCTAGGAACCAGAAGAAAATACCTGAGGAATAAATTTGTCAGTAGGTGGGCCTGGTCATACTTATCTTATAAGCCTAAAAAATGTCATCCTAGGGGAATTCTTTCCAAATCGTTTAGGTTAATGGTGATATAATAGTGTTTTCATTGAAGACATGACATTATATGCAAGAATGTTTTTTTTCTTGAAGACAGTGATTGTCTCCAGACTTCCCCAAGTGGTGGTGATCACTGAAGAAAACAGCAGCTCTTCAGGTAGTACTGAGATCTGTAAGGTCACTGCTGAACTGATTCAAACTACAGTCCCATGATGTCTGTTTTCACTGTAATTGCAGCCTGTGCTGCAATGCATTCTTCCACATGTGTGTGGAAATAGTGTGAAATAGTGTGTCTGAAATAACCACTGTGGCTCACATACAGGGTAGCTGTTTGTTTGAAACTTTACTGATCAATAAGCAGTGAAGGTATTGAATGAACTGAAAGATGAGGTGAGGGCTGAGTTTCATTTTGCATTGAGATGCCCATTCCATTGCTGTGAACTTTGCATATCTGGGGGTTCAGGCTATCCAGAAAATGGCCCCTTTTTATTTTTTTTTTTTTTTTGCTCCAGCGTTTTAAGTTGTAGTAGTTTCAGAACTATGCTTGCTCAGACAGAAGAGTATTTTGCCTTCACAGAATGTATGCATGGATTCACAGATCTGGGGTAGACTCCAGAAGAAGAGTAGCACAGCAATATGGGAAGCCAGAAATACGTTCAGACACGCTTTATGGTTTGTCTGAGTGTCCCCTTTGGGACAAGATGAGAAGGTTTTCTAGGCTTATGTAGACATAGTTTTGGTACTACAGAGCAGAAGGGCTGGGTCTGCTGCCTGTGCTTGTGTGTGTGCATGTACTGTGACAGGGCCTGTAGATACTGTCTTTTAAACCTTGCTATGAGTAAGGAAATACTCCTCAAGGTTTTTCTGCAGTCCTGCAGCAGGTAATTGCTACTCCTGTAAGCGTTCTTTCTCTTCCTGAAAGGAATTGGATGCAGCATCCAGTGTAATGCCATGTTCATTTTGTCCACTGATTTACCTCTTTCTCTACAGAATCACAGAATCAACCAGATTGGAAAAGACCTTTAAGATCATAAAGTCCAACTATTACCTCAGGACTGCCAAGACCACCACTAAACCATGTCACTGAGGGCCTCATCTACGTGGTTTACTTGAACAGTTCCAGGGACAATGATTTCACCACTTCCCTGGGCAGCCTGTTCCAATGCCTAAGCACCCTCTCAGTTAAGAAATTTTTCCTAATATCCAATCTAAACCTCCCCTGGTGCAGCTTGAGGCCGTTACCTCTTGTCCTATCCGTTGTTACCTGGGAGTAGAGACCAACCCCCCCCCTCCACTACAACCTCCTTCCAGGTAGGTGTAGAGAGTGATAAGATCCCCCCTGAGCCTTCTCTTCTCCAGAAGAGAGACAACACAAATACACCACAGTTCCCTCGACTGTTCTTCATCAGATTTGTGCTCCAGACCCTTCACCAGCTTTGTTGCTCTTTTCTGGACCCGCTCCAGTATCTCAATGTCTTTCTTGCAGTGAGGAGCCCAGAACTGAACACAGGATTTGAGGTGCAGCCTCACCGGTACTGAGTACAGAGGGATGATCACTGCCCTGGTCTTGCTGGCCACAGTGTTTCTGGTACAGGCCAGGATGCCATTGGCCTTCTTGGATGCCTGGGCACAAGCTGGCTCATGTTCAGGTTCATTAATCTAGACCCCAGATCCTTTTCCACCAACCAGTTTTCCAGTCATGTTGCATGGGATTGTTGTAGCCCAAATGCAGGACCCGGCACTTTGCCTTGTTGAACTTCATACCACTGGCCTCAGTCCATCAATTCAGCCTGTCCACATCCCCCTGCAGAGCTTTCCTATCCTTCAGCACATCAACATTCCCTGCCAACTTGGTGTCATCTGCAAATTTACTGAGGGTGCACTCAATCCCCTCATCCAGATCATCAATGAAGATACTAAACAATACTAAACAACACTGGCTCTAACACTAAGCCCTAAGGGACACCACTAGTGACCAGTCACCAGCTAGGTGTGATACCATTTAACACCACTGTTTGGGCTTGGCCATCCAGCCAATTTCCACCCCAGGCCATGAGCAGCCAATTTCTTCAGAAGGCTGTGAGAGACAGTGTCAAATGTTTTACTTAAGTCCAAATCGAGTCCACAGCCTTTCCCTCATAAACCAGGCGGGTCACTTTATCACAGAAGTAGATCAGGTTGGTCAACTTGACCTATATCCTCCACCCTCACCATCCTGTTTCTCCAGTGTGGGAAAGCTAAGCCCTTCCAGAGCAGTAGAATCATGACAGAACCTGTAATCAGACAGCAGGTTGTAACTGGCATTTAGATGCTTTCTGCTCGTGTTTTGAAAGGTGGTTCCTCTGGGATTCTGTGAAGATTAAATGTGTCACTGACAGGTTTTTTTTCCCATAGAGGAAGAAGGAGAGGTGGGGCAGGCACAGAGGAGTAGTGCACTGCAGCTTTGTTTCCAATCCAGGCATCAAGGTTTTAGTACCTGTGGAGTAGTGAACAAAACTGAGCAGCATGGTTTTTTCCTATAATTCATTCATATGCAGGCCGTGGAGAGGGAGGGTTGTGTCTCTCAGGTGTGTGCCGTGAACACACCGCAGTAGGAGCTGTGCAGCTTCACTGGTAATTAAGTTGATGTCAGAAGCATCTGTCTTTCCCTGTGCTCAGAAAAGTCATAGGGTAATAAACCAAATTCCTCCCACTCCATTTCCCCAGATAGTACACAGCTATGGGCAGTGATTGCTTTGTGCCCCACTCCTCTCATGCTGAATACTTGTTATTTCATATGCTGGATTACACCTGAGCCTCTTCCCTTTTTCTTTACTGATCCTTCATGAAGTTCAAAGGTCCTGCCTGTTTTTCTGTGGCTGAAAGGAAAGCAATGCTGTCCCACAGACATGCATGGCTTTGATGGGCTGTGTGCAGAGGACTTGGAAGGAGCTGCTCTCATTTTCTCTTCATCATCCTCTCAGCTGGTGAGAGAATGGTACATGCTTGGGAGAATCGTGCAGGCACCTGAGCAAGCTCCACAATACATACTACAGATCTCACCCTGGCATTACATCTGTTGCTGCCAGGAGACCTCCCTGGTGTGAAATGGAAATACATAAGTCTATCCTCAGCAGTGTGCAACTAGGCATCATGGCAGCACAATCAGCAGGTAAACTGCTTATTTGTGAATTATGTTGAGGAATGGTTAATTGGAGGGGTGGCTCTGACACCAAAGCATGTCTTTTGGGGTATCCGGATAGTGGGAATGAGACAGGGGACTGGATGCGGAGTGGTTTCCTTCTGGGGAGAGATGAGCACCTTTCGGGAGAGCTGAGCCATCTCTGCTGGTGTTTCTGAGTTCTTGTGTAATGTTAGTATACCCACTAATCATGCTCTCGCAACTTCAAGCTGATAATTTTTTGTTAGACTAACTTAATGTTCTTTGGATCTGTTTTTAGACAATACAGAGTTCTTGTGGCCATAACTACAGAGCTGTCAGCAAGTTTTTGCTGTCAGCGCAGTAGCAGAGAAAATGTTAAGTAGTCGCAGAAAATGAGGTGCGTGTTATCTCAATTGGGATATCAATAATCAGAGAAAACTTTTGAACTTACATGTCCTGTACTGTGTATGAAGACTACAATAATCCTGTTTTGTCTGAAGTGGTCTTACTGACACAGTGAGCTCTACTGGAAAAGTTAAAGGCAGTATTAGTTTTGCATTCATTATAAAGGGATGTGGCAAATGGGAAGCTGATCCATATGTGAGATGGCAAGTGCTATCTAACTTCTACAGTGGATCAGCTAGAAACTAGAAAATGCAGCATATACTTACACAAAAATTGAATTTTCACAGATGTGCTATTATTCCTTGTTATGACTTTGAAATGTAATATCTCTACTATCATATTTTTAGAAAACACTTGTGAAATTTCATGTGGGGAAAAAAGGGAAATGCTAGAAGTTAGTTTGTAGTCCCTTCCATGTCACAATAGCTTTTGGCCCTAACTTTTTCACTGACTGGCACAGAGAAAAGAGGAATCTGCAGGAAAAGGGTTTGTGGTCCCACCTTACCTTTAGCTCTTCTCAGTTTGGCCTCAGTGTGAAAGATTAAACAGAAAAAGACCATTCACCTTCAATTGCTATAAGAAACAAACCCAGAATTGTTAAACTCATTGTGTCTTATGTTGCATGAAAATCACATGAATTTTGCTGGAGTAGAGGAACAGCAGAGCATTCTCCCCTCAGATATGGAGTATAAAATTTACCTGAGCACTAGTAAGAAACTGGTCTCAGTAGACAGGGAAATGCCATTTTGCTGACCTTGTCCAATATGATTTTATCGATGTATTGTCTGCTTTCTCTTCAAGTGTGCTGAGCTGGTTTTAAACCGTCACTTGAGATTATGCAGTTTCCTACAGTGGGACTTCTTGCTGTCTGAGAAGAGTGTACCTTTTCTGTACCTACCTGCAGTCATCTCTTTGGTTCACTGGAGAGGGATGGACATACTCCCAGTGGACTGCCAGATAGGGAAATATGCATCAGGGCTCTGTCATTGTGTAGGTACAGACAAGTCGTGGGATATGATGATTTGACCCACCATAACGCTGCTCCTCAGTGCATGGTGCACTGCTTCCTCTGCATGCTGGACAGGGAAAACCAACACACCCTGTGGCTCAACGGCGATCCCAGGGACAGTGACAGGTCCCCACCTATGTGGTGGATGTGGAGTCCCTTCTCTGCACTGGGTCTCACTGATAGCAGCAACCTAATAGCAAAGCCAGATGATGTCCCACTGCTGTGTGCCAGCTCCACTCTCTGGAACAGTTTTGGTTGCTTCCTGGGCTTCAAAAGCTGACCTTTGCTCACAGACTTCTATAAAGACCACAAACCTTGGCCTTTGTTCAAACCTCAGTCTAAAACTATAGCTGAATGTCTTTTAATAATCTTGAAACTGAGGGCAATGTGCATCAGCTCTTCTCTTAGGACTCATCTGTTTGTTAAATATAAGGGGAGGAAAAGAAAATCAAAGTTTGATTTAACTTTATCAGTACACTAATATATGTATTTTGCACAATGGCCAAGACAAAATCAGCAGCACAACTGATTTCTATGTTTGTTTTTTATTTGGATTTTGAAAGGATCCTGAAACAAAAAAAGCAAATCTACTGATTAAAATTCCTCTTGGTTGAATGTTACATTGACCTCACTTTTAGTAATAATATTGAATCATCCACAATTTTGGTCAGAATTTGGCCAGGATTGTATTGACTAATGTTTTCTATTCTACATATATGTCTCCATTGTCTGGAATTGTCTGAAGAATGTTGTCTTTGGTGAAATGAGTTTTTTAATAATTGGTTTGGGGAAAAAGTACTTTTTCTGTGAATTCAGACTTTTTACTTTATTGGCAATAAAAATGCAATTTTCCCTTGCTGATGCTGTCTATGCAATATACTTTTACAGTGCTGTAAATGTCCTGTTCTGAATACTCTGGGGAAATTGTGACATACTTATTCAGAAGCCTGTGGGACTTGAAAATCTGTTTTCTGTTTTGTTATGTTTTGTTTATGTGTTTCCTCTATTTAAATTTATGCTGAAGGTGGGTTGCAAACCAAGCTCTTTATACAAACCAGTTACAATGCAGGAAATTGTTTTTTCTAGCCAATGCTCCCTCACCCGGTGGAAGTCTGAGACTTAGGTCAACTCAACTCCAGATGCCTTTGAAACATGGGTCAAAAATCTGCACTGTAGTATTGCTATCTCCTTTGGCACATTAGAGTGTAATTTTCAAGGTAGCCTAGATATATATAATTCCTTATTTCTCACTGTACCTCTGGCATTACAGAACAGCCTTTTCTCTGCTGCTGCTTAGAAACCAAACCATGTAATTTATTTGTATTTTCTGTTCCAGTTATACAGCCCTCTATCTATCTTCTAGTTTAGGTCCAAGTTGCTTGCTTCCTGAGCTATTTTGTTTTTGCTGTCCTCCCAGGGGTTCTTTGCTGCATTTCCTACAGAAGCAGAAGAGTGGAAAAACCTCTAATCCAGAAAAGCTGTCTTCTTTTCTCTAGTTGAACTAAGATTTTAATGAAAGGTCTTGAACACAATGAGCTTTTGGACCACTTTCCAGCAACATGAAAAGAATTTCTACTTTGGTCTTTTGTATAGTCTTCTATTTGCCCTCTGTCTACTTTCCTTCCTACTTCTCCCCTGAGAAGCTGGGTTAAATTGTGTCCTAATACTTTTGAGAGAATTTCCAAGTCACGGAAGTATATATTCTTGCTGAAAGGATCTATTTCTTTATTCTGAATCCTTGGCTTGGCATTGCCAGATTACCATATGGAACAAGTTCTAATAATCAGCCAAGATATAAATAAATTCAGTGAGAACATTAACCGCAAAAACCCCCAAAGAAATCCCTAATCTTCCAAACAGCCTGTCAGGCACCATGCTCTTTCCAATGGGGGAAAGAAAAGTAGGTAGAAAGAACAAATATCTGCAATTAAAATGATAGCTTTCAAATTTATATATGAGATAAACTCTGTCAGAATGTATTTCCCCCCACCTCTCTGAAATTGCGTCCTGTAGTTTCTTACTTTGGCTGTCCCACTGTCCATAGGACCAACTGTACAAGACCTTAAGGAGCACTTTGAAAATCCAGCCTACTTGTTGGGTGGCACTGCTTGTGTTTTCTGTGCACTGGGTTGTGATTCCTCATTTCATACATCACTGACAAACTGGACTGGTTCCAGAAAGCCACATAGTATCATACCTAAACGTGCATGCATATAGCAATAAATTTTTCATTGTTCAAAATTTTGGGAACATGGGGTTCATATGATGATATACACAGACATTTTTTTTTATTTTTTACTGCCTCTCTTGAGCCAAAGAGTGAATAATGCTTGACACTACATTCCAGTGACTAGTCTGTGTTATCTGTGTGCACTATGAAAAAGTTTTATTCAAAGATAGCAGAATTAGAGCTGGAAAGCTATCTTTGATTTAAAACCAAAACTCTTCAGTCTTCCAATACATCTTGACCTGATTCTAGCTCTATGGCTTGAAGGTCTGCATGAGGGGGCTCCACCTGTGCTGCAGCAGCAACATTCTGAAAGGCTTTTCTTGTGCTTCTTTGAGTGGAAAGTAAGGATTACTCTGAATCCTCTGAGAATTGATATGATGTGTGAGATTCCACAGCAGAGTTACACCATCCTAAACCACTTCTCAGCAACCATCATTATGAAGTGGATAAAACCCAGTTTGTGATTAATAGTGGTACATAAGTTGCAGGGTCAAGCTTACCTGTTCTCTAGTGAGGCTGCTGCCAGTGATTCTTGGGGAAGGTGAAGGCTGCCAAAAAGTAACACATGAATGAACAGTTCAGAGGCCCAGCAGTTCACAGCAAAACACAGCTTTCTGTCCAGACAGCAGCAAGTTCAAAATAGCTGGTTCACATTGCCACACATCATGGCACAAGTCCTGAGGTTTTCTGGTGCTTCCAACAGGGTTTTTGTTTGAGTAAGTGTTTGTAATTTTCATCATTTCTGGAAAAAATATCTGTGTTACTGGAAAGAAATCTAGCTGAAAGCAGGACCCTGGGCTTTTTTCCCCCCATTAGGCTAATACAAAGCTGCTGCTGCTGCATCTTCCTCTGAGTGACCTCAGCACAACACCCTTGGAAATGAGAATGACTCATCTTGATGGGGGTCTTCCTGTTGGGATATTGGAAATAAACACAGTTACTGCAGGGGACTTAAAGTACAGTAATTTGGATGATGAAACTTGAGGCATTGCTGGGCGGGGAGAGGCTGCAATCAGAAAGCTGTCAGAGGCAGCAGAGAAGCCCTGGGGGAAAAGATGAGCAGAGTAATAAGATATGTCCAGAATGTTTTGCTGTTAACTTAAAATATTGTGGAAATAGAATATTGGCTCTCAGTTAAATCATGCAGAGACTTGGAAAAGGACTTTGAGAAACGCACAGGCATTGTTCAGGATTGCTACAACAACTATGCCAAATGCTGAAGCTTTGTAAAAGTCCATGACAACCCTACGGCAGTAAACACCATCCATAGCTCACTCTACCCATTGTGTACAATAGCTCTATGCTTTAGGTGTGGTTGACAGCACATAGCAGGACTGCTCTCAACAGTCAGTCCTAACTTCTTGTATTAAAACCTCATCTCTTCCCTTCCTTTGCCCTGTTGAGACAGAAGTGAATCCTTATGAATTTCGTTATGGAGATATATACCAGGTAGCTCATGTGAGGCAGATCTGTGCTCATATAATGCTTATTTAGTCATTATTTAAGGATTTTAAATATGTTCATATGAGCTTCTGCATATTCAGGTTCATTAGATGAAAGGCAGATAACATATTTGTCCATGTTTTTTTCTTTAATTTTATCTATATATATCCATTATTTCGTTAAAAGGTTGAGGCATCTCCTGAGCAATATTTCATTGTCATCCACTGAAACATCTATTACCGCTGTTAAAATTTTAAGCAGCACCCAACCAAAAAGTTACACAGTGCTGTTGGTTGGTTGGGGAAACTATGACTTTACAAAGAAACATTTTTGATTACCAGAGAAGTCTATTATGTGAAACTCTCCTCAGCCTGATGCCTTGTCCTGCTCTTCTATCTTTCAGTTTTTGCAGCAACTACTGTTCCCCATTTGCCTGCCTCACCCTCTCTGTGCACTCTGAGCTTCCAAATTGTGTTTAGGGAGGCACAGAGTGTGTATGACAGTACACATGGCAGTAGGCTGTTCTGTATCACCAGAACAAGCTCTCCAACTTGACCTTGTGGGGAAAATCTTCACAGAAGGTGCAAATAGTAAACTGCTTCATTTTGTTGTTTTTTTTTTTTTTTTTTCCTCAGTATGGGAACATAAAATCCTAGACTGGTTTCTTGACTACTGGAGGCTGACTTCTGGATATTGAACCATAAGGAAACAGCACGATTCACACCCTGGGAAAATGTTTTCTCAGTACATTGTAAAACACACTCCTAAATCATGACACCAGGCCTGCTGAAGGTATGCGATAGCTGCAAAGTTGTTAAGTAAAATCAAATTAGATTGTTTTATAAACAGTCTTCATCTATGACTACTGGTGTCCTCCTTAGTTCTCTAGTCCTCCTGATTGTACTAGAAGAAACTTGAGGCAGATGTGTATGGTGGGGAGTGCTGCCATTTCCCAGCAGGATGCCTCTGTTCAGCCTATTGTTCAGTCTCATCAGGCAGTACTTTGAGGAGCTGACTGGTAACAAAGGGTGTGAAAATCTGGAATTGAAGAGAAAATGCTTAAGGTTCACAATTTATAAAACCAATGTACAAGTTAGTGCTGAGTATGAAACAAACTTGTGCTGTAACACTAGGACCTTGTCTGTCTGTGGATGGGAAAGGAGTGCTGTGATGCAGTAAACTCCACAAAAATCAAGCTGAATGTCCAGTGTGCTGCATGCCAGGACTGAAAGTGCTGTTTGTGCTGTTAATATATGCATAATATAATGAGTATCATTGCTATCATTAATTGTTTTCATTATAATTAATGGAGCTACAGTATAAGCGTATTGAAAAATAAGAGTTAAATAAAGAAAAGCATAGGGATTACACAATCATTGTATCTCATCAAAGCTCACTGCCATGGAACTCTAACTGTCCCACAACAGAAAAAACCATAATGTCAGTCAGAACGTGTAGTTACATGGCCACGAAGTTAAATATGGCTGAATGATCATATACTAATCACAGAATCTCAGAATGACTGAGGAAACTGAGACATCACTCATAAAAAGTTTGCCAACTTGACAAGTAAAAGATGTAAGCGATGCTTAATAGCCCCCCAACAGTTTATTTAGATTAGATTTTACAACTTTTTTATCTCATGTAAATACACAAGGATACATATCTCACTCACAGTTCTGTTTGTGTCTAAAAAAGGGTTTCTAGCTCTTTTTCTCTGTAAATGATCCTGCATCTTGCTTTTATTAAACAAAAATGCACCCTATCACACAAGTTGGATGCTTATAATGCAGCATTATTTATGAAGTCTTATTTCTTAAACACTTCATAGGTGATTCTATTTGAAATCGACCTCACTGTAACTTGTGTTGTAGTCATTCAGCATTATCTTACAGTGTGGAATTCAACTTTACATTAATCAGAAATTCTGAGGAGAAAACATTTGTAAGAATGCAATTTCATATCATGTCTGGATTGATTGGGGGGATGAGTTTCTTCATGGAAAAATCTTTGAGAGCTTGTATAACACAAGCTTCCTTTCTCTCTGGCATAATTAATTTTATGGCAAGATGTGAAAGAAGCATTTCATTTAGTGTGCTCAGAAATATTGAATTTTTAAGCTTTTGCAATCGCTGAAACTTGAAAAAGCTGCCTAGAAAGACCTGCTCAAAACTTCAGTTTAAATTTACTTCAAAGTAAGTGAAAATTTGACTAATAATGTTCCATCCTAGTTCAAAGGCAAAAATTTAGTTTAACTTCCTTTAGAGCAGTATTGAGAATTTCTTGTATTTTCAGTCATCATTTACAGCAGGGACATTTTCAGTTGTCTTCTTCAAAGAGAGGAAAAGAGAAATAGTGTTGTAGTACAAGATATTTTTCTCTCAGGTGTAGGCGCTATATAGGCCATTAAGAGAAAACACTGCACATGGAAAATGAATGGATCTGAAGAAGCGAAAGGAGCTCAACAGCAGTGTTGTGTCTCCAAATCCCTTCCAACTCATTCATCTAGTGCAGCTTTAAGATCAGTAGCACATTGGATAATTGGTACTGGCAGCTGACTGGCATTTCTGTGCCTACATCTTCCTGATTCTCTCCAACTGTTGCATCCCAGGAGGGCTAGGAGAACAACACAGGAAGGGGTTAAAATAATCAGGTTTTTATAGAAAATACTAATTTTAATTTTGGCTATCTAAAAGAAAAAAAACCCCACCCCTAAATGAAGACCTATTTTTCTCTGTTTTTATTGAAGCAGTATGTAGCGGATGACCTGATTTCAGATGTCTTGAATTAAATATTGAAGCACCTTTGCTACAGGCACTGTGGGCTCTACCTGCCCCGTTACTTTGTTCTCACAATATAAATCACTGAAATGAAGACGATGCATGGACCCTTTGGGGTCTTGGGCTTTGAGCACCATTTAAACACTCTGTCCATTTCATCAGTATGACACTGGACCGGCTGTAAGCAGAAGCAAGTGTTTTGTTACCCAGATTTGTATGGTTTTAAGGTTTTTTTGTTTTGTTTTGTTTTTTTCTCTAAATCATAATGGCAGTATGTACTGTCATTTTTAACGTCTACAGAGAAATGAAGATCAACTGCAGTAATAGTTACTGAGTTCATGCGGTATGTAGTATGTGGTTCCAAAGCAAAAGGTTGGAGGACATAATTATTGTTGCTTGCTAAACTCAAATGAGAAACAGGAAAGTCTCCCAAATAGCTAAGGTGAAATTGGTAGGGATAGTAGCAAAGAACAGACGCTTGTGCTACTGGTCCTGATCTTCCTCTGATAGAGGAGAAATTGGTCTTTTGGTTGGTTTATCTAGTGAATGTAATGGTACACGTGCTTTAAATCTGTTGTGCAAATGTTGCCACAATGGAAAATAGTAAGTTACGTTTTATACCTTGACCTTTATATATTGTTTATATAAACAAATGAAAAGAACATTTAAATATTTTTTCCATATCTATCTTTGAGTTATATGGAAAGAAGGAAAGAAAGTACTAAAATATCAAAATGAGAAAGGCTGCTAGTTTTAAACAAGAAAAGTTATTTGCAAAAGTATAACTTTCCACTAGAATTTCTTTAAATAAAGCAAATTAAACCTCTAAATACATGAAAGTTTGAAGCGAAGCAGTACCAATAGTGTCATCCAATTAATTTTGAGTAAAAAAGTTTGCCAAAACTTCTTTTCAACTTTCCTTTGAACTTTTAGTTGCCATTCCAAGCCTAATGGAGGGGGGAAGAGGAAAAAGGCAAAAGCGGGACTTCTGAAAATTTCTGCTGTGTTTTTCAAGAGTCTCTCCTCAGAATGGGTGGGATTCATTTTGGCAAACTTTACTACAGCTTGGAGGTGCCTACCTCTGACTATTCTAGGCTCCCTGTATGATCCACGGAGAAAAGTAGGCTCTTGTAAGGCATGACTCATGTTATCTATTTCAAACACCTACTCTCAGATAAGATGTCCATATAGGAGCCAAGGGTGTCTGGCTCAGCTGTATATGTCTACACTTGGCCAGATGAATCTTACCCAGTATGTCTATGCTGCAGACTGCCAAGGAATGAGATAAATTTAGCTGCATGGAGCTCAGTGCTGTCACAGTGGAATTTTTAAAAGCTAGCTCAGGTATTTCTGACTCCACAATGTAGTTTTCCATAAGACAGTCTCTACCTGAGATATCAGAGGCTCTCTGAATTCGGGCTCTTGTTTTCCACAGCTGCCATTCCTAACTGGGCATTGTGGTACATAGCCATCGTGCGCTCAACAAACTCTGGAAACCATTCCATATGCAGTGCGGGACTAAGGAAACCAGGTGATACCTATATATATATATATATGGTGAAGAAATATCCAGTAGGAGTTAACATATGATGTGACTTCTGTACTGTTGAAACTTCTGCTGGGGTGCAAGTGCAGTGTACTGTTGATATTTTAAATGCTTCTGAAATCCTTCCAGTACAGTTCAGGGTCTGGACATGCTGCCTGTCAGTAGAAGTGAAGAATCTCAATCTTTTTATTTTCCCAAAGAGAAGATTAGCACATTACTTTATCAGGGTTTAGGAGTTGCTGCACAGAGACATTTCTGATACAGGATGACAATTTAATCTAGTGAATGAAAGTGTGATGCTACTCAATCTCTAAAGTAAAACCAGATTAATTCAGGCTACAAAAAGAAGCACATTTTTACAGAAAAGGCTAAATAACTGTTGGAATAACTTTATCTAGGAGTTTTATAGATTCTTCTTTGCCTTGAAAATCCTTTTTAATCTAGATATGATACAGCACAATGAACTCTTACTGCTTTAATGAAAGAATTAAACGGTGAAATGTTACAGCCAACGAAGTAGGACTCTGAAAATACCCATTCTGGCCTAAAAAGCTGTTGAATGAGTTGAACACAGCACTGGATCCCAACTAACACAGTCCTGGGAAATCTGCATTTCAGGAAGGGCTCTGCAGCCTTTTGCATTTCCAGTACGATAACTATCAATCACCTGGTCCTATCTTCCTCACCTTTAATAAGGTTTCTGAGCTGAAAATGTGCTCAGTAAACTAGCTTTCTATGAGATGGACTTGTTATGTAGAAACATGGATAAGGGAACTGTAAAAGCAGAGCATACTGGAGCTGAAGGTCATGACTGAGGTCTGTCAGAGGGAGGTTCTACATCCTTCATCGTGGGCTTAGTTTTGATGTGTTTTATGACAAATTCTCATAGTGGAAGAAATCTGAATTCTTTCTTTGCACTACTTGCTGGAAGATGATCTGTTGATAGCTAAAATTATAGGATATGAATTTTTGTCAAAACTGTGTTACTAAATGATATGTACATCTCCTTCCCTCCTTCCCAAAGCTTCCCTCTGTATCTTCAGTGCCAGTGCCCATGTGAATTTGTCTCTCTTTCCCTCTCTTTCTTGCTCAGACTTTATTGAGGCCACACCTGATTTCTTATCCCATCAGTTAAATATGTTTTTCCTTTGAATATTTTTGGCTTAGGCGTAACTACAGTGTTTCTATTAAAAAACACAGAATGCAATTCCATATGGTCTGCTTTGTTTTGTAGGTGTCCCCGTTTATGGTATGTTCTTCTCCCTTCTTTGGTGAGAGCATGCAAAGCACACATCTGAAATGAACTGTGAAAGATTCCTACTGTTACCAAGAGGCTAAAAAATGGAATACATCTTGGAAGATGTATTGCAGCCAGTGTGCACAACCCCTAGAGAAACGTGGAAGCACTGATTGTATCAACTAGCTTCTGAAACTGAAATATATTTTAGAGTGGAAACATATTTTGTTTTTTGCACAATTGGGCTTTCTACTTTGTAATCAAATAATTTCTATTTTGCAATTAAAAAAGCAGCTTCACAGAAAGCAGAAGCAGATTAAAGAAATGTTGCATTTTATGGAAGAAAAAACCTTGTCGTAGTTAAGATTTAAATTTTATCACTGATCCCATCCATTTGTCTTGGACAGTATGGTGATATCAGTCATCCAAAGCTGTAGCAGTGCTCTGATCTGTGTGAGTGAGAGGTTTTGAAAAAACTTCTCATTGAGAAATCAGTCCTTTTGCATAAAGGCTTTCAGATGACAATGCATCTTACAGCTATGTCTTAAGGAAGGACTGCTTCTGCATGGGAGAGAAGGTACCACTTTTTCTCTTCTACTTCCTTTCCAGGCCCACTCACTCTGTGTGTTCCTGGTTGTCTTGGTCTGTTCCAGTCTATCACACCTCCTGGCTGCTTGAGGGCAAGCCAAGGTTTCAGTTCACTTCCTGCCTGCTTCTGAGGAGTGAGGAGGTGAATAAATTCTTACCTAAGATCCTTTTCTTATAGTATCTTTTCCTAGGGGTCCTCTTTTTCCTTGCCAAAGTTCCTTTTGATCTACCTCTTCCAGCCAAAACATTCATGAAATGTTCATGACCCCTCACAATGCTCTTACTCCTTGTTGTCAGCTTTGAGAAAGACATTGATGCTGATAACTGAAATCTGCTGTGATGTTGCTGTGGTATGAATAACACTAGAGCTTGAGCTTTGGAGTGGTTTTCTAGTAGAGAAGGGCTTACATTTCTACACTTTATAGTCTAATATTAACAAATCATTTAAAATAACAATGTGCAATTGAGAATAAAATCAGGAGATGTCGTGTGTTCTTTTTATAATCATATATAGCAATTTCATTGGGGATATGCATGAAGTAAGAGGATAGATTAAGGCATCCAGTGTGGTAAGAAAACAAACTTCCCAGCATCTGTAGGTTTTCAGCTCTTGAATTAAACATATACTGTATATTTTACATTGCACTAAAAAATGTAATGGCTGCACATTAGCTTTGGTGAGTGATGAAAATTTCACCATTAAATGCCATCTTTGCATTTAGATTTGTAACTATTTGTTCTTTCAAAATATAACTGCATTTTTACTCCTGCTTGCTATATAGAACCAGTTTGGATTTAGGAGTTTAGCTTGTCCTCTCAGCTTGCATATTATTAGCAAATATTGCTAGTAAAATAGGAGTCATCTACCCTTAGTTTAATGTCTAAGCCTAAGTCAGAATCCCCCTATTTGTAGGCAATGCGGTGAGTAGACAACTCCAGAGGGGGATGCCTCTCATGCTAAGTCAGCTCAGATAAGGCAGATTAATTGCACTTTACAGGTTCTTTTTTAAATTATCAGCTAGAAAAAAAAGGACTGGACTAGGCTTAGATCTTTCTTTGTTTCCTTCTTTGTCTTTGTTAGGCACCCCAAGTAAAGAGGATAAACCTATATTTTGTCATGGATCAATGGAACAGCTTACAGGTCATGTTAATTTTTATAAGATAAGGTTAATTTGTACCATTTCAACTCTTTGTGGTAATATGCTTGTTTTGCAAAAGAAGTTGTTCGGGGAAGGGAAAGAAGAGGAGCAAAACCTTGAAGTGACCTAATGCAGTGTTTTCTGTTTTGTTTGGGTACTCCTCACAGTAGCAGGAGCACTCATTTAGACATAGAAGAGGGTCCAGCAGTGGGTCATCAAGATGCTCAGAGGCCACCAGCACCTGAACTACAGTTAGAGGCTGAGGGAATCAGTGGAGAAGTTGAAGGGTGAGTATAGTATATAGTAGTGTGTACCTATTCGAAGAACAGTTATGGAGATGACAGAGCCAAAGTCGTCTTGGTAGAGGCAAGGAATATGTCAAGGGATAAATGGCCACACTGAGGCTTGGAGGGCTCAGACTAGGTGTGAGGAGAAGCCATGTCACTGCGAGGGTGGTAGAGCACTGGTATAGGTTTCCTGGAGAGGTGTTACAATCTCTGTCCTTTGGGTTGTTCAAGACTGAGCTAGCCAAAGCCATGGCAGAGCTGATCTGGTGCTGACAACCCCCCTGCTTTGAGCAAGAGGCTAGCCTGGGTGACTGTAAGAAGTACCTTTCAACCAGCATCCCCAAGACTTGCTTCTTTTAACTCTAAGGAAACCAATCTCTTCCTATGCAGCTCTGTTGTCAAAATCTGGAGCCTAACCCTGTTTCCTTCTCCCAGCCTCACTGTACTTCTAACCCCAATAACTGTAGGCAGGTGTGTGCAGCAGGTCCTGCCAAAGCATCTGTGCAGTATGGGGCAGTGCTGCTACTGCTCCCAGCTAACTTACAAATTGTTCCTAATATCAATATATCATTCCACTTAGGCCACTGCCCTGTGACAGTTGGGTTCAAATCCCTGCTGTGCTCAATACTGAGGTGCCTGAAATTAGATTTCTTGTATGTAATGTGGGTGTGCTTTAATGATTGGACTATTATTGTCTTTTCTGGGAAAAAATCAGAAACAAATAGACATTAAAGGCATTCTGAGGATCCCAGTTTTGCCCAGCTGGGAAGCTGGTTTATAGTATGGGGACAGCTAATACTTTCTTATTAGTATTAGCTAATACTGGTAAGATGCTTAGCTCTAGATGCAAACTGTGATTGATTGCAGAATCTTAATTTCCTGTTGGAGTACTGAAACTAGACAGTGCCCCTTTAAAAAAAATAAAAATGCTGCCTTGCAAACCCTAGTTATTTTGAAACAGTAACTACTTTTAAACTTGGAGAATATGGGGGGAAAATTAAGGAATGGTGTGAAATATGGAACTGGAAAGTTCTATTTTAGCATTGCTCTTCAGCATGAAAGGGCACCTTAAAATCTTCCATAGCTTGCATGAAGTCATCTGATATTTTCTTCTGTCTCATTAATCCCAACCTATTTTAGATGATATAAACAAATGCCACTTCTTTTTAATGTTATCACTTCAATCCCTCTTCACCTTGAGTTCACTCCAGGAAATAATATTTGTCTCTATTGAAAAGACTGTAGAATGAGCACAGCTTTTTGATAGTATAATTTTTTTTGTTATTATTAGTATTTTTACTAGTGGTATCATCTCTCTTGATTTCTAGGATAAGCATAGTACAATGTATATTTTTAAATACGAATTTATTGCAGCTTGAAAAAATGGACAACTTTACTGAAAGAAATCTTGAGCCTTTTTCTTCAGCAGTCCATCAACCTTGTAGACTGTTCTGTTTTTTTTTTCTTTGCTCTCTGAGAAGTTATTTTTATATTTGGTCTATTTTAAACTGCATTTTTTTTTTATTTTATTGATCTATCCAGTAACTATAGACCTTGCAGATCCCTAGCCTTGTGCTGTGGTACTGAATGAACATTATGTTTTGTTTCCAGCAAATAAAACCAGTAAAAATTTATGTACCCGAAAGGCAAATAGGAATCTTGCATTGTCTATGTGTGCTTAAAACGTAAGAATACTGAAAGTTTTCTTCTTCAGTTAATTTTTCTGAGCTTCCTCAATGCAGTCTCACAGTAATCTGTCTCTGTCACACATACTTTCTTATCTCTCTTTGTAACTATCCCCCTTGTATGGGATCATTCAGGCTTCAGAAAGAGACAACAAGAAGCAGAGGTGGGAGTTTTTTTCCTTTTGAAATGTCTGGAAGGATGTATTGGAAGAAGGTGAAGGAAGCCAGAGCCCTCCCTGGAGGACACCAGGCTGGAGGAATGGTTGATGATAGGCTGGAGGCAGTGCTGATATTCAGAGGCACCCTGCAGGCTGGCCAAAATGGCAAAGTCCAGCAGCACCTGGGATGGAATAACCCCATGGGGCTGCACAAGCTCCTCCTTTCATAAGAGGAGTGTAGGTCCTCTTGGACAGTACAGCAGTGTCACTGTCACCCCAAACAAGGCTCATAAGACTTCATTTGGAGTCCTGTGCCTGTGGGCACTCAAAACCAGCTGGAGGTATGTTCCAGATAGACAGTTGTATAAACTCCATGCTTTAACACAGCATCATGGATATGAGTGATACCTTTTATGTGTGCAGTATGGCGGGGGCATGCTCATAAACCACAGGGTTCCTTAGTGGTCGTTATAGAAAAATAACAGAGGAGGCAAGACAACAAGCTATGAAAGATGAGCAGAGGGGGTAAGTTCTAGTTGTTTTGGTTTTAAAGCAGCTTTTCAACAGCAGCCTGACTTCTACAGCTCACATATGTAAGGGGTGATGCAGTAAGGAGATTTCTTTTAAAAGGGAAGGGAATACTGGAGACACGAAATGCTAGGAGGCAGTTGAGGTCTGGGGTTCAGATCAGGCTGATTTTCCCCAGAGGTCTTGATTTTTCTCTTTGAACTATAGATGCCATATAGGACAACAGCTTCTGAATGGGATGTCACATCTATGTTTAAGAAGCTAGGCAAGATGAATCTGGGTGAGTTCTGGGCTGAGTTTTGTCAGCAATATTGCAATCAGGATTAAAGCTCCAGAGAGTTTACATTTGCATTTCACTCTGTTCTCAACAGCACCCTTTTGGCACAGCCTGGATTTCAATCTGACTCACCACTACACTTTTAAATGTCAACCTTCAAGTTGTTACATCACATCCCTAACTCTTAAGCAAGGAAGCTAATTTATTTTAAATAATTAAGCTTCAAATTTAGCCTTCCCCTCCTCTTAAAAAGAATGCAGCAGTCTGAAAAAAGCTGGGTTTGTACCAGTTGATAGTGACAAGTGCATAGTCTGTATGTACTGAAGAGAGCCTCAGTAGCAGTAGCAAAGGTTATTCATCAAACACACAAGATGAGACCAGATTTGCATATGAAAATAAGTGGAGGATGTGAAGGCATCTACCTCAGCTATCAGCTACACCAGATGTTTGAGATCAATGTTTCTGAGCCGTATCCTTACCTGACTGGCACACTCTGACAGATCTGCATTGAAGTCCTGTCTTACTTGTCCCTTGCTTCTGCTTTTTACTTTGTTCTGGGGTCATCTGTCCTGTCTCCCATGGTGCGGACAGTCAGCTAGTGCCAGGGCCACATGAGTGGTGGAAGGTTATCTTTCTGAAGGGCTCGTGTTTGCCAACACAGAGCTGATGCTCTGCTGGCAGATCACAAGAGATTTGGTGCCTTGGCCTCTTCAAAGTGCGTTTGGGCTGTCTGAGCTGCTTGCTGTTCTGGACACTGGGAGGGTGAGATCTTACATCATCTCAGCACGCAATAGCCATGGTTTTATTGCACTGGGAGTTGCAATCACTACTTCATCCAGAATGAGGCTGTAAGCAGAGCTAAACAAAGGTAGAGAAGCACATCAGGTGTGTCCTGACTGGTCTGTCTCCTTCCTCCCAGCCTGTGTACAGAGCTGTCCTTTCCTCCTCCACTGCTCCTTTAGTGTCAATAGGGTTCAGATTGAAAAGAAGTGTAGCAGCACAGGTGGGTGCTTGTTTTTAGCTGTACCCAGACTTGGGCAGGCACTGGCTGGACTGCAAGGTCTCATGATCTTCACTGAAGTCTTTCAGAATTAGTTGATTTTGTGTTTTTCTACCCTCTGCAGTTCTGGTGCCTGCTGTTTTGAGTGCCTAAGAATCCTAGCTTTCTTTGGAAAAGGATTAACTACTACTGAACTGTGATGAAACTCTTGAAACCATGACCCAGCTGCATGTGTTGTCTGTGAAACTGGGAGATGATGACAGATCATTCATAAAATGTATCCTGTTTCTCTCAATATTTAAAAAATAAAATGCAGATTATTCTGTTTTTCTCAGGGATTGAGCGTTTGAGACGAGAAACAACTTATTAAGTATTGAAACATGTGTTGTTATTCTCAAACCAACAAGTCTGTCTAGATCCTCTGCCTTGGAGTGCAAGAGACTGAACTAGGCATATGTACCAAGGGAAGGCTAGGCTTTTCCAGATCTGTTGTATAGGTTAGAATCTATCACACAGGAAAATAAGTTGCAGTGTCTTTGTGAACTGTTGCTCCTCCATGCTTAGGGCTGTGGCACAACAGGTAGAAGCACAGTTGACAAGGATGGTGGTATAACATGTGTGGACTTGCAGGAGAATGGGCATCTTCAGGGAGCCCACCTTGGGATGGTGAGGAGTTGCATGTGTTGTCCTTGTGGCATACTGGCAAGAATGTTTTCTGAACAGATAAGCATTGAAAGCATAGATGGTTCCTGGTGTGGAGTGGCTTTTATCCCTCTTTTCCCACAAAATGTTTTTACTGTAAGGATGTCCACCTAATGAAAAGGAGCAGGGAACTCTGATGGCTGTCTGGGTTAGAAGGACTCCCTCTGGTTCCACCTGAGTGTTTCACTGAGATTAGTGGCCAGCATTCCAGGGTTGTAGATGGCATATACAGAGAATTCAGGGGAGGGCTAAACAAAGGTGATGGTGCTGTACACTTGGTCACACAAAGGCTGGTCCTGACTCAGAGCCTCAAGGTGTGTGCAGGAAGGTGTTCCTGCCTGTGACCCTCTGCATGGAAGCCTTTGGGTCATGCACTCCTGGCCAGGGAGCAGGGGCCACACAGGGCCTGGTGTGGCACAGCAGAGGGTTTAGGTAGCTTTTGCAAGACCCAATTGAGAGTACAATTTTCTACATCCTGCAGGACTTCAGCTTGGAGAACAGAAAACACCTGTCAAACTCCATTTTGTATTACATATTCATAATTTGTTCTAGCAGGTCCCACTCTGTCACAGTAATGACCTTTGTGTGTTACACATCTACTGTTCTTTGTTACACAAAGTCAGCACTGCCAGCTGCTATAGTCCCTAACACAGCTGTAGCTGTAGGAGGTTTTGTTTTAGCCCTGAAAGTAAAGAACAGCCTGACTGTTGAGCATAAAAGGATATGTGTTTATTGCTGGCCTTACTGGGTAGCCTGAGTAGCCATGGAATAGCACGGTAGGATGTGTTCTGTCAGGAAGGGTTGCCACAGAATTTTCAAAGACAGTTGAACACCCTTCTGTTGACTGTGGAAAGCCTTGTGCAAACATCTGCCACATTTTAGCAAAATTTACAGCCTCTAAAATAGCTAGCTTTCTGGAGCTTCAGAGGCTTAGAGTGGTAAAGTCATTGGAACAACTGCTAATGAGTTAATTACAGTGGATTCATTAGTTAAAATTGCTGCCAGAGACTTGAATGTTGTAGATAACTCTGTCTGCTGGCAAGTGGCTTGTGCTGCTGGGCAGACCTCTGCCTGATTTATGACTCTTCCACAGTCAAATGGAGTTCCTGCCTGATTATCCCAAAATTCAGTTCTGGTTTCATCTTATTTATAAAAATTAACTTTTGGTTCTGGCGACACTTCATATGGTCTGCAAATGAATCACTGTCACAAATAGCTATTCTGTGATTCTTATTTGAAAGGTGCCTTCCTGCATGGCAGCTCTTTTCTGAAATACAGACAGCTATCCATCACCCATGAAAACTGAGGCAGTGAGAGTCTTTCAAAGAAAAATGAAGCTAATCCATATCCTCTGAGAGTAATTTTGTGTGAAATAACAAGAATTTTGCCAACAGACAAAAATTTGTTGGTAAATTTATAGTTGAACTCCTTCCATGTGGACACCCACTAGATATCTAAAATGCATATTTGGAAGTGATCTTTCTTGGCTTTTTATAGAAAGTTAACAGAGATTGCCCAGAAAATGCGAGTGTTTACTCTGGTCCCTTTCTTATAAAGAGCAAACATAAATCAAACCTCCACCAGTAAGTCAGAGGCCAGGTTTCAAATTACCCCAAATATTTTTCCCCAGCAAAAATTGCAGCTGTGGGTGTTGAGCCCTTTGGAGGCATCCTCAGGTTTCACAGACTCTTCAAGTAAAGCCTCTAGGTCTTGTGCCAGATTTTGTTTAAATGGTTTCGATTAACTTTTAGATTAAGCTCAAAGAATATCTTCTTTCCACCTTGGCTCAGCAAGAATAACATTTCAATTTCTCTCCTGTCCAGATAGATGCACCCTTGACCTGAGGGTATAATTGTTATTCAAGGTCTTACAAGCTTTTTCATTAGGAGAAGGAATTGATGCGGAGTCTGCTTTTTCTTCTCTGCAGATCTGTTATTTATAAAACACACAAAGTCCTGTTTCTGTGAGCAGAATAGGAGTTTAGTTTTACTCATAGTTCTACACCTCTTTCCAGCCTGCACTATATCTGTAAAAGTTTCTCTCATACTTAATATCACAATATTTACATGGACATTTTGATGGGCTTTCGTTGCTTCTCTTCCGTGTGTGTATGCAAAGTGTCTGCAGCATGCACTAATGAGTTGCGTATAGCGTTCAATCCCTGAGAAATCCTGCCTGTCCCATCTTCCTTCCAGAAGTCTTCTTTCAGTTAGCTGTGTCTCAGTATAAGTCTATAATTTATATGCTGAGCTGTTAAAATTCTTCTTGACTTTAACACTTTGTTGATTCATAGAGAAATACTTCAGGTAGTGATGAATCAGGGAGAAGTAAATACTTGCCTTCAAAAGGCATTGAACTGTACCAGTCCCAGTGAATTGTGGTTTCATTTTGAGTTTAGTTATGCTGCTTCTACAATAGACATTTAATTGTGATTTCTGTAGCAGGCTACAGAAAGCCATTTGATACTTGTTTGAAGTGCTTGAAGTGTTTCAACCCCAAAGCCAAACTAAATAGACTTGTGAAATTGCTCTAAAAATTGTTCATCTCTTAAACATACAAAAAAAAAAAGGGTCAGCATTTAAGAGCAGTGGTCTCTGACAGTGAGAATGGCTAGACAATGTCTTCCGCACATGGCTTCCATCTACTTAGTTTACTTATGTAAAAGTTTGTTAGTCTTATCTGAGAATGACAAAAGATTAGGCATAGGAATAAGAGAAAACCCTCAGCATACTGCCCCAGAATATTTGAAAGAGCTCCCTTCCCACAACCATCTTTCTGATGCTGCCTTCACATTCTTGGCTGGATGGCTAAGTAGTTTCCAACTTCTAGAAATGCTGGCCATTAAGGAGGAAAAACTTCCTCCCCCTGCTACATACTATATTTCTGTACATGGATATTGTTGTGGTGAGTAGCAACCAAAAGTGATGAGATAAACCTCATTTTGAAGACAACCGTGTGCAGCCAGCTACAAAGTTTCTTCTCCATACTGTTTTTTCATGTGTTGTTTCCCATTTAAGAACATTTTTTTCCTATGAGGTTTATTCCTGAATGTGATTAATTTTTCATCAAGGAATGACAGTAAAAAATGTTTCTGTAAGTACATTAACAACAAAAGGAGGGCTAAGGAGAATCTCCATCCTTTATTGGATGCAGGGGGAAACGCAAAGACAAAGGCTGAAGAAAAGGCTGAGCTACTTAATGCCTTCTTTGCCTCAGTCTGTTACAGTAAGACCAGTTGTTCTCCATGTACCCACCACCCTGAGCTAGAAGACAGTGATTAGGGGCAGAATGAAGCCTCCATGATCCAAGGGGAAATGGTCAGTGACCTGCTACACCACTTAGACACACACACAGGTCTTTGGGGCTTGATGGGATCCACCCAAGGATACTGAGGGAGCTGGCAGAAGTGCTCAGTGAGCACTTTCAGCCATGTGTCAGCAGTTCTGTCTAACTGGGGAGGTCCCAGTTGACCAGACATTAGCAAATGTGATGCCCATCTACAAGACGGGCTGGAAGGATGATCTGGGGAACTACAGGGCTGTAAGTCTGACTCCAAAGCCAGGGAAGGTTATGGAGCAGAACATTTTGAACGCCATCACATGGCGTGTACTGAGCAACCAGCTAATGAGGCCCAGTTAGCAAGGGTTTATGAAAGACAGGTCCTGATGACCTGATACCCTTCTGTGAGAAAGCGATCCACTTAGTGTATGAGGGAAGGATTGTGGGTGTTTTCTACCTAGACTTTAGTAAAGCCTTTGAAACTATTTCCCACAACCTTCTCCTGGAGAAACTGGCTGCTTATGGCTTGGACAGGTGCACATTTTGCTGAATGGATATTGGAACAAGCTGCCCAGGGAAGTGATTGAGCCTCCACCCCTGGAGTATAATGTGTTATGTGTAGTATTTAAAAGCATAATGTGTAGATGTGCCACTTAGGGACATGGTATAGCAGTGGACTTCACAATGCTAAGTTAATGATTGGACTTGATGGTTTTAAAGGTCTTTTCCAACCTAAATAATTCTATAATTCTATGATTCTCTGACAAGTTTTGCATTCTCTTTTGGCACATGGGACCTGATGAGTTGTGTCCATGAATGCTGAAGGAGCTGGCTGATGTCATTGTGAGGCTGCTCTTTGAAAGGTCATGGAAAGTAGGGAAGGTTCCTGAGGACTGGAAAAAAAAAAAAATGCTATCCCAATTCTCAAGAAAGGAGGTCATGGAACTTCAGCCTGGTCACCATCACTGTGATAGTGGAGAAGGTGATGAAATAAATAATACCATAAAATATTTTTAAACATTTTAAGGACAAGGTGATTTGGAGAGTCAGCATGGATTTATGAGATTTACAAATCCATAGGAGATCATGCCTGACTGATCTGATAGACATCTATGAGATGGCTTGGCTTGGTGAATGAGTGGAGAGCAGTAGATATAGTTTATCCTGACCTGAGTGAGGTTTTTGATACTGTCTCTCCTTAACATCTTCTTAGACAAAACTGGTGAAATACAGGTTACATAAATTGACAATGAGAAGAAATAAAAACAGTCTGAATTGCCAGGCTTGAAGGGTTGTGACCAGTGGCATGAGGTCCAGCTGTAGGCCAATCACTAGTGGTATAACCCAAGGGCTGATATTGTTTAACATCTTCGTTAATGTCCTAGATGACAGTACAGAGTGCACCCTCAACGAGTTTCCAGATGATACAATATGGAGAGGAGTGGTCAATGCACCATGTGGATGACCATTTGGGGGAACCTTGACAGGCTGGAGAAATGTGCCCTGAGCATGAGTGAGCAACGAATTGTTGCAGCAATGAAGGCCAAGAATACCCTGTGCTGCAGCAGGCAGGCTGTCACCAGACTGGGGGAGGTGATCAGATGATCAGAGGGCTGGAACACCTTTCCTATGGAGACAGGCTGAGAGGGTTGGGCTTGTCAGCCTGGAGAAGAGAAGGCTTTGGGGAGACCTTAGAACAGCCTTCCAGTACCTAAGAGGGGGGGCTACAAGAAATCTGGAGACAGACTTTTTACAAGGACATGTAGAGATAGGACAAGGGGGAATGTCTTTAAACTGAAAGAAGGGAGATTTAGATTAGATATTAGGAATAAGTTCTTTACCGTGAGGGTGCTGAACGGGTTACTCAGAGAAGTTGTGGCTGCCCCATCCCTGGCAGTGTTCAAGGGAAGGTTGGACAGGGCTTTGAGCAACCTCGTCTAGTGGAAGGTTTCCCTGCCCATGGCAGGAGGGTTGGAACTGGATGAGAATTAAGGTCCCTTCCAACCCAAACCATTCTTTGATTCTATGATTTTCAAGCATTTTCCCCTATAGGAAAGGCTTAGTGCCTACTGCTCCCTGCAGAACCTGTAGGTCCAGAAGGACACAGTGCTTACAGAAGTTGGACTGAGTGGGAATGGCTGGACTTCAATTTACATCAACTCATTTTAGCAGATCCTGCAGTGATCACTGTGAACATACGACTACCACAATGCTTCATGAGAAGATTTTCAAAGGTGAAAATGCTGCTGGTGGAAATAAAATGTACTTTAGCTATGTAGAACTGAGTCCGCAACATGGGATTTTTCTTACAGAGAATTACTTTTTTTACCTCAGTCTGATAGTCTGAAATGTTCCAGATTTCATTTCAGGGAAACATTCATTAAGCAGTTGTAGCTGGATACCTGTTATGTGTCTGGTGAAACAAAGTTTATTAACTGATCCATATCCAGAAATGTTATTAAAATCCAAGAATTTTATGTAATAACATATTGGTCAGATAGCCAGATATTGCTCGGCCCAAGCATTCTAATACAGGATAAGTCTCCAAAAATCATGGTTATTCTTTTAAGTGGAAATTGCCATAAACGTATTCAGCAGCAACTATGAAAATAATGTGAAAATAGAAATACGTGATTTTTGGTTAGGAAAAAAAAACCCAAAACTCCAGCCTCTGTCATCTCAGGAATTAGACATTTCCCAAAATGTTTTTTTTCCATTTTTCATCTTCTTATGTGGGCTTTCTATTATATGATGAATTATTAGCTTGAGGATATAAGAAGAAACTAGTAGCATCACTTGTGATGCTGCTGGAAATCAAATGTTCAAGAGCAATAACCAATAACCCCACCAAAGTGCAGGAGGATAAGGAAATGTGCTGAAATATTGCTTTGCACCTTTTGTGACCCCCAGCTCATGTTCAAAGCTGAGTACTGAATATTAGGTAACCATCCTTTGTGAAAGTCACTTAAGAAACTGCAGGAAATGCAGAATCAAGCATCAACATTTACAATTTAAAAACCTGCTAATAAAGTGAACAAGAATCTCTCTACTGGGTCAGAGCCTTGACTTGCAAATGGGTCCATTCAACTGCTCACAAGAATCCAGCAATGGATCTTGGTTTAAGAATTTTGTATGAAGCTTCCATTAGACCTAAGAAGGGCTTTGAAAACTTATTTTTAGACAGTAAAGGACAGAAGGGATCAGCAGAATGATGGAGTCTGACCTCCTGCATAATCCTGCACCTCCTCCACAGCAGGACATGAGCTGCTTTTTGTAATGAGATGAAGTGAAGCCAAAACTTGAAGCACTGGTTGCTGTGTCTGTTTAGTTGCTGTGCTGTGCATATGCCTCCCTGGATTTGGAAAAATGACCCTGGAAAACTCAGCAGTAGCTCTACACATTAAATTTCTCTCCTAGGACAGTATAATAAACATTTCTGAGCCTGTCACGCTCTGTTGACACAGGAGAAATCCACATTTAATTTATTGCAGAAGTTACGACTGGCTCTCAGAACAGTTTTGGTGGGTGAGGTGAGTTGTGGTGTGTGATTTTGTCCAGGGGCTGTGCAAATGCAGCATGCAAGAGGAAGCCTAGAGTCTAAACTCAGGCAGAGACACAATGTTGAGATACATAAACTAGCTTTAGAACAGCTGGATCAGGCACTGAAAATAATAGAAATACTTCTGGAGTGCTTAACTGAGCAGTTGCTGTCTTATATTACTGCTAAAAGTGAAAGAGCACTAAAACAAATCTGTATATAAAGCATGCTGTTAAGTAAAGGATAAAACCAGAAAGTAGAATGATTTCTTCTTTTGCCATAGCTTAGTCACGAACCTATGCTTAAGGAAGTGTCCTTAATGAGACATCAGCTTCCTGAAGGACCTGGAATGCAGCCAACTGCCAGATAGACATCATAGAAAGATTTGGAGATCATTCTAGAGGGAATGACTGGAATTTGCTGAGGAAAACGAATCAATCCAGACTGGAACGTAGGGGGACATGACAGAAGTCCTGTGTGGGAACATCATTAAGGATCCAATGAAAGATACCAGAGGCAGATAACTTACCATTTCCAGAAGGTCAGTTCATAAAAACGTTGGTGTGAAACAGCAGTGACAGTTTCTTACTTGTGTTGTTAAGAGGAGACCCCACAAGTGGGGCTATCAACAAAGGTGGACAAGCCTTAAGGAGGAATTCATTGTGTCCCTTCCAGATTTCAGGGTGATGGAGGTTGTTAGTCACTGGTAGCAACATGGTTGAAGGTGGCTCTGTTGCAGGACTGGTGGACATACACACACATTCATAGGGAGAAAAAGAGGGAGACTGCTGCTCCCTAATGCTGCCAAAGATTACAGGAGTGGGTGTAGCTGCAGCAGAGGAGGCAGAGTCATGCTCAGCAGCTTCTCTCCCTGAGGTGTTGAAATTCCTGTGCTTCCAGACATGCTGAGAAAAGGACAGAATCTGCAGGTAACTGGTTAAACACTTCCGTAGTCTATTCCTCAGCAAATTACAAAAATGGACTTGCCTCCATAGATTTTACAAGTTCATTATTTTGTAGCTCATTCATTGTAACTGTGTATTATTGTTGAGAATAGATCTAATGGGGACAGTTTTCTTATGACCGTACATTACACAGCTGTAGAAAGGAGGAAAAAAGCAACATGTGAAAGAATTTTAATGAACCACTTTGTGCAAACTTTGTTTTTGCACTAAAACTGAAATTAATTCTGTGCCTCAGTCTGTTCTATTAAAAGTATTCTTAAAGCCTGACTTAGGCACCTAATCTCAAAATCTGTATTTGACTTTAGATTTTTGAGAGCCAGTTTCCTTCAATGCTATGTGGAAAGACAGTCTCTGCTTGACTCCTGTGCTGCTTTCACCTGTGACTGTGTTACTTTGCTTCTTGTCTTTGCTCTCTGATTGATTGCTTCTTCAACGTGTCCTTCAGAGGAATCCTTTCTCCTTCTCTCTCCTTGTCCGCACCCTGCTAAGTTTCAAAGAGATGTCTTGGAGCTTCCTCCTCTATCCTTTTGTTTTTCCATTCTCAATGAACTAATTCCTAAGACAACAGTTCAACAATGATCCTTACCCTGATAACTTGTAAATCTCTCTCCCTACTGCAGTCTGGTCTCCTTCTTTCCAAGCTGATAGTGTTCCCTGTCTCTGATTCTCATAAACGGCTGTCAAGTTCAAGACTGTTCACTTGTTTCTCTACAAGCTTTTCTACTGCCTTCTTAATGATTGTTGGGAACACCACCACTATACCACCTGCATTACTCAAAGTGAAAAACAGATCCAGAGCCTCTTCCCCTCTTAAATTTGGATACATGACTGACAACTTAAAACCATAATGACCTCCCTATATCAGATCTAAAGTTTGTTACATGTCCCTCAATTTTTACAATTTGCATCTTAAATTCTTACAAAGCAACAGACAAATTTTAAATAATCATAGCTTTAATAGCCAGTGTTCTTCAAGTTCAATTTGCAGACAGGCAAAATGAATTTATAGTACTGGAGGAGAACCTAGTAAATATTCTGCAACAACATTTTTTTTTTTTTTTTTTTTTGTAAGATTAGTGATGTCTCCACAGTTTTATACCTTTGATGTTAAAGTTATGCTAGTAATTAAGGAATAGTGATTATTCATGCAAATTATTTAAGTAACAGAGTTAGTGAACTGAGGTTGCTCTACAGTTAATGAGGTTAAAATTGCTGGTTCCTGGATATAAATTTTAATCATATGAGTAGTCATTTTGAGTTCTTTATTGCCTGAACCTGTCCCTCAGGCTAGCTTTGATGCATGTATTTTGTCTCAAAATTACATGCCCTTAACTCACAAAGAGGCTATTTTAAGTGATGAAAAGCGTTGAGATATTTTTGTATCTTTCAGCTGGGTTCTGAATGAAAACAGACTGTTAAGCTTTGATCTCACAGAATTAATCTATTCTAATGCTGTTATCATATAGTATTCTTTAATGTGGGTGATATTCTGGGATGCTATAATAATACTTTTCTGATTGTGAATTCTGGTGGGTTGTCACAAGATCTCTGTGTGGGTATTTCTTCTGTACGGTGTGTGAGAGGGGACTGGAGAGTAGGGGGGATCAGAAAGTAAAGATGTCTTTCTTTTACCAAGCTTTTTATTTTTGTAACAGTATATTAAGATGATACACTGGCAAGCAGCAGCTAAACTTCAAGTGTGGCACTGAAGCACCATGAATGTCAAAAGAAAACTGAGAGTCAAGCACCAGTGAAGTAGAAATATTGTAAGGTTCAGTCATCATGGATGTCGTGGCCCATTTTGTGTAACCCTCAACCACACTACTCAGTTACTGTAAAACCTACTGTTACCTTCTCTTGCATTTTTAAACTACTTTTTGTAATCTAGAAAATACACTGAGGTTCATGTGAGATACTGCCATGGCTCAGTCACTTAAATAATAGCCATGAAAAAGGACATGTAATGAGCAAGTACTGCCTGGGAGATAAAAGTCATGATCCATCAGATTAGAAATATGTTGGAGAAACAACTTGTTTTCTTGGTGTATGCAATAATGCCATAGTCAGTCGTTTAGTAGTAACATAAGAGCACGAAAACAGTGCCTAAGATGCACTCTAGTATTGTTTTGGCTAAGAAATATGGCTTCTGATTTCAGGTGTATCCTTCTCTCACTAGAGATGTATCTCTTTCACTAGAGAGATAAATATGCAACATGTACAGCATCTTTGCTGTATAAAGTTACAAGATATGGTTTGTGATAGAGTACAACATTTATTGCAGCATATCCTTTTCTGGCTTGATTGTCACTGATTACTGTGAGGGTTTTTTGAAACGGTACATCAAATGGAAGACATGTCACTCATGTTGTCCCTCTCTCAGCAAGCTAATTAAAGTAGGTTGGAAGGAAACAAAGGCTGTAAACAATCAAAATGTAATCATCTGGGGGCGCCCAGAATAGCTGTTGCAGTACATGTTAAGCAGCAGAAATACGTATTGCTATTTGAATATCTAAATTGCCTTAGTAGGAATTATAAAGTCATTAAAGGCACCCTATCAGCACTCTGAATAGTTTTGTTGGTTGAATTTTTTTTTGTACTTGGTTTTTAAATTACTGGTCTTCTATCTCCTTACTATGTAATAGAATTAAAACTTATATATATATATAACTAAGGTTTGAAAGTTACACAGCTTAAAAATACAGGATAGATTTAAACTAGTATTATCTGGTGAGTCTTACTCAAGTGAATATAGTTATGCTCATGTACCACAGACATAAAACTGGAGGTAGAGGGTTAGTCTTGTTTTCAAATTTTTTCTATGTAAAAATATGAAGATCAGAAGATTGCTTTTTTTTATCTACTTCCTTTAACTGACATTGCAAATTCAGACTTAATGTATTGGCTGCTAGATTTAAAATAAACAATACTAAAATACACATGAAGCTGGTTATATAAGCCAGTACTGCTTTTATCCTACAAACATTAGTCTTTCTTGAGATTTGCTCAATTCTCTTCATAGATTTATAGGGGTCAATGAAGACCATCTCTTCACAGATGTGGAGGTATTTATGAGTGCAGTCAGCCTTACTCTTAAAGTCACACAGGGCAAGAGTAGCAGTGCAGTACCAACCTCTAATTCTTAATCCTAAGTCACAAATGACAGAGTTGTGCTCACTGATACGTACTTGATCAAGGAACTTTTTTGCCATTAAAAATTTCCATTAAAAACAGCTTACTTCAGTCTTCATGTGGAACCCCAGGAAGAGAGCTTTTCACTGAGGGTGATCAAACAATGGCACACATTGCATAGAGAGGTTGTTGAGTTTCTATCCTTGGAGACAACCAAAAGGTTCCTGAAAAAGTTCCTTGGCAGCTGACTCTGGGTGGTTCTACTTGAGCAGAGAAGGTTGGACAAGATGACCTCGAGAGGTCCCTTCCTACCCCAACCATTCTTTGATTCTGTGGTTCTGTAACCTTTTTTGGTGGTGGTGGTAGTAGTGATTTTTTTCCACTTGAAACTGAAATTTGGAAATGTGGGGATGTTTGTAGTGTGGAAGTTCAGTGTCAGCAGTATTGCTTGCCAGGTGTGTTTTAAGACCAGTTGGCAACTAAGTACCATACAACTACTCACTCACCCACTCTAATCCCCAGTGGGATGGGGAGGAGAATCAGAAAAAAATGTAAAACCCCCTGGTTTGAGACAAGAACAGTTTAATAATTGAAATAAAGGTAAAATATAGTACTACAACAACAACAATGGGGAAATAAGAGAGAGAGAGAGAAGAAGGAATAAACCCAACCCCCTCAAGAAAAAAAAAAAAAGTGATGCACAGTACAATTTCTCACCACCTGCTGACCAATACCCAGCCTGACCTGAGCAGTGATCTGGGACTTCCGGGTAACTGCCCCCAGTTTATATACTGGGCACGACGTGCTGTGGTATGGAATACCCCTTTGGCTAGTTTGGGTCAGGTGTCCTGACTGTGCTCCCTCCTGGCTTCCTGTGCCCCTCCTCACTGGCAGAGCGTGAGACTGAAAAAGTCCTTGATCAGGGTCAGTGCTTCTGAGCAACTACTAAAACACTGGTGTGTTGTCAGCATTGTTTTCAGACTGAAGTCAAAACCACAGCACTGCACCAGCTACTAGGAAGAAAAATAACTCTATACCAGCTGAAACCAGGTTTTAGAATCTGCTCTGCTGTGTATAGTAAGATTTAGTTCCAGATTAAGAAACCTACATGTATATGTGAGGAAGTTGTGTAAACCTTGGTCAGCATGTTCAACATACAGTCAACAGGGTCAATTGGTAGCATCTTGTCATGGGTTCAGCAGTAGCAGTCATTTTTCCCCTTCTTGGTAGCTGGTGCAGTGCAGTGTTTTGACTTTTGGCCTGGGAGCAGAACTGATAGCGATGTTTTGGTTTGGCCAAGGACTTTGTGAGCCTCATGCTCTGCCAGGGAGGAGGGGAAGCCAGGAGGAAGCAGAGACAGGACACCTGACCCAAGCTAGCCAAAGAGAGGTATTCCATACCACAGCACGTCATGCCCAGGATGTAACTGGGAGTTAGCCGGAAGGGCTGGGAGACTGCAGGGTTGGAGGAGGTATTGGTCGGTGCTTGGTCGGGCTGAGGGGGGCAAGTTATCGGTCGGCTGGTGCTGAGGTGTTGTACTCTCTTCCCTTGTTATTTCCTTTATCATTATTATCATTGGTGGTAGCAGTAGTGATTTGTGCTATACCTTAGTTACTAAACTGTTCTTATCTCAACCCGTGGGAGTTGCATTCTTTTCGATTCTCCTCTCCGTCCCTCCGGGAGTAGGGGGAGGGAAAGAAGGGGGGGGAGTGAGTGAACAAGTTACCTGACTGGGTTTAAACCACGACACACCTCAAGAGTGATTCAGGCCTCTCTAGAGTAGAAATCTATGGGGCAGTGAGCACATATCTGGTTTATTGTTTTCATGTCCTGACTGAGAAGATTGTGGGTTGCACTGCCATTTTCCTGCTGGAGCAGGAGGTAGCAAGAAATAAATGTGCGTTTTGTAATCCATTGTCTAACAAGGTACCAATCTGATGGCTTGCTTTTGCTGAACCATATAGACCTTACGTCTTTGTCTCTTGGCTGAGAGTGATACTTGGCTATGAAGAGATCCCTTCAGCTGCATGAGGAATAAACTTCAGTTCTTTACTATTGTAGCAGAATGGAAAAATGTTAGTGTTTTCCTCCACCATCAAGGATGTGATTTCTGCATTAAAACTCTTATCTATTACACTGTGCTTAATTATATTACAAGATCTTGAATGGGTTCTCTTACTTCGTTTGTCTTCACTTGATAAGTAATCTTTGTACTAAAAAGCCCTATCATAAAAATGTGTTCTTTCTGTGACAGCACACTGACATCCAGTGCCAGCAATACAAACAATTAACATCAGGCTGGGATTTTGAGCCTTACAATATGTAAAGAAGCACTTTGTGAGTCAGTACATGTAGTTGTTGTATAGACTGAACACAATTAGTATATGAAATAGTGTTTATATGAAGGGAACACATCACGCAAGTCTGATTTAATACCACACGACTATTTTCAGTTGATTTAGATCAGACTGTAACTGCCTAAATGCAGTGTATGGAACAGTAAGTCTCCTTGTTATGGTCCTTGAAGAAGGCATGTGCATTATACATGTGAAGACGATGAACCAGTGAGAGTTGTGTCAAGAACCCGTGTATGAAAAAATAGTGTTTTTCCAAGGAGAGGAAGTACATTGGTTCATTGAGCATTCCCACAAAAATGTGAAAGGAATTGAGTTTGGGACAAGCTGGTCACCTGCAGGAAGACGGTTACAGGCTATAAAGATGTGAAATCTGTGTGGAAGTACCATGAGTTTCCCTGACTGCTTTAAATGAGGAAAGTAAGTTGTGGGATGTGCATATTTATCTAAATAGAGAGATAAATATGATATGAGCAGAAAATTAACTGTTGTGTTCTAAGATGGGACTGGGGAGAACTTCAGATCAGGTATTAACTATATTGAGAATTTAGTATAGTACCAGAAAAAAGAACCTCTGCTAGGCTGGTCACTAACTCACAGTAGGTTTGTTGTTGCCTGTTCCAGGCATCTCAGACCAGCTAGTCTTTTCAGAGATTATTTCGGGGGCGGGGTTTGAAAACCAAACAGATGGGGTATGTATTCCATCTGGTCAAACAAGCTTCTTGATGACAAAATCATGTGCTTATCAGTGATCTGGGCTAGTTAAAAATCTGTTTTCCTTAGTCCTTCATTCAGAAAGTGTCTTGCATTCTTGCATTTATTTATTTATTTTTTACAAAAAAGAGCAGGGTGAAAAAAAGAAGGAAGAAAAGGTATCCCTAGAAAGTGCTTGAAGATTCCAGGAAATCAGTAGGCTATAATTGTTAACACTTGTGAAATGATTTCTGACACAGACTTTCAAATGAAAAAATGAGATATTAGAAGGATGATAGTCTTTTATCTGCTGAGGAAGATGGATGGGTATGACTTAAGATGTCATGTATATGAATGAGTGCTATAAAGGGATCATTCTAATGACATGCTGTAAAAGACAACTGTCAGGAATAAATTATTCTTCTCTTCTGATGATACTGATGATAATGTACTCAAATTTCCCATGACACATTTTCTCACCTGAAGTTAACTGCTTTTCCTAAAATGTTTAATGGGCACAAAGGTCTTTGTTGCACATTTCCAGCTCCATGAAAACATTGGGTAGTGGCTTATATAAGAACAATTTTGCCTGCAATTACTGTGTTTGCATACAAGTAGACCGGCTTTGATTAAGCAAAGGAAAGTACTTAAGTGCATGTATAAGTATCTTTCAGCAGTGGAGCAATGAAACTGAACTATGAAAGACGAAAGCACAATTTCAAAAGTAACAGAGCTGATGAGAACAGTTCTAAGCAACTGATCAAATCATGACTCCAGTGGGGATGGAGATGAGCTGCATGTAGCTATCTCCAGATACCAGCACAGAAGTCAGATCCCACCTGTGCATCCCAAGACCAGTACCACACTCTGCTTGTTCTGAAGGAGCGACACTGGGAACTGAGTCAAAGAAAGCCAAAAGGCCAAAAACACTATAGGGAGAGGCAGGGACCTGTCTGTAGGCATTGACACCAGGTGACAAGCACCTGGCTGAAGAACCCAGAGGTGAGGTGCCTCAGGCTGAGGGGAAGCTGAGTACATTGAATTACACTGTCGCCAACCTTTGACCCTTGAATTGCCTGTGACTCTGACATTTGAAGTGTGCGGGTGCCTGCTTGCAAGCGACTTAGTGCTGTGAGGATGTAGCTGGAATAGCACGTCTACATGTGGGCACCAGTTTTCTTGGAGAGGTCAACCAACCTGCATGTTTGAACATGCCTGAGGCACTATGGCAGTGGGTGACCCATGCTGAGGCAAGGACACACCTGAAGGACTGTGGCCATGGTTGGTGCATGGTGGGATAGGGACATCTCTGGGGGACCTACACTGGGAAAGGGAAACTAAGGAGTAACATGGCAGGAAGCCATCAATTGTAGAGTTTTAGGAAGTAATTCTCACTGCTTCAGCCTCCTGTGTGCCCATTGCCTCCCTGGTAGAATTGTGGTGCACTGAGGTTAAAAAAGGCAAGAATAAATGTACTTGAGAGCAGGAAGGGGAAGGAAAGATGTTTAAGTAGGTTTTTGCACAGTGATTTCTGTCTTTTTTTCCTCACTAGCAGGATCAGTGATTGCATGTTTGTGTTAGTCAGCAGTAAATTAAGTCAAGAAAAATTCTCCAACTCAATGCTGCTTTACTTTTGACAGACCGGTACAGGAAGTGATGGGCTAAAATATAGCAAGGGAAATGTAGCCTGAGCATTTGGAGAAGTTTTCTAATGGTAAAAGAGGCTGATCACGGACTGAATTGCTGTGGGAGTCTGTGGAGCCACTGGAGGATTTAAGAGCAGATTAAATGAACTTCTGTCAAAAACAATTTAGAAGAATTTGATCCTGCCTTTGGGACAAAGGGGAAAACTAGGTGACCCTCTTGAGGTGCTGCTGAGCCCTGTTGCCTTTGATTTCTATGACACTGACATGGTCTTGTGTACCTTGGGGGGAAAAGAGGATATTGGGCTTAATTATTGGAAGGCAGTTTCAGTCAGTGAGAGGGGTTTTCTGAGGAGAAATGACTTGAGACAGAAAGCTGAGGATGTTAAAGAGGTAAGGTGAAGTGTGCAATTAAGTGAGATTATGCAATGCTGTATTTGTAATCAAGTTGACAGAAAAGTGAATCTTTTTTCATTTGACCTAGCACTGACCACACATCTCAGAATAGTCTTCCTTAATTCAATGTACATTAAAAAACTGGAGCCTCAAGTGCTGTTTAGGTTGCTCTGTGGGCAGGGAGGTGCTAGCCTGGGTGGTACTTAAGAATTAGGGAGCCACTGAGGATGCATTCCTCAGGCTGCAGGTGCTTTAGCCGGAATGATTACCAACTCCAGCTTCAGCTTGACTGTACATCCTCAGTCTCAAGCACCTTGCAGAACTCTTGTCAAGGACAAGCATGATTTCATTCTTCTGCCTACTACATTAATGCAGATAGCTATTTTGAGGTTAAGGCCATATTAGCTTTGAACTGCAGCTGGTAATGAACACCTCGATGGAATTCTGCTTTATTTGCAGGGGATTGAGGTACTATTATTAATTATTAAACCATTTCTTGTAATATTTAATTTTTTCTCCACACTTTGTGATGAGCAAGCATTGCCATTACTGCCTGTAACCAAATAATCATCCCCATTTATCATACTAATTGTGGCTTAATGAGGAAGGACCTGGGACTGGGGGAGTTGTCTACCCTGAACAGCTTTGGAATGTATCTTCATATGGTAACGAATACAGGATATAATAATTAGGTCTTCTAGGTGCTGTATTTGTCACAAAGCTTAAATGCAATAAAAATTCATCATGTGGCAGTAGACTTACAAAACACAATAAATTGCCATGGTAAATATGGAAATACGAAAATAAAGTATGAACAGATACTTCATACTGATTTCTCTTGCATAGTTTTGCCACACAAGGGGTAACTCCTTTTAACTCCATTGTATATGAAACTGGAGTTTCATCATGGCAGAGATGCTGTGTTGAATTGTGTATGGCCTTGGAAGACTGGGTTTTTCTTGCTTATGCTTTCTGGTTCTCTCCCTGGCCCAGCAATATCTCACTGGTTGCATTTCTGCAGACCCTCAGATCTGCACGGCACCCTGATAATCAGTGGTGTTTATTAGAAGGGAGCAGAATTCTGGACATGAGATCTGATTAAAAGGAAAAGTGTAGTCTGCTACAAACTGTCTGTCTGTCTGCAGATAATTACTCTATAAATAAATCATACCCCTTTTCTCTTATTTTAATATTTTATCATGAAGTTGCTTCACAAAGTTTTTAAAACAGTAATGTCTGTACAACAGGGAAAACCTGTCTAAATATTCTGGAGACAATATCCACTTTAGTTTAATACAGTGGATAATCCACTCATGGTTTTATCTGAAGAGTCAGTAAATATACATGTTACTACAGGCTGGTTTTGAAGTCCTCTTCAGCTCTTCAGGAAATCAGAAATAGTGAGAAGGTTCCTTATTTTTACTTTTTTCTTCTTATGCTCAGTAATTTCTACAAATAGCTCCTAAAATGATGTAGTATTAACTATTCAGTATTAATCAATATTGACAGGAGTATTTCTTAGAAGAATAAAGTGAAAACTACTTTAGTTTTGCAAAGCTGTTTTTATAGCACTTGACAGGTTGCCATTCTATTGTAATTCTGGTCCAGCCCACAGGTTGGTTTTTTTTTTCTTCTTTGTAATAGTTGAGATATGGCATCATTGCAAGGGAGAACCACAGAAGAAATGTGACAAGACTGATTGTTGTGAGAAGATGATTTAAGTGCCTGTACAGAAAAAGTTTGACCTTGCTTTGTTTAGGTCAGGATTTCATGGCCAGCATGCCAAGCACAGGACTCCCCTGGGTGCTCATGCAGGAGGCCATGCAAAATCCCGTGGGGCCTGGAGCTGGGTAGAGTGGTGTGTTGACCTGCCCTTTTCCTACTTCCAGAAGAGAAAATAACTCTTGTTTTGGAACACAAAGCCTATGTAGGTGATCCTTTTGAAAGCAAGTGAACCCTGCTTTTTTTTTTTTCAGGCAACGCTGAGGGAGCACTGCTCAGGTGGCAGAAATTAGGCTCTCAGTAACACAGGGAGATATTTTTGTCTTCATTGCTCAATAGATTTATCCTCCAGTGTCCTTGTTCACTGCTTCAGCCTCACTGTACATATTTGATGGTGCATAGTACGTGGGTGAAGCCACACATGTGACAGTGGTAAAGGTACTGTTACGTGCATGACCGACTATAGTTTGGAGTCTTGAAATGCTGGACTGTGATTGTGAGGTCACAAAGAAAGCTCTCTTTCTCTTGTGTTGCTACAACAGTCGCATTCGTTACTTGGAAAGGACTGGGACTGGACCCTCAGCTGAGAATATCTATTTACCATATGATTGTGAAAGTGACTCAAAGCCTTGGGGACATGAGGAAGACATTTCCGTTGCTGGGCCTTGGAGGAAATGGAGTGATCAGGAATAGCTTTCACCTGACTGAGAGAGTCCGTGGCCGCATCCAAACATTTTGGATGTGGATAGCTATCTTCTTGCTACCTTGAGGGTTGGCAAATGTAATACTCTTGATTTAATCTGAATAAGGTCTGAGAATACTCTGGATATTGAAGCCGTGTGGTCCTATCATTTTCAAGATGAAATTGGATGAAAGTATGCAACATTTGCACTGCATATGCTGCTTCTTTCTGTTCTGGAACATCTTAGACTAGCCATGTCCTTCTGGCAAAATAGGCTATGCATTTGTCTTTGCACATTGAGAGATATGGTTAGCTCTCTGTCTATGCGTATATTACTTTGACAGAAATTTTAGGAAAGGTATACATATAGATCATAGTGATTTTGTATAATGCCTGTCTACCGTGATTCAGTTTTAGACTTTAGAGTTGGAGCATTATCTCTAAATATTTTGTTTAGAGTACCTTGGAGACTTCTTCTAAAAGTTGTGTGAACATTCTCAGGTGTTACTATTCTCTCTCAATCTAGAGAAGTGGTAATCAATCAAGGTCCTTTAAATGGTACAGTATAGCTTGCTATAAGCCTAAGTTTCTATTGACTCAGTAAAGACACTCAGGTCATTTGTTTGTTTGTTTCTTACTAGATTTTTGGTTTCTTTGACCTTTGCTGGTGAATAGTGTGATTTATTTGGCATCCCCTCACCTCATGCTGTAAAATGTGCATCTTTCATCAGTGCTGATGGGAGCTCTAGTTCTTGGCCAGTATCCATAATCTGAAGATCAGAGGAGGCATATTTACTGCATTTACTCTTCGTTGTGGCTTTTGTGCTCAGAGGAGTGCGTATGTGCATGTTGTCATTCTTGGAAAGTTTTTAGACAAGTGACACACTCCTCCGGAAAGGGTGAAATACAGAGCTGTATATAGCCACTATAGAGGACTAATAGACAGTGATCGGAAAGGTTTCAGGCTGGAAGCACAGCAAAGGCTTCTGTTTCCCAGAGGATGTGGTGCCTTGCTATGTGCTGACTGGGAGGTCAGTAGCCATGCCAATTCAACCAGGGGCATTTCCCAAGGGGCTGCAGAGTTGATGTTTGTTAGCGACCTGTCTCCTCCTGTGCTACTTGCTCTTTTGCTTTTGTGCGTGGTTTGGGTTTCTTTGTTGTTTCTTTTTTACTTTTATTTTCTTTTCAAAACTACTCACTGCTTTTCAAGTACTTTCAAGAAAGGAAATATAAAGTTTACTGATTTGAATATTGGTAGTTGATTTCCACTGGAAAAAATTTGAAATACGTTGTGTTTTGTTTCCCTCATAAGAACAGAAGTGTTGTATCTGTCATTCCTTCACCGAGTCAGCAGATGCACACATTCAAATGTCAGTACCCAGAGGTAAGAGCAAATGCCTGGAAACACGGCAGTGTATGTGAGCAGCATTGTTGGTAAGCAGCCGCTGCTCAAATCAAACACTGCAATTTGGCAACACAGACAGAAGTGCTGAAAAAACTGTCTGAGGAGTTCTCCAAACCACTTGAGTTCAGCAGCTCTGGGAGCGTTACAGAAGATGTGGGGGATACATTGAAAGCTAATGTTCTGCCTGTATGGTTATAAATTAGTAGGTTGCAGTAGGTAGGTTTAAGTTGGCTAGCCTTTTGTCAGTTCTCACCAATCATGAAAAGAACGATAGCAATCAATGTAAGCCATAATCCCTTCATTCTAATGACTGCTATTCAACATGATTTTATAGCAGTTCATTTATTTCTTTGATATCAGTTTTAATTCAATTACAAATCTGTTTGATAAAGGCAACACTGTTGTCATGGACTCCAGTAAAACATCTGACTTTTGGAAGAACAACGTTCTTAGAAAGATAACTACTCCAAAGTGAAATCAATACAGCATATATTAAGCGAATTAAAATGTAATAATTAAGATGTTTCAACAAGCAAGTTCTGATGTTCAGTTTGAAATGGCTATGTTTGTCCTGAGTGAGGGTGGAAGATGAAGAAAGTAGGGTGAAGCATCCCACATCTTGTCTGAAAATATTTCTTTTTTAATTTTTACTAGTGTTGAACAAAATAATTGCTGAAAAAGTTTCAGGGAATGAGAAGTTAATGAAGAGTTAAGCAAAGGCAGAAGAGTTACTTCGAAGTAGCAGGGTCATCATCTTCGAAGTAGCTGGGCTCCCCAAAATGATGTGTGAACCACAGGAAACCCCCCGGTGAGCAGCACTTGCTTGCCTGGCAAGGCTGGGCAGACTCAAGGGCAATCGCTCAGGATCTCAGGAGGTATAGTGACCGGGAGCTTGAACTGAGCTCCACTCAGAGGGTGGTGCCAGAGACGACAAGTAGTGTCCTAGCAAAATTCAGTGGGCTACTGAATGAAATTACTGCCAGAATACTCTGTGGAATTGTGTTGTCTGCATACTTTACAAGTATTTTGACTCTTTGGGAAGAGCTCAGAAGAAGACTACAAGGCTCTTTCCTATTACTACATCATAGTCTGTCTTGCAAGGAGAGAGAAATCTGGTTTACTGCAGAGGACAGTTAAAAGTGGACATAGTGCTTATGTAGCAAGAGGCTGTCTCACAATAAAAGTCTGATAAATTTAGAAGATAAATTGGGAATGAAGGATTGGAAGCTGAAGCTTGGGAAATGCAGACTGAAGTGCAAGTTTCTAGAAGTGAGGGCATCAGGTGGAGTAACAACTTATTGGTCCTTTAAAAAAATTATGTATTTTCATAGTAAACACTTCGATTATGAAATCATGCAACATTTCTTATCCTAACATTGTTTTTTCCCCAAGGCTCTAAGAGTAATGCCTGCAGTTCCTATTTTCCTGTCCATTAACATGAAATGATGGAAAAAAATCATACACTCTTCTTGATTTGTGATAATTTCACATGCCTTTTTGGGAACTTATGCAAATTATTTCTTCAGGTATCTTGTACTAGTGCATGACTCATCTCTCCAAAATAGGAGTAAATTAAAGCTAGTGCAGTTATATCCTTTGTTTTTCTCTGTTGATTACAAATCTAAACTTTTCTCATTTGTTTTCAATGTAGTGACTCTGCAGAAAAGTGTAATAACTGTGTTCACCAAAGTGATTTAATTGCAGTGGTTTTCATTGTAAGTGTAATTGCCATTGCATTTCTATTTTCAAATTGCTCAGATGCACTATAATCTTCGTGTTGATTCCTTGCCTCTTTGTATTCTGCTATGGTTTTCCAACAATGTGGTGAAGGCACTCTTTTCAAAGTAAATCTTAGGGAAAAGCTCATGTATGTGAAACAGCTTCTCCTTTTTACTGATTAACGGCACCTGTAAGTTCAGCATGTTTCCATCTTCTGCTGTATGAACAGGATAGGAAGTAATTCCATGAATTTGCTGACAGCTGTTGCTTCCAGTTAGATCCATGTGCTTTGTGTGAGTGATACTGTACTTGTGTAATTTACATAGAATCATAGAATCAGCTAGGTTGGAAAAGACCTTCAAGATCATCAAGTCCAACTGCTCACCAGCACTGCCAAGGTCACCACTAAACCATGTCACTAAGGGCATCCTCTGCGTGATTTGTGAACACTTTCAGGGATGGTGATTCCACCACTGCCCTGGGCAGCCTGTTCCAATGCCTCAACACCCTTGGTTGAAGAAATTGTTCCTAATCTGCATCTTGGGAGAAGAGGATCTCACATTTAAGTATGCAGTGATTCATGCCCAAATGAGAACTAATTTTTTCAGGGAAAAGTGGTGCCCTCTTCCATTATTTTGTGGTGGTTTTGGACACTTTTTTTACCGTCTTTAAAACATTTCTGGCACAAAGCTTATCTGCCAGCAATTTTCAGTCCTTGACCCTATTGTTTCTTTCTTAGATTTACTGCAAGTTTTGTATGATTAGTATTGCCAGCCTCTGCCTGCTAAGACAAATTCCAGTGTTCCACAAGCTCCAGCATTAGCATTTTTTATAAAGATGTGGTATCTGCAATAAACTTGTCCCTTCTGTCTTATGGCAAATATTTATCCCAATTCTCTTCATAAAAAATTCTGAGTCATCTCTAGTTCAGTGCTTACAAAAATTCCACTGGAAAAACACGCATACACAAATGAGGTAAACAACAAGAAGAAATCCTCCCAAAGAATTATAAGAAAGATGTTTATTCCTAATTAAAAATCAATTTCTTTATGTATAACACAAATAAATTGTTAATAATTGTCATTATGTACTTAAGAGGAAAAAGCAACTAAGTCACCTAACAGTTTTGAAATGTTTATTGTTACTCAGCTTTGCTAGTGTCCCTCTGATGTATTGGAAGGAAGCAATATACTTTTGCAATCTCTGGCATATGCTAATTGCCCTGGGATTTTTGTTTTAGTTTTATTATGCACTTAGACTTTGTCTGAAACAGGGATATAACCAGGGATTTTTCTCTTGCCTTCCTTGATTTGCAGTGCTTGGAAATCTGCAGTGAGAAGTTGTACACAGATCCTGCTGATTCACTCTGGCAAATGCTAATAGTTAACTGCATCCTGTCTGCAAGAGTGTGGGATGGTCTCAGCAGGATGCAAGCAAAATTAAATCAGGTATGACCATGCTTAGATAAAGAGACACTTTTTGCTTTTATTTTAAACACAAGAAGAAGCACTACAAATATGAAGGCTTTTTATATTGAATGTGTTAAGGGCAGGTTCAGTAATACACATGTTGGTGGGACTCTTTATATCTAAATTAAAAGGAAAAAAACACTACTTAAGGATATTCGGATCCCATTGAAGACAATACTACTGCATCCATTAAAGCCAGCGTTATAGCCTTATGCTCAATAAGCGTACCCATGCAGAGTTATGCATTTTCTGGTAATGATCATCAGAAAGGCCATTATCTGCTAATTCAACGGCTGGTAATATCATTGCAGTTGGCAGTAACTGCCATGGTGCTCTTCAAGAGCAGGTGTATAAGAAGCCGAATCGGAACATCAGATCTCTGCGTTCTTTCCCATTGGAGCTGGTGGTAGAGCTTTTAAATATTTATTATTCTTAATAGACACAAAAGTCTGAAGATGAGCTAGGTATTGGCCCAGATAGCAGATCACTGCATAGCAGCCCCTGCCCAGCTTCTCTGCATCATGTTTCTGTGCTGCACAGGCAGGAATTTTTAAATGAGGCGTTTGCAATTCAGCATCGAGGCTCCACTGCGCTGCCAACCTGTTAAAAATATAATGGTAAGGAAGTGAAATTTCATGTGACTGCTTGTGAATTCTGGGGTATAAATCAGTTTACATTTACAGTCTTGATGGAGTGCTTGACTTGTTGATCGGCAGGAAAGGAAAAATATATATGCCCCTCAAAATATCCATTCCATGCACTCAAGTTTAAAATTCTGTGTTGCTGCCCAGTGATGATTTCATCTTTATTGCAGGGAAACTAAGTGAAGTCATCTTACCCAGTTTAGCTATGGTTTTCCCAGATGGGTCATGAAAACACCTCTACAGTAGCAGCCATTTAAAAATATGATATCTTTTCCCCACCCCAAAATGTTACAGAGGATTTACTGGATAGTTTTATTTGCTTCAGCAAATACCTACTGCACTTAAGCCATAAGACACTAAAGAAATACTGCAGTAGAGCCCTTTTTGTATCACCAAGAATATAACTGCATTGTCAATTACTCCTGAACCAGCGCTGCGGAGTTTATGGCAGGGTTGGGAATTGTACTAGAATCACTGTTTTGGGATTAATTTATCTTTTAAATCCCAATAGAGAAGGATATGGACCTGTTGGAGGAAGTCCAGAGGAGGGCCACAAAGATGATCAGAGGGCTGGAGCATTTCTGCCGTGGAAACAGGGTGGGAGCTTGACTTGTTCAGTCTGGAAAAGAGAAGGCCCAGGGGAGACCTTAGAACAGCCTTCCTGTACCTAAAAGGGGCCTACAAGAAAGCTAGAGAGGGACTTTTTACGTGAGTGGGTAGTGACAGGACAAAGAGGAATGGCTTTAAACTGAAAGAGGGGAGATTTCGGTTAGATATAAAGAAGAAGTTCTTCCCTGTGAGGGTGGTGAGGCCCTGGCACAGGTTGCTCAGAGAAGCTGTGGCTGTCCCATCCCTGGCAGTGTTCAAGGCCAGGCTGGACAGGGCATTGAGCAACCTGCTCTAGTGGAAGGTGTCCCTGCCCATGGCGGAGGGTTGGACACAGATGATCCCAACCTAAACCATTCCATGATCCTATGATTTTCTTATACCAAAAAGGGATATAAATGTGTTGAGCTCTTTTTTTTTTGTTACAAAGAGAAAAGAATTCATTTCCAGAGGGGTTACTGCTGATTTTCTAAGGAATTACTGCATAGGTGTTGCAGTATATGATGTGATGCTACACAGCCAACAGTGGATTTTGGAATAGCTTTGATCCTTTTGCTGTATCTCTGGGACTGTAGAGAAGGGTTTGCTGGATGATAGCTCTCCTGTTCTTTGAAATAGCCTGATTTTTGAAATAGTTCAAAATGTATTTTCTTCCCAGCATGTATCAGAAGAGAGCTGCCTGTAACTCTGTGGTTAGCACATTCAGGAATATTTGGAGAGATCTGCATTCCAGTCTATGCTGAATCACATCCCTGTGTGAATGGCTACTGTGAAACCTTTTCCCTCTTCCTTTAGGTTCACAAGAAAAGAACGTATTATTTGGGGAAAAAAATCGTTTAATTAAACCTGATCTTTCTCTGTCAAAGTTGGGCCTTTTAGGCAGTTGCCTTTTTTTTTTTTCATAGAAGAAATTCCAGCCCATTCTAGCGACAAGAAATTAAAGGCTTTGCAAGTTGGTTTCATAGAGCCTGATAATTTGGTCTGTACTTTGAAACCCTGTCTCCTCAATTTATACAGAAGAGCAGCCACATTCCAAAGCCAAATCCTGTAATAAAGTTATGTGTGGGAGGAGGCAGATCATTTTCACTGATCTTTTTGTCTCTTTTTATTTTGTTGTCACCCTTTTTTCTGCTATAGCAATGGTGCTGAGTGTTGATGCCATAGCACGTTGAAGACATGTTAGGGACATCAACTTTGATTCAGTCTGTCTTCATTTCCTGTAGAAAAATGGTTTGTTACCTGTGAACACTTTTGTAACCTACTCCCAAAGTTACATTTTACTTATATATCTTTTCTATAGGTCTCATTTCATCATAACATTTACATTACATTTACACATTTATTTAGCTTTTATCTTCTGTTTTCAGATGCCACTTGTTAATATTTCAGGTGCAAAAAGTCCCTTCAGATTGGAACACCTCACACTTGGGCTGAGGAAAAGCAGTGTCACATCTTTCATACAAGTCTCAGGCATTCTTTTCTGGGATAGCCTGCCTCATCAGAAGCAGTGGGCCCTGCTGTTTCCGTCTATCATTTCTTTTGTTTCTTTATTAAACAGCCTGTCTTTACCTAATAAATTGAAACATATCTACAATTCCATCAGGGCTAATAGCCCTGATGTGGTCTACGTCACTGAAATGTGGCAGAATGAAATATCATCCTTCCCCCAGTTTTGATTCTATCATCAAGTTTGCTTTATATCAGGTCATCCAGGAGCTACTGCAGTAATCCTTCATTCTTATTCTAGCTGTCCACTAGTGGCCTCTTATGTTTCATCAAGTGAAACATTGAAATAACAAGTTGTATGTATTTATAGCCTCATTGCTGATTAAGTATAGTAGCTAGCTTGTGAAGTGGCTGTTGGGAAATAGGAACTTCAATCAGAACTCATTTTCCCCTATAGCTAGGATGACAAAGGAAATGAGATATTCCTAGAAGTGTTGTCCACAACTGGATATAATAAGGAACAGAAGGTACAGCTATTTGACTGTATTAATTAGCTCTTCTTCAGGTCTACACATCTGTCAACCGGTAACTGCAGCAGCTTCTTACTCTATTACTTCAAGAAGGTATCTTTAAGTGACATATTTCTTTTTTTATGTCAGTTTCATTTTTGTACTGACTCTTTGCATGGAGTGTTATGTAGCAAATGCCTTCTTATTAATCTATGAAATTGTAATTTATCCCCCCCACAACAAATAAACAAATAACAAAAATAAATGGGAAAACAATCAGAACCTTTTCTACCAGTAAAGACAGTGCCCCATTGAAGGAAATTCTACTAGGTACCAGTCATCAGTCTGCACAAGATATGTCTCCTTCATTTGGAGGTATATCTATGTTATTCACACATTGTCCTTTGGTCTTGTTTTCTCAGTTCTTTAGCTAAAAGTCCAGCTAAAATCAATGGATACAGCAGATGCTAAAATGCCTTTGTGAATCCTTTGTCAGGGCCATCAGCTTACAGCAACAGAAGGGCATCCATGTTTTTCATGAACAAGAGCCAGTGTTAATACTGTGTCCCTTCTGATATTAGGGTGTGTTGTAACTGTAGGGAAGATTGCCCAATTGCTGCCTCTCAATGAGAGGATTTGGAGTGAATTGCCCAGCATATTCCTTTCTCTCTAGGAAGCTGGTGTGATGATGCCCCAGGGTGCTTCACAGGGGTTTCCTGCTCAAGGAGAAGGTGCTTAGTTCCATCTCACAATGAGAACATTCATAATGAGAACAATCAGCCATTGGAATAATCTCCCTAGGGAAGTGGTACATTCCACAGTGTTGGATACTTTTAATATTGAGCTGGACAGGGTGCTGGGGCGTCTTGTCTAGACTGTCCTTTTTCCCAGAAAGTTTGGACCAGATGATCCTTGAGGTCCCTTCTAAGCTGGTATTCTATGATTCCATGATCTACTTTTTATTGCTCGCTCGCTGACATAATTATTACATCTCCTGCTTTTCTGATAAAAACTCAGGTTTCCCAAAAGATGTTCTTTATCTGAAGACTATTTGTATCTTGCCAAGAAAAGTGCCTGACTGTGGAAGGTCATTTCCCACCAGAGGCTGCGACAGTGATCTCTGTAATCACTCCACAGTCTTGTTTCCGGCCTCAATAAAGCATTAGTTGTCCTTGGTTTTTTTTTTCCCCAGTTAGTATTTTCTGTTACAGCTTTATATTGTCATGATGCTTATGGTAATTTTTGGCCTAAGGTAGGAGTGGGAGGTTTTTCATTTTTCATCCCTGAAGAAATGCTCAGCATCATTGGTGGGTGCTTCTATGCCCTTCTCCAGGGGTCTCTTTTGGTTTAGGTACCTACTTCAGATGACAGTTTTCTCTTTGTATGTCTCAAGAGATTTTGAGGAAAGGCGTCTGATGTAGCTTTACCTCTGCATTTTCCTTCTGTTTGTGATGAGAAATAAGAAATAATCACCTCATTATAAGAAAACATGAGGTCCTGATTTAATGTTTGGCACACGTTGTTCATTTAATTATTGCATGATTGCTGTGTGACAGCAGTGTAGGAGTAATACAGCTGCACATTACTGTTTCAGGTTCCCTTTTTTATGGCCTCTCAGAAACAGATCACCAGCCCCCTTCTCCAGCCCTCCCTTTTGCTAGCAGGTTTAAAACCTGCCCTGCCCCAAAACGTGTAGCATGGCCAGTCCACTGCAGATCTAAGAGTGCTTGCTTCGGTTTCCAGAGCTCTAGTAATAAACAGGCAGCCTCTTGATTTAGTTCTCAAGTTTTGAAACCTTTTGTTTCCCGGAAGCTTTTAAATACTCCTGTTAAATACAAAGTAAAGCTGAGGGGTGCTTGAACCCCTTTTTGAGAGTGTTGTTTTGAGTATTAGTTACCTTGGCCCGCCTGACATTCCACTTCAGTTGAAACAATTCTACCATCTTACTGCTCTAGCATGTTGGTGTTATTTTTATTTTTAATATAGAAGATGCAAAACCTCTATATGGCATGGCATGAATAGTTTTCAAGGGCAGGCTTCTCTGTTGTTGGGCTTGCTTTTTCTGATCAACAAATACTATTTATTTCAGGTTGGAGCTCATCAACCTGAAGATACAAAAGGCTGGGATGAACTTGCTATTTCTGAGAACTGAGGAAGTATTGTAACAAATGCAAATGAAATATCTGCTATAAAACGTTGCTTAAATTACTGTAAATCCTCATTTGATTAACTGCTGTGCTACAGGTACATACTTTTCTGTAATTGAACCCCAAAATGTTAGAATTTTTGCCTTCTGAAATCAGTTGTTTATAGGTGATACCTGTTTTTTAGTGGAAGTAAAATTAGACCATTATCCCCAGTAATGAATAGGAGGCACTAGGGAAAGTGCTGCCTTGCATGTTTCCATGTTCGGTCAGGTTGTGTAAGTATTTTTTTAGGAGAATAGTTGCCTACAAGGTTGTAGGAGAAACATCTTACGAATAATAAGCTCTTAAGTATATGGCAAGAGAAGAACAAAAGGAGATGAGTACAATCTGAAGGGGCAATAAAGGGGAGAGGTTTACGTCAGCACTACAAGCTGAACTACAAGTAAATGCAAAAGGACTAAAGTGAATGCTTACATCACCTCAAAGTGTCAAAATGTGTTTAGGGGGTCATATGTTTATTGACGGACTGAACACAGGGTCTTCTTTTCTTACAGTTTTGACCTGAAAAACAGCGTTTCTTGTCTCATTTTCCCAAATAGAGATGTATTGATACTGAGCAACTCATAGGATAGATTTTTAAAATGTAATATCTGTCATTAATAACAAGTATACCCTCTTTATTTTCAGTATATACTCTTAGGCTGAGTCATGCCAATATGCTACTTAAAGATAACTTCAGTGGAATCATCTTGTTCAACCAAGTTGAGACAAACACTGTTTAATGAAGAGCGAACAAGGACAAGAAAGAAGAAATACCTCTGTATTAACAGGGCATTTTAAATGGGATCTGGGGAAGCTGCTGACATAGGTTGTGGTCTCAGTAAAGAGGTCAAAATGACTGTGTAGTAGTGAGGTTTCTGATGTTCATTGTTTCACTTGAATCAGTCATAAGCTGATTCACTGCACCTAAGGCAAAAGCAGATATAGTGAAGTTAAGGACTATGAACAGCCCAAAATGTAACAGTTAAAAAAATGTATCTGGTTTGGAGCAGCACCTCTAATAGTCTTTTGGCTAATCATAAGGAAAAACCCCAACTTTCCCCTTTCTTTCATTTTTAAAAGTGTAAGTATACATAGAATTTTTATTAAAATTCAATAACTGTGGTATCACCTTTCCTTTATCAGCCAGGTTAATAAGAATCTGTGCATATTGAGGAACAATAACACTCTCGTCTGGTCAAAACCAAATTTTACATCTTCTGGGAGGAAGTAATCCTTATGTAAATATGCTGTTTGTACTGTCATTGGGAGTTTGCCGGTGTACTGAAGAAGCAAGTTTCCTAACTGATTGTCTGGAAGCAATTAATGCTTCCAGAATTATTAGTCATGCAAACACTAGTGTAAGGATCCTAATATATTGTAACCACAATGCTCCCAATTCAGATTCAGTGGCAAAACAATACTGTAAATTAGTATAAAGGATTCTTCTCTCAAAACAAAAATCATTTGTGTTGGTAGAAGAGTCGCTATATGTAACTCTAACCCAGGTACTGTTACTGCCACAGTATTGTCCAGGTGAGGTATCTTTTCACAGCCTGGCTCACAAAGATATGGCAGTTGTAGGTCATAGTAGACATAATAGTCATTACAGTTCATTAAAAAAATACCTAATAAAGAGCTGAGCTCCTTCCTGTTGAATCACAGAAGCATAAAATGGTTTGGGTTGGAAGAGACCTTAAAGATCATCTAGTTCCAACTCCCCTGCCATCTATTAGACTAGGTTGCTCAAAGTCCCGTCCAACCTGTCGTTGAACACTGCCAGGGATGGGGCAGAGATAGCTTCGCTGGGCAACCTGTGCCAGTGCCTCACCACCCTCACAGGGAAGAATCTTTTCCTTATACCTAATCTAAATCTCCTCTCTCTTTCCAAATGTGGGACAATGGCACTTGCAGTCTTCTGTGCAGAGGGAGGTAGTAAAGAGGAACCAAGAAGTGGTAAGAGCTTCTGGAAGTAGCTCCTGTATCAGCTTAAAACTGTCATTCTAGGAGGATCTTTAGGACTTTCACAGCCATTAAGGCAGAAAATGCCATCTTGTAACCCCTTCACACAGTTACTTGTGAAACAGTTTGATGGAACTAATAAACATCTGCTAGTCATTTAGACTGTAATGAGCAGCTCCAACCATGGGCATTAAGAATCATGTTCTCATGCATAATGGATGTTTGTCCTGCTGACCTTCTGTGGCTCACTACACAGAAAGAGGCTATGTCCAAAAGAAAGACTTCTGCCCATCTCCTTTCTCCATATTTGCATGCATTGGTTCAGCTTAGATGTGGTTGCAACTCAATTCATGTAATCAGTATGACTTACTTCAGTGTGCCTATTTAGATAAACAAAACATAGCTACAGAGTAGGAATTGCAGCAACGAATGAAAAAAACCATCTTATATGAATGTTGGACATTGCTAAGAAATTAGGTCTGAAGACCTGATGACCTTGACTTCTGCTCCTAACAGACTTTTTTTGGATCATGTTGGGTAATGAAACTCTCTATGTCTCTACTCCGATCTGCTAATGGGAATAAACTTCACTTTATCCTCCTGCTGTCTTATTTATTCAGATTATAAACTCTGGAAACAAAAGACTGCCACCTAAAATAATGAGTGTGTTCAGAACCCAGCTTGTAGGTGGAGCCTCTAAGCCTTGGCAGCCACAGTCATAAAGGGATTTAAATGACTGTGCCCACTGATTTCAATGGGAAGTATACCTGTGGGTCTTTGTCCCAGATAATATGAATACATAGGAGGTATCAGAATAAAATTGCAAAACTGTTTAAAGGATCGTGTTAGAAAGAAAAAAGAGATGGCAGAAAGAAAGACAGCAAAATCTCCTGAAAGGATAAAGAATTTAAAATAACAATATGCAAGTTTTTAAGATATGTACATTAAAGATCAAAGAGATCATGTAGTAATTTATATTAAAGGTTAAAAAGCTAGTAAAATGATTTCATTCATTTCTTGGCCTCTTTCTTTAGTGATGAAGAGCATGAGGATCTGTATTACTCTAGGATAAGAACATGATCTTCCAGCATATAAAGGGGGCTTACAGGAGGGCTGGAGTGAGGGACCTTTTACAAGGGGATGTAGGAATAGGAGAAAGGATAATGGCTTTAAATTGAAAGAGGTTAGATTTAGATTATATATAATGAAGAAAATATTTGCTACAAAGATGACAAAGTACTAGAACAGGTGGCCCAGAGAAGGCTGTCCCATCCCTGGCAGTGTTCAAGGCCAGGTTTGACAGGGCTTTGAGCAACCTGGTCCAGTGGAAGGTGTCCCTGCCCATGGCAGGAGGATTGGAACTAGATGATCTTTAAGGTCTCTTCCAACCCAAAACATCCTATGATTCTGTGCTCTAGGTCGTGGAATACAAGTGGAGCATTGGTATGAGGAGGCTTTCTCCTGCTGCTATGCTAGTTTTGGAGTGAAACCTAAGCCCAGATCATCATGTGCAGCAATTAAGATCTTGCCAAGTGGATTGATTATGTAGAAAATCTCAGGCTTCAAATTTGAGCTTGATGCTGAAAAGAATGGTGAAAAAGATAGCAGAGAATGTGGAATTTCTCTTTTAAAGGTTTGTGTCATTGATGTGACTGAACCAGCAATGGGCAGATCTACTCTGATAAAACAAAATTCCTCATAGCTAGAGAGGATCAGGCTGATCTTGCCCTGTATACTTTTCAGTGTCTGTGGCATCCATATTGCTCTGAATGGGGAAATAGGAGAGAGCAAGCACAACGGAAATACATTGCCACCTACTGTTCTCCTGTCTCACTGAATTGAGGAGGAGAGAATCAAATCTTTGACTACTTGTTTCTCATGCTTTGCTTTCATTCTGCTCCTCACTTGCTTCTAGGTAAGTGTTGTGGAGAAGGAAACAGCTGGAGGGAGCCTAGGTGCATGGTCTTCATCTCTTCTGCTACTACAGCACTATTCACAGTTCATTGCTGCAGCTGAAACCCAGTTCATGCCCAGAAAGGAAGGAGAGGAGCTGTTTCACTTCCTTGGGTATAGACTCCAGTTAAGTATAGACCAACATGTGAGGCCTTTTGAATGTGAAGATGATCATGTTATTTCTTGTGGGCTTTGGTCCCTAGTGCTCTGGGGAGGACAGGGAGACAATTTAACTTGTGTGTGATACTTTGACAGAGTTTAAATCAGAAACCTCAGGAGAGATGTACAGCTATTTTGCTGTCAACCAAGATTCTGCAAATTGATTTCTGTCCCTGTTTGATTCTTTCTAGCTGGATATTAGCTGTTTTTACTTACTGCCACTGACCTCACCTTTTGGCTAAAGGGTATTACTTTAAAAGGATTTCCTGACGATGAGAAGGCATAAATTTAACTTCAAACACTGTCAGAGAAAACTAGGAATACAGATCTCATCATCTTCCATGAGAATTTATATTTCAGTTTAAATCCTACAAGTCCCTCTCCTTTCATCACTGCAAGGCTAAATCTGAATTTTTGTTTGAAGAAAGCTGCCTGTGTTTTCAAAACCAGTGTAAAACCAGACAAAGAAACAGCTGTTGTGCTGTAGTAGTATTGGAAGCAAAAAGCTGTTCTCTCACTTCATTTAACACTGCTGATCAGCAAAGAGGGATTCTGATTACTATTTGAATTTATATCTCCCAAGAAATGTATTTAAATCAATGTTTTATTAAATGGTATTGAATGAAAAAAGAACCCCAAACCCAAACCAACAAGGGATTTTTGGGTTGTTCAACCATTCAGGGCTGGAAATCCTATTGAATCACTTCTGAAGTCAAACTGAAGGATTGTAGAAGCAAACCCTACACAGAAAGCAAGCAAAGCAGCTCATTTCTCAGGTGGCAATTCAGCACTGAATAATAGCATTATGTTAAAAATACAAGTAGTAAATTTGCCACTGTACTATCTTCAGGATCTACTTTCCATGATTATGGCAGATATCTATGTAGGTCTCTTTCTGAACTATTGGGAACTTATTGCTGTGCTGTACTGGTGTAGTGTGGCGAAGCTATGACTGACATGCATGGGATCTCTTGCTTAATTACTTTCATAAAGTATGGTAGAAAATGTCACATTTGCAGATAAAAGGTGAACATTCCTACCCATACAGGCAGAACCGGTTTTCTTCCTCCACATAAATATCACAGTTCCTTGGGAAACTGTCCTTTATTGATGTAACTGAAAATAGCCTTCCTAAACCTTTCAGTCAGAATGGTCTGATGTCAGATATATAAAAGTTATGGTGCCTTAATTATAATCTTTATTTAGTTTTTGGATGTATGAATTCAAATATGTCCTTTGCAAATCCTAGCAATTTTGGTGTAATCGGGAAAGATTACATGCAATTTCATTGTCACTGAAACTAACATGCACAAGCCTATGAAGCACAGACAAGACAGCATTCTGTTCTGTAGGAATAATAACCCACTGTCTGAAATTGATGTAAGATTCCTGTGATATGTTGGCCTGTCCAGTGGTGCCTCAGACAACATCAGTTTATCACATGCGACAGAGGTTCAAAATCTTCCTCACTTCATTTCATTCCATTTCTGATTGTATCAGATAAGGTTTTTGTAGCAGCAGGTCTACAGGGGTAGCTTCTGTGAGAAGGTGCTAGAAGCTTCTCTCATGCCAGCTGGCTTCAAGGCTTTGCTGGCCATTGCTGGCCAAGGTGAAGCACATCTGTGGTAGTTGTAGCACCTCTGTGAGAGCATATTTAAGAAGGGGAAAATGTTACTGCACAGGAGTAATTGCAGCCAGAGAGGGGAGTGAGAATATGTAAGAAACAACTCTGCACACACCCAGGTCAGTGCAGAAGAAGGGCAGGGGGTGCTGCAGGCTCTAGAGCAGAGATTCCTCTGCAGACCATGGTGCAGACCATGGTGAGGTAGGTTGTCCCCATGTGGCCCATGACAGTCCAGGATGGAGCAGACATCCACCTACAGACTGGGGAGGACCCCATGATGGGACATGGGGATGCCCAGAGGAGGCTGTGACCCTGTGGGAAGCCTGCGCCAGAGGAGGCTCCTAATAGGACCTGTGGTCCCATGGAGAGGAGCCTGCACTGAGGCAGGTTTGCTGCAGGACTTGTGACCTTGGGGGTGACCCACACTGGAGCAGTCTGTTCCTGAAAGACTGTGCCCCAAAGTGCCAAAGGAGATGACAACAGATTTTTCATTCCAAAATATTGTAACCTATACTTTTGTGTCTTCTGGTTTGCTCTGGCATTCTGCATAATTTTCTTGGGCACAAATCTTTCAAATGTCATTATGTACTTTTTTTGTGTGTGTGTGTGTGCAATGTTATGTGCAAAAATGTCTGAAAGTGATGCTGAAAATAGATATTGCAAGGGAATGATGCTGGAGTTCTTTTCCACCTGAGTAGAAGCACTTATTTGGTGAGACAAATGTAAGAATGGGACAGTCCAGTTTTGGTGTGGTAATAGGACTGAAATGTGATTCTTTCTCAATACAAATGAGCTACTAGTTGAAGAATGCAAGACAAAACGACTTCACTTCCCCATAGCTCAGACTTGCCATTCTCCAGAAATCTTTTAAGACCAATTTGGTAGAGAGGGTGTTTCTTTTAGTGACTTCAAAGCAAGTGCTATTGGATTCCTTTAAAGCCGTCAGTGGGTGGGTCTGCCTCACTGGATCACTCTACATGGTGAATACTGCACCAATACCAGTTCAGTGCTTCGCAGCCTATTCACATGCAAAGTGTAACTTTTAGTGCTGTTTAATTCCCCCAGTCAATAAAGGAACTTCTCCAGGTCTGTCCAAGTATATGCTTGTATGAAATACTTCAGTGGTTATAACTGTGTGGGAAAACTGACATTACTGTCCCTGTAAATCTAAACGAACTTATTTTCTAAACGTTTCATGCTGACATCGAATATGTGTATATTTTGGAAGACATTTTGGTGCAAATTCACAAATTTATTTGATGTAGACTCAAATCCACTTGAAAAGTTGATGGTGCTTATAGAAAAAATTGTCATCTTCACTAATTTTAAGTAAGTTCCTTATTTTCCTTTAAAATGTTCAAAAGGTGCTATCAACTGAACTCTTAACAGTTTTTACCTTTATTAAATTCTGTAAGAATATGTAAAAGGGGGATTTATTCAAACTACTTCCAATGAGTCTCTAGTTTATGATAAAACCTAGAATCATATAATTTGAGCTTCATCTACATTCTAAATGCTGTGAGCAATTGCTTTCCCATATTGCAAAACCTGCTGTCAAGACTGAAGAGGCTGCAGCAAAGAACCGTATAAGTGCTTAGGACTGTGAGAATATGAGTTATGAAGACAGATTACACAGACCTAGCTACAGGCCATAGTATATTAGACAGCACAGATAAATTGAGGCTAAGAGGGCATCTCGCAGTGGGATGAAATATACTGAAGGAATACTATAGATTGATACCTCTCTGTTGTTTAAGACTAGTTGCTTCAAAAATGTGAGGTCACACATACCATAAAGTTGACAAGTACACTTGGAAACTAGTAGACAGGCCATTGAAGTGGAAGATTTGTGTTCAAATAAGGGGAGACTATGTAGCAAACTACGCATCAGAATTAAATAAAAATTGTTTCAATAGGAATTTGGATTAAACAAACTGAAAAAGAGAAAGAAAAACATGGTTTCAGGTGAAGAAAGGTGAAAGCAACAGAACAAAAAATACCTAAACAGAACCCCTCTTTTATGAAAATATATTTACTTTCCCACTAATAGAGATCTCCCTTTCACCTTGCTTTGCAGTACTTGTACAGTTTCTGTTTAATTGTTTAATCAATTTAGATGTGTTTTCTGCTGTTAAAGCTTAGGGCTCTTGTAAATTATGTAGCACAACTCAAAAGGATTGTGGGTTACAAATTAAGTATTTTTATTTTTAATTTACTAGTATGCAGTAGTAGCATGTACAAACATCTTAGACACAAATTAAACTGTACCCTTTATCTGTCTACTAAGGTTAGGTTAGGTATCTGCAAGTAGAAGACTTCATCTTCCCCATTTGGTGTGTTAGAGAATTTAAAATTATAGTAATTTGTAGAAAAAGCTGATTCTATTATGTTGCAATATTTTTTTCTATATCCCACTGACACTGTTAAAATGAGCATTGAATCTTAACCTCCTGCTGTACCAATTTCTGTGTGGTTTCAAAAAGTTTCATCTCATCAGTAGTAGTCCTGGTGCTGAGCTAAAAGGCAGCTGCTTCTTACCAATACAGTGCAATTTCCTTTCTTGAAAGGTGTACAGCAATAGGAATGGCTTATGCTGTTTCTGTAACCACACTCTGCATTAGCAGGGTAAGAAATACCCCTGGTGTTATGTCTTACATGGTTCTTACCTCCTAGCATGGAAGCTGGGAGGTGCCAGCAAGAGGTGTACTTCAGTTTCTCCACTCCTAGTGTGGTAGGTTATAATGCATTAGCCAGTAGCTGGATGCCCACCCAGCTGCTCACTCACTCCGTCTGCTCAACAGGAGAAAGGGAGAAAATGAGCTGAAAACACTCATGGGTGGACCTAAAGACAGAGATTGCTTTCCAGTTACTATCATGGCCAAAACAGACTTGACCTGAGGAAAATTAATTTGATTTACTGGCAATTACAATAGATTAGGGTAGTGAGAAACAAATACAAAACTGAAAACACAACCTACTCCCTCCCCACCCTTTTCCAGGCTCAGTTTCATTTCTTTGTTCTCAATTTCTCCACCTCTTTTCCCTCCCCACCCTGAATAGTGCAGGAGGCTGGGGAACAGGGGTTACAGTCAATCTATGGCATTGGTATCTGCAGGGCTGTATGCCTCACTAGTTTTCCTGACTTGTCACACTGCTATGCAGCATTTTTCCCTTTCTTAAGCATTTTTTTCCCAGAGATGCTACCATCTGCAGGGCTCATCTGTGCCCTGCAGTGGGTCCATTGGAGCCATCTGGGACCTGCCACATCCAACATGGGACAGCCCCAATCATTTCTCACATACGCCACCCTTGCCAGCGCTGGGGGATCTGCACTCAGTACCCTGAGATATGTTAGATATATTAGTTTTTCCATAGTATCACTGAAAGAAAAGAATGGCCCATCTGTTTCCAGTCTGATGTAATCCAAAGGTTCAACAGCATTTCCATCTCCTGGATGTACTACCTGATAATGTACATGCAGTTGTGTTCCCACTGCCTTCATTTTTGTTGAGCAATCTTCAAATGTATTTTTGACAATTTCAACTTCTTTTATGCAGTCTATTTTCTGAGACAGTCCTTTACTTCCTTTAGGATTCAACCATAGTTGAAATTTGGATGTAAATTAACCTAAAAATAAATCCTTTTCTCTGTCAAAACAGTCTTTTAAAAAGTTAAATGATTCTTAAAGACTTTAGTTTTGAATACTCATTAAAGAAAACATTGCTTCTACTTTTCTCATTTCATTAGAGAGGTGACCCTCGTCGATCTGGCTTTTTTTAAAAAAATTAGTTGCTTAAGCACTGCCAGATATCTAATTAAGTTCCCCATTATTATAAATATTCTATCCTCAGATGGCTTCTTATATTAGTAAATAGTTCTCACAAGGTCATTGGTTCCACCTGGCACATAAACTTTTCCCCGTTTTTTGAAGCAGTAATAACAGGAAATGGAAGTATTACACTGCGCTCTTGCACTTTAATTGAAAATATAAAATCTATTTAAGTACCTTGAATAAAGCCATAGTGATCACACTGAACATGTGATCATCTGAACAGTATGATTGCACTGGAGAATAGTTCTGCTGACTGTTTACCTAAGACACATTGTTACAGCTGTCCCAAAATACGCCCATAAAGGAAAATATGTTTCCCACCTTTAAGAATGCAAACCTCAAGATACACTACCAAAAAAGTAGAATCTTTCATACTGATGTTATAAAGTCAAAGTTTGCCACTGGTCTTGTAATGCAACCTTCTTATCCTATCATATTCCATTAAGATGCTGTACCTGTGTTTTTCCAAGAAGCATTTCATTTCTTTTGGCTAAGCTTGGAGTGCAAAGCACAGCAGCTGTGCGCCAAAGATAGTAGAATTACAGGTTTGTGTTTTGCAAATATGGAAAAAGAAGTTCAGCCAAAGATATTTCTTTCCGTTACTTTAGAACTTGCTACTCTAGTAACAGGAGCAGCCACCCAGTTTCTATTCTGGGTTTTTTTTTTTTTTCTTTTCCCTAGGATATGTAAATACTGAACCAAATAGAGAGACTCTCTCTACATGCCCAGCATTCTCCTCATTTGTATATCCTCTAATATGAATATCAGTTCCATTGTTCATCTCTTGGTACTATATTAATACTTGCATTTCCACTTACATTTGCAACACCTTCATCTCAATGGCCAATCGTGTCTGAAGAGTAGCCTTTTTCCTGCCAAAAGTTGTAAATGAAGCAATCTCTGCTCCAGAAAAGTAATTGTCTTTTTTTTTTTTTTTCTGTTTCTACAAGTTTATTCTCTTTTGCTTGTATATAGGATGTGATTTGAGACCAAAAAAGAATATATAAGGATGATAGAGCTAGAAACAAATCATTAAAGCATTCGAGCAAATATGAAAAATATAGCTTGGGGAGTACCTCTTTTGAACTATCATCAAGCTTTTTAACAGGGGAGAGGGAGTGAGAAATGCTGAAAGTTTGTTTAGGAAAAATACTGCAAAGACAGCTTTCCAAATTATTCTTGTGTGACTGTGACAAATGGTAAGCTTTTTACTCTATTGCAATATGGAAATTTGCAATTGCATCAACATAGCATCTAGGGAAAATTACGTACCATGTCATCCATACGTGTCCACTATCAGTTCCTTGGATGGGTTGATATTTAGAGTTTTAAATATCGTCTGAATTTTCAAAGAAGGCATGACTCAAGCGTATAGGTTATGTATGAAACAGAATTCTCAAACTGTTGTTTTCTCAAATGTGTACATTTAGTATAAAAGGAAGGAGCCAAAATTCTCCAGCTTGGCTGCCTAAGAACATGCTGTGATTTCCAAAACTGTCTAATTTCAGCCTAGCTTTTTATGGTTCCCACTGAGTCTGAAGGTTTCTCTTCACTGCACTGGGATTTCTCTTCACTTTCCACCAGTGCTTTTCAAATTTGAATGTATTTTGTGTGAGGATGGAGAAAGAGAGAACTGGTGAATCCACAAGCGGCATTGCCTCCTACATGTAGAGAGTGAACTTTTTTGAGAGCTGGATGCCTCTGTGGCATTGAAAGGAAGGACTGAGCCTCATCAGGGATACTGTTGTGCCAGGAGAGCTGGGTAGTACCCCCTCCTTGGCCACACTAATGCGGGTGAAGATGAGGAGGATCTGTCTGAGTGCTGCAGCTCAGATAACCTCCTGCTCCCTATCTGGGATGTGAAGGCTCCTTCAATTCTATAAAACACCAGCTTTCTCCGTTCCAGATATTTATTTACACTCAAGCACATTGTACTGTCTCTGTGCTCTTTAGAAGACTCTGTCAGGAGAGAAAAGTACTCCAGACCTTCCCAGTAATTGAGAGCTAGTGAGTGTCTATGGCTTGACTAGCATTTTGACGTGCTTAATGGCCAAGAAGAGAACTTGTGGTAATGGGTCCCAAGCTAGGCATACATTTTTCAGCTGAGTACAGTCTGTGGAATGAAATCAAGCCTCTGTGTGAAAACTGATGATTTTTCCCTGAAGTGACAAACTTAAATGGAATACATCTGAGCAATGATGAGAGCTGTGACTGAAAATGTTGCTCAGTACCCTAAAATATAGGTCTTCTATGCAACAGATGACATGCCGCATGTGTTGTTTTCCCTATGAATTATGTAGTTACATGTATATTGAAGCTCTTCCTATAGCCTCTTCTGTAATTCTTGACTTTCTTCCAGTCAAGAGCCCAAGTCTCATTTGAGTCAGAATAACTTGTTTAAATGGAAAAAAGACTACATTTGTTTTGAATATGAACATAATTTTGGTTGTTCCCTGGTAAAATATTGTGGTTAAAAAACCCCAAAACAACAAACCAACCACAACCAGCAAAGCACCTACATTACAGTTTCCTTTGCAAAGCCTAAGGAGCCCCTGGCTGGAAGGCAGAATTTAGGATCCTGGTTTATAAATTGCTATGGCTAAGACAATAATACTTCATCCTCTGCTATCACATAACAGAGACAAATCAGATAACGCTGCTAAAAATCTCCTTTCTGCAGCTTAAAATGAGCGAAAAGCAGAAATTGGAATCCCAAAATCATTCTTAGTGGCAATATAAACTAGACAAGAACCTCCTACTAAGGTGAATATAATTGCATTTTGATTTCAAATGCTCCTAAATTTGCCGTTCCTAGAAAAATTAAACAATAGGTTTCACCTAAAGCTATTTTTAGGTCTACAGGTGTATTTTGGTGATGGTAGCGACTGCTGATACATCAAAGGTAATTTTTGATGGAGAGATACTGGGGGAGAGCACCAAGTTGTATATATTATCACATTTGATGATGAGCAGCTGTAAGCAGAAACTAACATAAATTAGATGTGTATCACATTTTTCTGCACCCTGGGGAAGTGCAGAACAAAGTCATGCAGTGATTACACTTCCACCAGCATGCCATTAACAACTCCAGATGGCAGCACTTTAACTGCAAACATTTCCAGGTGTAATGAGAAGGCTAAAAATAACTAAATAGCAAGGCATGACCCAGTGACAGTCTAATTTGTGAAAGAAATGAAGAGGCAACAGGACTGTTTAGGCGTGTGAGAGAAATGGCTTAAGCCATGAACAAATTCATGTAAATATAATCTTTTCTTAAGGAAGGGCATGTGCTCAATCTGTCTTTCTACGTAATTGATAATGAAGATGGAAAGTGTGTGCTCATTCATGTGCTAGCTTATATGTATAACCTTGTAGGAAACCACTAAGTACCTCTCAAAAGAAGATAACTTTATTCATTTAAGACATGCTGTCAACCTGATAGAAAAACAAAGGAATTTTTGTGTGTACCTTTCAGCAGTCTTGTTCTCTGGTTGATTGGTTATTTATTTTAAGGAAAGATACTGGAATTTCAATATATGCATGAAGAAGCAAGGATATTATCCTTGTTTTGCTTAGTGCCCACATAGTGCCTTTGGAATAATTATTATTCATTTAAGACTGAATTTTACAAGATTATTTTATCTACTCTGTCATTTAAGTGCCAATAATACTGTACCTGTGAGCATGAAGTGGATAGACTGCTGTTGGTTTTACATAAAAGAAGTGTTTTCCTGTCACATACATTTTATATCATGTTCAGAAAAGTTACCAAGGTCTAGAACAGAGGTGAGGGTGCAGAGTGCTTCCAGTGCAGAACTGAATGATATATGTAAAACTCTTTCAGTGAGAAACTGTTACCATTTATATGAAGTTTGGGTAAATCAAGCAGAAGTAACTGCTTCCCAGCTGTCCTTCACCAGTGGATGTGGCTGTATGGTGAAGAGCCCCTTTTGAGGAAGAAGTAGTATCTTGAAAACAGTCCTATTTTCTCTAATAGTCTGTAAGTTTCCAGTCTATTTTCTCACTTACGTAAACCTGTACAGACTCAGATGGACAGATTTCTTTTTACTGCAGCTGATAAAACTTGAAACTTGGGTGTCTTTAAATTGTCAGTGGTGACTTGAGTAGTATATTTCAGTTCAGAGCTGTTTGTTGTCTACAAGGAACATACTTGCACATTATAATGGAAATAATCTTGAATGTCTCTGGGAACAAACACAGGGAGAAGTTATCATTATTGCAGGAACACTGAAGGTGTTTCAGATGAGTCTGGTGAAACTACAGCTAGCTCCTGAACCGTGTATTGTCAGTTGCCCCCAGTATTTTCCCAAAAGCTGTGCTGCAGTCCTGTGTCTTGTGAATTTTTCCTTCATCATTTTGCTTACATTGCTTCTTGCTGTTGCTCTCGTCCCTTCCTCTAGCACATGTCCTAGAAGGAGGGTCACTCCTCTTCCCTTTCTAGGACTAGGACTAGACCTAAAGGATGTAATTTCCCTCCCCAGGCTGAAGGGATCAGTTCCCCCTGTTGCCTTCCTACCACCCTTGTCACCCCTTGAACTAGATGACAGGAAGGACAGCATGTTTATGATAAAATTACCAATATGTCTCATGGTCAGCATCTCCATGTTGGCTGAGAGAAGGAAGAGAAACGTGTCTATAAACAACCTGAGGTGTGTGAGATTAACTTTAGGGGACAATGGGGAACAGTCATTGTAAAACATTCAAAAGATGAGTTTAGCAGTTTACTTTCCTTGTTCATCTCTAGATCACAGGTTTCAAAATAGGCAGGCAGAAGGCATGTCATTCATGTTACCACCACTCCAAAAAGAATGAAAAAAAATCTCATTAAAAAGGTGGGTTTCTGTCCTGAACACTGGCATGGTAGGAAAGTGTCTTTTTCTGCTGGTAAAAACACCTTACACAAAAAAATCCAGTCTTGCAAGGCCTATATACATCCTCTGCCTGGGGCATGAGGATGTCATGAACTCTCTCTCATTTCTGCACAAAATTAGTAAAACCTTGCTAAATTATGCAAAGTTTTGGGCTTATGAGTCTTATGGTTCAGACTCAAAAGATAAATCAGGCAAACGCCAACACTTTGGCTGCTTATCCGAATTAGCCCTCATACCTTCTGAAATTTGTTCATGGCTCATTTTCCCAAGGAAGAAAGAGAAGTTAATGAGAAACTTACTTATATTAATCTCACTTGAAGCTTGACATATTTGGATAGTCAATATAATTTTAAAGATGCAATGGTTCAAGCACGCTGTTGTGATAGGCAAATATTTGTATATAATCATATCATTAGATTAAGGAGTTTATTATTCTAGTATGTTCTGCCTTTTGTGATGTAATAATTTTTTTAATATCCCAAAGCAAAATCAAAAACTATTAATTTTAAAGGTTCATTCTAGGAATGAATGTTCCAGTACCAGAAAACATCATTTGAGATTTATTTGTTGTAAATAACTTGTATCTTTACTGGATATTGAATATCTTCATCTCTGCAGAGATATTTCTATTTGGAGTTCCAGCCATGCCTGCCTTCCCTTTCAAAGTCACAAGCCTAAATATAGGAAGATGTTTACCATTTTCCATTTAGAAATTAGTATTCCAGTCCCTCTGCAATGCATATAAAATGCTCGTTATGCTGGAATTTCACTAAAGTAGAAACAATTGTACCAAGGGAAAAATTTCACTGAATCAGGTTTGAAGTGCATGCCACAGGGATAGGGGTGTCATCTTCTTTTCTTAGACACAGTCACTCTTCTTATATCAACACCAATTATGAGAAAAGGTTCAAAGCTTGCCTGAGAGTTTGTTCATATTCAAGCCTGCTGAGAAAAACCTGTTCCTTTCTCTCAGCAGACTTTCTTTTCACACTAGAACTCTCTTTCTTTTTCGAATCTATGTAAAATATACAGATATTATCTCTTTTTGGCCAAGGGCTTGGCAAAGACACAAGTTCTGATTAGTTCTGAATGTATTTTTGAGGTATCCCTCTGAAAATAGCTTTCTGTGTCTTTTCAATTAGGCTGTAGACTCTGGAGATTGTGCACTGCCATGCAAAATTTTGGATGGGTAACAAGTAGTTACTTGTGCACTTAATGTGCATAAGAATCCAGGGAAAAGCTCTTACATGAGATAACTTATCTCTAGAAAACATGGGAGTGGATTAAAAATTTGCTCTGAGTATCTGAGTAAGAACTAACATTGCTGGGACTACCTTAACCTCTAATCTCCCATCCTCACTGATAAAAGTGTTTAGGAGTACGTCTGCATTTAGGGCTGCTTTGATTCAGGTCACTTAAATTTACGGATTATAATGCGCAGCAGGTTACATTGAAGAGAAATAAGTCAAATTGTCAACACAGGCATGTATTTTCTGGCTGTACAATGGTAATCTGTTTCTGCAGGAAACCAAGTTTGTTTCTGTCACAGCACGAGTAGTCTCAATCAGTAGATTTGTTTCTTGATGACTTCAGTTAATCTCAGATGCTTTTTTTGTGCTACTTCACCTTGAGTTCAGCCTTTTAGGAAATTCCCAATAACCTTCTGGGATAAGGGCTAGCCCACATTAATTAACAGCTGCCTAATTTTGTGCATTGCTGTGAAACTGTGTGTCTGGGAACCTTCCTGGGAACCTCAGAAGGAGAGAAGCCTGTGAAAAACTATTGTGGTGCACTACTATGTTATAGTTGGGCGAAAGTATATGAAAAGTAGGGCACTTGAGTGTGGAAAACTTTTTTGTTTTTGCAAAATTCACTCAGACCTTTAGCAATCAGAAAAGGTTCTTAAAATAGTCATTTGTTTTGTTTCTAATTCGGTAGTTCTAATATAAAATGAGTGTAACTGTCCTGGGTTCAGCCTTAAACCACCACAGTAACAAACCAAACCAAACTGAAAAAGTGCTGTCCTCCTCCACTTCTGAATTCTGTACTGGTATCAATCTACATTATTCTACAGCTCTAGTGTTTGGCAGAATTACAAGGTGACACACCTATCTGCAAAATATGCCCACAGCTTTATAGCTTTTATATATATATATATATATATATAAAATATAGTATATTTTAGGAAAAAAAAAACACCCCACCCAATAAAACCCAAACAAAACCCCAAACCAAACCAACAAACCAACAACCAAACCCTGAATGCTCTGAATTTCCATTAGGTTTACAAGAAAAACATATTAGTTACTAGGGGGTTGAGAGGAAGAGTGAATTGAATGCAGTTCAGCTGTCTTCAAAAGAAGTTGGATAGACTGAACTTTTAACAGCAGAATACAAATTTCATTGAGGAATGGGAGAATATCTTCCCCCTTTTGTGTTGCTTGTAAATTCTCTTACTGCACATAGGGAAACACTGACTCCCTTGCTTGACACTATTACTGCATTAGATTTCATACTTACTAAAATGATTTCAAAGGACACAACGATAGGGGCTATGTTCAAGGTCCAGTAGAAGTCTGGCTGAAAAAATAAATGCAAAATTAACATTAAAGTTCCTTAAGACATCAGTGTTTTTTTGATTTTTTTCCTATTTTCTTCTTACTCCTTCTAAGACAGGAAACTCACTGGTTTCTTCAGAATCTGGCAGTTGGATAAATTTCTATCTTGTGATAGAGCCAACATGGCTCTCTCTGTAGATCCACTGCTGTTGCATCATGCCACTGCGGTGGACATTGTAATAACCTGCAGCAGAACTTAAGTCTGCAGCAATTCAATACCTTCACACTTCACAGGGAAACCAAGTTAAAAAGTAAACTTTGCAAACCTGAAGAAGCCAAGCCAGAGCCAGAACTGAACCTGTGCCAGAGAGCATGTACTACAGATGAGTGTTACCTGGCAATGAAGTTTGGATTTTGTAAAGGACTATGTGTGTGAAAGCTTGAAAATCTTGAGTTTAGACTTGCATGTAGGAAGGACAAAGTGTTTTCTTTCAAGCTCACAGAGCTTGAGGAGAGGTACAAGATGGATAAAAGAGACCCTCTGGATCAGAAGAGTAACAATTCAGACAGATTAGGGTCCAAAATACAGAAGTAATTTTGAAAAGCTCAACAAATCAGAAGATAATTGTCCCTAAAGGAACATGGTTCGTTATAATGCTAAAAGTCCCACCCCCTGAGATAAAAGACCCTAAACTCATCAAACATGCATAGTGAAATACACATACTGTGTCTTTAAACAGAAGCAAGAGACTGTGAGAGCCAATGACTATAGATACAGACTGTTACATGTACAAAAACACTGATTTTCACTATTTGAAATGGATAAAGTGGCTAGCTGGCAGACTGAAGGTATGCTAGCTTTGTGGAGTCACCACCTAGCACCCATCTCTGCACAGACATGAAATAAATATTTTGATTGTGTGTTAATTGTCTCTCTGCACACCAGGTGAAGAACCCTGATGTTGGGACAACATAGGGACCCATCCCTGGCAGTGTTCAAGGCCAGGTTGGATGGGGCTTTGAGCAACTGGTCTAGTGAAAGATGTCCCTGCCTGTGGGAGAGGAGTTGAACTAGATGAGCTTCAAAAGTCCCTTCCAAACAAACCATTCTGTGATTCTCTGGTTCTATGATTTTGGTTAGGGAGCTGGGCTTTGCTGCTGTGGTGCCAGGAAAAGGATATTCCTGGAGGTCTTAGGGGTGCTGCTCTTAAAGTCTCCTCTGCCTTTCTGCCCGCCCTTCCCCAGCACTAGCTGCTTTCCTATGCATGACTTCCTCATATTCAACAGCCAGCCCATAAGGCCGTGTGTTTTGCTGGCTGTAGCAATCTGCTGCCTCAGATACATTACACACTAGAAGCATTTTCCTCATGACTGAAGCTGGCCCTGTCATCAGCACAGTAGTTAGAAAGGAAGTCTGTGCAAAAGAGAAAACATTAAATCAGCCTTACTCAATACCTTACTCTTCAAAACAGCCCAAATGTTCACCAACAAATCTTATTTGGAGATACAGTTTCGCGTCAGTGAGCATCAAAGCAGCAAAAGCTCAACTGTGGAGAAAGCCAGATTATACTTTACTATCTAATCCTTGGCCTAAAGCTACATAAATAATCTCCTATGCTGTTGGGCCCTGGGGGCACCACCATGTTTGCCTGTCCCTGCCCAACCTTGTTGAGGCTCCCCGTCCGCTGCCTATATCTCAGGACCCCACATCAGCCCCCGGGGCCATCAGCTCCTGTTGTGGGAATGTGGGGAGGGACGTGGCGGGGAGCTGGTCTACAGCTACCCACAGCCCTGCCTGGTCATCAGCCCTGACAAGCCAGGCCCACGTGGGTTCACATCCCAGCCCAGCCTCAGCCCATTCCTGTCCCTGTCCTCAGAGAGGTGCCAGATGCTGAGGGCTGGGGCTGCCCTGATGCCCTCTGCTGCTCTGCTCCTGGCTGGGACAGGCACTGGCTAACAGCCCTGTGCCCCCAGCATAGAATCACAGAATGGTTGTGTTGGAAAGGACCTTAAGATCATCCAGTTCCAACCCCCCTGCCATGCGCAGGCACACCTCACACTAAACCATGTCACCCAAGGCCTCGTCCAACCTGGCCTTGAACACCGCCAGGGATGGAGCATTCACAACTTCCTTGGGCAACCCATTCCAGTGCCTCACCACCCTTACAGTAAAGAACTTCTTCCTTATACCTAACCTGAGCTTCCCCTGTTTAAGTTTAAACCCATTACCCCTTGTCCTATCACTACAGTCCCTAATGAAGAGTTCCTCTCCAGCATCCTTGTAGGCCCCTTTCAGATACTGGAAGGGAGCCACCTGCGGAGCCCCCAGTGTCCTGGCCTAGAGGGAGCCCCCGGTACCCATGTTTCCTGGGTTCAGCCTGGGGGAGAGGTGATGGCAGGTGTCTGCAAACAGGCAAAGACTGCAGTTGTCCTAGCTGATACACATTCAGGAAACTTATGGTGCTTCTGACCCACCAGGCTTCTGCTGCTGGACCTGGATGGTGCCCATGTCATCTTTTCTTGAAAATGCTGGGAGTTGTTTTTCAGCACAAATGCAAGCAATATAGAAACTAAGGCCAGTGCTCTTCCTCCATGTGTCCAGTGGTTGCTTTTTCATTCCTTACATATTTACTTCCACTGGGTTTTGGTTTCAGCCTGATGTTCCTCCCTTTAAACTGCTATGTTGCTTAGGGATTTCAGTATCAGTTTATCATTGTTTTGTCTGAATAAATCCATCTGAGAGCCACCACCTGTCAGGACATCTCCAAGGCAGGACTTCTCTTTCTAGGGTGGTCATTAAAGACGCCAAGATTTCTCTGTCAGGTTCTGCCTTGCATTTCTGGTGATCTGGCCATTGAGAAAAAACAAAAGAGGAACTTGCCCATTATATCTGCTAAGCAGTGCATCTCTCTGTTGAGATGTTTCTAGGGGTGTGTTTGTTTTGTCACAGTTTGTGCCTTCACAGAGCGATGGCGCAAATGGATGGTGCTTAAGGGTAACCAGACTGGATTGGAATGGAGTTACTGAGCTATAAAAAGCAGTAAAATGACATTGATTAAATTAACCTGAGGTGGGCTCTGTGCTGATGATGCAGTGCCAGCTTCAGCTTCCAAGGTAGCCTAAATGTAGCTGCATGGCACTGCAATGTGGCATGTATGCTTGGTTGTAGACACTACCAGAAGGAGTGGCCTGTGAAGGCAGTGACCCACAGCCCTGCAGGGAGGTGGTCAGTGGCAGTGGGTCTTCAAGAGTCTGCAGTACCTGCAGCATCAGATCCGTTGAAAGTGCATGGGGTTTCCCAGGTTAAGAAATACTACAGTCAGCACTAGTAGCAGCAGAAAGTGTATTTTCAGCTTTTGTATTACTATGGTTGTATGACCGTTGTGATCATTGAAGTTTATGATGAGATTTACAACTTCTCACAGTGTGACCTGAGGTACTGAGAATGGGAAATGCATGGTTTCTAGGTGTCAGAGAAGAGGTGTTAACCAAGCTGTATGCTTGGCAATATTTTACATCAGTGAGAAGAGAGATAAAATAAAAACAAAAAGAAAAAAAAAGCTGTCCATAGAATTCAAGAATCACAGAATGGTTTGGGTTGGAAAGGACCTTAAGATCATCTAGTTCCAACCCCCTGATATGATAATTGTTTATTTTAGTGGATGACATGTTATGAAAAGTTATACCAGCAATTGGTGGCTTACATAATTCAAGGTGCTTGTAAAACTTACAGGAAATCCTTGCTTTGAAACTATAACTGGTCACATTCCCTATTCAGAATATTTTGTGTGATAAATTTTGGCATTTTCTTCTAACATGTTATCTCCAATTATAATTTTTTCATCATTCAATGAGGACCATATTAATGTCTGCGCAGAATTATATTTATGATTATAAACAATGTAATATTATTGTTTTTATATATGATAAACATATATATATGTTTATATATGGTGTTCCTCTGGCTTTAGAACGAGCTAGTTGATGAAACGTATACAGTTCCCGTTTGCTCTGAAACGTCATTTCACTGGTACTTTTAAGGCCCTTCTTGTGTGCACGTGCCTTGAAATCACCTTGAGTAATTCAAATTCTGGCAGAGAACAGCCTCTGCATCAACGATAATTCACAGCTTTTCCAAGCTCTTAAGGACTGCAGGGCTATAGATAAGTAAATTCAATAAAGTGAAACTCTCAGCACTGCCTCCTTTAAGTAATGGAATCACCACTCAACTTCCCAAGTTTGACACTTCTAGTTTTTCAGGACTTTGTTGAATTATATTCCCCAATTCTGGAGGAAAAATCTCATAAGAGACAACCTGTGTCTCCTGACCACTTACTGACCCGAAGGGGATGTGAGTCAGGTCTGACCAGTGCCTGGCAGCAGGAAGACTCGAAGGAAAATTTTAGGAAGGATAGGAGCTGAGGAACAATAACAACGCCAAAAGAGCAGAAGCTCCTGCAAAATGCAGATTTAAATGCATAAATGTAGTTGATCTTATCTGTGGCTACCTAGCCTCATTCCTGTACAATAGCAAAAGGCCGAGATGGCAAAATAATCTTGAAATCAGAATTGTAGGTAGGAAGGGGAGCAGATGAAGTCTGTGAGAAAGAAAGGTGTGGTGTCCGGTGGGTAGCCTTAAGTGTAGGTTGTAAGTATTATAAAATTTCCTTCAAAATATAAAAAAAAAAAAAAAAAAATTATGTGTTGACACTGATTGATTTACTCCTGAGGCTTCTTGGGTTTACTTTGTGACCACTCCCCTGCTGCTTACACACACAGCCTGAAGGTTTGCTTTTGGTATTTTACCTCATGGTCATCTTTAAAAGATGCTCCATCAAAACAAGGTTTCATTATTTTCAGAAGTTTATGAAGCAAAGAATTGGAATAGTTTGGAACAGACAAAATATTCTATCACTCGGTTCAGTTATAAACCTGGAATATGTAAAATAATAATAGGGCATTGACCTTTACCACTTGAAAGAGCATCTACTATGCAAATCGGATTTTCTACCGGAGACAAAATTTTAAAACCAAATAAATATACCTCTGAGACCTCCTTGGGCAAATTCAAATAACCTCCTAGAATATAATTGTAGATGAAGCCACTGAACAGCAATCAATTGAAGATAATCACTGGCCATCTTAAAATTGCATCATTTATAGCAATCATTTGAGGAAATGTCAGCAAATAACTTTGCAGTTTCATTCTCATATATGTGTAAGTAAATGTTTTGCTACTGTTTATTTGCAGTTGCTGTTTGAAAGAATTTCTGCAGCTTCATATCAATTTGTTTGCTGTTGGAGTTTAAGAGGATCCCAAATGGGAGCAATTTATATCCAGCTAAAGTAAATTTTGTATTTCCTCAATGGTAAAAAGATTGAAAATCAATGAATTTAAATAGTTGTCAATATGCTTATTGATCTGAAGGTACCTTCCTTAGAGAGAAGCTTCATATGCACAATCATGTAATTTTAGATATACATATGTATGTTTGTATATAGTATTTTAGGGATATAACATTCATATTTGTTTAATGTTTTGTCCTATCTTGGTGAGATTTGATCTTAAATTTGGTTTTGATTCTGGTGTGATATAGCCAAGAATACATGGCTGGATACAGCAGAGTGGGGATATCTGAACAGCTTGGGTGTTGATCACATGAAGCTTGCTCGTGAGTAGGGGGGGATTTCTTTTCCCTCAAGCCTATTTTAAGGGACGGGTGCCCCACCACAGTTGAATTATAGTTCATGACATGGTGCCAGCTGGTCCTCTGTCTTAGCCCCTAGGAGATTACAGGAAGGTTATTGAGCTCCCATGCTGTGCAAAGTGTGCTGCTGTTTTGCACTCTGCCTCCCTGCAGCACTTCAGGGTATAACTGCATGTCCCTTGAACTCCTCCTCACAAGTGTTGATGGTTCATCGTATGTGTTGATTTTGCTTGGAGCCAAACTGAGACTGGCATCCAGATTTAACATGTTTTAGGTGACTCACTCTTTCAGAGAAGCAACTGTAGGGTATTCAGAAATACACAAAAATGGCAAGCCAATGACAAATGTTGTGGTGGTGACAACAGTTGCTAAATATGGTGCAGCACCTGGCAGGTGAATAGAGGTGGTGAGCCGATAACACTAAAATACTGGGGCATCTTCCCTCAACTCCTGGCATTGCTGGAAAAAAAAGATGTGTTTCTAGAACTTTATAGATAAATAATTACCCTGTTGCATTTGGGACATGATTCTGAATATGTATGTTGCTGTTGTTGCTTAAAGTATTTCAATCTTGATCTTAATTTTGATCTTGGGATCAGTCATATCCTTAAAGGTGAAGTATTCTTTTGTTTGAAGGCACTCTGAACTTCAGTAGAAATATACCAGCCACTGAAGTGGCCTTTCAGTGCATAAATTGCTGAAAGAAAAGGCCTTTGACATTTCTTTACGGTGTGAACTAGTGTGACCAACCTATCTGCATGCCACTTCTGTCATCTTTGCTAGGCTTCTGTTATTGAGAAGAATGGGACTAAAAGAGAGCACTGACCTTCCTCAGACAGATTAACAGGAGAACAAAGCTGAAATGCTTTATTTTTTTTCATTGTTAAGGTTCTGCTCTCCTAAGAGACCATCTGCTTAGGGGTTGATGGTATCTGTTAATGATACGCCCTGTGAATATTTCTGGCTTGGTACATGAGAAGATATTAAACCTTTCACTCTGCCAGGGACACCAGGTTAAGCAGGCTCCACTGGAATAAATCAGGAGACACGTAGCCTCTTTGCTATGCTTAGTGAGTAGCCCCAAGCTCCTACAAGTATCTTTCCCCCAAAATCTCTGGTTTATTGTGGATTTTCCTTTACTTGCAACATCTGTGTTTCAGACATGCTAAGTAGTCCCTTCCTGACAGATAAGGGTCTTGTTTTGGGAATGATGTATTGCAATAGAGGCTCCAACTGGGAGCCAGGGCAAACAATTTAAGCCTTGTTTTACACAGAATTTAAATAACAAAGATAGTGTTGTATAAGATTTGGTATCCAGGTAAGTACGCAGAGAGAAGAGTGGACAAGTTTTCCAATATAATCAGAAGGCTTCTGTGATGTGAGGGCTCTTGAAACAGTGATTTTATCTCCTTCAGTCCTGTCCTTCTCCTCCTTTCTCCCATAGCTGCTTTTCACAAGCCTTGAGCCAGGGGATACCCAGGAAAGCTGTTTCAAATAACCCACATGAAGCATTCATTTATAAACTGAAGCCTGAGTTTGTCAGTGTACAAAAATATAACTGGGTTAAAAAGCAGTTCAAGAGATTCATGGGAAGAAGGTGCCTGACAACCTATTAAACATGATGATGTACATGTAACCTTCTGTACTGATGGTCACCAAAACTGCCAGAAGTGAGGAAGGCACATGAGAGGGAAGCATGATTGTGTGCCTTCTCTGTCCTTAGACTCCCACCCAATATCTGCTAATGACTGTCCTCAGAAACAAGACATTGGTTTGGAAGTTCCTACTGATGCAAGCCAGAATGTGTAAGTTTTGTGGCAGTCTTCAGCAGAGGGCTCAGGAATGCAAGCAGCACTGAAAGTAAATAGTCCTTTCTCCCTTAGAAACTGTCTGTCTTTGAGGTTTGTGGGAAAAATGTTGGCTTTCCTTTGCTGTATTATTCCTATTTTGTAGATAGTATCTTACATCTTGGGTACTTGTCCTGGTGCTTTCCTGGATACAGATGGAATTTTTCATTGATATAGTGCCCACTGCATGACACAAAGGACTGAAGTTAATCTAAAGTAGGTAGCAAGAATATCTATTCAAGATTCTTATATTTCAGGGCTTGGTATTTAAGAGAGTAATAACAGCATATGTGTTGAGACTTACTGGTAAAGAGAAAATAATTTGGTGTAAACCTGTTTGGAAAGAAAGAATTGTATTGGAATTTTCATCTAATATGAACATAAACCTCAATGATTTACTAAACTATATACCTGCATATTTCTATAGATTTCTAAGACAGAACCTTGTACAGACTGTGTGAAATACTAGTACTATAACTGGGTTGAATCACTTGGTTTTACACTCTTTTCGTTTCTCAGTTCTTATTGCATAGCATCATCTCTTGAAATGGTGGCTTAAACAAAAGACAGACTTTTAAGCAAAGAGGGCTTTTCCCCCACACCCACACTAATACCTAAAAATACTCTTAAAATTATTCAGGAGTGAAGTTTTTTATACTGAAGCTCCTCAGATACATTGTGTTTTGCTGTTAGAGGAATAAGTCAGTTTTTCATATGCTCTTAAAACATTCAGTTTGTGAATATTGCTTTCATTTCTGCATTTGTGGAGTATTGTAAAAGCTGCCTGCTTGTGATTTGATCAATATAACTTGTCTTTAATGCTATGCTTTGTGGAGGCAGTATGTTTGATCATAAAAGCTGAAAGGCATACCCTATACAATATGTGAAAAGTCAAAAAATATAATAGGTAAATTCCTGCTAATTAAGTAGGTCATGACTGACCAAGAATCAGACGTGGTAATCTGTGATGGTACCATGAAAAATGCATTGTAATTAGGTACCACAGCTTGAACGTGAATCATCGATATTCAACAGATGTATGCCTCTTTGTTGGTTCCAAGTCTCAAACAGATTTTCACTGAAATGGAAAATCAAGTAATAACAGAAGAAAAAAAGGGGTAGGGGGAGAAATTGATACAGTGCTCCAATATTTCATTATTTAAGAAATAAATATTATTCATTATTCAAATCTTCTTTTACGAAAGACTAAAATGCTGGCATATACTTAATTTTAGAAAAGAATGTTTGACACGGAAAGATTTTTCCTGCAAAACTGCCTGTCTTTTTGTCTCTTCTGTATGGCAGAATTTATGGAATTATCTGAATGTATATGAAACTAATTCACCTCCAACCCACATACCTCCTGATGCTGCAGAAAACATGTCAAGAGTTACATATCTACTCTTCAGGGACTAGTGCTTGCAATAATGATCAGGAGCATTTTATGGGTACAATAAAATATGTCCGTATGTCCCATAGCTACTTCTGTGTTTCTTATCATTGTTGTAAAGCTGTGAAATTCCACAAAGGGGTAATATTGGGAATTCTATGAGCACCCATTTGTTCAAATGTTCATTTCAGTTGAAGCAATTCCTATCTCAAAAGTTTTCTTTCCCAGTCGTGATGTACAGGTTGGCACTAATAGTATATGTACAGTGTGCACTGTTGTACATCTAAATTAGCAGGTGGTGATCATCCTGCAGAGGTAGACAGAGAATGCACAAGACCCAACATCCACACTAACACCTTCTTAGAGGTACACTTCCAGATACTGAATGAATGCCCCTAAGCAGATGGAGCATACTCAGTGCATCCCAGTTGAGTTTCATCCCAAATGAAGGCAGTCTGTGAGCTCTGAGATTGCCCTGTAGTGAAAAGCAAAATGAAGTAAAGAGGAATGCTCAGGAGAGTCTCTTCAAAAGTGCACTCCTGACCCCAGCTAAAATACTAGCGGAGATGCATCTGCTGAAGCTGGGATTTTCAAACTGAAGAGAAGTAGTCACCCCAAGAGCTGTATTCAGACACCTTCTCAACAGTGATAGACTGCTGCATCGTTATTTGCTTGAGCTAGAACAGAAGGTCTGTAGTTTGAATTCTACAGCAGAATTCAAGGTTTTGGTTAAAATGCTTTTAGGTCTTTATATACCACTGAAGTGTAAGACCCAGTACAGTTTCATTAAACAAAATCTCTTCAGCTTCCAGTCCTATCCTGGAATTTTTAATAGTAAAGCTAGCTATCCTACCCTGCATTAGAGGTTTGAAGTGCTGGAGATAATGCTGCTCAAACCTAGAATTAATATGTTTTCTGAACATTTTTCCAGTCCAGGCATGGTGCTTGGAGAGGGCTTGCATTTCTCTTACTGTACGATTTTGCATAAGGTCAGGTGAGGTATATGCTCTGCTTGCAGGCTTTCACTGAAGTTAGAACCCTGGTTCTCTCATGTCCCTCAAGTTGAAAAGCTCATTTTCATTTCATTTCATTACTATAGCTCTCTAGCCTCCTGCTGGCTCAAGCCTTTCCTCTTCCAGTAAGAAATGTCATATGCACACAGTCATTTTACACATATCCTAGTTCAGACTTCATTATAATATATTATTAGTTATATTAAGCCTCTCATACGTAAGTCTTGAGCAGCTTATCTATCACTATGGTGTCAGAGTGAGCAGCTGGGAAAGTGTGTCAGTAATTTATCTCATCTGATTAATATCAAATATTAAAATTAGCTCAATTCATTCTTGCACTCACATTGTTTCATTAGCAACATATATTTCCTACCTCTTTCCTTAGTGAAATATTCTTGCTGCTACCTACTTTAATCAGAGAAATGAGTAACTAATCACTTATCTGTGCATTGTAATAGAAATTAGTAAAATGATCAGAGTTTGGGAGTTGCTGTTACACATGCGTTTAAATGATGCATAGTATTATAATAATGCTGATAGAAATCAGACATTCCCAGGCAAAAAAATACCAATTTGTGGTTAATCTGAATAAACTAAATGACAGCTATTGCATCATGGCTGTGTCATAAACTTTTATGAGTATTTTATTTTTAAGCCCTAAATCTTTCATAAGTGGCACAATTTTAAACACATGCTTGATTTTAAAACAATTTTAGATTCGGATTCTTTTTAGTATTATGGGCTTTTGTGCATGTAATTTTATTTTGAAACAGATTCTTGCTCAAAGGGGATCCCGGCTTCACAGCACTACAGGCTGACGTCTTTTCTGCATGGAATACCTGATTGTTTCAGTATTAAATTCTGAGTTCAGCAATCATAAAAGTCCATAGAAGGTCAATCTGAAAAAATAATATTATTTTAACTTTGATAGGACTTAGTTGTGTGTCTTTTATGTGGAACATTATTTTGAGATTGGTAGATCTTCAGAACAAGTTCTCATTTTGGCTCTGTACAATACCTGCACATACAATATGAAAGGCAGTCTATAGGGACTTCCTGTTTCTCAGCAGGGGTGTCTCAGCAATGTATGAGCAAAAAGCTTCAATATTCTAGATGCCCTACCTCGTAGGTGATGCATTTCACTCCTTTCACCTCTACAGTGCACTTGGGGAAAGAGCCTCTCCTGAACTGGTTCAGTGGGCTTCATCCTTAAGGTTTTGATGCACATCTGCTCCACTGCTGGGAAGCAGCTTCTGGAGGAAACTTCTTGCCTCTTGGCAGTATGATCAGGCCTCATTGCACCCCGCAAGATAGCTCTTTTTTCAGAAGTTGGTGAATTTTGTATCTCTTCCTAAACTATGCAGTTAAAAGATAAAACAGCTGTACCAATGAAAGCCTGTCAATATAAGTCTTATTTGTATTTTTCCTTTTCCTAACAAGTCTTGGCTAGTTCCAGAATTGCTTCTGGTTGGTGAGTAAGAGGGAAGGGGCAAAGAGCCCTGCTACAGATTTTCTTTCCCTGAGTTACGTAACATTTTCCTCTTCCCTCTCTGAGGCAGTGATCACTTACTCCTGAATGCAACAACTATAAATGGTGGCTTTAATGTGAATCCCATAGATCTGGAAAAAAATAATCCAGTAATATGTCTGAGACCAGGGAGACAGGTATTTCCCAGGTGATTAAACATATTCTTTACATGAAGGTCCTTTTTCATATCATTCCTTAATTTCCCTTTTAGTTTTCAGCAGACCTGAATTAAAATAAGATGACTCTACCTACATCTTCCATCACGGGTGTCTGTCAGCTTCTGTTGGCTGTCTTGGTAGGTACGCTATATTTTAATAATTGAGTTGGTGATACACCCCAAATAATTTGCTTGGTAAAAATACTGAATATGCTACTGAGATTCAGCTGAAGAGATCTAAGCACACTTAGAGGCTGTCCACAGTAAAGGTGAAATTCTAAGTACACAGTATAGAAACTTAGCCGTTTGTATCATTTGCAATTAACTTTTGTAAACTGTTACATGTCTGGGTGTGAATAATAGCACTGCAAATATTTGCATGTTTCCTTTTACATGATTGGCAAAACGTAGCCTGGGAAGCACACATCCGACTTTGTTTCAGGTAGTTTTGTGGAGGAACCTCCTTTGTACTCTGAACAAAAATACCCCTGTGGAAAGAAAAGAGGGAGGGACCAGGTGGGCCTTGGGAGATGAACACTTAGCTCTCATCATAACAGCACATGGCCTGGGCATTTCACTGAGGTCCCTTTGAAAGACTGAACTATGGAATTAGATCAGAAAAAGCTTTACTTGATGGTATAATTCACTTCCCTGCCATGCAGGAGAGAAGGTGCAATGTTGTATCTCAATCAGCATTAGCTGTGTGCCGCAGGATCAGAGTCCCAGTCACAAGGCAGGCAGTAGCATCCCATTCTATGAGGTTTTGGACAGGCATAAATGAAGAATCTGATGGCTCTTCCACAGCTGATGACTTAGGCTATAGAGCTATTTCTTGCTTTGCTTTTCTTTTCTCAGGGAAACACTACATCATGTATTATGTAAACATCAAGGATACTGTCTTGCCTGTGCTGTTTAGTAAATTGCTTAGTTCTTCTTGGTAGAATATAGATGTCAACATGAATATTGAAAATGTCCAAGGATGTCACAAGACCTTGTACAGAGGGGAGAGATGGCATGCTATTAATGATCCTTTCTTCCACAAGCAAATTCCAGTCATGTTATATGAAGGTGGGACAGAAATAAAAAATGGCCCTTCATTAAAAGCAGCCCTGTCTGCTGTACCTCTGGAATAGTAGACTTATTTAAATAACATCATGAATTTTTGGGGAAAGAAGAACCTGGAAATGCAGTTATTATTTCTACTGTAGTGTGGAAAGGGCTTTGCTGCTGTGAATAATATCAGCCATGTTGATGGGTAGACCTAAATTAAAAGCGAAAGAGTTGTTCATTCATAGCAAAAATCCATCTTAATGTGAAGATAAGGGAGTCTGAGGATTTTTTTATTTCTATTTTTGCTTTCAGGCCTACTATATATTATTCAAGGACTTTTTAAAGTTGGAAAACTTGGTAAAAAGATCACAAATAATCAAAGTTTTAAATTATTTCTTTGAATTCATTTTTGAATTCTCCTCTTCTACTAGGCAATTACAAACTCAGTGGGGGATTTTTCTTGGTGCAAAGTGATGCCTAAAAGAACATAGTGATTTTTTCCTTAACTTTCTTTTTGCATATACTGATCAACAGTTATCAAAGTGTTCCTTTGCTGTAACATCTGGGCTCCTTATGTATTCAGAATTAGGAAATATCCTTGGCATTTGAGATACCAAATGCTAGCCATTGACAGCTTATTTGAAAGGGCAGGGCTTGGTGGTGAGCGTGGATCAGTGGAACAAAGTGGTGTTCTGAGCTACTCAGTTTGCTGTGGATGATTTCATGGCTTCAGGGACTCCTGTGGTAGTGTTCAGTGCTCTTCTGTGCCTCACATATGGTTCACTGAAGTACTACATCTTTGGAATCCCTTCCTGTCCACAGGAATGGACCATGAGTTCTCTTTTATATATGTAAATGAATATGTGTGTGTTCAGTGCTCCTGATAGTTTTAGTTTGCTTTCACTGGTGTCCTTTACTGAGGAGGGGAATGTGAATTTTGAACCTATTTTGAACTTTATGTGTTGTTAACTTACTCAAGAAGCTGGACCATTTAAAATCTTTTGGTTTTCATTGTTATGGGTCCTTGAAGCCAGAAGTCTTCGCACCAGCATGTTGAGAATGTCAGAAGGAATCTGTCCTTTAGTCCTTCCCCTGGATGAATAGCTATGCTGTTCAGGAAAATGCAATCTGAAATCTGTCTAGAGAAATGAAAAAGTAAACAAGTAGGAGCTTTATTTTTAAAGAGGAATGGCACTTGGAACTCTTAAGGACCTGCAACAAGAAACAGAAATAAGGTTAATATTATAAAGTGGTAAGATTTGCCTCAGCATTCAACTAAAAAAAAAAAACAAAACAAATTGATAATAAATGTAATCCTAACACATCAAGAAGAACAAATACTCTGGGCTTAGTTGTAGCTGGGTTGTGTTCAGGAGTAGCCTCTAAACTTTGAACTAGAATGTCATTTATCAATACCAAGCTCGTGCAAATAAGATCATGTTTTTCTCTTAAGAAAAATTACCTAGTGCCTTATGGCTGTGAGGTACATGTATTTAGTCTTCCCATCTAACTATTTTAGGTAGAACAAGGCCAGTATTTCTAATGGGCAGAAACATTTCATGACAGCTTCTTAATCTATATGATATAATTTCAGACAATTAGAGAGCTGGTCAAAGGAAAAAGATTGATATTATGATGGTTTTTTTGAAGGTTATACAACTATTTTTGCCCCATACTGGGACAAAGTCACAGCCTTATAATTCTGTTATGTGAAAATGTTTGAATCAAAATGTCAGTTTTCAAACTGAGAAGGGAAGTGTTTTGATTTCATTTTCTCTTACTTGCTTTCCTTCTGAAATTGGCATGAACCCTCTTTTAAATGTCATTGAAATGAAAGCTTCTTTGCAAACCATATTAGACTTCACAAAATATAGTCTTATTTTAATCTACATGGCTATTTGTCTGTTAAGTAAAACCAGTAAATTCTCTAATCACTCTTTACAGTTTCTGATTTGTGACTAGGTTTTGGTCTTTTCTTCCTGAAGTTTCAAAACCCAAGTCCTCCATACTTTGGGAGCAACACAAACACACAATGAAATCATAGTCTCATTGCAGTCAGTGACAAAGCTATGCTTCATTGGATCACAAATTTCAGCAGTAGTGGTATCATAAAGGACATTAAATCTTCGGTCCATTGTTTGTACTTGATTAATGTCCTGAACTCATCCTGCAGATTATTTTACCTTACCTTCTTTTATAGTATCGCAGCTCAATAAGACCTTCTTTATTTTTTAGTAATAAACTTCTTCCCAGTGTGCCAAGCTGAAACTTCCTGCTTTTTAAACTACCTCTGGGAAGAACCTCTATGTAAGTTAAAAACTTGATTTATCGCTCCTTGCAGTATCATTACTGGAAGAGGAACTTTTTCAGGTACTGTGCCTATGACTGAGGTGGAAAAGAGTGAGCATGACAAGTAACAGGCATGAGCATGACAACAAAACTCATGATCTGGAGCAATTCAGTAGCATATAAAAGCAAGAAAAGAATAATACCTGTGTGTCAGCTCTGCCTTGCACCTCTGGCTTTGTCCTTTCTAGTTCCACTGATTTCAGAAAGTACTCCTCTGAGCATGTGGAGGGGTTACTCAATTGTTTCAAACTGAAGATATGGGAAACCATTTTAATTATGAAGACATGTAATTTTAATGCTGTTTCTTTTGCTTATATATTTCTGCTTGGTTATTGTTTTCCTAGCTTCAAATAATACCTTTAATTGGATGAAATTGTTACTCTGGCCAGGTGTACATGTGACATATTTTTATGTGTCAGTGGTACGCTGAAGATACATAGAAAAGCACCCAAGGTTGGGCAAATTTTCCTAGCTAGACTGTTTTCAGTAGGCTTCAGATTTTTGTCATAGAAGACTGAGAAACATTTTGCATATGTTCCTGTCCTTCCATCAGAAGTATTGTTTTAAAGGACAGGCATTGTCTTCCCAATAATTTCTTCACTCTGTTGCTCTTTACCTGCATGCTATGGCCCTCCATTGACTGTACTAAAAAATAGTCAACCTCTTTTCCTAATATCTACCTCAAAATACTCAGAGAAACTACTGTTTTTTGTTTTTTTTTGCAGCAAAATTCTTCTTTTAACATGCAAGGATTAAGCTTTGTAAAGTTAAATCAGATTTTTTTATTGATATTCATTATTTTAAGATTAATAATTAACAATATTATTAATATTGATATTAACTATAAGATGCATTATTAATAAATATTGGCATATTTATTGTGACTGTGGATATTGTCATGCCGCTGATGAGCACGTATAATACATTTGAATCAGACCACCCCCTTTGCAACACTCAGAGAAAAGAGGCCAGTGTCTGAAAACCAGGGTTACCCACCCAGCAGCACCACAGTTTATAAAGTGTGTCCAGCCTGCAGTGGTGGGCAGCAAGCATATTATGCTGAGGCTGTGTGTGTGACCTGCTTTTCATTATAAGCAGCAGCAGTACTTTAAAGCTACCTCAGATTTGCTCATGATACAGCCCCAAAACTAATGACTGTAAAGTAGTCGTACCCCTAGTGACATTCTGGTCAGAAAGGTGTAAAAATATGTGAGGAACTGCAATCCTAATACCTACACAATGTAGGTTAGTAAACTCCAGGTTAACACCTATCCTACACACCTTCAGTGCCAATACCTGTACCAACACTTCTGTGGGGAGTAAATTATCAAGTCTTTATTCTGTTTTCATTTGGTCCTTACTGGAGCCTTTAAAGCTTTGCTTAACTGTAAGGGTGGGGTAAAGGCAGTCTCAGCTCTCCCTGTTTCTAACCAAGCACTTCTTTCTTTATCCATCAGTGCAAAAACTCAGCTTATTAGGAAGGTCTCTCTTGCAGCAGTGTCTGAATGTACAAATTTGCTCACAATCACAGCTGGAGTGGCTTATACTGGAGACAGGTCATGCTGGGATCTTTCACTTTGGCACCAATTAAATTCTTCTATAAAAGCAGAGGAGGAAATATGAGTTTGCGGTTTAAAGTCAATAGAAGCTGCAGAGCACAGAGCAACTTGTCTTTTTGTATGCTGTTCTTTGTAGATACAATATTATTAAAAAGTCAAATTCATGCCTAGCCCTCGGGCTTAGTTGCCTATCTGTACTGTCAAAACTGTCCAACTAAGAGAAAACCATCTGAAAATAGGGCCTAAGAATATTTTGAAGTGTTATTAGGATAAACTGTGGCACATCTTTAGAATGATGAAACTGGAACCTCCCAATATGTGCTGTTTTAAAATAGTAAAATGAGATGTACTTCATGGGCTTTTTAAACCTTGCTGCTTAAGGTAACTCAGAGAACATACTGGATCTCAATGAGCCTTGGCATAATGACCCTTGAAACTTTAAAAAAATGTTGGAAATACGAAGGTACAGAAATGCTAATGAGGCGGCGGTGAACTTGTTTAAGAATTTTGCTATTCAAGGACATACATTTTCTTAAGGCTTTCATAGCATGTCCTGAAACTGTGATTATAAAACATGACATTGTAATCAGTATGGACTCAGAACAGCTAATCTGTTAAAATTTTTACTCAGTTAATAGATGCTGAAGCCTGGTTTATCATTTCCCTTCCTTTCAGACAGAAGCACAGATAAAATTTGCTTGCTTTAACTGTGGTTTTGCTTTGAATTCTTCGCCTCATTCTAAACCTCAGTAAAAGGTGAAAATTTAGTTGAAGCTCAAGACAAGAACCATGCAAATTCAGATCTAAAATAAATGCTTAAGGTTTTTTTCATGATTGACAATTTGTAATATTGTACTGGATCATGCTAGTTACCACGTCGTTTTTTACAGCAAAATGGAAAACTAGAACTATTTAAATAGCTTGACAACCAAATTAGTGACCAGTTTCAGATTAAGGGAAGAAATTTGACTATTCATATGAATGTTTCAGAGAAATTGGCCTTGTTTGCTTTTTACAGTTAGCAAATGTTGCTTCAAGAGAAAGTACAGGCAGTGCCATACATAGTCGAGTGGCATTTTGGCTGGATTAGATTTTGGTTAGTTCAGACTTTTTCTGCGAAAGAATATGAATGTGAAGTGTGAGCTCACATGTGTGATATTTACACCACCTGAATTTAGAATTAGTGGATATTTGCTCTAGAAGTAGTTCCCAATGGAGAATTGACAGAATGGTATATGACTCATTTGATCAATCACAGCTAGCCAATACAACTAAACAATAAATATTGAACACTTCATAGGATAGCTTGTGATGCATCTGGGGATAACCTTTCTCCAAGATAATTGTGTTGTATAATTGTTTTGGATCATTATCTGAATAATGAACATATTTAGAGAAACTGTGGTCTTCTCTTACTGTATAATGAACATAAAATTACTAATTAATATAGTAATCTATCGGTTTTGGTCAGTGAGTCACTTATTTTAAATTACAGTAGAGGAAAAGAATGCTAATTCCCTTTTTGAATTAAACTGCCATAGCAAATTCAGTGCGCAAGCACTTACATTTGAACCCAGCATGACCTGTTTTCTGTTTTTTTTACCTTTAATTTTCCATGGAGGAGTTCCAAGCAAATGGGCAGTTGTGCTTTATGGTTAAATAGCAGTATGATCTCTGCAGTAATGTCAGCTTTACAGAGGCATGTGCTCAGCAGAGGTCCAGACTTTGTGCTTCGTCTCTCCTTTGTGTGAGGATTTTGATTTTGCAGTAATTGTTTTGGAATTAGATTGTGCTGTGGAATGAGTCATCTCCACACACCATAGACCATGGGCATCTTTGCAGCTTCTTTTCTCAAATAATAGCCTCGCTGTTTGCCTTTTTTAGCTTGTTCTGATCATTGCTGTGGGGTGACAAGAGGTAAAGTAGCTGTGTGGTGCTGCTGCTGTTGGTACCCTGGAGAAGCAGAGGAGGAGGAAAAGTTAGAAGCCCTTGTTCTCAGACATGTACCAAGGTCTCTCCAAAGCTCTGCCCAGTTCAGTTTACTGGGTTAAAATTGAAGTCAGTGGAAACTCAGCTGAGTAAAAATAAGGACAGGAAAAAGCTGCAGGGTTGACTTGGAAAAAGCCGTAAAGTTCAGACTAAAATCTTTCTCTGCCATGTGTAAAAATGAATGTACAAGAGGTATGAAGGAAAGTAGCTGGGCAACTGTCCTGGTTTTGCATAGCTGAAAAGACATGCTGTCTATCTAATTCTCCAATTTACTAGCAGCGGGGAGACTTCTCTGCTGTGGTTCAGCTTACGCAGATCCATTTGCTGGCATTACGAAGCCTGCTGATGCATAGTTTATACAGTCAACACCAGTCAACACCACTTGTTTCATTTGAAATAAAATAGCACTGTTCGTCAGCCAGGAAGAGTAAAGCCTGAATCACATATTTACAGGAACCTTTTCTGTGGCTCTTTAAAGTTTAAAAAAAAAAGTGAAGAGGCTGGAGAGGGTCCAGAGAAGAGCTGCGAAGATGATCAGAGGACTGGGAAGCCTGCCATATGACGAAAGGCTGAGAGAGCTAGGCTTTTTCAGCCTCGAGAAAAGGCAACTGAGGGGTGACCTTATCACCAAGTCCCAGCATTTAAAGGACAGCTACAAAGAAGGTTGTAAATCCAGCCAGGCTGCAGTTGTGCTCACTTCTTCCCACCTTCATGGTTTCTCCTTTCCTTTGTGTAACATGGAATGGAAGACCCTTCCCAGCTCTCACAAGCTGCCTAGGGCTGACATCCCTTTGCTGTTCATTGTTTCCATCTGCAGAAGCTCCTAGCACTGCAACAGCTGAAGGCTCACTGAAATCTTGTCGTGGAGTGCAGGGAGCAAGATACATCCTGCCTTGTATCAGGATGATGGGAGATGGGATCTTCTGCCTTCCCCCTTGCTCTGTGCCAGGGATAATACCTGCCTGGCACAAAAGTGACTGATGCTGAAAGAAGTAGCACCCTTTGGCAGCTACCTCCGGCATGAAACATGCAGTGCTGCTGTTTCACGAGCGCAGTGATGGGGTTTGTCCCCTAACAGTGTCACTGAGGTTCCCTATTGCTCTGCGGCACAGTGGTACACCACCTTGCACTGTAAAGTCACCACATGACTCTAGTCACCAGTGACCCAGCTAACAGCTGGAAATTACATGTACCTAGAGATTTGGCATGTTTGTTGGTAAGTGTTTCCTGGCTTAGTTCAAAAAATAAGAAAAGGCAATCTTCTGGCACTGTTTATGCTGACGCATTAAATAAAACCATTTTTTTCCCAGTAATACAAGTAACTAAATTACTATTGCCACATATTTATTTACTGTTCTTTATACTCTTTGAACCACTAAATTTTTCCAGAAGAAAAAGGTTTTAACAGAGAAGGTAATCTAAGCACCGAGAGAAATAATTATGTTCTTCTGTGCTACTCTTAAGCTAAGCAGGTTCTAATTGTGTTTGGTTCTTTTAAATTTGTAATGTATGGAGAGTATTGATTCCTTCTTTTTGTAGGCATATATTTGTATGTGGGTATTGTTATACTTACCCAGTAGAAGTTTAGTTGTTAACAAGCTAAATCGTGGAAGTTTAATACATTTACAATTTAATTCAGTTAATATGCGCACAGAGTCCCTTGTGCTTTGATCCCTACTGTTATCATCCATTTCTAATAGCAGGGCAGTTGACTGAGCTATTGGTGAATGATAGGCACAGTGGGACTGTATGAGGATTTATATATATAAAAATCCCTATTCTAGTTGCTGGCTCAGTTCTTAACAGGGTTGTTATACACCTCAGAAACTGAGTTTTTGAACCAATGGAGGCCTGTTAATGCTTGAGCCTCAGAAAAGAGTTGAGGCAATGGAGGCCTGTTAATGCTTGAGCCTCAGAAAAGAGTTGAGGAAGCACAACTACCAGAATGGAAATCAAGAGAGTAAAGTATCAAAACCTTTTCTAGTGCGTATTTTAGAGGAAGGTGTGAGTATTCAGGGATGTGAAGGAGAAATGCTGAAAGAAAGGAGACATATCCATTGTAATACCTATTTAAAAATATCTATCGTTCACATAATATAACTATGGAACTATAACCGAAGTACACTATCCTCTGTAATAATGCTTTAGACATTGCTCCAAGGTACTGAGGAAAACATGGAAAATTATTGGATGGACTAGAGATCAGTGTTCTGGCCTTTCTCCTGAAAATGGAGGGCTCCCTGTGAGCAACCACACATCCACACCCAGGCATCTCACTTCTGAGAGGGCTTCAGACCCAAACTGAGGGAGGAAGCCAGATGAGCTTTTCTAGAGCTTCTTCCAATGACACCTCAGAGAAAACTTGCTGTATGAGCAGAAGATAAACTAACATGTATGAATTCCAGCTTTGTGTTATGGATTCTGAGGAGTATCCTATATGGCTGTGTGATGACTCGATAGCTCTTTTCAGAGGGAGGCAGTGCCTCTGGAAATGCTACAGTGACCATTAAAGGCTGTTGGTTACTGAAAGGGCTGAGAGGCTTTGACAAAAGTGTTTTTCTTCAAGTTCCAGAGAACTGGCACTGAATTCACAAAGATGAGAGCTCCCTTCTTCTTCCCCTGAGGAAGACAAATCATGTGCTTGACCCTTCTCCTCCTTGCAAACTATACACAGAAAAATAATTGGATTGACAATGTGGTATTCCTTCTTTCGTGTGCTGATAGGATAATGGGAAACCCTCAGAAGCATTCTGATAACATTCAGTAAAGCTAATTTAATAGTCATTGAATTCTTGAAAGTTCTCATTAGGATGCTAAACGCAAGCATCTGTGTAATATGGGCATGATCAGCTGTACAGTGGAGCATGGGGAACTGATACTGAAGCTGCCTGTTCTTCATACAAGCAAGACTGTATTTATTTCATTTCTTAGTGATTTAATGCAAATATATTTGAAAGGGTTGGACTGGGGGAAAGAAGAGGGAAAGAAAAAATATTCTTATTGGGTTTTTTTCCCAGAAATCTAACAGTGTATTTGCAGCTGTATATATTCTCAGTCATACACTAGGCCTGATCAAAAGGTATTGTACTCCCTCTAGCTTAAATTCAGCTGCTTTATGTTGTGCTGCTGGTATTGTTCCAGTTCATCATATGCTTAGATGACTCATAGTGCATGCATTGTGGTAGTTAACATAATATGTTTTCCTCTTTTTAAATTAGTCTGCAGTGTATGATGTGAAGTACAATTCACAATTAGCATTTCAGCACTATTAAATCCAGCTTGAAGTGTTTTGATGGAAACAGCAATCTGTTTTATTCTTCAGATTTCCCTAAACAAAGCAAGTGCATCAATAGCTAATGGTGTATATTATATGGTATTAACTGGTGTCTTTCAAACACAATAATATTTAAGAATTACTCTTTCATAAGCCACTAGCAGTCAGAGAATCCAGTCTCACCTCTTCCAACAGTATTGAATTATAGTGCATTTGATTTGCTTTTGGTTTATCCCCATCACTTATGTCTGGATATGCTTTGTCATAACCTACAACAATCAGGCAACAGAAAGCTGAGTGGACTGACTGATATGGTGCAGCACTGTTTTTGCGAATGAGATAGTCAGAGTGGTTGTCATGTCCATTTTGATTGTGAAACCATTCCTTGTTTGGCATTCGAAGTGATGATCTCTGACAAGGCCTTAGGGCAGAAGAAACACCAGCTGCAAATGCTGAAGAGAAAGTTGATGGCATATGTACACATTTTAAATGGACGCAAACTGTGTTGAAAAAATAAGGCATGGCTCTGAAAAATGCTACAAGTAGAAGGAATGGAGGAGGCACATGGGATAGAAAAACAAAAGAAAAAATGATGTAGAGGAAGGGTCAGGTGAAACAGTGAGGAAGAGGAAAGAGCTATAATCTGACTGACCATTCCTCAACAGCCATATGAAAGTCAGATGGGAGGGATACTGAGGAGTCATCACATGAGGGACAGAGGTTAGCAGGACGTTGCTTTCCCTCATTAGCACCACCATGTGTAGTGACGTTAATGTGACAATGTGTCTGAACCGTAGTGCTGGCAGGGCTGACAGATGATCACACATCTAAGATGGAGATAAACAGTATGCCTGATGACTTGTGAAAATTTTGGACTCACCAAGCTTATGTGAATCTTCTAGAAGAACTTGCAAAGTGTTGAATCCAAGTATATACTTTTGTCATCTGCTGAACAAAAATATGGGGCATAACAAGCAGACTGCAAGCTATTCATTTGAGCTGTGTCTGCTGCCTGGACTGGGGGTTCTTTGCTCCAAACCAAGCTCTCTCTACCTATGATATTTCTTATGGTTTCAATCAAACAGTTCAGTCAAACAATGCTTAAAACTGTGCTGATGGAGTTTCTGTCACTCTCCGGAAACTGTCCTACTAGCTTAACCAATGCTGAAAACTTCTCACAGCCCTTTGCAGCAATCTAAACCCTTAGTATTTCATCTGATTCATAGAGAACATGTTTACTTTTGTACCTTGCAAGCATTCTTCTCCAGATGAAACAGTTTTACTCCTTTCAATTTTCATTCATAGATCAATTATCTGATTTTATTCAGCATTATACTCTGAGTTCTTTTTTGCAAGTCTACATCTTCGTTGAAAGGTGATACCCAAGACCTGACATATCAGTCCTGCTGAGGATCCATGGCTGGTGAAAAAAGTGGGAAAGAGGATTATTTCATACTTTTCCAGATTATATTCCTGTTTGCATATCCCAGTTTAATGAACATTAATTCCCACAGCAGTAGGCCATTGCTGAGCCATTTTTTGTTTGCATCCCCTGCATCTTTTCCAGCATGGCTGCTGCCATGCCTGATTGTTTCCCATGTTGTATTTGCGTACACTAATCTAGAGCTAGAATTTACAGTTATTGAACTGCATTTTTCCAGACCATTTCTCCAGTTTGTCAAGAACATCTTGCATTTTAATGTCTGCCAGTGTTTGCAGTCCTACACATCCTGCTGTCATCTGTCAAAGCATAAGCTTAGTTACAACACTTGGATTACCAAGAAAGTGTTGAATATGCAGGGCCCCAGTAGTATTGACTAATCAGGAAACTTACTCAGAATCTAATTCACTTGCTCTGATACATCTCCGAAACAGACAAGCAGTGAATAGGCCAAACCAAAGTGGAGAAAGAGAAGATTCACTTTTCATCCTAGCTGAACCAATAATGTAATTGCATGCAAACAACATTGTAAGAAAGGGAAGGAGAAAAGAAGAAAGTTGAAATTATTGTCTAAGTGGCAGGATGTAGTTTAGCTTTCCAGTAGTTTTAGCAGCGAAAAGATCTTGTGACTCCATCCTGTCTTTTCTTAATTTGCTTTTAATTTTGTCCTTGTAATTCCTTTTGACCATAATGTTCCATGTTTCTTATCAAGCACTTCAGTCAGAAGGAATTGGCAGAGTTGCGGATTCTATAACAAAATCTGTTTCCTAGCACTAACTTTAAACTAAGCCCTGAATAGGGTCTTCAGATCTTCAAGTCATGGAATCATAGGTTTGGGTTGGAAGGGACCTTAAAGATCATCTAGTTCCAGCTGCCCTGCCAAGGACAGGGATAACTTCAGGACTAGATCAGGTTGCCCAAAGTCCCACCAACCTGGCCTTGAACACTGCTAGGGATGGGGCAGCCACAGTTTCACTGAGCACCCTATGCCAGCGCCTCATCACCCTCACAATAAATAATTTCTTCCTAATATATAATCTAAACCTACCCTCTTTTTGTTTCAAGCCATTCCCCGTTGTCCTATCCCTACATGCCCTTGTAAAAAGTCCTGCTCCACCTTGCATATAGGTCCCCTTTAGCCACTGGAAGCTGCTGCAAGGTCTATCCCGAGCCTTCTCCAGGCTGAACAAGGCCAACTCTCTCAGCCTGTCTCCGCAGGGGAGGCGCTCCAGCCTTCTGATCATTTTTGTGGCCCTCCTCTGCCCTCACTGCAACAGGTCCGCATCCCTCTTGTGTTGGTGGCACCAGAGCTGAATGAAGTGCTCCTGTGGGGGTTTCACAAGAGTGGAGGAGAGGAGGAGAATCACCTCCCTCAATCTTCTGGTCACACTCCTTTTGATGATGCCCAGGACATGGTTGGCTTTCTGGGCTGTGAGGGCACATTGTCGGGTCATGGTTGAGTTGTTTTGTCAACCAACACCCCCAAGTCCCTTTCCTCAGGGCTGCTTTCCATGTAGTCTCTTCCCAGCCTGTATCTGTGTTTAGGATTGCCCCAAACCATGTGCAGGACCTTGCACTTGACCTTGTTGAACTTCATGAGGTTCTCAGTGGCCCACGTCTCAGTCATGTCAAGGTTCCTCTGGATGGCATCCTTTCCCTTTAGTGTGTTGACAGCACCACACAGCTTGGCAAACTTGCTGAGGGTGCACTCAATCCCACTGTCTATGTAACGAACAAAGATATTAAATAGCACCACTCCCAGTACTGACCCCTGATGAACACCACTCATCACTGTTCTCCACTTGGATATTGAGCTGCTAACCACAGCTCTTAGTGCAACCATCCAGCCAATTCTGTATCCACCGAGTGGTCTGTGATCACGAGTGTCTTTGCATATTAGCAACTTGCATTTCTGCAAAGTACATTTTTTTACGTCCTGCAACCAGGTAAATGCAATAAGAGGGCTCATTTCATCCATATATGAGATTTACTTGGAGGCAGAATCCAGTCAAAAGACAACATGAGACATGAATTGCCACAATTAGTATGACAATTAAAACCCTACGATGACTCACACATAAAGTATCAAAAGCAGCTACCACAGCCTTGAAGCAGAGGAAAGATCACATTGCTCAGAAAGCAGTTAATAAATTAAAATTGATGGCATTGCCTGGAAGAGCTTGGTGGTATACTAAGTGGTATATGAATAAAGAATGAATGTTCTTTATCTGCATTGTGTGCAATGTCTTTTGCACACAATGCACACAATTTATCTGCAATCTGTGCAACAGATCAAACTATGCTGCAGTTCAGAATGTCTTTGAGGTATATAGGCTCCCTAACTCTTCCCCTACTTGATTTTGCTTCAGATCCAACCCCTTCAGAGGATTCTTATAGTTTGTTTAATGTACTATGGATGCTTTTCTGTTAAGGGATAAAACCTGTGCCTAGCTCCCTGTGAAATGAGGAACCTTCAAGGATCTAAAGAAAGAATTTGCCCTTTGTGTTCCATGATTGTACAGTCTGATACAATGACAGGCATATAAAATTTCTTAGTTTAAAAAATAATTGTTTGTTATTAGTAATAAATAATATCAATTTACTAATTAGGATGAGGAAGTTCTATGTCTTAAAAAATAGAAATATGTCAACAAATTTAAAAGCAACCAACCAGCAAACTTGTGATACTGTTCTAGTCATCTTGTCCTTCCACCCTTATTATTCATCTGGTAATGTTCCTTGAAGCTTTTCTTTTTTGTCCCTCTCCTGCAGAGTCAGTCTTTTGGGCAGGAACTCTCTAAAGTACTCTGAGCCTTCAAAAAATGAGGTGCTTTAGTCCATGCTAATGATTTGGCCTCCATCTCAGTGCAGAGAGTCTCACCTCTGCAGGGCAATGAAAAGGCATATTAGATTAATGAATTGCTGCCTGGAGGTGCCTGTGGCTTCCCCATCCCCTTCTCCAGGTTAGGAGAGACTGAATCTGTCCTTGCTGCATGCCTCTGATCACCTCACCCTGCAAGTTGTTCACCTTTCTCTGTTCAGTATTTCTCAGCATTCATGCTTAGCTGATTCTAAGATCCAGAGCTTGAGATCCAAAGGCTTTTCACTTTTAAAGGCTGTCAAATGATTGCATTATCCTCATGCTGAAAAACAGGGGTGGGAAACCCCAGAGAGATTATACACCTCAGACTGCAAAATGATATATGCATATCTGATGATTATATGTGTATATAGTAACAGCATAGTAAACATTATATACAAAGTAAAAATAGAAAGGCTAAAGTATAAAATGGATTCCCTGAGCTCTGAGCTTGCATTTCATTTGGGGCATTAATTTTCTAGAATTATCTGAGCTGATACTTACACTGTCATTTGCAAAATGGCTTTGCTATTACAGTAATTTCAGTGAAGAGAGACATTAGTCTGTCTCATAATCTGCATGGTCTCTGTGTGTGAGCATTACAGAGCACATAGGTGAATATGAGAGCTATTAAATATTCATTCTGATATAAATCAAATAAAAATTAAAATCTGAAGTGAGTGTTTCTTTGCCTGAGCACTCCAGGTCTCAGGGGCTGAGTGCCTCTTCTTGTGTTGTCTTGTGCTGGAACCTGGTGTAGGAAAACTCTCTCGCAGCTTAACATTCTTTCGCCTACTGACCTGTAGGCATCAAACATGCTTTATATCTGTCCTCCAAAGCAGCAAGATTGTCAGGGTTTGTCCCACAGCTGGTAAAGAAAAATTTGCTCATAGCAAATCTTTTGGAGCTAACCCCTTTTTCTTCTCAGCTGCTTCAGAAACCCCAAGTCCATTCTCCTTGGCTTCCACATCTGTGATCTCCTTTATCATGATATTAAATAGCATATTGTCTGACCTCTGTTACTGCTCTAAGCAATGTTTTATGGCAGTCTGTGGTATGGCCATTTCCTTTGTTTCACTGGATTGCAATTTTTAATATTGGGTGGGTAAGTGCACATAATACAGTGCATAATAAATCATCTAATTTTGAGATTTATCAGCTTCATCACTCATTTGTTTTACTTATTCTTAGTGTTTGGACTAATTCTGCATGGATGAATAAAGGTTAAGTGGATAGTCTTTCTTTTTCAAGCCATTGCTTTCTTTAATCTCTTGCTGAAAGTGATATTTTTTCTCTTGTTTTGCTGTTGATACAAAACTGAGCATAACCAGGGACTCTGCAGATTTTTAGTTCCCCAAACTGCTTTCTGTATAAAGACCAATCTGCAAGACATTCAGTATCTTGACTGTTTTTTCTTCCTGTTTTGTCTGTTTCATAATGGTCACACCTGAAGTCTTGGTGCACACTCTTGACTTTTCCTTCCCGTAATGTACTGCTGCAATAGCCTCTGACTAAAAGCATCTCTTTTGTTCACCTTATGGCATATTTGTGTGACTCTTCCTTCATTGCTTCCACTTCTTGATGACTTCTTGAGTGCACTCATTGCCTTCCTCTATCTGTTACCCTTGACATTTACTGCTCTTCATTTTGTAATATTATCTGCTTATTGGGTTTTCACATTAATCACAGTAATCACAGAATGGTCGAGGCTGGAAGGGACCACCAGAGGTCGTCTAGTCCAGCCTCCCTGCTCAAGCAGGGTCACCTAGAGCACATTGGTCAGGGCTGTGCTCAGATGGTTCTTGAATATCTCCAGGGAAGGAGATTCCACAAACCCCCTGGGAAACCTATTCCAGTGCTTGGTCACCCTCACACTTAAGAAGTTCTTCTTCATGTTCAGAAGGAGCTTTCTGTGGTTCAGTTTACGCCCATTGCCTCTCATTCTGTTGCCTGGCACCACCAGATATGCCAGGTTAATTTACATGCAGATAAGAGGGCTGTCATAATAAATACATGTCTAAATTTTAATGTAGAATTATATAGTGTAGTATTTATTATAACTTAATATACTAATAAATGAATATATGCATACATTTAAAAATTAATTATAAATTAATTACATACTTGCTCCAAGATAATTAATTACAAAGAGATTTAACTTGGGTTGCTCTTCCAATCTCTTCTTTCTCAAGATACTGCCAATGATTCTGATTACTGAGGAACTGTGACAAAAGTAAAACAAATCACTACAATTATTGCTAAAAACATATTCAGAAAAGCAGATAGAATATAGTAATTTCTTTTAGACTAACTTACTTTCACTGCAGGGTATTAACATAGCCTAAAGTTGATGCTTTACTTTCCCTGTCTCCCTGTGCAGTTAAAGACTAGAGATAGGCTCCTGTAGAGCTTTATTCAGAGCTTCACCTGGAGTCATCTTTTCCAAAGCCATTGAGGGAACCCAACTACTACACAAATAGCTCTTGCGTCTGGAGTTTACTACTGGATGGTATATATACTATGATTTTGCCTCTTGTACTAATTATCATTCATCTGGGTGCTGAAGAAGCTGACAGAGCTGTATTCTTCTTGCTCTTCTTTTTTCTGCATCTTAAATGTATTTGGCCTTCTTTCACCATCCTCCTAATTTCTCAAAGATACCTGCTAACAAGGCTTTCAGACATCAGCATCCCACTTAAAAATCCAGCAATAACATCCATAGAGGTCACATGATTAAAAATTATCTTGCTTACGCAGGTGACCTCCCATAAGCTCCTTTTTAAACCTGACCCCTTAGCCTTACATTGCTAAGTAACATTATGATCTAGCCAAGGACTACTTCTGTCTGCATGTAAGCCCTGTCGTAGGAGTTAGCAAAGCAATCTATGGCATTTCTGGTGGGGAAGAATGTCAGCACTAGCCAGCACCTGCTTTTAGGACAGAGAAAGAACAAAATGAATGGCAGAGGGAAGTGTGTTTCAAAAGAGAGGGAAGACTTTGCTGAACCTCAAGCAGGAGACACTGCTTAAAAACAAGGGGAAAGGAAGACTACGAGAAAATGCTGTTAGGGATGAAAGAAAGCTGGCATGAATTAAGAGGAAGGTAAGCAAGCAGGATAAAGGGAACCCCGTGAAGAAGCAGCTCTGCTGAGGGGCCATGCCAAAAGCCAAAATCAGTGCAGCTTTAGCAATGGCACTTTGGTAACAGGGGAGAGAAATACAACCAGACATTAGCCAGGAGAGTGTCCAGAGGCACATAAAACTTTCACTGGATAAGTGTACTGTGAGTAAAAATATAAAGAAGAAAATTTGCACTAATAGCTCACACATTCTCTCAGAAAAACTGAACTTTTCTCAGATCAGCACTGCCAGCTTAGCTAAGCTACTTACAGCACTTGCATGTAGTGCCTGAACCTGTCAATAAGAGACATTATTAATTTTGTGTGCAGAGGTCATGTAAAAAGTAACATAGTTTCTCCATAATGTAGTTCCCCATCTGTAAAGCTACTGCCTCTGCTTCATTAAAGGCAAAGAAGCAATAAATTGACAAGTACAAAGCAGATGATTTAACGGCAAAATCATGCTCAGTTCTGGATCAGAAAAAATGCACGTAAAACAGGGAAGCAGTTAACCACTGTCTTTTATGATAAACATGTAAGTATCTTCCAAAACAAATTTGAAAAGGGAACAGGACAATCCAAAATATCAGTAAGAAATTAACAACACTCTGCTTTATCCAGTCACAGGCTCTGCTCCCCTATTTACCTCATAACTAGTAAGACTTTTTCCCCTTCTTTACTCTTGCTAATTGTCGGGGTTTAAAGGACACTGAAGAGCACAGGATGAGTTCATTAGAATTGCAAAGTATCACTGCTTACCATTTGCAGCAGGGTACCATTCATCTCTGTTGCCACACCATACTGTGAGGTGGCACCAAAAAACAGACACTGCAATCAAGGGCTAGGGAATACTAATCATCCTGCATCAGACTGAAACCCATGCAGGATTCAAGGTCCACTGTGGTTAAGAACATCTGTTCATGGCCATAAATGAGTCCCAAAAGTGAACTGGGGTGGGCTTTGTGATTTTGACATGGCCAGCTTCTTTCTGTTGGCTTACAAGACCTGGGTCAAATTCCTGGCCATTTCTTTTGACCCCTTGTGTCTACATAACCACCTTTTCTGTTCCCTTCTTTCAATGAAGGACACAGCAACCTCTCTTCAGACTATTTGAATACCAGGATGCCACCCACAGTAAGTCATGAACATGACCATCGCTTTCTTTGCTTTGCCGCTGATTGGTGAAATAACAATATAAATTACAACTACAGTGCTGACCTCAGCATAGCAGTCCATGCATACCATTGCATAGCTTAGCTAAAGGAAGCTGTCGAGCCAGTTGCACAGATTCACCATAAAATCATGTCCAGACTGCCACTTGAGTTTTTGCCACCTCAGAAATGTCTGCCTTTCCCTGAAGTTTACTTAAAAAATGTTTATAGTTTACTGTCTTCCACATTAACACCACACATTCCTTTCCATCCAGTAGCAGAAAGGAAGCAGAACTGGAAAAGGTACTCTGTCAGCGCTACACTATGGTGCTAAAACATGACTGGAGAAGTAACTATGAGGCTGCCGGATCAGAAAGTGAGTATTAAATTACTTTGCATTTCCTATAAGTCTGTAGTCCTCCAGTCAATAGCATGCCTGCAGTTAATTGCGACAAAAGTAAGATGTATTTTAGGAAGCAGCCATAAAGAGGTAGGCAGGATTATCTAATGACATATACGTATTTTACCAAACATGTTACTTGTTGAGCTAATTAGTTACCTTGTAAATGGAAAGGTCAACCCTGCATCATATTTGCATCTCATCTTTCTGAGTCAAATTTCCTGGGTGGTAGGTGGAAAGAAATAAATTCTGCTGAAGTTGTGAAGAGCAGACAGGAACACTTTGGCAGGCAGAGAAAAATGAGAAAAAAAGCTGTTTAGGGCTGATCTGAATCTGAGAACATGCAACACGTCCGTCAGGAAGATACCTACCCCGTGTCCACCAGCTCCACATACACAATTTCTTTTGAATGGCTCTGCAGCCATGCAATACGTTGAACCTGTCAGTCACATTTTTGAATGCTCCTGCTACCCTTTACTAATCCACATATGCAAGCACACACCCAAGGCTCATGAAACTGCTCCACTGCACCAAGGTCATAGTTTTGACCCCAAATTGCCATTCTCTAGAGAAGATTTTCCTGACATCCTACACTACTGTGTGCACACTCCAGCTATGTGCATATTTCCCCCAATTTCCACATCTGGAGACACACAATCCAGCACAGTACAACTATTCCACACCTGCAGCTAAACAATTTTGAGGCTTTCAGAGCCTTGTAGATCTACAGCAGCCTGGATCCCTTCTCTTTTCCAATAACCGTGTCATTTACATATATTTAAAGTACGTAAACTTGACACAAAAACAAATGCTTGAAAGGTATTGACAAAGCCATTATAAAGAGTTTAAAGCAGCAGCAGCAGCAGTAGCTTTCTTGGGAAATATCAAATGAAACAAACAGAACATTTCAGGGCAATCAGCAGATTAACTGGGAACCTTTGGATTTTTTTTCTTTTTTTTAATGAAACAGATGGTTTTTTGCTTCAGCCTGTAAACATCCTATGCCAGGAGAGGATCTTCAGAGGCTCTTTGTCCTTGCTAAAGGGCTTTACTTAATGGGGTGTTACATGAAAAAGCATATCTGTCTTTCAGGAAAATATGATCTGCAGACTCACTGAAACAGTGGCAACAACTAGAGGAAAAGAAAACCATGACATCAAATATGTCCTGGCTAATACAGTTTTAAATGTATATTAAGTCACTCTGCCAGGACTGAAAACTCTGGCATTATGGGTCTCCTAACAACCTATGTACACTAAGTAGGAAGCAGAGGAACCCAGTTCCCTTCAGGAAGAGGCAACATCTTTCAGGCAGTGTATCCTGCTGTCAAACACTTGAATCTTGCTTTCAGAAGCTGCCCAAGCCAGCTTTGAGCTCACCCTCCAACTGAACTCCCCACTGCAGGGCAGCCACAGCAGCGCAGGGCTTGGCACACATCCGCTGCCCATGGGCTGACCCTCTGCAGCAGTTCAACTGTGAATGATATACGAGCTGGGAATTTAAAACTAATACAGGTGTGTTGCAAAGAATTGCATCATACCTTAAAGGACATATGATTTGAAATATCTGAATTATAATTAGGACAGATTATTTCCTTTGTGAGCCAGGATAAGAATTTTGCACCCCATTTTGCCAGTTTATATATGAGAAGAGCAAAAGATTGCTTGAAATGCAATATAGACAAAGTTTGGCTGATTATTTGTATTTTGAGACCCTTTATTCCCCATGTTTAAATGAAAGCTGTAAATTTCTGATGTACTTAACGAAGACTTTTTTTTTTTTTTTTAATTTCTGGTGCATATACAAGCTTCTGGCCTGGAAGTACTGAGAATCACCTAGTCCATTAGAAATTAACACATATTCAAATATAGGCCTCAAAAGAAGACACCCCCCCCCCCTACATCTTCCATCAGGCAGGTTTTTCCTGAATCCAAATAGCAATGAATATGGCACTCATGTTCACATTCATCTACTCATGGTAACATCTAAGGACTGCTTAGTTCTGACATTGAGTCACACATCCTACCTGTCAGAAGGGATAATTACTCCTCTGTGTTACCTTAACTGAATTATCTCAAAAGCAAAAGATGAAATGTCCTGGGTTTACTCATAACACTCTCACAAGAGAGATTTATGGGGTAGCAGTAAAAATTTAAGTCTCTTTCTCATATGATCCTAGCTAAAAGCTCTCCCTCCTCTCATCTGATTTCAACTTGCTTCAAGAGTATCTGTCTTATACGTAAATGTAGAAAAAACTTTAAGAGTTATCAAAAACCCCAATATGCACAAAACCCCCCAGTATGTATAATTGTGGAATTAATCTGAATGAGTTTTGGTTTTTGGAGGGAAAACATCCTGTGTCAGTTTTAGCATTTTTTGAGCAATGTGGAAATTCCCAGTGTTCACCTTAAGGGCCCAAGTGCCTTTGAACCCAAATTGCCAATGGCTGAACAGTGGTACAGAATTATTCTTAAAATAAATGATCCCTTAATCGAAATTGGATGACTAACAAGCATAAAATTACAGCTCTAATACCACATATAATCGTTTATCTCATTGCAAAGAGGCATACATCATTTGCATTGTATTCCTGTAGTGTTTTATATCCACTTTACCATAATCTAAATGAGCATGCACAGCACAGACAAATGGAGATTCTAGCCCGTCTTACGCATTTGCCTGGGGAACATGATTTTGTTTGTTGTGGGTGCTTTAAAAAATTGTGATGTATAAATAAACATGTTAAAACATTTTTTAAGGTTTAATAAATGTTTTTAACTGTTTAAACTGTTTTAACTGTTTAAACGTTTTTAACAGTTTTAACTGTTAAAGACTGTTTTAACTGTTTTAACTGTTAAAGACAGTTCAGTGGGCACGCACACTGCCTGAGCAGTTAAAATTGAGAGATAAATTTTTCAGAAAGAAGGGAATTTTTTTAAATTTTTTTCTTTTTAAATCGGACAGCAATTTTAATAAAGTATATTTGAAACTTATATGACTTATGGAATAAATTCACTAAAGAGAATTTAAACCTGTGGATATATCAGCTCAGCATGTGGGTATTGCCAACCACATTTACAGACCAAAATAGTTATTATTTTCTTCTGTCCATTTCTCATTATCTGGGATTTGCTTAACAGTCCAAGCCAGAAACAGCTTTAAACAACCTTAAAAACTTATAAAAATGGCAAGCACCGAAGTATGCATTTCTTTCCTTGAAATTACTTCTGCACAAATGCTGTAAGAAGTTTTCGCTTCTCCGTCTGCAACACCCCTCCTATGCCTGAAACCACTGCAGCTGTGAAGTTCAATAATGCATAGTCCTTTAGGGAGAGCAAGTATGACTTCACGTGACACTATTTGCAAGAGCTGATTCCCAGCTCCCATGTAGGACTTCACGTCTTTTTCTGACCTTGCAGATCTGGCACTTAAAACTCTGGCATTTGTATGAGAGAAGCTGGTTATTTTTAGAGAGCTTTATGTCTTCTTTCCTCTTCATGGAGAAAACTCAGCACAACTGATCTTGCAGTAGAGAAGCATGAGATGCTTTACAAGCAGAAAGACACACATGCTAAAATATGTAGTAAAATTCTCTTGTATATTCTTAAGATCATTTATCTGTAACATACGTGGCATGAAGATGAAAATATGACATGATCTAAAAGTTTTATTGTTCCTTCACTTGGACTGACATGCATTACACACTGCTTGATTCACCATTTGTGCAACATACTTTTCTGATTCTGTCCACAATCTAAAGCTACAATCCAAAAAACTAAGATCAGTACAAGCTTGACAGAGATTAACCTCAAAATTAAACTACAGCTACATTAAAGAACTGTCAATTTCTACCTTACGGTATTTGTCCAAAGAATGGGAACATAACAGAGATGCTAGGAGGATGAATTGAAGATGTCCCTGCTCATTCCCCAGTGGTTGGACTAGATGAACTTTAAAGATCCTTTCCAACCCAAACAATGGGCAAGTAACTAGGTGGATGGATGATGGTAGAGCAGTAGATGGTTTTTTCTTGATTTCAGTAAGGCATTTGATACTGTCTCCCACAGCATCCTCATAGATAAGCTAAGGAAGCGTGGGCTTGATGATCAGGTAGTGAGGCGGATCAAGAATGGTTGGAAGGAAGAAGGCAGAGAGTTGTGGTCAATGGGGCAGAATCTAGCTGGAGGTCTGTGACTAGTGGAGTCCCTCAGGGGTCGGTGCTGGGACCAGTGCTGTTTAATTTTCATCAGTGACCTGGATGAGGGAACTGAATGTACCCTCAGCAAGTTTGCTGATGATACTAAACTGGGAGGAGTGGCTGACACACCAGAGGGCTGTGTTGCCATTCAGCGAGACCTGGACAGGCTGGAGAGTTGGGCGCAGAGGAACTTGATGAAATTCAACAAGGGCAAGTGTAGAGTCTTCCATCTGGGGAAGAACAACCCCATGTACCAGTACAGGTTGGGGGCTGACCTGCTGGACAGCAGTGAAGGGGAAAGGGACCTGGGGGTCCTGGTGGATAGGAGGATGACCATGAGCCAGCAATGTGCCCTTGTGGCCAAGAAGGCCAATGGCATCCTAGGGTGCATTAGAAAGGGTGTGGGTAGTAGGTCAAGAGAGGTTCTCCTCCCCCTCTACTCTGCCCTGGTGAGACCGCATCTGGAATATTGTGTCCAGTTCTGGGCCCCTCAGTTCAAGAAGGACAGGGACCTGCTGGAGAGAGTCCAGCGCAGGGCAACTAAGATGATTAAGGGAATGGAACATCTCTCTTATGAGGAGAGGCTGAGGGAGCTGGGACTCTTTAGCTTGGAGAAGAGGAGACTGAGGGGTGACCTCATCAATGTTTACAAATATGTAAAGGGTGAGTGTCAGGATGATGGAGCTGGGTTTTTTTCAGTGATGTCCAGTGATAGGACAAGGGGCAATGGGTGCAAACTGGAGCATAGGAGGTTCCATGTGAACATCAGGAAAAATTTCTTTACTGTGAGAGTGACAGAGCACTGGAACAGGTTGCCCAGGGGGGTTGTGGAGTCTCCTACGTTGGAGATATTCAAGGCCCGCCTGGACAAGTTCCTGTGTGATGTACTCTAGGTTACCCTGCTCTTGCAGGGGGGTTGGACTAGATGATCTTTTGAGGTCCCTTCCAACCCTTAGGATTCTGTGATTCTATTATTCTGTGATCCTATGAATGAGCCTCAGCAAAATAAAACAGATAGCTGGCTACTCTGCACAGCTCATTAAAACCTTTAGAGCTCAGCACAGTGTAATCCATCTTTTGCCATCAATCCATCTTGTATTTATTTAGCGCTTATGAGAATAAATACGTACAAATATTACAGGTAGCTATACAATATGTTTATATGTAGAAATTAAGTATTCTATTTTATCAAACTGAGTAAGCATTGAGCAGATGTTTTATTACCTGCATGTCCAGCTCTTATTATTGATTGACATTCAGTGTTCTGCTGCTGGGGGTGGGGTCAATTGCATTCCTCTACTACTTTAAATAAAATGAAGCAGTCATTCTTTCCTTACAGCATAGCACTAAAGCCATTATTTTGTCTTTACACAAGCAGATTTTGCATTCATTAATTCTTTTTTTTTTTTTTCAAAATCAGCTCTTTCCAGTAACCTTCCTCTTGTATACCAGAATGATGTTCAGCTTTGACCACTAGTTCTGCCTCATTGGCTTCATCTCCTCTTATAAAGCATTTCCATTTAGGTTACATGCTTTCTTTCTTTCTCCTAAATTAACCTAAAACTCATTTCAGCAGCCCTGCATGTTTACCTATCTCAGCCTAGCTTTTTAGAGTAATCTATTTTGTGCATGTCTCCATATGACATAGTTTCAAGAAGCTCTTGTGTCCAGGCAAAATATGTCGTTTAGTTTCCTTTTCACTAGCTATCAGGGCTGTTCACACAGAAATTGTGCTCATTCATCAAGTTTGTTAGCCTGGTCTTTAAACAGTAGCAATTGTTCTTTCCATGTTACGCATTCCATCGACTTCTCTGTTCAACAGTCTCCCCATAATACAGAAACACCACTACCCACTCTTTGTCTTTTGATGTTTCCCTAGCTGGGAAAGGTGTGGAAAAAAAGTCATTCTAAATTCTTTTCTTACTTTACCTTTATGATTCCTCTGGAATTTGGGAATGTTATTCATCTAGATCATGTGCCTTGTCAAACTTTAATGGTTCCATATACCTAACTGTGTGCTCTGGCATAATCATAAAGCCTTCAATATCTTCTATGGGAAAATATATTCTCGTCTTCCAGATGTGACCTTCAGATTATTTTCAGAAATGCCTATACTATGGAAGAGAAAACACAATGAGTTCTCTGAAATAAATTCTTTTCTAAAAATAGCTCTCATTCATGTTGCTTTATGGCCTTGCAAGCTAGATTTGACAGGTAAATCTGTACATATTACAAGCTTTTAAAAGCATTTCTTTTTACAATATTAATGTCATTAATTAGTATTATTATTGCCAACACTAAAGTCTAAATTTTTCATATCAGCAATTTATCATCAATATCTTTATCTTTCCTTGCAGCTAGAGCTCTCCCTCTTTCTTGTGAAGCATTTTCTTCGTAAGTTGTTTTATCAAACTTGAGGTAAACTCTGGGTTATCTGGTCCAACCCATCTAGCTTACATTTGACATTTACATACTCTTCACATATGTAAGCCTATACTTTCATAGCTCTTACCTTCTGCAACAGACCGCTGTACAGAATGAAACCATCTGTAGCCATCCATAATGACACATACAGAAAGGGGGAGATGCTAAATTTGCTTCACGCTACCAGACTTGTGCCTGTGATATTGGGTGTTATAAGACAGAGGCAACAGTTTGCAGGCCCAGGAGCACATCTGAGCAATGCTGCTAGTGGGGCAGAGCAATGGAGTAACATAAATGCCCTGCTCAGACCATTTATTCATGTAGTGCAACTGACAGCTGTGGAACTCTACCGTAGACAGAGCTTGAAGATACTGCCAGAGCCAATGTATAGATGTGTGATATTACACACAGGAGAAAACCTCAACATTTCAATTCAGATTTTTTCCATGCTGCCCAGGTACCTGTCTGGTGCTCCCCAACATAGGTTACAGACTCTTGAGAGATCTTGTGTTACTAGTTCTGTGTCATTTGCCTAAATATTCCCTAACAAATGTTTTCTGCTTCCTCAGAAAAAGAGAAAGTGGATGTATATATGTATCTGTGTGGGACATGGGGAGTGGAGAGACTAACTATGCTATCAACAATAATTAGATACTGTCCAAATACCCAAGAAGGCAGTCACTATTGTAAAAGTCTTACAACATGACATAGCACGGCACAAGGCAAGCATATGACTATATAAATTAAAATACAAGCCATTTATATATTTATATGTATGCTAGATAACTATCTTTACATGGTTTTCTCCAAAGTTAGATCGTTATCTGAGTAGTAGCAGGTCCATGTTTAAGACTGCTGCAATGTAAACTTGTTCTTTCCGTTTTTCAGTAAATCAGTTTGCACTGGTCGTACTTGCACCCCTCATCAGCTAATGCTTTCACCTTCCTTGTGTGCCTTTTACTGCTATTGTGCCTTTCATCTACCGTACAATTCCCTTTCATGTACTGTCATCCTCACCTTTTTCCGTAGTAAAGAATTTCACTTTATTGTTTCTATATTTCAAGCTTGCAGTTCTCCCCACTTGCTTTTTCCAATTACCTCTTAAAAGCTTTTTCACAACGAGGTAATTAATTAAATTATTTTGATTAATTTCTAAAATTTTGTAGAGGAAATGCATAATGCAGAAGTTTGCATTATATTTTTTAGTTATGTAATTTAGGTAATTTGGAGCTTTTTTGCATTTCTTGGGACAGCAATAATGAAGCAAGCTTGCCTCTGTAGCATAGCTGGCTGGGCAAACTGTTTCTGAAAGGAGATTCCTTAATATCAGTTTCTGCTTCAATAACAGTTGCCATACATTTTCCAGTGCCTATGTAATAAAAAATAATTAAATTGTCCTTGAAGCATAGACTAGAGTCTTCCATACCCATGGAAGTAGCCTAACCACCACACTGCAAAATCAGACTTAATCTTACTCCTACTCCCTAGCTCACTGAATCTTTAAATCTTCTATAAATGAAATCTATGTATACAGTCTTTAACTGTATATATACAATCTACCATATCTTCTGGGTCAGAGTCTGAAAGTGCTTATCCTCCCCAGCAGCCTGTATACTGAGGAACTTTCCAGGTCAGACTGAGCTTGTACTAGCAGAAAAAAAGGAATGAAACGAGATGTCCTCTTGAAAAGGAGCTGAGGAGGAGGTGAGAGGAATCACCACCTACTTCTCCTCTGGTTCCCTTTCAAAAGAAAATATTGATTTTTGTTCTATCTGTTTTTCTGTGAAGAAGAGGATTAAGTGCCTACTTTCATAGTCATAAATCATGCGTGGAGAGAAATGCACAGTTAAGAACCTAAGCTCTGAAAGGGTGGGGATTTAAAACATGAGTAAGTCCTCAGGGCTTTGCTATTGCTACCTCAGATGGCTCACTGCTTAGTGTTGTGCATACCCTTATGAATCACACAATCTTTCTTTTACATTGTTAGGAATCCTACAACTTCAACTCAACAGATTCTGCCATGACCAAAGCTTAAATATCTGTAAGTTATAAATAACACTTATTTACTTCTTTTACACGTAGCACTGTATGCCTTTGATCATCCAGACACATGAAATTTTTCAGCACCTGGAACAGATTGTGAAATACATGCAGGTATATTCATACCTGCATTGTCAGGCAACATATTAATGTAGTGTATTGAAATCCCTAATGTACCAAAGGCCACCAAACTTGGTAGGTGCTGACACCACTGATGTGTGCCTTACCTTATTATTCTTGTGCCTTCCCATCTCATATACCTTACTATCATAAGCCATGCCTCGACCTGTTCTGTCTTTTGTGGCCTTGCTATAGCTCTGAAATTCTCTTCTGCTCATCCACTGATCCCTTCACCTAATGCTAGTTGCATTACCCTAGTGATGTAGCAGGTGAAAGGACAGGGGAAAGGAGCAGGGCAGAGCTGCTGGATGCACAGAGATAGTTGAAAGTTGCAGGTCCTGCAAGTAGAACATATTGCACAAGGTCTGTATTTCGAAAGAAGTGGAGGAACGAGGAAGGTTTCAAGGTTCTTGGCATCCTTATGCTGCAACTTGCAATATGATTTAGAGGTCTCTTTCTCCTCTCCCTAGCCAGGTGCACCATCAGTTCCACGGTCAGTAAGACAGAGATGGTAACTCTCCTCCTTTCACTGCCCTGCAAAACCCCAGAGAAGTTTTGTCCCAAGGCCCTAGTAGTTTTTCAACACATGCTGCTTTCATTGTATCAGCACAATGAAAGATTCAAATGGTACGACCAACTCGGAGTGCAAACAAGCACTCCCATCATGTGATTCCTCATTTATATGCCAAGTAGCTTAGCTTTATGCAAAAAGTTGAGAGGCTGAAGCTTAATGAAGCCCTAATGCTAAAACTAAAGACAATAAAGCATTCAGCTGATGGAAATAAAAATAGGATATATTTTAAGAGGATGCATATATATTTAATCAAATTTTGCCTGTCATTAAATTGTCTCAAAATGATAGGAATTACTTAGATTTATGAAGTTAGTACTTCTTTCAAATCTTTCAAATGCACAGTTTAAATAAAGACACACTGAGTAAAGAAATGCCAAAACTGCAGCTGTACTTTGTTCTCTGGGAAAAAAAGGAAAGAAGGCTAAATGACAAAATAATGAGAGAAAATGGGTGCCTAACAGAAAGAGAAACTGTCAGCTCGGGCTGTCCTCATACACTGAAAAAGTCAGTAACACTTCGGGCTGGCCATTGGTCATGAAACATCTCTGATGAAACCACAGATCTCTGAACTTTGACAAACTGTGCTAAGAAAGTTATGGAGTGTTCACGTCCATTTCCTGCAAACTTTTATTTGCATTTTTCATTTGCTAAAAAGGCAATTTTAGCTCTTAAAACAGGCATTATAAGTGAAACCCAGAACTGTGACCTGGAAAGATCATATAAATGGGATTTTTCTGTCATCTCTTTATGCTTTTGATTATTCTTGACATTGTATAATGTTAAGTTATAAATAGGAAGCATTTTGAAAATGTCATAATATCCTGAGTCTAATAAGAGAATACCAGAGATGAAAAATATTCTTAAGAAATCACGCATACATGGCAAACTCAAGATGCCAATTAAACTGGACTTCACTGCAAGGGAACTTTTTCACAAAAAAAATGTGAATTGTGAGCTCAAGCTGGAAGCTACAATGAAATGTAAACATTCCTTTTTGACAGAATGATGCTGCTTTAATAACAACAACCACAAAAGCTGAGGACTTATGGCATTACCGCATAGAACAGTGATGCTTTTTTGCCCTTTCAAGTGGATCTAATTCAGATTATGTCCCCCAGCTAACCCAAACATTCAAAGTCCTTGTACTTGTTCCTTCATCAGAACGTGAGGGTTTTTTTTTTTGAATATTCTAGCTGAATTGATTTCTTCTTCTCTCTCCTTTGTACCCCATGTATATTCTTCCCATCTATTTCTAGTTTTCCCGTGTCTAAGCTCTGCACAGGTAAAAGGACTGGTACTGCTGAAACCATGACAAGCTTCTCAGATTCTCATCAAATAAACCAAAATATCTGCTAAAAATCAAAATGAATTAATTATTTTCTGTGCTTGAACCTAAAGCAAAGAACAATTTTCACTTTAATTTGTACTGATACCTTTGCTAACAGTATAAGTAACTACAAATTCACCCCAGATTATATTTAGCCCCTAGCACATGCCTGAGCGTATTTCATAGCCTCATCATCCCTTCCCTCTGCATCATCCCTCCAGGAGGTCCTGGAGGCTGCCACTGGTAACTTCTCTAGAGTCAGAAACCTCAGCTCCGAGGCTCCCTTTTCAGGTAATGGGAAAATAAGTGTTCCTCCAGAAATGGATTCAGAACGCCTGCATTATATTCCTCCTTTTAATATTCTTTCAAAAGAACTTCACCGGCAATAATTTTGTTAAGTTATAATATTTCTTGTCTCACTAGAATTGTTTTTGACAAGTAATGAAGCCTAACTGACATTATAATAAAACTACAGCAATAAAATGGTATGTGCTGATGTAACTCGGGTGAAAAATTTCAATGAGTGATCTGTGAGATCAATAAAAATTAGAGTCTTATAGTAACTAAAATGGTTTGGAAGCATGTCAGATATGAATATGTGAAGCAGAAAAAAACACATGTAGGTAAGGCTATTTCTGCCACACCTTTACCCAAAGTGACATTTCTTCCCATTATACATTCCCATTCAAACAGTCCCTGGTTTAGACAAACAAGGCAACCAGTGATAACCCAATGAAAAATAACTCTTCTCACTCTAGAAACTCACCTTCTTGATTTACAATGAAGTGAGGCTGAGACTTTGAGTAATTACAGGTGGCTGCTCAGAAAAGAAAATAGTAGCAAACAGTAACTTGGATCAGTGTAATCTGACAGTCAGAGCTGCAGAAGGGCAAGATCTGTCACACTGCCACTGCCCCATAGTGGAATTATTGTCCACAGTAATAAGACAATGGGGATTTTCAAAACTCAATAGCTAAGAAAACAGAGTATTTTTTCACCTGATCCAAGCAAAAATATTTGGCTGTAATTGCATGACTGAAGAAAGAACACCCTTTGAAGTTAAGAGTTAACTGTCTACTAAAAATCGTCTTCTAAGATAGTTCATTTTTCTTCCAATGTCTCCTGTCTGTCCCACGTGCACACAAATTCTCCTCATTTCTGTTTTTTTTCACTTGAATGTAAAACCAGAAATTTCTCCCTCCTTTCAATCAAGATTACAGTTGATATTATTGTAATACAGCTCTTATGTGATGAACTTCTAATTTTTTGCAATGAATAAAAATTTGAACTTAGCCTGAGCTCAGCATTTTCTGAATTACTGAAAAGAATGCAGGACTTTCCTTTTCACTTTTAAGCTGTGAATTATGGGCCATCTAATTCCCTGCCAGCAACTGAAGGTCTTATATTATAAACAGTGAATTATCTTTTTACTTTTGTCAGATATATAAAAAATAAAAGAAGTCAACTTTTGGAGATACCAAAAACTTATCATAATCACTAAGAAGTCTATATAAATTGACATCTGTTGTTTGTTTTTTTTTTTTTTTTTTTTGCTTTTGTCAGCTTTTAAATGAACATTTCCTGGCCTTGATCACATTAATACAGTTAAAAGATGGTTGTGTTGGACTTGCTTCCATACACATGTACCAAACTTTTACATTAGCACTAACTGCACTCATCAGAAGTTATGGGAAAATTGTGTATACCTACTTACAGAGGTGAATTCCCAAAATGTCCAAATCCTTAAATTCATGCAAAGTTCACTTTAATTTTTTAGACAAAACCAAATAAATGTCCTTTCATGATCCATATTACTTCTGAATGCTTTAACTGCACCCAAAGTGACATTCCTCTTTCAGAGAGTTTTAGCATCTGTAACAAGTAATATTTGTAGCAAGTGAAAAGTAGGTCTTGAGAAAATCAAGCTGACATTTAGAGAGCTACATTTGGTGCAACTCAAATTCACTGCAGCTGCAGTATAAATAATCTGAGCACTGCCAAAGATGAGCTACTTATGTCTGTATACACACAGAACAATTTAAACTTCTTCACATTTATTTTCAAATAAAGGATAGTTTTATGGCTGATCAGTGCAGTGCGCATGATCTCAAGCGTGACAAAGCCATGAAATCTGAAGGAACTTGCATCACAAAGAGCCCCAAACCACACTGATTTCTTCAAAACTACTCCAGAGACCTCTCCACTGAATCCAGCTGTAATGGCGGAATTCGGTGTAATTCCCACTTAATTACGTTGAAATGCGTTTGCAGATAAAATTTTTAAAAAGGTAGAGGTTCAGGGCTCTCTACAGCACTTTATGTTTTTGATAGTGCTGGATAGAGGGGTCTGGAGGAATGCAGGCAAAGAGGTGGCTGGAATTTTTGGACCAACAATTACTACATAAAATATCTTTGTGCTACCTTTTCACCAGATACTGCACAGCAGCATATCTGTACTGATCGTGATAAGGAAGCATGGGGCACAAAAGCCCATAGGTGCTCAGTTCCTCTGCAAGTTCGGAAGGATTATGGCCTGCATGGCAAACACCCCAGCCATGGCACAGGAGCCACGTCACTCACAGGGACTAGGGGCTTCACCCAGTTGCTTTGGCTCAGTGAGACATGGAATGGAGGGAAATGAGACATTAAGGACTCAGTTGAGCCAAGCCAGCTTTAGATTTTCATGGTTAGGATTTAAGGAGGGATCTCATCTAAAGCTTTCCTTTTTGAACTCAGGTTTTTACTATCTGAAAGTCGATTTTTACAAGAAGTTTATGAAGCATGAACAGCAGGGAGATAATGATGTGCTGATTCTTTTTAAAATGGCATTGGGTACATTGGTGCTTGCCTTCTCCACATTTCAGTGTTGTCTCACAAGCACCTGCAAGTACGGGCTGCAGTAAACTGGAAAAGCAATAGGCTGTAGAATAATAATGGCAGAAATAAAAACAGAGAACTCTGCTGACAATCCTTTATTCAGATGTGGTCTCTCACCATAAGAATCACAGCTCCTGTTTCCAAGCTTAAAAATTATATGATTCAGATGGTATTTTGAAGTTTCTTTGTCCCTCTTTCTTTTCTTTTGCACACCAATTCTTTAACCCTTAGAGTTGCCTTGTCATTTTAATGCCACGTGAATAACATCCATGTTGCTGTAATGTATTCAGTTTCATTGTCAGCTATTCTTAATTTTTAAAGAAAAGCTGGACATGCTTGGAAAAGTTCCAGAGTTAACAAAAAACCCAAAACAACAAAACCCAACCAACCAAACCCAAAGAGATGTGTGTTAGTGGCAAAGAGCATTTAGCATTTTCTTAAAATCTGCATTTTTAAATTAACTCCCTTCAAAATCTTTGACTCATCTCATGAAGGAATAGAAAGTCTCTGTCAGCTTTATGATACTAACCACGCACCCAAAGAACACTTTAATCCATATCCAGGGTGATCTCGATAGAAACAGAGTCGGATTTTAAAATGTTCATTGCAACCATTTCATGAACTGTTTTACTTTCCAAGATAAATGACTTAATCACCTAGTAACATCATAGGTTTTGCAGGAATGCCATCTAAATCCAAGCTCCTGTAAACTCTGTAAATTTATATTTGAAGCTACAATTAAGAGTAATGCCTGATAGATTGAAGAAAAAGTATATGAAGTTATGTTACCCAAATGCCCTTAACCTTGCCCTGCAGAGATGATAGTTACAGTTGGTATAACAGAGATGATAAATACAGTTATTAAAATAACTGCATTTAAATATCCTATCCTATTAGGATCAAAAAAAAGTGTTTCTCCTTTTTTGTGTCCTACAGAGAAGAGAAAAAATTTCCAAAGTATTGTACTTGTGCATTCCTTCTGCTCGCTCAGAACAACAGCTGCACATACCTGTGGGCATAATTTTGCAGGTTGGACATTAACCAATATATCTGTCAGTCAGGGAGACATATAAATGATTTAAGTTGCACCTGTAATCGAATGTGCCTACAAAGTGGGGGCCAAAAAAACCCAGGCTGCAATTAAGAAATCTATCCCTCCTGGCACACCTCATGTGACTCTGATTTCTCATGCTATATGAAAATCTTGACCCTAGTGCACTATTCTGAATTTGAAGGGGCTGTTCATCACTGACAACATCAGGGAAGTCAGAATCAGGCCCAGAGAGTCTCAGATCATCAGACGGGTTCTACAAATGCGATGGCCTCCCCAGCCTCATTCCTAACATTGCTGCACCTTTTGTCAAGGCAGTTTCTTTGGCAAATGAGATTCATTCTTAATGTCTGATTTCTCAAAAGCAACAAAGCAGCCAACATCAAGGTGTAGCTGACTTCCCATGGACTGTCCCCAAGTTTTATGATTTCTCACAATAAAGCCAAGGCATGGACCAGTATGAGGGGTCAATTTAATGCAAGTGCCTTGTTCTCAGCATTGTCTGAACTGTAAGGAGGAGGGTATCGCAACCAGTATGTACTTACTGGCACAAATGCAAGTCTGCATCTGTCTGAACTGACGGAAGGAACACCCTGTGACTCCTTGAGGATGGTTACACGCCTCTATAGCGTAAGAAGCAGAATATCATCTCCTCCACCTGGAAATGAAGGAGCTGATCCTGTATGAGGTTGGTCCATCAGATTTGCTCCTCTTCTGACAGGGCTGCAGAACCCAACATTAATCTTGTTCACAAGAACATGGACTGAAATATGTACAGTGGAGAGAGAGATCAACTGTGTAATTTGCTGTGCTTTTTTGCTGTTTGTTTGATTGTTTATGGGACAGTTGTTTCCTCATTCTGGTTCTACACATTCGAGAAAATATGTAGTGGTTTGAATTGTCTACAGCTTTGCAACATCTTGAAACAACGCATTCAACTGCTACAACTTGAGCCAAAGGGAGGCAAAAAGAGACTGACAGTACATGGTGCTCATTCTATTTAAGATAGAGACTGGCAGATATACATATGATTGAAGAAAAGGCTCCTGAGTTGTTCTGCCTTGCTAGTCTTAGAAAATGTCAAACGGTGGTGTGGTTTAAACCCAGCCAGACAGCTTGTTCACTCACTCCCAGTGAGTGGTGCCGGGCTGGAAACAGTCGAGGCCCCCCCACCCCCTCCACCCCAGGGGCTCTCCCCTTCCCTGCTCCCAGAGGGATAGGGAGGAGAATCAAAAGAGTGCAACTCCTACAGGTTGAGACAAGAACAGTCCAGCAACCAATGTACAACACAAATCACCACCGCTACCACCAGCGACATCAGTGATAAGAGAAAATAACAAGGGAAGAGAATACAATACCATCTGCCAAGAAACGAGTCCCACCCAGAAGCCCGTGTCCTTCTGGGTGACTCCCAGTTACCCCCCACCCCGGGCATGACATGCTGCGGTATGGAATACCTCTTTGGCTAGCCTGGGTCAGGTGTCCTGTCTCTGCTTCCTCACAGCTTCCCCTCCTCCCTGGCAGAGCACGAGACTCACAAAGTCCTTGGTCAGTGTAAACATTACTTAGCAACAACTGAAAACATCGGTGTTATCATCACTGTTCCCAGGCTGAAGTCAAAACACAGCGCTGCACCAGCTACCAAGAAGGAGAAAAACTGACTGCTACTGCTAAACCCAGAACAAACGGGTTGATTTCTGCTGCAGTATGCTAAGTAACATAATCAGTGGAGCCCTCTTCTTGTCATACTCTTAAGTGTGCTAAAATCTTCTCTTATTCACGTGTGAGATGTGTATCTATGAGGTATAGGAAATACTATAACCCATATTTTAAAGGTGTCCACAGGCCACACTTTAAAGGGGGCATAATCTTTAATGCTGGGGGTAGAGAATAACTTGCTCAAAGTAGAAAATTTTGTCTGCATCAAAGTCACAGCTGCAAATCGTACTCTCTCTGCACATTACCTACCTGTAGATAGGACAGAAAAGGAAGGGAACTTCTACAGTCCTGACACAAGCAAGGCACATGAACTATCTAAATAAGCACATCTTCTAATACAACATGGTTTGTGAGGAGCTGGGCACACATTAGCTGAGCTTCTACATCCTTATCAGTCATTCCTAACCAACTTTCTTATCATAACTATTTCATATTGCTTCTGGTTGCTGCAACATTATGGCCCACAGGCAAGCAACTTGAATTTTTTAGCTCATAATTTTATGTATTTCTGTTTTATTGTTTCATTTTAAATCTCCATTAAAATGAGAACAAGGGGGAGGAAGGGAGGATAGTGGGAAATGAGCCCTTCACATGCTTATTCACCAAGCAGTTTTCTTAGGTTCTTAGAGGTCTAATTATGATATGAAAACATGATTTCCAACTTTGCAGATGATACTAAATTGGAAGAGAATAAAAACAAATGAGGAATAATTAGGTGGTGCAGCCAGATATAAAAGAATTTAGATCATTTTCTATTTCAGGAATAATAGATGGCAGATGCAGGGCTGTGCAGATAAATTCAGGATAATTAGCCTCACAGTGTGGCATAAAATGTGGGACCCTGTTTAAAAAGATGAGAGGCTACAACACAGTGAGTGCAGTAAATCCTGAACTTCAAAGTTCAAAATTTACTTCTAAGGTTCTCTTACCTATATGACTTGCTAGTGACCTCAGTGGCCATCTGGCCTCTGGGAAAGGAAATGCTGCATGTTATTGTCTGAGAAGGACCGTTTCCTCCACAGTTATTAATTTTGTTCCCAATATTGGACCACAGGCTGGACCTGGTCTGTAGGATGTCTCTACCCAAGCCAGTGTCTTTCTCCAGAGGCAAAAAGAAAGTGGAGAATACACCAAGGAAACATCAGCTTTTGTTTGCTTTGCTCAAGTGCTCCTGAGGAAGAGGCACCTGCCCCTGCTGCAGCAGAGACAGACTGCTTGGCTAGAAATTGCTCTAGGTTGATCAGGAGCAGCCATTTTTTAATATCCTTTCATTATGTTATGTCCCTTGATGTGCTCAAGTCTGAAGCTAGGAGGTCTTTCAACAGTTGAGTAGGGAAGGTTCTAGGAGAGCTGTCAGTTGAAACAATGTGGAAAGATACCTTGCTGGTTTTATAACGTTGCTTCATGAACCATGACAGATTATATACAGAGATAGGAAGGATAGCAAGGGATATCACCCTAAGAGATCACCATGGTTTCCTATTCTGCTATGAACTACTTTCTGCTCTATGCTGCATGCTTCTCTGCTCTTGACTGAACCACAACTTGTCAAAAATGCACTCCCTCTTCTGCATGTATCAGCACATTAATTTTCAGCTACGTGATTCAAGAAGTTCTTCTATATCGACCCAAGAAAAATTATGGGGTTTTTATTCACAGCAGATGTGGGCAAGAGCCTTTTTTTTTGTTGAAGAGGTGATGTTTTGTTTGGGAAACTATTTATTTTATTGAGAGTTTTCTGTTCACACGGAAGGTGGGAGGAAGAAGGGAAATGTACAAATGCATGAGGGAATTAAGGTCACTGCTGGTGAATCAGTACAGCAAGGGATTACCAACTACAGAATATCTTCAGTCAAAGCAAAATTAAACAGAACTCTCTGAAATAATGAGGCAAATTATCCCATGAAATTTGAAAAAGTATTAGGCTGATCTGTTTGCCTATCTAGAGATGCCTTTGTAGGGGTGAAGATTTACCTTCATAGGTCTTCTTATGTTAAACTTTTAGCTTGTTTAACAGGAACAAAAGCATGAAAAACACTGCCTTGTTAAGGGGTTTATGCATTTGTTTCTAGCCATGTTTTCCATGGAATAGGTCTGAATTATTAACCATCTTTCAAAGTATGAAAATGAAAGGAGCTTCAAATCTTCCAAATGCAATGAATCACGTTTCAGCATTTCAGCATTGAACGCCTGTGTAATTTATGGCAGACTGCACATAATTTCTGTGTATGCCTATACTTAGCGTGGGTAGCTCATTTCACATTTGAAATTCAATTCTGCTAGCTGACTAATTGATTCGTTTTCATAAACACCCTAAAACTTGTAATAAGAACAATGCTTTGCTGTAAGATACTGTTTGGAGGCTGTACCAAAATTAACTATGAATATTTACTTTCAATAAAAGCCAGTGGGACCAACAGCAAATAATGAAAACAGAGTGATTTATCATTTCTTTTCACAATCACTATTGTTCTGTGAGATTCAGAAAAATTTCAAACCTTTTAAATCATCTGCTTAAAATACCAGTACTTTTATTCAATCACAGTTTCCTCTTGTCCACCTCCTTCGTCCCTCTCCCTTCCAACAGCTCTCCCTCTGCTGGCATCCCTCCAGTCCATCTTCCTGGGATATGAGGCACTGATCAAGCTTCAGACACAAGCTTTGATAGCCACCACATCCATGATCCTTCCCCAGAAGAGTTGAATTAGGGTGTTTTCAGGGAGGGTGACACATGGTGTGTTTCCAGTAACAAAGTAAAGCCAGAAACCTCAAACACATATTTTGAAGTCAAGTCGCACTGGTTTCCAGTGCAGTGACCTGGTTTAAAACACACAAGCTAAGACTGTGCCACTGTCCTTGGGAAGTGCTGCTGAGGACTGCAGTTCAGTTCCCACAAGTCCCAGTGGGCCTAGTTGTACAGTTGCTTTATCAGTTGCATTCCCTGATCTCAGGCAAAAGTGTCCTTCCTGGGAGCAAATATCCCTCTGTCTGACACAGAGAATATTGGGAAGTATGTACCACAGGAAAATGAAGCTGAACATATTCCAAGCTGTGTGACAGAGGTACAGCCATGTGGATGACAAGAAACCTCACAGCAAAAACGGCAGAGACTTTGCACTCATCCTTCCCCGTCCTTCCTTTCTTCATTCCTGCATACAGAATGAGGTGAAAAAAAAGTACCAGATCTATCATGGGCAAAGAAACTATATTAAGGGACAAATATGACTGGGAGGGTGGTCTAAACAGATGACTGACAGGTAAGTATTAGAGCATCTCTTTCAGAACAAAATTGATGGATCTAGGACAAAATAATTTTTAGATGGCTCATATGCTGACAGCAGTGTGCGAAACATTCATTTCAAGAAGCTGGAGCCCAGTTCGTTAATACAATGAAGCAGATGCTTTTGACACGTTTGCATTTCAGAATAGCAACAGGACACATGGGTTTAAGGTTAAGCATGGGGGTGATTTGTTAGCCCATTGCAACTTTGGCATGGCCGGGCTTGGAAAGCAGCACCTGGACTGGTGCTCTCTGGGCTTTGGAGAGTGTGGTCCAGCCTTGTCATATCATTCTTCTGCCCAGCTGCAATACAGCAGCTCTCCCTCCTGCTTGGTCACTAGTCTGCAGCGCTGACATCTGGCATTTGGGGAAACAGGTAAGATAGGTCTCAAGTAGGCTTAGGATCAAAGTTATTCATTAATAAATCCCATCAGTTTTAGATTAACAGGATTTTAAATATATTCAGAGGTAATTTAAAAGCTGTGACTATCATTGAGCTCTCTCTGTCCCAGACCTCTTTAACACAGTTTAGGGACGAGAATGCCCCCCTCTCAAACGCACCAGCCTCCCGCTGTTCTTAGCTCTGTGCCATTGCCATGCTGTTTTACCCCCAGATGAGGGAGGAATAGGCAGCAGAGCCAGACCTGCCCTCCAAAAGGGCTCTGTAGCCTGTGGTATCCACAGGGAAAACCTACCACAGACAATTCCCCATCAGATTTATCACCTCTGCATAACGAGAGTCCTGACTTTTTGATTTGGGAACCTGTCACTAGACAGGAAACCTGTCACTAGAAATCACAGCTACTGGAAGCCGCTCCATGCGGTCTAGGAAGCAAAAGCACTGTGAACTCGCACTGCAGCCAGAGTGTTGCTCCCGGCAGTGCCATGCCCGTGTGGCCGCTACTACCATTAAACATTTAGATTGTGTCAGGAGCCACAGGCCAGCTGCCCAGGGCCTCATGCTTGGCACCAGGGACCTGTGGCCTTGGCACAGCAGCAGACACCAGACACCACACTTCCTCTCAGGAAAAACCTGTCTGTGCCCTCCTCTAACCTTAACTGTGTTCTTCTCCTTCTTTTCTGCAGAAGAAATGCAGTTTGAGCTATTTTTTGTCTCCGCAAGAGTTTTCTGGCCCAAGAATTATTCCTGACATTTAATTCAAGTTTATTTTTTTTAGGGATAGAATCCTATGTCCTTAATAATTATTTTTTTTTTGGGGGGGGGGGTATTGTTGAGAAAAGCATCTATGTATAAATAAAAGTAAAAACTATTAAAAGGTTAAAACCAGCCTGACTTCCTCTGCAGACTTTTCAATCCTACAGGATTTAGCAAAAATAGAGTGAAGTACTTACTTACATCTTCATAAAGCATTTAGCCAAGCACTTCATCAAAGGTTAAAGTGCAGAAACATGAAATAAGTGAAAAGTTGTCTCACTGGCTGCAAGTTGACCAAAGAGAGGAAGTGAATTTTAAGAGGAGAAGAATTTATAAGGGGTTGTGATAGAGATCAGCAGTAGATCTTCAGCCTCTCAATATTATATTAATAATGGCACCAAAAGTAAGTTTCTGCTGTCTTCTCCTTATAGTAAATTCTGCCAAACAATAAATAAAGAACCATACAGTCAGAAACAGAAAAAAGTAAAATATTTAGGCAGTACAGTACTGATAAATAGCAATACAGGTGAAGAAAGAGAGAAAAAAGAAAGGCATCACTATTTAATGAAAAATTGCAGCAGAATTACAAGGAAAATACTTCCAGAAAAAAATGTCTAAAGCCAATTTGGCTCAAGATGCATCTCCAGTAAATAAGACAAGCTGAATTGACTTAGAATTAGGCTCAGCTCTCAGAAAACCATTTCTTAGGTGTATATATATGAGGCATCATAGAATCACAGAATTGTTTGAGTTTAAAGGGACCTTAAAAATCATCCAGTTCCAGCCTCCCGGCCATGGGCACGGACACCTTCCACTAGATCAGGTTGTTCAAAGCCGCATCCAACCTGGCCTTGAACACTGCCAGGGATGGGGCAGCCACAGCTTTTCTGCTCAACCTGTGCCAGTGCCTCAGCACCCTCACAGTGCAGAATTTCTTCCTAATGTTTCATCTAAATCTCTGCTCTTTCATTTTAAAGCCATTGCCCCTTGTAAAAAAGTCCCATGTAAAAAGTCCCTCTCCAGATTTCTTGTAGGCCCCCATCAATCATATATAATCTAGATTAAGTTGAATTCAGTACTTTGGTGAAGAGTGAAAGCATATGTATAGGTGTGTGTAGACACATTTAAACAGTACAAAGTGCATCTAATCTTCAGTGCCCTACTGGGCGGTGTCTGCAGTTTGCCCCAAACAATGTTCCCAAGTGGTTTCCACTCATTAATTTCATAATCATCATAGAGTGCTCTGATTTATCAGTATGAGGTCCACTATGCATCTAGGAAAGGCGAACAAGTTGTGACCACCACCAGCATCATTAGAGAGATCTCAGTAGAGATTGCATCAGTAGAAAGGTAACCAAACATCACCATTGCTGGCTGAAGTATATAAATTGAGTTTTCAAATTTTTAAAAAGTTCTCCATTTTTTCCCTCAAGTCCTATAGTTTGCTACACAGCCTGCAGATGTGTGAAAGCAGGCAAATCTGTGCTTTCCTCTAACCAAAGGGTTCAGCTGGCCTTCCATTTGCTGCCTCTCTGCCAATGACCCAGTAAAGTCTTCAATGAAGAATACTATTTTAAAATACTTTTTCATTTCTTTAAGAAAAAAAAAACAAAACACAAACAAAAAATAAACATTATAGATTTTGTTTTTACATTGTGTTTTCTTTGCATGTGCCTTTCAAATGCTCCCTATGGTGCCTTGTCTCTAACTAGACACTTGCAATTTTAGCATATAAAGTTCCTGAGAAGTAAAATAGTTAGTGTAAGTATAAATGTAATAAATATGCCCTTTCCCAGGATGCTGGTTCTTTCCTTGTCAGATCCCAACACTATATAGAGGAATCTCTGCAGCTTTTTTGTTTTATGGGTTGCTAAAACTTCCATGTGACCACTGAGGACATGACCAAAGGATCTGGAGAACCTCACAGACAAGATGCCTGATGAATACTAGGCTAAGGATAATATTAACAGAAGAGAAAATCTATGCTACTTCATCAAAAGAAAAATGCCATCCTGTGCTCCTGAATGGTAAAATATGCAAGTGGTACCACTGAGTCAACAAGTACTGGAGTGGTTAAATCTTTGCACTGAATCGATTAATTTCTCCATTGCTAAAGGAATCTAAGCAAAAAGTCATGAAATATCTTTCTGGGAATGGGTTTTAATGGTGCAGGATATAAAGAAGGCTGTGTTTTTGTTTTTCAAAGACTGCCTCATTCCTTGTTCTTTGCAGTCAAGTCATAGCTATTTTATCCCATGAAATAAGATTTGTGTCAGAACAATGGCAGATTTTTTGAAATCTGTGATACAGGACCTATATTAAATGTCTAGGCATGAAAACAGAGCAAGAAAAGAAATGTCATTCATTAAAGATAGCAACTGTTTAACAAAATACATAATGGGATAATAACCATAAGGAATATCTCCACAATAAATGTTCGAAATGAAAGGCTTTTGATTGCTTTTGCTTCTGAAAATCATGTTTATCTGTGGAAAAATAATTCTCTTTGAAGACCAGCCTATCCTTTAGCAAGCATTATTTTCCTGTCAATCAACACCTTGCACAGCCGTGCAATTGCAGTGTGGCCGGAGTTCTCTGGATACTTCATTACCAATGGCTTCCAGCTATCCCAGTTCCACTCTGTTTTTAAAAACTCTTTTTTCATAACTGAAGATATTAATGAGAAAAAAATCATGGGGTAATGTCTCCCCAGATAGCTTCACAAAAAACCAACACCAGGAGGGATATAATAAAAAAAACAAAGCAAAAGCTGAAGATAAATATTCTTTTTTCAGTTTGCACATTCATTTTGCAGGCAACAGTCTAAGAACATTTATGCTAAAAGCAGTGGGAAAGAGCCTGGAGAGATTAAGTGACTTCCTCTTAATAGATGGTGTTTTGTAAAGGTAAACATTAACAAAGTCTTTAATACCTCTATGCTTTATAATGAGGGTTTTCAATTTGTCTAGCTAAAAACAAATTCCAAAGCAACTAAACCTTGAGTTCCACTAAACTGTGGATTCTGGTGGAAATGGGCAAGATGTTTTCAATACAAACAATTCATAATTGTGCCAGGAGAGTGGAGGTGCAGAAGGCACAGGCTCTGACACAGTGATTTGAATGGCAGCACTAGGCTCCCAGTGTGTAAAACGACAATAGTTTTGGAAAGTAGCAAAGAAAACAAAAGCTATTAAAGGTCTTTTGGTTCGGAGCTTACAACACAAGACTGTCCTTTAAAAGAGTTTTCTTAATCCTTTCTCAAACCTAAGTTTACATCTTTCCCATGAAGGGTCTATAATTTTTCCTTTATTAGATTCATGGTCATTTGTATTCATCGCATTTGACTGATATCTGACTTTCTATTATTTCAAGTAAACTCCAAAAACAGAGAAGAGGTATAGTGGGTTTGATGTCAGCTATTTTTCTGAACAGAACTATATTCCTACTCTCCACTGAAAGTCTTGAATACTTTATTACAACCAAGACTTACATAAAAAAGAAGATGTAAATTTCAAGTGAATATATAAAATTGAGAAGTAGGAAACTGTGAAGACAAACTTAAGGCAACACATTACTAAGAGCCCCAGTTTCTTTTTAATGTGTCATAAAATCTCCTGTAATGTCATGGCTGACTGTCCCCCTATTGCAATATTTAAGCTTAAAAAATTTGTTTCAATGGGCTAGACTTTAAATTACTAAGAATAGAAGATGCATTCATTTCCTGAGCTAATTAGATCCCCTTTTTCTTCCATTTTCATATCCTTCAAATACTATAAATTTTAACTATATCTCCAAAAATCATTGTTACCTTCTCTGATTCTCATCACATATCCCCTTCCATTGTTAATTTCTTTTTCACCAAGGATATTGTTAATATTTAATTCAAATGGAAATTTGGTATGACCATATGACCACTTATAGATTGCTTTCCATAATCAGTTACGGAAAAATATCAGAAAGTTGAATAAAAACTGCCTTTCGAACAGCTATGTAAGCTATGAAAATGTAAATAAAAGAATATTAAAAATAGATTAAAAGATTTTAAACATCTTTTTAAAGATTAAAAATAGATTAAACATAATGAGCAGCAAAAAATCATCAAAGCAACTTCCAATGTACTGGAGGTGCCCATCTACCCACAAAGTCAGGAGGTGCTAACCCAGAAGACTACAGCTATGGGTAGCATTTCTCTATCCTTCCAAATGCTGATATATATATATCTAACAGTGAGCATTTTATTGTTGAATCTACTCCACATAGCTTGACAGATAAAATTAACCTACAGTACCAAGCAAATAAAGTCAGTGCATGCTGGTCTGAACACAGACTTTCTGTCCTACTGGCAAACCCCAGATTTGTTTTCATTATGAATAGGGACAAAAGAAAAACCTGAATTTTATTTTGTAAGGAAATGTAATTAAAAAAAAATATTTGATAAACTAAAATATTCCACTTGAATATTTTTTTCAGATTTTGATTTAATATTATGTTCTGTTAGACTACAGATTGTGAAAATGAGAAGTATTTTTGAATTCAAAACCTCAGCATTTCATTAGGGATAAGAGTGAAAAGATGTTTTCATCATTTTTTCCTAATTAGATTTTATTGAAAGTGATGTTTTACACGAAGCTTTAGTATTTATAAATACAAATGTTTTTTCATATGAGAAACTTCTACTTCAGACAAGTCTCCAGTTCTTATTTCCACGACTGAAAAAATAATGTGCCTGTGTTGTCAGTACATAGTACAACTTTTAAAGGGTTGAGAATTTCATCAGACCGAAATCAAACCGAAATCTACATCAGCAAAAAACCAACTTCTTGGAGCCGAAATGTTGTTAAAAGCGTAGATACTAGAGACAAGTGAGAAATTCAGTGCAAACTGTATCCTGTATACTGTATACATTGAAAACATGGGGCCAGACTCTTCTCGGTGGTGCAATAGGATGGGAACCAACGGGCATAAAATATAACACAGAAGTTCTACCTGAACATGAGGAAGAACTTTACTGTGAGGGTGACTGAGCATTGGGGAAGGTTGCCCAGAGAGGTTGTGGAGTCTCCTTCCCTGGAAATATTCAAGAGCCATTTGGGCACAATCCTGAGCAACATGTTCTAGGTGACACTGCTCAACATAAGTATATGTTCCTTTTTTGTTATAATAAGGTATAATAAATATTACAGTATATATTTCTACATTAAAATTTAGAAATGTGTTTATTATGACAGCCATCTTGTCTGCATGTAAATTAACCTAGTATCTCAGTAGAGCCACACAATAGGACAAGAGGCAAAGGGTGTAAACTGAACCACAGAAAGTTCCACTTGAATGTGACAAAGAACTTTACTATGAGGGTGACTGAGCATTGGAATAGGTTGCTCAGAGGGGCTGTGGAGTCTCCTTCCCTGAAGATATTCAAGAGCCATCTGAACACAGTTGTGACCAATGTGCTCTAGGTGACCCTGCTATAGCAGGGAGGTTGGACTAGATGACCTCCAGTGGTCCCTTCCAGCCTCAACCATTCTGTGATTCTGTGGTTTTAAGCAGATGTAATGAGCATTAGAATTACTCCTCTGAAACTTGTTCTTGAGCGTAGATTTCATGCTTATAAAGATGCATTAGACTGTCTGATGTTCATAGGAAAGTGTGTAAGGAACATGGAAAATGCTACCTGAGGGAACTGAGTTTGTTCAGTCTGGAGAAGAGAAGGCTCAGGAGGGACCTTATTGGTCTCTACAGTTATCTGAAAGGAGGATGGAATGGGGTGGGGATTGGTTTCTTCTCCCAGGTAACAAGCGATAGGACAAGAGGTAACGGCCTCAAGCTGCGCCAGGGGACGCTTAGATTGGATGTTAGGAGAAAATTCTTCACAGGGAGGGTGATCAGTCATTGGAACAGGCTGTGCAGGGAAATGGTGAAGTCACCGTCCTTGCAAGTGCTCAAAACCCATGTAGATGAGGCCCTCAGTGACATGGTTTAGCGGTGGTATTGGCAGTCCTGGGATAATGGTTGGACTTGATTATAAAGTTTTTTTCCAACCTAGTTGATTCTATGATTCTATGAAAAGAGGTCCTGAGATTAGTGCATACTTTTTTAGGATCACAGAATCATAGAATAGCTAGGGTTGGAAAGGACCTTAAGATCATCTAGTTCCAACCCGCCTGCCATTTTTCCCATTATACTTACATTATTCCTCAGAAATGTTTGTCTGTACTTAAACCAGTCCATCTATTATAAATGTATACCTTTCGTATTGTCTTAGCCTATTTGCAGTTGCAGTGATGCTAATCACTATTAACAGAAAATGCTTACAAAATAAAAAGACTTTTTCTTGCAGCAGCATGGCTCATGTATTATTTTATGGGGATTTAAAACGTTTTTCTACTAAGTGTGAGTTAAAAGTTAACAAATTGAAGTCTGACTGAGTTATACTACTCACCAAAGATATTGTATGCCTCAAAAGGCTAGAAAAACCTTGGAAGTACAAGAGGGGATATGAATGAGAAGGGAAGTAAAAAACACACCAGAGCTTTCAACGACAAAATGAAATCCATATGATTATTTTTTTTTCTCAGAGAAAAAGCCTTCCTTTAGTCATATGTTTGTTGTACTTCCTGGCATTTAAGCTTGCAATGGTAATGCCTTTTCCTTGTGCAAAAGTGCTTAAACTAAAACTTAGCTTAGGTTCTTGGAGATGAGTATTTACTAATCAGCAAATGTACTGCTTTGCAGATGTGGCTAATTGTGTGACTCATGGCTAAAGCACCGTTTTGAGTGTGAATTGATTTCATAGAGATCTCTCATTTTCCCTCATAAAAGTCAGCAACTGAAAAAGCATCTTAGGGCCTATGACAGCCAGGGAGCAGTCCATGATATATCATTGCTATTGGACAAGTTTGCTTTGAGGCCAGGGTACAAACCTCAAATTGTAGGTATGCAAATACTGACATCTTTCTTTCTTGCATTTCCATAGTCAGTAGTGCCCATCAAAGAACCACACCTACCAGTGGAAACACTCTGGTTAGAATAGAGATGAAGTCTTAGTCTTATAGCCCTGATACAGGTCTAGCAAATCACCCTGAATTTTGGGTACAATGAGAGTAACAGCTGGGAAAAGCAATTCATTAGAGATAATTGAATTATATCAGGAACTATAGTCCGAAATAAAACAAAAGATTCAATGAAGAAAGAAAAGAATCTAAAATAGGGCTGGAATAGGTTTTCTTTTTCAGAACAAATGTTAATAGTATTTGTAGCACTGCTTTTAAGAAGCCATCACTGGCCAGTTACCCATCTCATCTTCTGCAGCACTAGGGGGAAACTGGTTCCTCAAGGACCGTCTTTATTTCCACCTCTTAACCCATGGGGCAGATGGAGTGCCTGGGGCCTTGATACTGCTCCTGAAGAGTCAATTTTAGTGTTTAAGTTCCAGAGTTCCCTTTACAAAGTCGTGTAACTGCATAGCAAATTATGTATAACTGTGTACCAATCTCTACAAAGTAGACTGCCCCCACAAAGTATGCATGATACCATACAGGAGTGAAAAGACAGGGGTGTCCTTTGATGAGTATCACCCGGTCTTCTTCACTCCTGTATGGATCAGAGATCTGGTCATGATATAATTGACTCACTCTTTCTTGCTTCTTGATTAAAATATCTGGATCCCTTTGTATAGTCATATGATAAATCTATTGGTAACTTCTCCATTGCCTTTTTTAAGTAATTTGGCTAATGTGCAGAACTGAACTTCCACGCAAGTCTGAAAGGCTTTTTTCCCAGTTTCAAAACTGCAAATCTTTGCTATGTGCAGCAAGTTTTCCCTTAGAATAGAGTAAGTAAAATAGCTCTATTAGGATAGCTTCTGGTTTTCTCATATCTCTCTTGGGTACTTTTACACAGAAAATGATCACACTGAAGTACTTATGAAACAGAAACCCTTTTACCTGGTTTGAAGCAGACACTGTGCACATTAGGTAGGCCTGGACGCTTGTGCTTTGTCTGCCTTTGTAGTGCCCTTCTCCGTAGGGCAGGACAACATTAAGCACCTTTAATGGCATACCTGCCTTGTAGTTGTGACTTTACTGGCTTTAATCCTCAGCCTCTGAAGATGAAAAAGTAGTTGTTGTCAACTACCGCAGTGACTTTTTGCTGATTGCTAGGCTGGATCAAAGAGTGGAACATTTTCATTGCATTAGGGCATTGCCTCATGTAAGTGGGATGGAGGCAAGCTGTAAGGGCCTGCTGTAAGGAATAGCTTTGCTACAGTTTGCTGTGGCTCTCCATGACAACATGATGGCAGAAGCAGACTGTTAGGGTGGATTATGGGGATGAGATAGTGACATTAAGGCAGCACGCAAGAGGATGCATGAAGCATGCAATCCAAGATGGCATGTTGGTCTAGTCTGCAAGATACCCAGCCTTGATACCACCAAACAATGCATGTACAGCTGGCTGTCAAATGGACAGGGTTATCATTATCTAAGAAAATGCAAGTGGTGATTGGAATATTTTCCCACAAATATTCCTTAAACATGAATGATGGTGATGAAATCATAGAAGTAATTGAGTCTTGTAACCCCTTTTTTGAAAACAAGTTAAATCTAAAAACATGTAAATACGTCCTTCTTTTCCAGAATATTACTGAAAATTAATAGACCATCTGAGTCTGCAGTGTCATGAAATCTGTATCCATTTTTTCACATACCTGCAGATTCATCTCCAGCAGCTCTCCATCTGTTTGCAGGCTGTTTTCCGTACCAGTGTGATGCCTCAGGTGCAGAAGAGAAAGACAATAATTAATAATGTGGCCTACAGCATCTAGGGGAGCAATTAATTTCAGTGAATGGATGGGGGAGGAAGAAGAGGGAAGCCTTGCACAAATTTCCGCTTGTGCGTGCACGACTGTGCATATTGGATGGATGTACATACAAACATGTATGTATCTCCCAAGAAGACTATTTTCAGCGTTCAAACTTTAACTCTTTTGCAATAGCTGTTGTGCGCAGAAACTACTTGAGAAAGACAGTGCCATCTGCACTAAGGAGATTAGGGGGTGTCAAGGAATATTCTTTCTCACTTCTCACATTCCTGCTTCTTTCCATCCTGTCCTGGAAAAATCCCAGCTTTTAACCTGCCAAAACAGTTTTAAAGCTATTCTCTGATATATGGAAACCTGTGAGACAGACCCGTGACAGCTACATGCTCTCAATGGAGTTTGACTGCATGAAAAAAAAACCAACAAAACCCCAACACTGCTGAATAAAAGAACAGAGAAATGAATGAGGCTGCACTAGCATGTGGGGTAGTTTTTTCATGCATATCTATGTACATCCACTGATTAAGGAAAACTGAATTTATATATAAGAAGACTATTTCACTGATTTATACATTGAAAGGTTACAGTGTGTATGCACAGCACTGAGAACTACAGATCTGCACATCTGCAGAGGGGTTAAAAAGGAAAAAAAAAAAAAGAGCAATTAGACATTTCCCCCCACCTCCCATTTAGGTCCTAAAATTAGAAAACTAAATCCAGTTATAAGCTCTTTAATGCAAGTGGCCTCATTTCATATATGCACTGAGCAACTGCTGCATCTGCTGGCTTCTGTTATTAATACTGGCTCCATTTCTGGAAAGCAGCTGTCAGGAAGGAGATCTTATAGGATCTCCTCTGACGTGTTTAGCTAGAAAATAGCTGAGTATGACTGCAGTACCTGTGCGCCATATGAGTTCAGCTGGAGGTAGGGAGAGGTGATGCTGAGCTTTCTGACTGGCTATGTAATCTTCGGGGAGGAATACAGCAGAAAGCCCGAGGGGAAACCCCACCACGCACTAATTAAGTGTTTTTCTGCTTTGACTTCTTGACTTCTTTTTCATATCCCTCTGTCCCTTTTTGTTCACACACCAGTGCCCATGCTAAATGCAGAGACTATCTGAACCAGCAGAAGAAACACTCACTGTGTTAGCTTTGAGAGCAGGATATCACAGATGTGACAGTTTTCTTATGGATTCTGCACAGGCAAACTAGGTATTTCGAAACTGGTTCGTCTCACAAGTGTATGGTCAGATTTGCTAAATGGCTGTGTTAATAAAGGGGAACTGAAAAATCATGAGCCCAAATAAGGTGGTTTCTAAACTTTTGACTCTATTCTGCAATGTTGTAATTGCACAAACACGCATGGTGCAGATTGAAAACAGTGTCCCATTGGAAAGCTACTAGTGCATTCATCCCTCCAGAGAACAAACTCATTTGCCCTTTTCTTTTTATGCCTGCTTATTCAAACAATTAAATAAATTAAAACCAAGAAAATGTTCTGCTCTGGGCCACTCTCAAATGTTTTCAGGCAGTAAAATAAATGAGAATCAGTAATCTAATGCAAAACCGATTTTAACATGTTTACATGTTATTAGGAAGCTAAAAGGTTTATTCATGCCTTTGGTTCCGAGTTGATGTGATGTACTATGTCTGTAGAAACAGCTGCACATAGAAGCTGCTGTTTGGTGGCTGCTTTCTTTTTGCAAAAAAAATAACACTCAGGCATTTGTCTTTTTCTTCTGCAAATGTCCAGGGGCTATGACAGCAGGGAAGACTGCAGGCTGTCTTTCAGGATGTGAAAGCTGTCACATCTGCATCCAAGAGAGGACTGTGCTATGAAGGTAGAACTATTTTTCTATAAGGAAATGACATGCTGGGAAAGGATGTAAACTTCTCTGGAATTTGAGGAATGAATTATGTTAATACCCGCATATCAACTTTGCCCTCTTGATTCACTTCATGCTACATCAATTATACTGTAACTTTTCAAACTGCTGTCTGTAAGTAGTATTGTTAGCTATAGCCAAAGGTTGGAAAAAGATTATCCTTTTAAAATTTGATTGCTTGCTCACCAGGAAAGGAACAGGAAGGCAAAAAAAAAAAAAAAAAATTTTTACCAGACCCTGTAAAGAAGTGGAATTCAATTTTTTTCACTTCTAAATACAATTTTAAAAATCATAAATTCCCATGTAGTATTCCAATCACTACACCTTTAGTATCTTTGATTCCTCCAGTTTTGTTAATATAATAAATCGCAATGTGAAATTTGAGTATTATATATGCATGATAATTGCATAGAAGTATAGATATATATCACAGAGAGGTTTCTATACAAAAAAAGAAAACCAGAATGCTTTACTTTGCTAAAATGCAAAATGCAGCACTCCACACTCATAATTGCTTACTCAAAACCAATTTTACATGTGGAAATTTCATCAAAATAAATGCATTCCTATGAATTTTCTCATACCACTCAAGCTACTAACTATGGTAAAAGCTGTTCAGTTTAAAAATTTTCAACCTATCATAGGTTCCACAGGTTTATTTTGCTTTTAAATGTAGTTTTTTGTGTGACTTTTTTTGCGTTGTGAATGTAAATGAATTTATGACCTGAAAAAGAAAGCAAGTTGTAGCGTAGGGAGCTCTTCCATAATGAAAAGAACAGAGCTAAGAGCAGACAAAGCAATTCCCAGTATGTGAGTTTTGCACAACTACTGTAATTCAGTGATATTTCTCTAATTTCTTCCAGTTCTTGGTCAAATGGGTCTCATACTGAACATAAAGTATAAGATGCCCTTAACTTATACTTTTAAAACCCTTGTTATCAAATATCAAAACTACTCTTTCATATCAATAGGGGTTAATGTTAATTGCTTGAATGAATATCAGTCTTTCATGCTCCAGGAAAAGTTTCCCCGGTGCTAAGCATTCACTTGCATGATTAAAGGTAGCCCAGGTACTGACCTTCTGATGTTAAAGATAAAACAGAAGGAGCTAAGTAAGTTGCACCAGGGAGTAAAAGGTAAGATGGAAGTAAAGGTATAGTGGGAATGACATCCTCAAAGAATTTACTGGAAAAAAAAGTGCTTACTGGGAAAAGCTGACCATCATTAGTAATCAACAAAGAATCTAACAGAGAAAACAGTACAAAGGTGGCTGCTAAAAAAGTAGCATTTAAAGATAGGGGACAATAATGTTGAAAGAACTGTACTAGGCACAAATTGTGTTCTGCTGGAGAGCACAGTCGGAGTCTCTGTCCTCCCTGATTAGCTACAGTCTACAGAGAAATTATGACAGGGCAAGGCATATTCATCCTAGAGGCGAGACTGCCTGTTTTTCACATCTCTCTGCATAGCACCTAAAGATAAATTGGGAAAAAAAAACCAAAACAAAACAGATAAGAGGAGGAATTCTCACGCTCAAAAATTGTTATTTTATTTCATTGAAGTCATATGTGTCCAAAGAATCCCAAGGCTGCTTAGTTCTGCTATAACAAGGCATAGAAGAAGGAGCAATCTGGTAGCAATACTGGAAATGTTCATAAATTATTTTGAACGCGCCCTGTCAAAATGTTGTTGGGTTGAGAGAGGACTGGTTTCTTAGCCCTGTGTAATGATGAGCCTGGCCTAGAGCAATATGAAAAGTAAGAAAGGAGAGGAGGGAGTCAGATGAATTATAAAACAGAATTCAAAGTGCACTGGTGAAGGAGACGGTTGGATTTTTTTAAGTGCTTGTCTTCTTCCTGCTGCTGGCAGTCCATGATGATATGGTAAAGCTACCATTACCAAGCAAAAATTGAAGCAAAAGAATATTAATAAGATGATGAATTCTTCCTCCTCCCTCTTTATTGTCAGTGAAAGACCTCTTTGTTTACACATCTAAGAATGACTAGCAGTTACTGTATTCCCTGTCCCCTGACCTACAGTTGTTCCTTAGCCATGCTCTGCATATTTTAGTTCATTTAATCCTTCCTTTGAAGTCATTCCCTCCAGCTCTTTGTCATTTGTCTTGCTTTGGTCTGATCTCCTTCCAATTCATCCTGGCATGAAAGTAGCCATATGGGAGTATTTGGGGTGTGCTTTCAGGAATATGCTATCAGGAAGGACCACCCAAACCTTCCCATCTTCCAGGTCACCTTGGTAAACTCACAGGAACACTGGCAAACATGGTGCCTCCCTGCTCCCTAACTATTTTACAGACGGCACACCGTGGAGCATCTAATGAAAGAGTTGCTAATTGTGCTGGCTGTTAGTTTTGTTCTATTTTTTGTTGTTACTGAATAACACAGTCCTAGTTCTGATCCTTCTTCCTGTGTTTACTCCTTAGATCTCTTTCAGAATTGCTCTTTCTGTTTTCTTTCTGCCACAGAACATCTATGCTGCAGTATGTGATCTATGAGATATGCTCTTCTTAATTTTTCTAATATTTGTCTCCCTCAGTGTTTCCAGGCAGTATCACCAGGGTCTTTAGTGCAATGCCTTAGGTATTTGTGTTTCTCCTTGGTGGGCTCCTCCTGGGAACTAAGAAATTTATTATTGTCTGGATTTTAGGATGCTAAGCCACATAATGATCCCCACATTACAAACAGCAGATTTTGGTTCAGTTTGACTGTTTTTTTTAATTTCCCAAGTCTGTCTCCAAAGCCTTAGTCAAAAAGACAGGCTGTGTGGTTTCTCAACAGGTTTCCCTGCTATGCTCCTCATTTGGAACTGAAGTTAATTAACAGTTCTTCCCAGCACTTGTTGACCTTCAGTGGTGCTTGAACAGTGGGTTCTGCAGCCTTGAAAGTGAGACTGTAAATAATGGAGATATTTCAGGTCAGTTTCTAAAAGAAGAGAAGAGATTACTGTCCCATCAGCATGACGGGACATGTAAAGCTAACACCCCCCCCCCCCCCCCCCATTATTTTCCCAAATGTGAAGACAGTGTCAAAGGGAAGGGTAATGGAAATAACACGTCGGGTGTCTCAGTGTGATATTGCAGGTAGATAAAGCATGGTACTCTGAGTATGTCTAAACCAATAAATGTAAGAATATTTAAAAATGTTTCAAATACCTTATTAAAATTCAAGTCTTGTATTTATATCCTGTTCTATCAACCATGTAGTTCATACTTCTGCCAAAAAAGCTATCAAGATGCTATGCATTATTTATTATTAACATTTCATAATTTATGCAATGTATTCATCTGGATGTTTGCTTGATTCTCTGCTGTGCAAGCTGCTGATTTCCTGTGCAGTAACACTTAGATAAACCTGTATTTTGTTCTGAAGATTATTGTTACTTTGAAGGTCTCCCTACTTACTACTTCTGTAGTTTCTTGTTTCACCATAGTTTTTGAAAAACAGCAGTTAAATGGTTCTCCAAATGCTAAGACAGCCAGAAGAGTGGTAAAGCTCAGTCTAGAAAATAATTTGCTATAAAGGTGTGAAAAGTTGAAAAAAGTCAGGTAGGTGAGAGGTAGAGAGTTTTCGGAGAAGAGATGGAGAGCCGCTTGTATGGATGTATAGCAAATCAATCTTTTGCAAATGCCTGTAGATCAATGTGTAGAAAGAAAGCATATGTGTGTGTGTGTATAAGTGTACAGAAACACACAAACACATATATATACCTATTTGTGTGTGTATGTCTGCACCTTTATTCCTGTAAATAGTAAAGGAGAATCCAGAAAAAAAATGAGTGTTATTGAATGACAAAGAGATGGACAATTTGGAGGTCAAATTAATCCTCTGAAAAGAACGCTGTATGTATCAGCACTGAACATGACCACATTCCTTGAAGAAGAAAGGTGATAATTCAGAATGACATGGATTCATGTGTGGGGATACACGGTGCACACGAAAAGAAAGGGAAATTAAGGCATGTTGAAGGAAACCTGGAATAGAAATGAAATCAGACTATATGAACAGAAGATCAAGACTGAAAATTCCACATGCATTCAGCCTTGATACCATAACACAGATTCCACCAAGATCTAGGATTCCGAAAGTTTTCCTTTCTGATTGCCAGGAATTGTTAATACTGGGTCAGAGCAGTGATTCATCTTGTCTCTGAAAGGGTCTAGCATAAGACATATTGGAGGAGTAGCTGAAATGCCACAATAGAAATCATCACATATCCTGCTCACCATAATGTTTTGTCCTGTCCTAGGAGTTAGGCAGCTTCATATATGGTCTTTTCCAGAGTATTAAAAAAAAAAAAAAGAAAAAGAAGAAAAAGAAATAAAGGGGGTAACCTTCTACATATACAAATAAACAAGAAAAATAATCCTGTGGTTTGGACAGCACCTTGTTGTGTGGGACCCACGTGTCTGCTTTGGGGAAGGGTTGGGAAGGCATCCTCAGGCACAGTTTAATTTCCTGACTGAAAAACAGAACTAAGCACTTTCAAACCTACCATGTATTTTGACAAAAAACTGTTCATGAAGGATGGCCTCACACTAAAGGATGATGTAGGAGTATTTCAGATAGACAATCCATGTAGGTTTGGGCAAATTTGTGTCATTGCATGCTACTAAAACTGAAGACGTTTCTGCTGATTTGAGGATCTAATGCTCTATCTCTCTGATTCTGCCTCTACTTTAGCAAATATTGCAGCTCAACAGGACTGGATCCATAGTGGGATCCATTTGGCGCTGAGGATCTGATGTACACATTTTACCTGATTCCAGATTAAATTTAGACTATCTCTACTCTGATCCTAGGAAATGAAGGTGTATTAGGAATTGGGGAGCAGGAGGTGCATTTCCAAAGATCACCTTCCAGTTCAGTTTCACCTAAAGGAAATCTAATCCATGTACCCTGAGATTGATCCCCAGTGCAAACCAAGGCATGGTAGTTGGGAAAAACTGGGAGATTATGCTTCAGAAATACATTCCTGATCTGATCTAAAACCTCGATGGAAACACTTGTGGAGAGCTCATTTATAAAACCAATGTACTCAGAAATATAAAAAAATGTGTGCAAAGATAGACTTCTTTGTTGTTTGTTTGGGTTTTTTTAATCAAGGAAAAAGTTCATGGATTTGATAAAGATCTGGTAAATTAGCTCATTTACATAACTGGAACTTCAGCTGACAGATACCATCTATCTTCCAGAGCATTATTTGAGCACAAAACCATGCTATGTATTCATGGAAACAGATACAGCAAATTATTTTGGATTAATAACTTCTACATTTGCTTTTCTGTTTGGTTTTCCTTTTTTTTTTTTTAACAAAAAATGTAAGGGGCTGTCAGAATATTACTGTATCATTTAAATGCTAATTTAATAATTTAATAAATAGATTTAGATAATTTAAAATTGTATTAAAGAGGAACAGTATCAAAAATTAGTTGGGGTTATCATGTGAAAACTGGTTAAAAGTTGGAGATAAAAAAATTAAATATAATACAAGCACTGCCTATGTACCCCATCTTTCATACCCAGGCCTCTCTCAGGGTTTAAGGGGATTAAGACACCTGAACTTCAGTGTCTATGTGTGAACAAGCACATGAAAGTCTAAGCTTTCCTTCCTGACAAAGGAGAGACGATGAACCCTACCTAAGGGCCAGGAAGTCTGCAAGGCCATTACGGACAGTCATGTTGCCCACAGATGGCTCTGAGGGCCCTCTGAGATGCCCAACAGTCCCCCACATGTCTGTTTAGGATTGGCCAGTGTCAGAGAAGGCCAGGATGCATTCTGCACTCCTTGGAGCGCAAGCCAGAGGCTAGGCTGGGGGCTGCACAGCACCCAAACAACATGATGCTAAACCTAAGCCTATGTTTAGGCATCTGAATGACAGGCAGGTGTTCATATGACCTCTTCCTAAGGAGATACTTAGCATCCATTATCTAAAAATAGAGTTTAGATATTTATATGACAATGCCTACAAGTAAATGTCTTCACACCAAACTGAAACCCTCATGCCAAACTGAATTCCCCCCTTGGTGTCAAATGTGTAACTGCATATGAATTATCAAGACAAGGCAGAAAAAGAAAGGGTCACATCCAAAGTCATTCTGTTTCATTTTGTACATTTTTCCTTGTTCAGACACCTGCAATTAATTGCCTCCAATTAATTAGCTTCATCATTGTTCCTTTCCAGACTTGGAGCAAGTTAACTGAGCAACTGCTTGGTATCATCTCTTGTTCTGCACCTGGCATTCTGTGCAATGCTTCATCACCAGTGAGCAGACCTTGCGATACATCTGTCATGTCGGGATGTGGCAGAGGCTGGTTTTCTGAGGAGCAGTGCACAAAGCTAAGGAGGATGGACAAATAAGGGAATAGCTCCATTGGTGTTAGAAAATCAGCTGTTTCTGTAGTCCCTGATCACACTCTGCTGGAGCCATATTCTACATGTCTGGAGCCATATCCTATATAACTATAGAGATAGGTTTTCTTAAAATAGGAATAATGAGACTGATTAATGTAATGCCAGTCAGAGACCAGTCTATTTCTGTAATGCTGAGACAGAGTCTTTTTAAGTATAATGAACTCCTGCTTCTGGCTAAATACTGCTAAGCCTCAAGAAATATGTAAGGTTTTATGAACTTCAGTGTCATGCATCCTTTCCCCTTTCTTCCTATTGCTTTTTCCCCATCTGCCCCTCAATTTTTCTGTGCCTGTCTGTCCTGTCCTTTCCTTCCCTATCTAGCCTGAAAACACTGTTGTCATTCATCTCTGACCTGACCTGACCTGCCACCATTATTTGTGTTGTAATGCCAGTGTCTTTGTCCTCTTTGGCCAGTCATCTCTTGCATACTGAAACATACCAAGATTTTAAAACAGCTGTCACCAGGTGTTAACTGGAGATTTGCTGGGGCCTGTGATCTTGAAAGGGCACTGCAGTAAGAAGGATTAATGAAAACCTGTTACATATGGAAAGTACTTTTCCTATCAGAAGAAAAATTCAATCAAAAGCAGAAGGTTAGTGCAAGGGGAATAAATCATCTAATCATAGCTTAAGAAACTAAGAAAGATAAAGATCTATGCTGGCTTTCCACACAGGAATAAATTGTGTCAGGGGAGGTCTCCTCAGGTGAGATCAAGGCTGATGGGACATGAGGCAGCCATGGCCAAGAGGCTGGATTACCAAGTTTACTTGGTGGCAAGCTGATGTACAGTCCTACCTACTGTGCAAGTGTGTGGCTTTTGGATAATATATGGCTGCTGTCAAGGCAGCTGAATGCAGGCAGATGGAGTTTGGCTTTCTCTGCATTTCTCAGACAGATGTACCACAATACCAGAGATACCAAAAAATCAATCAGTATATCCTGAATTTGTGACTTTCTCACTAGTTTTTCCTTTTTCATATCAAGTTTTCCAGAGCATCCTGAGCCGTTTAGCTGAATATTGAAATATTCTCTCTTTGACCACATTGAAAAATACTTGCAGCTTTTTAAAACACTGTCTTTTGCTTCAAAGTGGATTGATGCTGTCTCAAAAGCACCCTTCCTTCCCTTTTTGCATTTGCTTAAGACGGGAGATGTGAGATTAAGGACATGGACAACAGATCTACTAAGCAAAGAGGGAGCTTCAAAGGATATACTATTCTCTGAGATTTGTTGTTCCTTCCTGGTGGTGCTAGACAGTGCACTTAACATCTGACTCTGTGCAAATACTGTGGGAAGCTGTGTGCACCATGGTCACCCATTCTGTGTTAATTGTTGAGTATGCACCTGCAGCTCAAATGTGTATCTTGGTGGGTTTTTAGTGTTTATCCTGTCTTAACACCTAAAAGCCATGACCAGCTGGGTCCCACTGTGCTCAGTTGTACGTAAAACTACACAGTCAATGGACTCCTTGCCCAGGGCTCATGAAAGTGATGTGTGCATCAGAGCCCTGAGCCCGTCAGATGTTACTGAGGCCTTTTCCTCACTCTCTTGGTGTTTGGCTGCCTGTGTTGGAGGCTATCAAGCGCTAATGAAATGCTGCTGGGTAAGCAGGGGTCGGATGTGGTTGGCGAAGAACTCAGTTGTAAGAAGGAGCTGTGAGAAGCCTCCTGTGAAGACCACCCCTTAGCTCAGGAGCTGAACTGCATCTCTGGCCCTGGAGCTGGGTCCCTGCATAGTCACTGTAACCGTGCTCTCACCTGCACATCACCCTGCTCTTGGCTCCTTGTCTTGGCTCTGCAGCAGTCTCATCCCCATGGCCATGCCTGGCTGTCCCGTGGCTTTGGAATGCCCTGGTCACCCTTCCTGGCCATCTCTGGCTGCAGCAGGATGGGGTTGTGAGGGGAGGTCCCTGCTGCATCCTGCCCCACTGCCCCAACACTCCCTGCCCTCCCCCCACAGTGTGCTCTTGCTGCTGTCTGACAGACATGTCTGGTGCTGTGAGAGTATATTATTTGTGCAGATACAGTCCTTCCATAGTTCTCAGATAGGTATATGTGTTTAAAAGCATATATCCCTTGATCACTTGGAGCTTACCATGCAAGGATGCTAAATGAGACTGTCCTGTGAAGCTTTTTAACTGTAGGACAGAGGAAATTCCTCTGCAGAAGAGGTTGCTCAAAGGGAACTAAATAGCAGCTTGGCTATGAAAGAAGCCCTGAGGCGACTGTGAAACCACTGAAGGATCTAGCTATAATGCAAACGCAGGCACAGATGCCCCTGTTGGAATGATGTGCTTCAATTCCAGGCTTTTTGAATGACAGTTTAATTGCTGGGTCTCCGTATTTGCACTTCATCCACTACAAAGAAGAAAATAAGTGGGAATAGAAACATGGGAATAGACATGCTGGTAGTAACTAAGTTGTACTGAATTGCTATGTGCAAGGCAATGGTTTTATAATGGGCACATCTGCCCACCTCACAAAACCACTACAAAAATTGGCAGGATTTGCAGCATCTGCTGGGGAAGTTTTAGCTTCAGAATAGCAAAACGTGTTTAATGTTGGAATTCTGTATTTTAGCTGCACAGGTCTTGATATTCTTAGTTTCTTCTTGTGCTCTGTGAATGAGTCCTAAATCCTCTGCAGGCACATTTTCTCTTGCCTTTTTTCTGGACCTTCACTGAGGTGTCCGTTTTTTCCCCTACTACTGAAAGCTGGATTGGAGCCTGCTATGGTGTCTCTGCGTAAATCAGGCTCTCCTTACACTTTAACCACTTAGCAGAGCTGGCAAGTTTAACAGATATTTCCACAAACCTTTCAATATTTTTCTAGATGCTCTGGTGGTTTTGGCACTGCATCTCTTGAAAGATGTCAAATATTAACTGCAAAGCTTCTTTACACAGATTATATCATATTCTCATGTACTATAGTGCTAAAGTGGGCTAAGCTTTCCACTCCTGCTGTTGATAATGTACATCTTGGGACCTTCTATTACCTTGTGAACATTTTGCACTCTTTCAAAAAAGTTTAAGTTATTCCTCAGTATAGGAGTCTTCTCTGTAAGATGAGCATGACCAACTCTCCTTACAGCATATGGCCAGTCAGCTGCCCCACAGCTACTTATTTCAGCCTTAACTCCCAACCAGTCTTAGTGTTCTTTAGCAATTCTAGCTACCTCTCCTAAGCAACTTCTTCAGCTCCCTCCCTGTGCATTTCTAGACTGGAAATAACTTCTGCTTCACCACCAGCAGGGTCTTCCATTGGAAAACCAAAAGTGCAGTCATTGTCCCAGTCTGGAGTGAACTCTGTACCTGCCTTTCAGCAATAACACATTAGCTATGTTCCAAGTTCTATGAGAAGTTTCTCAATGGCATCACCGCTGCTGTATAAGCAGGTTTTTGATGGCTACAAAAATGTAGACATGCTGTTCATACACCTGGCTGGACCATCAGGCTCTGTTTAGTTCATTTTACAGAGTGCTGCTCTGTGGTTCTGTAGTACCACCCTGTCCTTTACCAATAAAAGGCTTTTCTATTCCAGTCATCTGCTCTCTGTCTTGTGAACAAGATTGCTGCTGAAAATTCTGTCTTTTTTTCTACACTCATTTATATTCTTCAAATAAAGAGAAAGCAAACAAAACAAATGTACACTGAATCTCCAAAGCATTGCATATTGGTCTTGTGTTGTCAGGGAGCAGCTATGATTTAAGTTAAGTGACAGACAGGCAGAAGTCTTGCTTCAGCTTTGCTGTTCTTAAGAACTCCTGGAGGACATTCAGTGTTCAGTCATACCATTAGCTTCTCACTTCCCTACAGCTTCCCAGAGTTAGTCCTGTGCTGCTGGGTGGTAAAAAATGCTTCTTCCACACAGATTCTTGAATTCCCAGCTTCCAAGGTCACACTTGCATTAAAATGGTGTGAACCTTGCTGCTTTACAGATACCCTGGTGGATTGCACTGCAATGGTGGGCTTTGTTAAAGCACTCCAGTGTCATCCTCTTAAAGCTTGCCATGCCAGTGGGAATGACATGACACAAATAAAAGGAAAATGAAGTATACATCTCCAATGTCAAAATTAAGTTGCACAGTCGCAGAGCCCTACAAAAATGTAGGCAATGGGAACACAGGAACGCAAGATTAGGTTTATCCTTATATCAAATCCAGGAGAACCTGCAGTACTCCTTCTGTTGGCAAGGTATAAAGTAGATCTCCTGTGTGGGGGCAAGGACTAAAATATGGCTTACACAGCATGTCCTCAAAGTCCTGGCTGCTAGAACCTTGCTGACCCTGATGTGCCAGGCTCTCTTTCTGTTTCCATTCAGAATCAAAGACTTTCCCATCTAGCTCATGGATTTCCTAATTCCTCCCAGCGCATCACTGGCTTCCACCCACTACTTTGGAAATTATGATGTTCCTTGGCAGAGACAAGTGCAATTATTGCCTGCTTAGATGATAAACAGAATCAGGTAATGGCTGCTTTAGTGTTTGATTAGGCATCCAAATTTAGTTTCTCTATACACAGGAAATCCTTTTCCACAAAGCTTGGTTGTAATATTTTTTCTGTTATGGATGGCACATTTCTTGCAAATGTCACTTGCTACTCAAGACTTACACAACTACGTAATTATGTATGCCCTACATACTACTGGCACTTGTCTGGGACTGCATCAACAGTTAAACTTCCCCGCGGGGGTATTGAATTAAGGGGTGACATTTACGCAGACTCTGTCCTTGAGAGCACTAATCAGTACCTGTCTGCATGAAAACTAGCTAGAACTACTGATATTTATCATCCACAAACAAAATAATGCTATAGGTATGTCTAAGGTCATAGAAGCACAGCTCATACTTGACTTAAAATATGCAGTTCAACTTTCATGGTTTGATTTAAAATTTAAAATTAAATATTTAAAGAACTCTAGATACTTGAAATTTAAGTAATGCCATTATGTGTTGTGGGAGGTTATGTATTACTGAGTCTGACTGTCCTTCTGAGGCACTTCAGCAACAGTGCATAACTTAATTAGAGATGCATCATTAGTGCATAACTTAACTAGAAATGAAAATCCCTGATTGCCAAATGTTTGGACCAGCACACTTAGCTTTCATGAAATAAATAAAGGGAGATGATGTTGCTGAATTGATTAGCTGTAGAAAGTGCAAATCATAAACAGGATAGGGATTTCATTCCTCTTGTATCACAATGATGCGATCCCTAAGCCAGTGACCTTATGGTCTAAAATAAAGACAAAAACTGGATATCTGCTTCTGGGGCTTTTCATGTAAGCCAGCAACTATGTTGGTACATAGGCAATGTTCTCTTAATGACACATTCCAACCTGATTTGAAATGTCATTGGTGTTTTTATAGGTTAACTTCAGGTTAATTACTATTTGGGAAAGATCAGGTTAAACCTCTCTGTGGTTTAGTAGTTGGATAATTTATGATCTCACTCATACACCAGAGAGTCAAATGCACTTGGCTGGAAAACCCGCAGTTCACTGTGGTTGTGTTTCCTTGTGAAGAGGGGAAGGGAACTTGTAGTGTTTACTGTAAGTCTCTGCACTCTGCACTCTGTTCCTACATGTGCAAGAAGTTCAGTGCCATAAGAAGAGTTTCCAGCTGGTGCTGAAGACCTGATGTTGGTCGTTTTTCCTCATTTGAGGTAAGCTTTTCTTCAAACTAGCTCTGGTATGGTCCAAAGGACGAAATGGTCATAGCATCTGGAGGGCCATACATGTGTTCCTCAATCTCATCTTCCAGTTCTATATAATTTGAAAGGAATCTGGTTAATTAGAAAAGAATCCTCTGAGACCTCTCCATCATATGGATCAAAGCATGCCAAATGGCATCAATTGCGAGATCTGCCTACAAAAGCATGTTCATGATCTGAAATAAAGCACAAAAGTAGGCACATTCTCTATGAAAATAAACACAGCTGCAGTAAAAGGGTTCATTTTATGTCAAAGTCCCATACACTGGAATTTGGTTATAAACTCCTTAGTAAGCCTGAAATGCTGCAACTTGCCCCATAACCACTTCAGTATAAATGCCTAGTTTAATTATTTCATTGTTTTTAATGTTTTGCAGATTGATGAAAAAGAAACTCAGAATACCCTGATCTAATTTACTAATTGGCTTAAAAATCACCTCTAATAAACTATGCAATTTTACAGGGAAATGGTGATTTCAGTCCAAGCATATTATTATGTGTGTGTACCTCCTTTTTCTGATGTTTCTGGTGTTCACATTCAGATTCTGCTGAGGTTTTATAGCATGCTGTTATGTTTACTAAACTGCCTGCTCACTAAACATTAAGAATATTTGTGTGTATGCAACATTTAAGGAAATACGAATTCATTTCTGCTGAATTTTGTCAAATAAGCAGATCTAATTCAGCTTGCTCTTGGATGACAGAGTGGCAGTTTAATATCCTTTTTGACTTAATGTAACTAGCTTGCTATAAAAAAGAAACAGTTTAAACCTAACAGATTTTTTTCCCTGATCTTTCATTGCAGTTTCTATAAATCAATGTAAAAGCAAGTGATAAACTTATCATTAGCTGAAAATTACCTTGGCTGAAATCTGAGGCATGTAGCTCAGCTAGAGGTGCTGGAACTAGAGCAGTCAAATGTAGTTCCAATGAAAAATTATAAATTAGAGCTGGAAGAGTGGGGGCCGTTTGCCCGGTGAACGATCTTACTTTCATATATGTATATAAAAAGGTCACTGAATTCCTGAACTCATGGAGATTAAATCAAATAGGCTCTGCCTCACAGGGTCTCAAGAGCAAAACAAGCACTTTGAAACTACTCTCCTTAGGATGTAATATGTGGCTGAATTTCCTATCACAGGAAAATTTACCCTCTTACTTGCAGATATAAGAAGGAAGGAATAGCTAACCACTAGGAAACTAATGGTCTCAGAAGGGTCAATTAGTTAAAAATGTTGGTCAGCATGCAGGAGATCAAGCTCCCCTTCTCCTCATACAGACCAGCTGAGATGTGACAGTTTTCTTCTGGGGTTATGCTCTTCTGGCTTGGGTCTTCCATGCCTGCTTGGTCCAGATCAGTCCAGGAAATAATTTAAATTCTCATTTTCAAAAGGGGATTTCTGTCTGGTCCCCAGACTCCCTTGAATCTTAGAAACCATCCCTAAAGCTGGTACATTTCTATGAAAGGCAGTGTTGATGGGACAATATATTCCCGTGAGAACCTTTTTTGCCACACTAGTTGCTCTTGAGCTTTTATCTTTCACATCTCAGATAAATTATTGCAATCTGTCCAATGAGCTGAGCAGACTTTCCCACATAAGGTGAGATTCCTCAGTAGCAACGGTTTCAGGGTCATTTTTCACTTAAATGAACATTCAGTTCCTGATATACTGATAGAAACCAGCTTTAATGAAAAAAATTGCCATTGTGCAGTCAATAACCAAGCTATCTGAGTACTTTATATCTGGAACATAAGGTTACCTGATGTTTTTATCAGAAGCGACATATGTGATGATGTGAGTCTTTCAAAGCAGTGGATTCTCTCAGTTTGAAGCTCTGTGTCAAAAAACACTGAAAAACCCCTCTATATGAAAGTTTTTTCTTTGTACCTTGCACTTCACCGTGACCCCATGAATATCTGGAGTTGTCTCAGTTTACATATGGCTTGTCTGCAACATCACTTGAATGTGTTACATTCTTAACACTGATGCACTGTAAATTTGTCAAAATACTGTGGCTAGACAAGCTTAAAATCAAAATAGGAAAGCAAAGAGAAAAGCCCTTGATTACAGGGATGGAGCTGCTGCTATGAAAGCATGAAATTAAGCATGGTAAACTTGTGTCAAAACCTAATCTGTTCCTCCAGCTGTAACTGAGCACTTTGTGGAAAGCTTCCTTGGTAGCTGTGCCTGAGGATTAGCTCCAAGGGCTCTCCCAAGGTGGTGTCTCTGGGAGCGGCTGCCCCTGCTCTGCATCATCTCATTCCCATGATACCTGTGCAGTCTAAGCATGCACCTGCATGAGAATGAATCTTCAAAGCTTTGCTAGGAAGGTCTGCTTTCCCCTCCTTCTGGCTAATCAATTTAGAGAAGCTTATTGTAGCGCACTTTGCTGTTTGTGCAAATGCAAATGAAGCTTTTGTGGAGCTTGTCTGTGACTGGGATAGACAAAGCCCCTTTTGATGTGTTGATTTTCCATACCCTGCTCATCCTCCTTTTTCAGATGCTGTTTGAATTGCAATCTTTCTGGCTCCTCCCTGCCTGGACACAGAGCTTGTGCTCTGAATCTTTTCATGGTGCCATAGCAATTTACAAAGGATTATGTATAGGAAGTTCCTGGTAGTCTTACTGCATGTGATAGATTGATGACTTTACACAGCACTTGCATGAGGCGCATCAAGAATACTCCTATCAGTGTGGTGTTTTTCTTGCTGCCCACAGTTGCAGCCTTTTTGAACTCCTTCCAATCAGCATGCAGTCTTCTGTCCACCCTTCCAAGCAATGTCTGCATGTAAGAACAATTATATATCTGTCTCACTCTCCTTATAACCAACATATCCATGTACATCTGTATATAGAGGTTCAAATAAGGTACTAAGTGGGAAAAGCAGAGACTCATGGATGAGCTGGCCAAGTAAGTTCCTTCAATTAGGCATGACATTTTGACATAGGATCTGCTCAGTGGGGAATGTACAATGGGAGCCTTTCCCCTAAATATTAGGAAGAATATTTAGACCCTGTTAAATAAAGGTTTTGAAAGGTGAGTGGGCATAATAATGAAAAATACATATTGCCCATAACTAGAAAGTTGTGTAATGGTGGTAGCTGTGTAGAATTGGATGGGTTTTTTTTGATAAGTAGGTAGATAAATAAATAAATAGATAGATAGATAGGTAATAGATAGATAATAAATAGATGATAGATACAAAGACAGACACACAGACACATAGCTAGATAGTGGTGAATGGAAGCTAAAGCAAATTTTCAGGCATCTTAAGTCTCTGCTGCTATTTAACAGCACAATCAATAGTTCTGAAAAGGGAAAGGCATTTGCAATGCTAATAACAATTCACAAGTGGGGGTGTACTGAGTGGGTGGAAGAGTTAGTTGTTTGCTTGCCGAGGGGCGTTTCAGAGCTGCTGAAGTTCTGATACTCGTAATTCTTTTTATAAAACAATTATCTGCTGAACCCTTGGTTGACTAGAATACAGGAATAAATTCTAAATCAAAGAAATCAAGGAGGGTGGTACTTCCTCAGGTAGTGATTTTCTGGCAGGTCTTGCTTGGTTTTTCAGTGCTCCCACTGAGAGGAGAGATACGATGGAGAGATGCTAACCATGGAGCTTGTGGTACTCACACACTTTGCTAGCCTTTAGAGGTCTACAAGGGCCATCTTTTTACCTAAGGTTTTGTCAAATATGTCCTACCTTTGCCTATTTTCTGGTATCTGCTTTTTTGGTTTCTGAATAATAATGGTTATTTTAACCTGTGGCATGACCTAAATCTGCCAAACTTATTTAAATTATTATGAAAATATAATAAAATAAATGCAATAATTTATCTAAAACTATTTTAATAATCTCCAGCTTTGCCCTGAAAAATATTATCACCTCTTGAGTCGCAGTAAAATGTATTTATTACCTGCAGCAGTATGTGAACATGATAACTATTTGAAGCACAGGAGATGCCTATTACTATGATCTCATAACTGTGTTGCCTTGCGCCGACATGCTGCATAGAGCTGGGTCCTTTTCTGTGCCTTTCTGAGTAAAGCTGGAGTAACTTGAGAGATTGCAGTGGGATTAGAATATATCCAGTACAACCCAGCCATAGACCAATATCAGAAAACCTGTTGGTTGATTATGCAACAAGGAACAAGGATTTAGGATTACTGCGTGATAGTACATAGAGGTGCAAAGGTATGAACAGAGTCTTCCTTTGCTTACCTATCAGAGGATTTCAAGAGTCTTGCTGTTAATATTATTTATCTGTATTGCAGTTTTGTTCATTATCTCCCAGGAGACCTAGTTGTTCTGACCATGAAATGAGGGTGTCGGGAAGAGGGACCAGGCAAATGGGAACCACGAGGACAATCTATCACAGGGACAATTCAATACCTGTTCTCCAAAGATCCACCTACCCTGCAGGCTCCAGGTGGAATGGCTAGGTTGTGCTTGTGGTTTAAAAAAAAAAAAGTCTTTCTCTTGAATACTAACATGGAACTGAGGAGTTTTGGAAACACTGGTTGTGCATACAGATCCACAGCTGATAAATCTCTGGTTATGAGCTCTTGTGAAACAGTTGGAGATTTCCTAGTTTGGTTTGTAACAAGATAAATGAACTCCTAGCACTTAATAAGCTATTAGTGGGTCATTATATCCTGTGTAAATATTGAAAAAACAAATAAATACAATGGATGCCACCTTTAAAAAAATAAACATTGATAAATTGCAACAGGTACTGAAGCAGCAGCAAGATTTCTCTTTGAGGAAATCCTCCAAATGGGGTCTAATAATGTGTGTCTTACTATCTGCAATCCATGGCAATGTGGTACTCCTTTAAAAGACTCATCAGTGGGGGCTCATCTGTTTTCTCAAGGCAGATCCAACTGAGGCAGAGGCAACTCCAGGTGGAGGCAGCACGCCCAGGTTGGGAAAAGCAGTCTGTGCCATGTGGGTCTGAGCAGGCTTGCTCAGATCACAGGGCCAGGTAGCTGTGTTCATGTGATATAGAGGTCAAGTTAATGAGCTGATGCGGCTGGTAGCTTGGAAATAGTGCAGGTACGGTATTCCTGCTCCTGTACATGAACTGTCTGGAGTGGAGTGCTTTAATGCCAGAGGAACTTTCTGAATGGAACTCCCCAGGTACAAAATGGTATTTTCCAATGTAATTTATTTCCTCTGAAAACTTCCAACCGAGTATTCCAATATCCTGTTAGTTCAAGCATGTGAAAGTGTTTCTATGAGTAGCCAGCCACCTCAGCTTGAGGCTTGGCATGCTTTCCTTATTTGCACTTAATCATAGCTTCATTATTTCTAACAGATTCTTTAGAAGATATTGTTCATATAAATTGAAAGATCTGTGGAACTCATTACAAGATTACAAGGTTAATTTGCACATTGGTATAGAGATTATTGGTTCTAAAAACTCTGATTCTTTCTTAGGTCTTTCATGGACATCGATGCATTATTGAGGGTGTGAATAATGCTGTTCCTGCCTAACCCTACAGGCCATTTCCCTCAGCTTTCCTTAGCTGTATGTCTACTTTTAAATACAATAAGTTTTGACAACCCTTTTGACAGCCAGATGTTAATATTTAGATTAAACAACATTAAGGCTGTAATATAAAACCCAGGCAATGTCAAAACAGGATTGACACCATCTCATATAGTCACATGGCTTTGTGTCTTCGCACATGCTTGGTGTGCATTTTCAGATTAGCAGTTTCATGGACTTCAGTACTTTGTCTTTCACCTTTAACAGACCTGGCCATCTCTTTCCCCCATAGAGCTGCTCACCAGGGTAGTGGTCTCTTGGGATATGCAAAAAAAGTGTTCCAATCACATGTACACAAGGTGGAATAACATGTCAAAGTGATTTTGAGGAGTACAGCACATCTTCGATTCTTGCCACATTTTGGCATGAGTTGGAAGGAATTTGGGAAGGCAAATTCAAATTTATATATAAGAAATAAATTAGAAATGTAAGAAGCTGGTTGAGTCAGATTTGAACCTTGGAGAATAAAAGCATACAACAATACTTTTAATGTTCAGATACTAGAAAGAGAAGCAAAATTGTTCCCGTTTATTTCCTTTAAATAAATATGTCTGCTTTTCAAGAGCTAAGCCATTACATAAAAAAAATAACAATCTCTAAGTTCAGATTCAACTTGACAAAAACTGGAGGTATCTTAAGAATAGAAATAAGAAAATAAATATGTTTTTATCAGTAGAGCAACAGAGTTTCTTTTGTGACGTTAGAGATGAAGAAACTAGAAACGTGTTTTTCCATGGGATATAGCCCTAGAGGGCAGGGGGACCCAAGACTCTTGGTTGATATTCAAGGATCACCTGCTACAAGCTCAGGAGTGTTGCATCCCAACTAGAAGGAAGTGCAGCAGGAGGGCCAGGAGACCTCCTTGGATGGATAAGGAGCTGCTGAAGAAAATTCAAATGAAAAAAGAGGCTCATAAAATGTGGAAGCAAGGACAGGTGGCCTGGGAAGAATACAGGAATGCTGTCTGAGAAGCTAGGGATCAGGTTAGGAAAGCTAAGGCCCAGTTAGAATTAAACTTGGCTAGGGATGTTAAGGATAACAGGAAGGGATTCTACAGGTTCGTAGCAAATAAAAAACTGACTAGGGACAATGTAGGCCCCCTCAGGAAGCTCTCGGGAGAACTGGCTACACAGGATTTGGAGAAGGCTGAGGTTCTGAATGACTTCTTTGCCTCGGTCTTCACTGGCAAACGCTCTGACCGCACCACCCAAGTCTTGGAAGGCAGATGCAGGGACTGTGAGAATGAAGACCTTGCGCCCGCTGTAGGAGAGGATCTGGTTCGAGACCACTTAAGAACCTGAACATGCACAAGTCCATGGGACCTGATGAGATCCATCTGTGGGTCCTGAAGGAGCTGCAAATGAAGTTGCTAAGCCACTGGCCATCATATTTGAAAAATCATGGCAGTCAGGTGAAGTTCCCGATGACTGGAAAAAGGGAAATATAACTCCCATTTTCAAGAAGGGGAAAATGGATGACCCGGGGAATTACAGACCAGTCAGTCTCACCTCTGTGCCTGGTGAAATCTTGGAGCAGATTCTCCTGGAAGGCATGCTAAGGCACATGAAAAACAACGAGGTGCTTGGTGACAGCCAGCACGGCTTCACTAAGGGGAAATCGTGCCTGACCAATCTGGTGGCCTTCTATGATGGGGCTACGGAACTGATGGACAGGGGTAGAGCAGTTGATGTCATCTACCTGGACTTGTGCAAAGCGTTTGACACTGTCCCACACAACATCCTTGTCTCTAAATTGGAGAGACATCAATTTGATGGATGGACCACTCGGTGGATAAAGACCTGGCTGGATGGCCACACACAAAGAGCTGTGGTCAATGGCTCAATGTCCACCTGGAGACCAGTAACGAGTGGCGTCCCTCAGGGATTGGTGTTCGGAGCGGTCTTGTTCAAAATCTTTGTTGCTGACATGGACAGTGGGATTGAGTGCGCCCTCAGCAAGTTTGCTGGTGACACCAAGCTGTGTGGTTCATTTGATACCCTGGAGGGGGAATGCCATCCAGAGGGACCTGGACAAGCTTGTGAGGTGGGCTGATGATGTTTAACCATGCCAAGTGCAAGGTCCTACACCTGGGTTGGAGCAATCCCAGGCACAGCTACAGGTTGGGCAGAGAAGAGATTCAGAGCAGCCCTGCAGAGAAGGACTTGGGGGTGCTGGTTGATGAGAAAATGAACATGAGCCGGCTTCAGTGTGCGCTTGCAGCCCAGAAAGCCAACCATGTCCTGGGCTGCATCAAAAGGAGCGTGACCTGCAGGTCGAAGGAGGTGATCCTGCCCCTCTACTCTGCTCTCATGAGACCTCACTTGGAGTATTGTGTGCAGTTCTGGTGTCCTCAACATAAAAAGAACATGGAACTGTTGGAACAAGTCCAGAGAAGGGTCACGAGGATGATCAGGGAACTGGAGCACCTCCCGTATGAAGACAGGCTGAGAAAGTTGGAGCTGTTCAGCCTGGAGAAGAGAAGGCTGCGTGGAGACCTCCTAGCAGCCTTCCAGTATCTGAAGGGGGCCTATAAGGATGCTGCGGAGGGACTCTTCATTAGGGACTGTACTGACAGGACAAGGGGTAATGGGTTCAAACTTAAACAGGGAAAGTTTAGATTGGATATAAGGAGGAAATTCTTTGCTGTTAGGGTGGTGAGGCACTGGAATGGGTTGCCCAGGGAGGTTGTGAATGCTCCATCCCTGGCAGTGTTCAAGGCCAGGCTAGACGAATCCTTGGGTGATATGATTTAGTGTGAGGCGTCCCTGCCCATGGCAAGGGGGTTGGAACTAGATGATCTTAAGGTCCTTTCCAACCCTAACGATTTTATGATTCTATGATTCTATTATGTTACCAAAAAAAAAAGATGCAAACTCAAAGTCCTATGACATCGTAATTTTATTTCTCAGTCTCTGGTTAGGAAGCATAGTTCTAATTTGAAAATGTGAAGGACCAAATATTCTTCACGTGCTTTTTTTCTTTTTTTTTTTTCTAATATACTGGAAAAATGCTTAGTACTGTCAAAGCTGTGTGAGCATGAGGGATGTTACTATTTTTTGTTTTGGAGTGGGGATTTTACACTACGTTAGCTAGTGGCTAGCATAACTGGGTCATAATCAGAGTGTTTCAGATGTTGTCCTGTATAATGCATAACACTAGGAACTGGTCCTGAAAACCATCATTTGAGTCTGTATTCTTTCACCCTGTAAAAAACATATCTTTGCAGGAGAGGCTGTGAAACACTCTTCCCAAACAGCAAAACTTCAGAACTTCAGCCTGTGACTGGGTGCTCCAGAGATGCTACATCTAACCCAAGGGCTTGCAGGATGCCACATAGTTGCTAGAGAATGAGCAGGTCACTCGGGCTTTTTGAGATGCCGCACAGTCGCTGTCTTCTGTTTGAATTGCCCAGATCAGCTTTCCAAATACTTGCCTCCCTGTGTTATTCCCTTTATTCCTACCTCTGCATTGGCCTCTGTTCTGCAAAGATGTTCATGTGGTTGCAGTGCAGCATGTGGGTGGACTCTCTAATGGCCCTGAGGGTCCCAGTGTGCTGTGCAGAGCTTGTGGGCAACCTGGGGCACTCTGATTTACCTCTGCCATCTGATGTTTGTGTGTACAACTCCAGCACAGGTGAATGGAATATTGAACCTAATTGTGTCTCAGCACTTCTCTGACTCACAAATCGAATACTTCATTCTTGAGCATCATGAGAGGCTTTTTCAGCAACTGACATATTTGACAGTCCTACAGCACTTCAAAGAAATTCAGAGTTGTGAGCAGTAGCAGGGATTTTCGTGAAGTTGTATTTTCAGTGCAGTCTGAAAGAATGTCTTGACATATAGTACAGTGATCATAACCTTACTCTGAGCACAACAGACTTCTTAATTTATAAATGGAAATAAAAAAATCAGCACAGAATATTAAGCAGTGTCATTATATAAGAAACACAGAAGCACAGAAATGCTGGGTAAGCATTTGTTAGAACTAGCTGTGACTGTGTTTCTCATTCCCTAGTATGATAGATGCCCTAGTTTTCCCTCCATCGTTTATTTCATGGATTTTTGGCTGCTATCATTGCAGTCAAAGATATAGGCTTATAGTGACAGTATGCTGGCAGACTGGTTTAAACTAAATATTTTCTGTAATATTTGGACCAAAGGAAGAATATTCTGTTCTGGAACATTCATTATCTGAAATCACTTCCAGAGAACAATGACAATATGTTAAATCTGTCTGATGAGTGCCCATGTGTCTCCTTTTTGACTTATCCAGGCATGTGGCCAATGATGAGTATTTTTAAAGGAAAAAATTATGTTTTGAAAATCTAATGGGATATACCAAGGTCAGTGATTTGGCAAAAGTTATTCAACCGTCTTTTGATTACCTACCTTACTCTTCGTACTTTATTCATTCCTTCCTTTTAATTCACCTATTTTTGCCACAAGGTATCATCAATCCTTTCTAGCTGCTTAATTCAATGAGGAACAGGAAACAGAAGCAAGTAGAACATAAGCTGGGGATTTTCTGAACGTACTGGCTTGCATGGTATTGTGTACAGATGTCTTCTCACCTTCTTGTTTCTTTTGATTTCTTGAAGCAATTTCTTGCATATGTCTCCCACCCACTGTGTCACCTAAAATACGGGAATTAACTCCATGTGTTACTTTTTTTGCTTTCTCTAGATTGATGTTCATGGCTTTGTTATAGCTTGTGCAAACTCACTGTAAATTTACTCAGCTAATACTGCTGCAAATGCTTGTCTAGACACTTGGCAAATGTTTGTGCTGTATATTCAGACTCATCCAAGTATGAGTGGTGAGTATATGTGTGTGGAACAAATCTTTCAGGCTACCATTTATATGGTGGTAGTTAATTTAAATCAACCCTAATCTGAATCATCATAAACACACTAACTCTACCCTGTACATGCCCTCAGTGGAGAGTCTGAGCCACTGCTGGACCTCTGCTTTCTTCAGCGTGCTCTGTGGGGTGGTTCATCCTCAGGCCCTGGGGGCTTTCATCACCACAGGTAAGCGTGTGTATATGGTGTTTCTAAAACAAGACACTGAGTTGATTTTTGTTGATTAAAACAGGCTAACATGAAATAAGCCTACTGAAAATACAAAGGCTGCAGTAGACAATTTCTAAAGAGAAGCATTTTTTCTAAGCGAATCTTCCTGAGTGTTGTAACACTTTCTTACGCTGTGCATATTTGTCAGCAGTACTTCTTGCTGTAGAAGAAGGTACGTAAGTGATATTTCTGTTTACCATATTGCCTTAAATTTAGTTTTTCTGCACTGCTATGACTGTGGAAAATTACTTTCAGGAATACTGATTTTTTAACTTCAGATTCCATATCTAATGAATTTCATGTCTGTCTTTGTTTTGGGTTTGTTGGTTTGGGTTTTTTTAATATTAGAAGGTGTACTGAGTCTTTTTATCTATTTTCTTGGTTTATCCTAGACACACAGAAACACATTTCTAAAACTTAAATAGAAGTATAGTAGCACTGTTTAATGCTTTGTATGGATTTGTCCACCACATTTTATGTTAAACTAGGGGATTAACTTGTGTTTCGTATTCTTTCATTTGTCTACAGGACAGAAGACACCAAAAGAAAGGTTTTTATTATTTTAAGGAATTATTGTGAGGTTTTTGCCTTTCCTTTTACAAAGGATATGAAACAATGGAAAACCACAAAGATTAAAAAATGTTAATATGAGTATGTAGTTCCTCTAAAATTCAGGTATCATTTTCTTGTATCTAAATCCATATTCTATGAATCTTTGATGCGACATAAAATTGTAACTGCTGAGGTGGGGAGTAGGACAGAAAGCCACAGAGAGCAGCAGCTGTTATCTTTCCTACTTTCTACCATAATATGATTGAGGGAAACATCTTTTAAAATTCTTTTATTCTTATTTGTACTTTTCCTAACTACATTTTTATTTATTAAATCCATAGGTCAACTTAAAACAAAGAAAGAAATGAAACAGTCCCTGTAAGTGAGCAGTGTGACACGTTGCACATGTGTAGGCATCAGAGAGCATTTTCTTCTCCACAGCTGCCTGACTCTGATCCTTCTGTGTCTCCTCAGCCTCTTCCCATCACCTTACCATCAGTTAAGTGTCCCTGTGGACACCTCTGCTTTTTTGTGATGGTTATGTCAGACTGTAGGTAGTGGAGGCCTTATTTTCCAGTCCTGTCACCTTTAAAAATATCTGGGTTACAGATTGTGCTGTGAAAAGCTGGTACTTACACCATGACCCTGTAGGATCCCAGATAACTACTGGATACAACTTTTTCTTCCATTTACCCCATTCTTAGAAGCCTTGCATGTATTTTGTTAAGCTGTTCACCTCTCCAGATGAAAGTGAACCCTGCTTTGCTTACATTTTCACTTTAACTACAATTTTCTCAGTATGTATATTTTTTAAAACCATGGGTTGTCTTTTTTTATAGGTTCAGGTCTATATAGGCTCACTGACTGTGCCTCTGATGTGTACTGCACTAATGGAGAATTTAGTAAGAAATACAGACTCTCTGTGTGTGTTTGGGGAGGCGGTCAAGTTAGAAGGGTAAAAAGTATCCTCTACTGCTTAACACTAGTGAAGGTACACTGTAAATCTGCGTTGTGGTTGTTTTACCATTTTCCCTGGCCACTGAGGCAGATAGGCAGGCAATGGCTTCAGCTCATAGAATTGACTTAGCACTTAGGCCAGAGGGATTCATTTTCAATTTGCAAAAGTGAATCTGGTCCACCATCATAGAGTATGGTATAGAGCACCTTCAGATGGTGAAAACTGATTGTTGTAGTCTGTTTTTGGTTTCTCAGCATGCCCATGCCTAGGAGGGCAGTGCAAACACCAGGTCAAGGTCAGCTAATGTCTCGAGCATGTTATTAACCTTGGCTAGGTGCCATCTCAGCTCAATTCAAGCTTTCCAAATGGCCTCTGAAAATACTGGAGTCCTGTTGGTGAAGCACTGTATGTGAATGAGTAAAGCTCACCAATCTTGGACCAGTTCAGGTTTCTCTCCACAGCTAACAGGGCAACTGCACATTGAGTTATCCACCCCCATGGTGCTTTCAAATTCATCCTTTATTCACAATGTAACACTGGACCTGAAGGATGCTGATATAAAAGCTACTGCTCTTGATGCCAAAATGCCTCTGAGTTGTTGCGCTGATAGTTTGTTGGGACAGGGAATGTGTTTGATTTTTTTTTTTCTTTATTATGTGCAAATGTAGTTGGTGAGCTGGGCTTTGGATTCCATAAGGAACAAGGAAACCACAGAGAGGTTGTAAGGAAGTACACTGGTGCTTTGAGGTGGGCCCGTAATCAATTAACTGCAGCATAGTTCTTCATAAGCAAAGGACCCTAACTTACAGGCTTTGCTGGAGAAGGAGGTTTGTGCAGTCTCTGAGTACCTGTCTCTAAATATGACATTTTAGCTTGAAATATGTTGCTGAAAAAACAACCAAAATTTATTGAGAAAATATAGCAAGCAAAAACTTCTGCCTTTGAATCAAATGAAGAAGGCCAATTTAAAGCAGCTGAGTTAGTGTATTTATGTTCTCCAGGTTTCCCCAGGTTTTATAAAAAACTCTGCCTAAATTCAAAACCAGCAATCACATAGTTTATCAGAATGGAGGAAAACATTCTTTTCCATGATGTGGGTTATAACTTTGTATCTGGATTGAATAATAATTAATCAAGTAAAGTGTATTAGCTAAAAACTAACTCAAAGCTTTAATTAAATCCGCAGCAGTTGCTATTTTTCAATGTACATGGGAAGAAGCAAGGTATGATATATTCCCTCTGTTGAAGAATTTTCAAGTTCCAGCTGGACAGCACTTTAATTAACTTTATATTCTCCCTTTTCCCAGGTGAGGTCATTCCATTATGATTCTGAATCAATCTTAAACATAACATTTTGTGAAAGATAGCTTTCTCACTGTGTGACTGCTATGTGTTTTCGGTTTTCTTTTTCCGGAGGCTGAAAACCTTCAAACTTGGTATTCTAAAAGTTGTGGTGTCAAGGGGGATGTGGAGAAGGCAGAGTGAAGACTAGAAATGTGGGAAGCGTGTCCTATTTGAAGGCTGGTGCACAGCACATGCTTTTAATGGAGCTAATTCTGTTTCTGCTATTTGCCAGCTGTAGTGTGACACGGGGGATCTGCTTAGTAAAATGATAACGCTTGCACAACAAACTGTCCCTGGCTGGTTGACAAATGGAGAGCAGCAGTATCATTACTGAGCAAAAGCCCAGACTCTGCTCCTTGTCATCCTCTCACACTGAGCTAAGAGTCAAAAGACAGCATCTATTTCACAGGTTAAAGTGAAAAGAATTTGTGGAAGTACCTGAGAGCCCAGGTCAAGGTTTTCCTCAAGTTTGACTTCATGGGTGTTGATAAATCTTTATGGGAGCTTTGTAAAACTCAGGCAATAAGCTGGAGGAAGGGACTTGTCACTAGTGGCAGCCAACACCAATCTTACTTTCCCTGACAGTCACTGGAAACATATTTTATAGCACATTTCAGTGGGTAAAATATGTCAGGTGTTATACATGTCGTAACAATAATTTATCTTCTCAAACAGTTTGGGTTTCAAGAGAATGGTACCAGCCAAATGGTGTTGGCCTTTTTAAACTGATGATTTGGGAAGGCTCCATTAGAAAGACAAATGCAAATGCATGGGTATCTACACATTATATAGCCATGACTTTCTATTTACCTTGAAACAGCAGAATTAATGCACATTGTGTATCAGATAGCAGACTAATAACATCTAAACCAGGGAGTTGTCTGTGAGTATGGTACATTAGAGAAGTGACGCCACAGCATGTCACGTGTAATCTTAGGGAATGTGATGTTTCAATTATTAAATCAAGGCTGAAACCCAAAGATTGTATTTTTTCCCACTGGATTTTGGTTTAGTAAGTTTCCCTTTACCCCCCTCCACCTTGTCAGTATTGTATATAAAATAGTTTGGGTCTCAGTGGCTTTTGTGAAAGCTTCTGCTGGCTCTTGAAATGATCTAATTTATTGAGATTATTCCAGTTAAAGTTACTGAGATATCAGGGGCAATACTACTGCCAATTTATTTTTTCTTATTTCTTTTTGTTGGCGTTGCTTGTAGTGTTACCTCTAGGATAAAAGAACAAGAGGAAGCCTCGAGTGGAGGTGTAGCTGTTTAGCTCTCTATCTTCCTTGTTGAAACAGAGTATGGCAGTGCTGCAGTGCGGAGATACTCAAACCTACATTAAATTAATTGTGTTGGGTACTGAAAGCATGCTGGCTACAGCAGAGTGGAGTCCAGTATGTTCTGATTTTCCCTGCCAAACAGCTTAGCAACTTGGGCACCAATGAACCAACAGCAATAAACAGCAGTGTCTGGATAGGATTTTATGGGGGAGTTTGTTTTTTCATGTTCCCTGCACTGCTACCTCCCTTGCTGCTGTAGTCTTTTATCTCTCTTTCCTAACTTCAAGGGAAAAAAAAATGAAGCAAACAAGGATGACGGGATACAGAAGCTGTGGGCAATAGATCATCCAACTGCAGACACCTGACTGCAGCTATTTCTCACAAGGAGTGTCTGTGCAATAATTCCCATGTTAGGCAAAGCCTAACAGAAAATAGTTAGGAGTTGAGTTGAATAAGAAGATAGAATGGATTGAGATGATCATGTGCAGAGCTCAAGCATACTGGCCAGCAACTCAGTTGGCTCCTTTTGTACCCTTCTGCTCCATTTCCCATGCCCGTTCTCCTATTTACCTTGATCATTTCCCTTTCTCTAATATTGTCTCCTCTCAAATCAAAACCCACCCTGATTACTTTTTCCCCATGTCTCACTTTTGCCACCTCTGTATCCAAACGTGATGTTTCTGATAGGGTACCTAGCCAATAAATTTCATGGAATCATAGAATCATTTAGATTGGAAAAGACCTGTAAGACCATCGAGTCCAACTGTTAACACTGCCAAGTCCCACTAAACCATGTCCCTAAACACCACATCTACATGTCTTTTAAATACCTCCAGGGATGGTGACTCAGCCACTTCCCTGGACAGACTGTTCAGCGCTTGATAATCCTTTTGGTGAATAATATCCAATCTAAACCTCCCATTTGGCATCTTCACATCACTCTCTCTTAACCATCTGTGAAATTCAGTCATTCTTCATGATATTACCCATAACACTTGCTAACTTCTTGCTCTGTTTTCTGCCACATCTGGTAATTTCTCATGGTCAGATCACTGAGCTGAATCTCAGGCCATGGCACAATCAATTGCCAATGTATCTTCACAAACTGGAAGGGAGAAAAACTAGACTGTACAGTCACACAAATGGTGGCATTCAGATGGCCACTGAGGAAATTATGTGAGAAAGAGAAGACAGAAAGACTTAGACGCCCTTGTTGAACAGGAAGATGTGACAGGTTTATTCACAGATAGAAAGAACAACCCACAGGAGCATGCCAACAAGGACAGGGAGGAAACCAGTCACTAGAGGGAGAACTGTGGAGAGGATTAGCTGCTTTGAAGAGCAGTGAGAAAGAGCACAATTGGGAAATGGGATGTCAAGAGACTAAACAAAAAATCACTAGCCTGACAAAGGAAGCAGATACAACTCCTACAGTCAGGAGTCACTACTGACTGCTGCACCAGAAGAGGTTTAGACTTGACATTAGGAAGCATTTCTTAACTGAGAGGGTTGTCAAACACTAACAGGCTTCCTAGAGAGGTGGTTGATGCTCCATGCCTGTGAGTGTTTAAGAAACATTTGCATGATGCCTTTAACAACATTCTTTAGCTTTGTCAGCCTTGACTTGTTCAGACAGCTGTACTAGGTGATCCTTGTAGGTCCCTTCCAACTGAAATAGTCTATTCTAGTATATTTTGACTATGTTTAGGCTGGATGTGAAGGATGTTTCTAATAAAGAGAAGGGCGAGTGTCCGAAATGTGCTCCCAGAAAGTGCTTTGACCATGATCCCCGATACGTCTAATGAGGGTTACAAGGCAGCTTGATTAAGTGCAATGCTGGTGCCAAAATAGAGTATGAGGATTCAACAATAAAGCCTTTGTAAAGTGGCTATGTTTTCTTCATAAATTCTAATAATAGCAAAAAATAGATAAAACAAAATGCATAGTTTCATTTCAAACTGCTGGGGTTTTTGCTGTGATTTTTTTACTACTTCTTCTTCCTCTTCGTCTTCTTCTTCTTCTTCTTCTTATTATTATTATTATTATTATTATTATTATTTTGAGGGTTTGAAGTGAGAGAAAACAACTTTGACTTTTCTTCCACTGCCACTTCCTTTATTTCTTGTAATAGCCTGATGTGCCTGCCTGAGAAACTGAGACTTTGCCATAATTTTTAATTCCTACAGAAATGAGACTTGACTGGAGTCTTCTATAACTAAACGTGTCTTACGCATCCAGCCATTTTAATGTTCTCATGCGTTTGCTTTCTCCAGAAACTGCATCCAATATCAGAGAAATGTATTTAATGAACTATGTTGGTTTAGGCAGTAGAAGAATAATAGATATTTAAAAGAAAAAAAAAAGATATGAGACTGTGGACGGACTTTGCAGTATAGCATGCAATACCCAGAAACTTTAAGACTATCTACTTTAAAACTTAGACTTGGGTGAAATAGAAGACATCTGTATTCAGTCCCAGCCCAAGCCGTGGAGTATAGAGGAGCATGAAATTCTGAAGAACATAAAGCATTTAAAAAACTTTATTAGTATTTTAAAAAACTCCTAAGCACATGTGAACTTTTAATTTTTTCTCTGTTCTTAGCAGAAAAATGTGAGATGGGAAAAGTATAAAAAAAGGAAACACAGAAGTTTAAGACTCAAGTGTTAAACAGTTTGATTAAAAATTTGAAGATAAGATTTAGAACTTTGACATTTAAATATCCAGCTCCTTCTGGTATCCTTTTCAGGAGGAAGTGCTGGATGTGGACATAAAATGAGTGTAAAATATGATATTAATTTGCACTGAAGTAGCAAATATTGCACAGTAGTTTCAGGTCATTAATCTATCTTCCGGCTGAGGGAACTGCATTAATAGTTTATGGGATTTACAGGGCAAGCATCAATTTAATGGTTCACCCTAAGTTTGGGAAAAATAGGAAAGGGCAGGATACTGGAGGATACATTATATCTTGGTGCTTTAAAATCAATGGCAAAACTTTCTTGGCCTAAAATGGCCTCTAGATAGTTGCTAATTCCAGTGCCACTGCTGCACCTTAATTTCCTGTCTGCAAAACGGAAGGAACCATATTTGCTTGTCAAGTGTTAAAAGTGACAGGAAACTTCGTTGCTCTGCCTTGAATAGGAAAATAATCTCATTAATGTTAAGGTTTTCTTGCGTTTTTGGAGATAGATGGTGTGGGGGTTGCTTTTTCTTAAGTGTGGCATCAGTCTGTAAAGGGAAAAATACTTGCAACAAATTAACAGAAGATACCTGCAGGGCCACACAGTTTTGCTTACAGTATTCTCAAACCATTCTAGGATTTTCTAAGCAACTGTCATCATTGGAGTCCTGCCTGTGATTTGTCACTAGTCACTGTGTTCTTTAAACTGTAATATTTCAGTGTGCTCTGAAGCTAGCTGAGAAACCCTTTTTGTTCCTTGTTGTTGGAGGTAGGGGATACCTTTGTAAATGGTGAGAGGTGTGCATTGTGTCATTTGCAGCTCATTCATGAGAAGGCACAGAACAAGAACTGGGAAATAATGTTATAACTTAGATTTGATATAAGGAGGAAATTCTTTCCTGTGAGGGTGGTGAGGCACTGGAACGGGTTGCCCAGGGAGGTTGTGAATGCTCCATCTCTGGCAGAGTTCAAGGCCAGGTTCGATGAAGCCTTGGGTGGGATGGTTTAGTGTGAAGTGTCCCTCCCCATGGCAGGGGGGTTGGAACTAGATGATCTTAAGGTCCTTTCCAACCCTAACTATTCTGTGATTCTATGATTCTAACTTAATAGCTGAAATGCTATCTTCACAGAGGAGAGTTGTGCTAGTACAGCATCTATAAATCAGTGTTGGTACAGTGTATCATCAGATATACAACCTTTTTTAAGTTAATAACACCCATAATTTGGGTATTGATCTTCTTATTTGTTGTACAGACTTGTAATCCATGGTTTTTTGAATGATCCCCACAGGTGGGACACTTCTAATGTGAAGTCATGCTGTGAGACACCTCTGAGTGTGCTGGGAAGATAAATATTCACTGCTTTTGGAACCCTGGGCTATGAATGTTTCAAATTTTATAAACTAAACAGAACTGGGCCTGGTCAGGGAAAAAAAAGAAAAAAACAAAAAAAACCAAAAAACCCCAACAAACCACAACAAAAAAAAAAAACAAAACCTCAAAATTTTGAGAAATCCAGGTCATAAGTGAAGTAGAATGGGTGAGAAAATGAGAGGTTTTCTGCTAGGCTGATTTTGAACCAACATGTAAATTTGATTAGAAGTACATAAGCACAATATAAAATCTAATCACTTATGACAAAACCAAGTCAGGCTAGACTTCCCCTCCTTTGGAAGTATGACAACTGCTTTGTGGTCCGCTTTTACCACTGAAGTATGAAACACAGTGAGCTATAGATTTGGGCTACCTTGCAGTTTGCCTTTCAGGTATGAGGACCAATCATGGGTGCTGCCAGGCTTTCCCATGCTGTCCCATCCCTTCCAATGGTGGCAACCCAACCACCAGCCATGGTAAACATGATCAGAGAAGTGACTGCATCATGGGAGAAGAATCTGGGTTGAATCGTACATAATGCCACTAGCAGCTTCTTTCAACATCATGTCTGACAAGCAAGGAATGAAGAGCAGTAGAAACTGATTTCATTCCTTTTCCAATTAATTTGTTCCCCAGGGCTTACCAATCTTAAAGCCTCTTCCTGTTTGTTTTGTTAAATAGTTTGAATTCAGTGGAGAAATCAGGAATGGCTGCCTCAGGGCAGCTGGCAGGAAGTAATTCTCGGGATTTGTCACATGGTAGCATGATACAAAAAAGTCAACCCCTATGCAGTCTTCTGCTAATGCCTTTTTTCTCCTCTCTACATGAGAGCTTGGTGTTGCTGGGCAAAAACAAGTAAAGAAATTTGTAATTAAACATGAAAATTTGATAATCCTCAATGATCTATTTTGTTATAAGATTATGGGATTGTGTAAAGCAGTGTGTATTTTATAATGACTAGAGCATAAGTGTGCCTAGGTATATACTGCTGAGACAGCCAAGGCAGGAGCTGAGTCTGGGACTTCTCCCTCTGTCTTTTCCTTCCCATTTCTTTTAAAGAAACAGGGTTTAACTGAAATTTCTGGGAGCACATCCTACTGCAGTTGAAGTCCCATCATACTTTAACCATTAAAAAGACTTTCCCCCTTGGCAAGGGGCACCCTAACTGAGGTGGGACACTTGGGATTATCAGTGTCAGACACAGGGGGTAGCTATTCTATTTCTGCTACTACAGCAATTTTCTATTTTTTTCCCAGTGTGCCAGTTGAGCTACTTATGACCATGATGTGGAAAACAAATCGATGAAATGTTGCCAATTATAAAAAATATTCTTTTAACAATTTTTGTTATTATCATTAACATAAAACAAGAGGGGAGAGGGAGAATTGTTTAAAACTACTTTCCCTGCCGGACAGAAAATGATACTGGACCATCTTTTCGATGTGATAGGCTCATTGCATATTATCTCTGTAAGATACGTTCCTCATGCTTGTGGTTCTTTAACAGGGCTTAAGGAAACCTTCTTCCAAAAGAAAAAAAAAATATATATATACACTGTGTACTTGAACAAAGTACAAAGGAAGTGGAGAAACTATTAAAGCCAAAATATCTTTTTTTCCCCAGGATCTGGCCTGCAGCTTGTACCCCTTCCAACCTTATGTGATGACTCATACGCGTTTACATTCCCCATGCTTCACATGGCATCTGCTGCTACACATTTGTGGCAGGATCTTGTCTTTGAACAGCTGGTGACAACCCACTTCCTCTTGCTTTCTTCAGCAGAGATTTTTCAATTGTTTCTTGTTGTTTTGGTGTGAGACCCAGTGTTGGAGAAACAAGTCCATTTACCCTGATTAGAGCCAGCCATTTAAGTACTTGCCAGTTAACAACCCATTTGTTATTTTTCTAAGGACCCATGAAATACTTCCCCTTTTTCTCCTTTCACTTTCTTCAGATGTGATTCCACATAACCAGAATAAAATCAAGCATTTCTTATATAAAATGTTATAAACATTTCCCTTGTTCTCACTCTTCTTCTTGTCCTACAGAGCTAGAGATGAAGGGATCCTTTGCTTGCTTTCTTCAAGCTAATCACAATTAGTTTGATGTCATGATAACCATGCTGCCTTTTTACATCTAGAGAAACTGCTATTAATGATGAGTGTCATAGACATGACCTTCAGAAAAGCAAACAGGAGAACATCACGCTCTCATTAGCAACAATGATACAAAAAGTAATTAATTTTGGTTACTTGTTGCCAGTTCTGCTAACAGACATCAAGAAAAATAGTTTAACATGCATGTCTTTTTAGCAAACTCAGGGAGAGTCTGGTTTATACTAGTCAAGTACATCCAGTGAAACAAATCTTTTTTCGGGGATTTTATCTCAGCTGTGTTTATGAAATCATACACTGTGTTTTTACGCTTTTGGGAAAAGTACGTACTAAAAATGGAGCTTAATGCTTAGCTGTGGCTTTTTTGTTGTTTGATTTTTTTGTCCTCTCATTCAACACATCTATATTTCCTTGACAGAGACCACTTCTGTTACGTAAATATTTTAAGGAAGTACTAAACCTTCAAGTGAGACCATCTCATTTCCATTTTTGAAAATGCAATTTCTTACTTCAGACAACTCCAGTAGTAGTTACCTGTGAAATTGCATATAATCCTATCAGACCTAAAGGCAATAAAGGTAGGGGCTCTTCTGCTTTAAAATGCTTGCTGTATTTACTACTGATTTGATGGCTATGCCATTCTGTAGAAATTTTCCAAGTTGTTTTTTTTTTCTCCTTTTCATAATTCAAGTTGATGTTAAAAGCTGCGTTGTTTAGACTGTATTTTACTGTTTATTTCTATAAGCAGTATCTGCTCATAACTTCGCCTATAGTTTGCCTGTCCCTTAAAACATAGGTATACTTACAGTACATGACTATTTAGATGTTCTGCACTGCTCTGCACAGATATCTTTAACAACCATTGCATACTCCAAGTTGAGTTTTCTGTTGTAAATACCACAAAGCATATATGTACAGAGGAAGGAGTTTTCTTGGAGGGTCACACTTGTTTCCTGCCATTGCTGGTTGATTGACTCTCTCAAATAATTTCCTGGGTCCTGAATTTAAATAATAAATAAGCATTTGTATTTACTGAATAATTACCAAATTTGTTTTTTTCTATTTGTTTGTTTCTTGTGGCAAGGGAGGTTTTCAAATCACTTCTCTGCTCAGGAAATTGAAAACAGCATCTATTTTTGGTTTGCATTTGACTTCCTAAGATGGAGCTGTTGAAACCTGTTACAACCCTAATTTACTTAAAGATGTATTATGTGCACTTCACTAAAATTCTGAGGGGGAAAAGCTTTGCTTTCACAGTTGTTTGGCCTGCAGCTAAGATTCCCCATGAAACTGCATGAAGAAGCCAGATGAGAATTATCCACATATTTTTCTGCATACAGCATTATTGAGCTGATTGGTTTATAAACCTGTGCCCTTCTTAAAATATATGTAAAAGGCAAATGGGCTGAAAGTGCACCCTTTCTTTGTAGCTGTGCAAATCAATGACTGATTTGGATGAATCTGTTCCCCAGACCTGATGTCAAAACAAAACATTACTACTGCCTTGTAGCCAGAGATGAAAGGTTTCTCATTTCCTGAAATGCAGTATAAGTGTAAAGAGAGATGCTAAAAGCCTCGATGCTCATTTTTTTGGGGAACAAACTGTAGAGGTTAGTTACACATAACTCTTTGATAATTCTTACTGATTAGCTGTAATTTCCACTTGAGCACACCTTTGGTCTGTGGTGTTCTGCAGCTGAATGCATAACATCTCTTGGTCCCTGGGGAAGTATTGGTAACAATTTAGTGTGGCAACCTGTGTGATGTCTACTGAATGAACAGCAGTGTCATTTTTCATGTATTTGAAAAGACTGCCTGTTCAACATAGCTGACGACAAATTTTAGGTTGAGATAGATTTTTCCTCCCTTCACAGATGGGCTGTTCCCCTCCCCACAGTGTCATTCACCATAGGCTAACTCTTCTGTGCCCTTTCTATTCTCTGGGAGAAGACAGATCTGCAGATAACTGGATATTCAACACCTGTGTTTCAATTATCATATTATTTGAAGAATCTGGTGATTCACTTAACGTTCCCTCAAAAAGATCTCTTGATTAATTGCTATTGCAGAGTAAATGTGTTTGCTTCCCCTTTTCTCTCTGTCTGAATTTGATTTCACAGAGCATTTCAGATAAAAGGTAAAGATTTCAAAGTCCTAATCATGCTGCTGTTCTTGGCAGCATAGGGTGTACTTTACCTTATGCTATATGAAATGCCAAGAGAAAACCACGTTATTTTCATTGTGATGTAATTTCTATTTTTATTTTTTATTTGTGAGGTTTTCCAGAATAGGCATATCTGAAAGCCATGATAGTTGTATTCAGCAAAGATTTATCTATAGCATTTAATTCCAAGATATACATGTATTGGAGGGGTTTGTAGTGCAAAAAACAGCTTCAGGCATATACGACAACATCTCAGTTCTTTCTCTGTCTGCTGTCAACTACCCTTGAGTCATTCCACTTGCTCAAGCTTCAGGTCAATAAAACAGATTTCAAAGCAGAATCTGGTATCTACTGAGACACTAACTCTATTGTGTGCCTGTAGAAAGTCCATATTTTTTTATTCTTTCCTCCTAATGTTGTAGCTTGTCTAATTTTCTTCTATGGAGGAATACTAATGCATGTTCAATGTGGCTGCATTTAAAGAATTTCTGCATGTCCTCAGTTTCCATCAGCATGTGTTTTATTTCTGGATGTGTAATGCTAGGAAAGAATTGTTAGTTTCTTTTGTACAGTCTGCAAAAAACACCAGGTCCAGAAGGGGCAAAGTTTATCAGAGAAGTTTGGTAAGATTGATAGATTCCTATTATAGAAGATAGTAAATATTTCAGCATGTGTTCCAGAGCTTACAGTGTACTTTTATTTATTTTACTGTTAAGTTTTGATAACACTATGGTGTGCTATGTGTCTTTGACAGTGTCATTTATTATGAAATTGAGAGTTTCCATCCCTTTTCATGTTTTGTTTTGATGTAAAATTAGGCAAAGTGCTGAAATGTCGCTGTTCCGTTAAATTGGAACACTGATGGACATTTTCAATCAAAAGAAAATATTTTTATATTCTTGGAATGGAAGAGCCTTTGCAAATTCCTGTAACCTAAAGAGAGTTATAGTCCTCATCCTTACTCGATTTCATGGTTCCCAACTAATACTACAGTTCCCAAATTGAGCTACGGGATTCTCATAGTGTACCACATGGAAGAAATACATCCTAAGAGATATAGTGTATTACAGTTGGAGTCCTTTAGAAATCCCTGCCCTGCAAAAAGTATGGGCTGGAATTAAAAAGTAAACAAGGCAGTGGAATGGGTTGCCCAAGGATGTTGTGAATGCTCCATCCCTGGCAGTGTTCAAGGCCAGGTTGGATGGAGTCTTGGGCAGCATGGTTTAGTGAAAGGTGTCCCTCCCCATAGCAGGGGGGTTGGAACTAGATGATCTTAAGGTCCTTTCCAACCCTAACTATTCTATGATTCTGCATTTATACAGGGAAATATAGTGCAAATTACATTTTAATTTTCTGTGTTATCAAGCACACTTCAGTTAAGTTTTCCTACTAGCCACTACTCTATTTCCAGGTATTAGGAATGCTATATTCTATATATCAATTACTCCATTATAGGTAAAAACTGAAGGGGATCACAGTTTTTCCCTTATTTTGGAGAATACCACAATAGGAAGCTTAAAGTGGGTGTACTGTCTTTCATTCCACAAGTATGTTTTCTGAGCATGAACAGCAATAGTTTAGTACAGATTTTAGGGAGAAACACACTGCATCACAGTGGTCCACTACAGAAAAACATGATGACTAAATACTAATGAAATCATTCCATGACAGATTGTCTAGAGTGCAGAGCTGGGTTTGCAGGCAGGCAGGGTAGTTGTCCAGGTTTTCCACAGGCTAGATCAAGTAGTGCTACAACTTATTTTATGCAGGATGAGAGATAAGGCTTGAGGCTTACCCTTTCTTGAGGAACCTCCTGGGTCTAATGCTATCTCTGAGCACAGCCAGTAGTTCCAGAAGAGTACATACAAAATTCATTGAATCAGAGAAACATTTAGGTTGGAAAAGACCTTTAAGATCATGGAGTCTAAATGTATTTGGACTCTGCAAACTGTATAACTGTGTTGGACGCTATACCTTTGTTGGTTTGGGTTTGTTTTTTTTTTGGAACTGGTTTCAGTTTAACTCCGCCTCCAATGGTGGTTGTCCAATTTAAGGCGGCAAGGAAAAGAGTGGGAGGAAAGGCAGGAGAATGGGACTAAATGAAGAGAGAGTTACATGTTCTTTATTGTTTCTCAGTGGATATTCTAGGTAAAATATGGCATGTCTGATACACCCAAAACATTCAGCTGGCACATGAAGAACATATAACACCAGGTCTTTTGTTTTATTCAATTTTTTTTTTTTTTTTCTCCCAAATATCTTTTTACTCGTCAGAAACATGAAAAAGAAACTAAGTAGGACTCAGTTCCCCAAAAGTATTTTGAATTCTTCAGAGGAAAGCATACATTTGGACGCAACAAACCACAAATGCCATTTCATTTTCTTTTTCAAGCATACTCTGGTGAAAGGCCTGCTGACCTTTTGTGAAAGATGTCTTCCTGGAAATATGGTGAATTTTCTTTCAGTTCTTCCCATGGTGGTAGCGGTGGTGATTTGTGTTGTACATTGGTTGCTGGACTTTTCTTGTCTCAACCCGTGGGAGTTGCACTCTTTTGATTCTCCTCCCCGTTCCTCCGGGAGAGGGGAAGGGAAGAGCCCCGGGGTGGGTGGAGGGCCCTCGATTGCTCTCAGCCCGGCACCATTCACTGGGAGTGAGTGAACAAGCTGTCTGGGTAGGGTTTAAACCATGACACCATTCTGTGGAGATCAGTTTGTCTTCTGTTTATAGAGTAAATAATCCACCATCATACCTCCTTGAGTGGAAGAACCCAATAGCTCCTTGGCCCTTTTAACTTTTTCTTCTCCATTAGCTGTTCATCATTTGCCTTGATGGATAAATCTATCCGTCAAAGCCAAGGATTAGAAGTACTTGGTATTGTAGTAACATTGCAAACTGTTTTATAGATGTATGGAAAGTGATAGGAAAAATCATCTGCTAAATTGTGTTTTATCAAGAACAACTCATCAGGTAGAATTAGTATATTTTGGGAATTAAAATATATACAAAAAGTTGGAATGTAGACTTCATGTTTATTCTTAAACATGCAGAGCTTTGTCTATTTATTCATAGGTAAGTATATACACAATTTTGTTTTAAGCATTAAAAGGTAACGATCTGATCTTTCACTCCCTATACTGCTGTTTATTCCACATCAGCAGCCTCATAACAAATTCATTGGCCCCTAAACTATGGTTTGTGATGAGCAAGAGACAAATGCTTAGCTTTCCCTCTGTTTGATCCTTGTAATCAACCTTATTTCCTCTACAGAATTCCAATTATCCTATTAAACAATCAGTCAGGATGCTTATATTGATACAGGTGTCTTAATTGGTTAATTTATACTCATGCCAGCCCCAACTAAGAATTCATTTCCCTGAGGCCTCCTTAGATAACCACAGTTCTTCCTAAGCCATAATGGTAATTCCCAGCAGGCATGTTACTTGAGCACAATGTTAAGACCTACACGCAAGCACCCCCCACAACACACTAATCTCTGTTTAGCCATAAATATACATGCTGTTGATCTTTTCTACCTTGTAATTTCTAACCTATTTAGTTTTAATTATAAGACTATGATTATACAACACTGACCGTATGCTTCTAAAACCAATTTTCAAGAAAAAAGTCCTAATAATATTGCTGTTTTTAGTAACACTCCAAAGCAATTAAACACTTATTAGATGCCAGCAAATTCAGCTGCAGTCTATCACATACACATTTATTTGCATATGCTGTTTGGTGAGTGACATCGTTTCATTATTGACTTATGAGGATGGAAATAATAGATGGATTATTTACTGAACTGTCTTTAACTCTGCATCAACCAAAATAGCTAATTAAATGTGCAACAACTTTCACTGGCACAGGCTGGGAGATTTTAAAATCAAGGTGAAAAGAAGGACAAGTGTTAGTCTGAAGCACTAGTTTGTGCTTTATAAGACTCGTTCTCACCATGGCAAGAAATACTGGATATCTAGTCTTGTAAATCATCAGAGAAACTAGATAGAAATACAGGTAGATTAAATAAAAAAAATTCCCTAGGAAATCATTTTTTCCAGACCAGACAAATCCTCTAGTGCACTGCCATGATTGTTATTTTTTTCCAGACTTACATCAGATGAATGTCATGAGCAGGATCTTCTGCTACAGTCCTTAGAAGGGCCCTACTCAATAAACTGTAATAGTTGTTCCCTAACTTCATTTCCAGTTTAACTTACTTCACCTATTTAATTTCTTTCCATCTGCTGATGTAAATTAGGAACTCACCTTCTCCCCTCCTTATTCTATTGTACTAGATGGCAGGTTGCAGGCAGAAATGTTTGTAGAAGTAGGCAATGTTATCTTTAGGTCATAGACATAGTATTGTACTTGCCAAAGGCAGCAGTCCGTAGACAGCAAGCCACTGAACCTGCATCTTTTGAACTGCAGACTGACATCCAGGATTTGTGATGATTCTGCTTTTCTGTTCATTGGAATGTATCTGTTTATCCTTTTAGAAGATACATTCAGTTCATATAAAATAACTTAGACCAACAGTTTCTGCCGATGATCACATACAATACCTATTTTGCATTCTCTCTGTTGCTGGTCACATGGTGGAATGAACCTGGAGGGACACCAGGTACCCACCAAAGCCACTCTATCACTTCCCTTTTCAGCTAGACAAGGGAGAGGAAAATAAGGCTCATGGGTCTTGATAAGGACAGGGAGAGATCATTCACCAACTACTGTCACAGACAAAAGAGAATTGACTGGGGAAATTAGTTTAATTTATTGCCAATCAAATCAAAGAAGTGTAGTGAGAAATAAAAACTTATCTGAAAACATCTTCTCTCCACCCTTCCATTCTTTCCGGGCTCAACTTTGTTCCTGAATTCTGTACCTCCTCACCCCCAGTGATGCAGGGGCACAGGGAATGGGAGTTGGGGTCAGTTCATCACACATTGTCTCTGCCGCTCCGTCCTCCTTAGGGAAGGACTTCTCACACTCTTTCCCTGCTACAGCTTGGGGTCCCTTCCATGGGAAACAGTCCTCCACTAACTTCTCCAACATGAGTCTTTCCTACAGGATGCAGTTTTTCATGAACTGCTCCACCGTGGGTCCCTTCCATGGGGTGCAGTCCTTCAGGAACAGACTGCTCCAGTGTCGGTCCCTTCCGTGGGGTCACAAGTCCTCCAGTGAACCTGCTCCAGCATGGCCTCTTTCCATGGTGCCACAGGTCCTGCCATGAGCCTGCTCCAGAGCAGGTTTGCCATGGGGTCACAGCCTCCTTCAAGCATACCCCTGCTCCTGCATGGGGTCCTCCATGGGCTGCAGGTGGAAATCTGCTCCACCGTGGACCTCCACTGCGCACGGGGACAGCCTGCTTCAGCATGGGCTGCACCATGGGCTGCACCACAGGATGCTCCAGTGCCTAGATCATCTCCTCCCCTACTTCTGCACCGGCCTGGGTGTCTGCAGAGTTGTTTCTCACACATTCTCACTCCTCTCTTTGGCTGCAATTGCTCCTGTGCGGTAACATTTTCCCCTTAAATATGTTGTCAGAAAGGCACTACCACCATTGCTGATGGGCTTGGTGGCTGGCATTGGCTCTATTTGACATAAGGGAAGCTTCTAGCACTTTCTCACAGAAGCGACCCCTGTAGCCCCTCTGCTACCAAAACCTTGTCATGCAAAACCAATACTGCTCAAGTGTATAACCTGATACTGCCTTGAAATGTATCAAAAACTTCATATGCATATATTTTTTAAATTATAAAAGAAGTAGTGTAGTGTGACTGGAAAACCCCTATTCACTCCAACAAGACAGTATCTGCAGATGATACATTCCAGCAAAACATCTTTTTATACATACAAACTAACAAGGAAAATTTGGCAATGGCTTAGTCACCATTCAGCTGAATCACTGATGTCTTTTAGAAAACAACATGGTTGCTGGGAGGGTTGTTCATCTTCTCTATAGTAAATTAGATTAAATGCAGTGAAACAGGTACTCTGCAGAGATATATTTTGGGATAGGAAATAATTTTTTTCTTCTCCTTGTGGGTATTGGCTAATATTTTATATTGCTCAAGCAGCATCTTTGATAGACAAGTGTGCCAATTGCTGCTCTGCAGCAGTATGAATAATGCCATTTCCAAATGTGCCATCTTCAGGGACACTGTTTCTGGAAATGATCACAAAAACAGTGAGGCTTCTTTTCCCGGGCATAAGTGAACTGTATAGAACAAATTTCTGTTGACAAAATACATGAACTCCACAAGAGAATATGACACCTGCCTAAGGTGGTGACTTAGTCTCCAGGCTAAGCTATCCTTTTGACTAGGCTCCCCAAAGACAGCAGCTGAAGCACCCAGGCTCTTGAACGCAAAGCAGTTCCTAGAGGATGCAAATATATTTTGCAATTTTGCTTCCAAAGAAACTCAGCCAAGATCTGTTCCCTTTTTCCAACATATCCATGGAGATGTTAATTCTGTATTTCTGCAGATGTATGCAGTTGTATCTGTCATTTTGATTCCTTACACACAGTGTGTACCTTTAATGTCTTTCACGAAAAATGTGTTAAGAAAGAAGGAAAACAAATAGAACCAGCCTGGGTTGCTTGATGACCTATCCAAGCTTGCATCTCAAAGTCAAAATGCAGCAGTTCTGAAAGTCAGAGCCACGTAAATTCCAGCAGGTTCAGCATATTCACCAGGAATGTCGGATTTTTGTGAATTATTGTCTGTTCTCATTGATTATCTTTGAGAATGTAGAAAAAAAAAATGTCCAAAAGTTTCTCCTATCTCTGGAACTTCTACAAAGTTTCTTCCCTGGTTTCTCTGTTATCTTTAAAAATATGAATTCAGACTGAAGGTTTTTCCCCTCAGGTAGGAGACTTCTTAGATCTCTCTGCTTTGTCTGACCACTGCTTTCATAAAAGATGGAGAAATTCAATTTTGGCTCAACTGTAAAGATGCTTTTTTTTATTTTATATCCATCTTAATTTTCTGCTTTCTTATGTTTCCACTGTCAGGAGCAACCCCTCAAAATATCATGAACTGTCTTTGTGGCATCATAGGCTTGAATTACTGACCTTGCAATGACAGTGCTCTTGAGATTTCTTGATGAGTTTTGTTCCACCAGGGAACTGATTGCAGTGAAAAATTCCAAACATTTTAGTCTTCATTGACAGCATCTTCAAGCCTTCTTGAAGTTTACTCATCAACTGCAAAGGTTCCCTTATAGCATCTACAGCCAGGAAGAAACACCCAGGATGTTCTGTGAATTTGATTTTATTCAGCTTGCAAAAGCCACTGAAACAATTTTATACTTCTACGTAAGTGTTATCACTGCATATTTTCTGCCAGAACAGGACTAAATCCAATATGGCCATGCACTTTTGAAATAAAAAGGGGATGCCCTTTAATACTAGAGCAAGGATACCCACAAGTCAGAAAAAGTTTTCCATATTTAAACTACTTTTTTCCAGACTGAAGGTTTTTGTAAAGAAGTCTGTGCTGGAAAATGGTGGGGAATCTGCTGGAAAGAAGAAGGACATTGAGAGATCTTGGATAACCTTAAACTAATCCTATCCTTTGTTTTTGTTGGGTTTAGACTGGATCTGCACCAAGGTATATCCATTATAAGCTGACAGGGCAGGGGAAAAAGCATGCTTCTGGGGCAGCTGGACAAGGAGTACCAATGAGGGAGAGCTTGGCAGCAATGTGATTGAGAGACTGGGTTGCACTGCCAGGGGTGTAATACGGCTGTTTCCTGAACAATACGTAGCACTTAATTATCAGGGCCTGAATACTTTCAAGCACTTCCATTGAGTGGAGAAGACTCATACTTTTATTCAGCTGTGTTTTAATGGTTCTATTAGCATTTGCCAAATTTCGTACATCGTTCATTTCAAATACTTGCATCCCACCCTAATGACTCTTTTACATCTACTGTAACACATGTTGGGTGTGTATCATTGCAAGTTATTCCATTGGATTACAGGTGATCACACTCCTGTGCGTTTTCCACGTGGGTCTCCCAGTAACTGCTCTGGTGCTGCTCAGTGGGGTGGGCCGGGCACCCTTCAGAGGGATCTGCACAGCCCCTCTGGCCCGGGCTGGGGTGTCCTGCCCTGTTTCCTGCTGGCCTGTGTCTCAGGGTGGTCTTTCCTGTGGGCCTGAGTCGAGGTCAGACCCTCAAGTCCCAGTGGAGTGCAGCGTGGTGAAGCCTTTCCTGTCACGTTAGCTGCAGTGGCCAGTCACGAGGGCTGGGCAGGAATGCCAGCTGTCCCATAGCTTGGGGTGTGGCTCCAAGGACTTCACTGTGGCTGTGGGCACTTCTCACGGTGCTCCATGTCCCTTTGCTGCAAGGAAAGTGGCCGCATTACCTTGGGAAGAGGTTACGCTGGCAGCCATCAATTAGGGACAAAAGGCAAGGAAATAAGTCCTAGTAGGCTGCCTGAAACCTGTGTGTCACCCCTTCTGCTGCCAAAACCGCCTGTGAAAGCTCACAGTTTATTAAAAGTACCTGTCAGAACTAGAATGACAAGTTGTGCTTTTCATAGCCCTCCTCTAACGCAGCTGTCAGAAAAAACCTCCCAACCCATGTGGTTTATGTTTCAAAGAATCATAGAATAGTTAAGGGTTGGAAAGGACCTTAAGATCATCAAGTTCCAACCACCCCTGCCATGGGAAGGGACACCTCACACTAAATCATATCACCCAAGGCTTTGTCCAACCTGGCCTTGAACACTGCCAGGGATGGAGCATTCACAACCTCCCTGGGCAACCCATTCCAGTGCCTCACCACCCTCACAGGAAAGAATTTCTTCCTTATATCCAATCTAAACTTCCCCTGTTTAAGTTTTAACCCATTACCCCTTGTCCTGTCACTATAGTCCCTAATGAAGAGTCCATCCCTGGCATCCCCTATCCCTTCAGATACTGGAAGGCTGCTATGAGGTCTCCACGCAGCCTTCTCTTCTCCAGGCTGAACAGCCCCAACTTCCTCAGCCTGTCTTCATACGGGAGGTGCTCCAGTCCCCTGATCATCCTCGTGGCCCTTCTCTGGACTTGTTCCAACAGTTCCATGTTCTTTTTATGTTGAGGACACCAGAACTGCACACAATACTCCAAGTGATGTCTCACAAGAGCAGAGTAGAGGGGCAGGATCACCTCCTTCGACCTGCTGGTCACGCTCCTTTTGATGCAGCCCAGGACACGGTTGGCTTTCTGGGCTGCAAGCGCACACTGAAGCCGGCTCATGTTCATTTTCTCATCAACCAACACCCCCAAGTCCTTCTCGGCAGGGCTGCTCTGAATCTCTTCTCTGCCCAACCTGTAGCTGTGCCTGGGATTGCTCCGACCCAGGTGTAGGACCTTGCACTTGGCATGGTTAAACTTCATGAGGCTGGCATCAGCCCACCTCACAAGCGTGTCAAGGTCCCTCTGGATGGCATTCCTTCCCTCCAGGGTATCAGCCAAACCACACAGCTTGGTGTCATTGGCAAACTTGCTGAGGGTGCACTCAATCCCACTGTCCATGTCAGCGACAAAGATGTTGAACAAGACCGGTCCCAACACCGATCCCTGAGGGACACCACTCGTTACTGGTCTCCAGGCGGACATTGAGCCATTGACCACAACTCTTTGCGTGCGGCCATCCAGCCAGTTCTTTATCCACCGAGTGGTCCACCTATCAAATTGATGTCTCTCCAATTTAGAGACAAGGATGTTGTGTGGGACAGTGTCGAACGCTTTGCACAAGTCCAGGTAGATGACATCAACTGCTCTACCCCTGTCCATCAGTTCCATAGCCCCATCATAGAAGGCCACCAAATGGGTCAGGCAGGATTTCCCCTTAGTGAAGCCATACTGGCTGTCACCAAGCACCTCGTTGTTTTTCATGTGCCTTAACATGCCTTCCAGGAGAATCTGCTCCAAGATTTTGCAGGCACAGAGGTGAGACTGACTGGTCTGTAATTCCCTGGGTCATCCGTTTTTCCCTTCTTGAAAATGGAGGTTATATTTCCCTTTTTCCAGTCATCGGGAACTTCACCTGACTGCCATGATTTCTCAAATATGAAGACCAGTGGCTTAGGAACTTCATTTGCCAGCTCCTTCAGGACCCATGGATGGATTTCATCATGTACCATGGACTTGTGTACGTTCAGGTTTTTTAGTCTCAAACCAGATCCTCTCCTTCAACAGGCCTAGGGTCATCATTCTCGCAGTCCCCGCGTCTGCCTTCCAAAATGTTTCATTGCAGCAAGACTTGCTGAGAGTACTTTTTTGCTGATTTGTGAAAATTCTCATAAGATGAGCTCTCTAAAGACATGTTAATTTACATACTTTCGTCAACTGCTGCTTGCCCTGGATGGGCAGAGAACTGCTTTAAAATGTAGGTGGTGAAAATTTCTTGTGAACTGGGATAGCAGGGAAATACATGTGTGTTGACAAAATAACAAAGTGCAGATGTTCTAGGAAGAAAAACAGGATGCTCATTTATATGCCTAAGTAAGTATGGAAGTGGATGTAGAAACTTATCTCTGTGAACTCAAACTTGAATTTTCCCATTGGTCTGCAGAAGACAGCAAATGCCACCACCTTAAATAATTTCAAACACACACCCCCACCCCCCCCTTTTTTCTTTGTTTTTTCTCTTAATGAGGATAAAATAAGTATGAGCAAAGAAAAAGCAATCAGGGAAGGCAGTCAGTGGGAGGGGGAGAGGGGCACCGTGAGGGGTGAGAAGAGATCTTGAAGGGAGAGCAGGGGCAGCCAGGAGGGAAGAGTGTGAGGGGAGAGGTGGGGTGATCATGATGGGTGAGGGGAGATTGTGAGGGGAGAGGAAGGGCAGTCATGAGGGAAAATCATGAGGGGAGAGGTGGGGTTGGTCATGAGGGGGGATCGTGAAAGGATAGCAGGGGCAGCCTTGAGGGGTAAGGAGGATTTGTGAGGGGATTTGAGGGGTGGCCATAGGGGGTGAGGGGAGATCATGAGGGGAGAGCAGGGGTAGTCATGAGGAAAGTTCATGAGGGGACAGAAGAGGCAGCCATGAAGGGCAAGGGAGATCATGAGGGGACAGAAGAGGCAGCCGTGAGGGGTGAGGGGACAGCATGAGGGGGGAGCAGGGGCAGCCATGAGAGAAGAGAATGAGGGGGGAGGTGGGGTGGTTATGAGGGAGGATCATGAGGGGAGAAGTAGGGAAGCCATAAGGGGAAATTGTGAGTTGACAGGAGGGGTGGCCAATAGAGTTGAGGGGGGACCACAGGGGAAGAGCAGGGGTGGCCATAAGGAAAGATCATGAGAAGAGAGTTGGGGTGCTCAAGAGGGGAGAAAGGAAACCGTGAGGGGACAGGAGAGGCAGCCATGAGGGATAACGGGAGATTGTGAGGGGACAGGAAGGACAGCCACGAAGGGTGAGTGGAGGTTATGAGGGAACAAGGGAGGCATCCATGAGGGAAGATCGTGAGGCGACACGTGAGGCAGCCATGAGGGGAAATTGTGACAGGACAGGAGGGGTATCATGTGAGTTTAGAGGAAATTGTGAGGGGAGAGCCAGGGCGGCCATGAGGGAAGATCGTGAGGGTAGAGGTGGGACAGTCAGGAGGAGAGATAATGAGGGGACAGGAGGGGTGGCCACGCAGGATGAGGGGAGGTTGTGAAGTGAGAGCAGGGGCAGCCATGGGCCATGACAGGTGGCCATGAGGGGAGATCTTGAGAGGAGATGAAGGGTGTCCATGTGGGGGTAGGAGCAGCAGGTATACAGTGTGGGCCACTATGAGGGGGCAGATGAGGGCTGGCTGTGAGTGGAGATCATGAAAGGCAGCCATGAGGGGAGATCAGTTTGCCCTCAGTGATGTTTAGTGGTGGGCTTGACAGCCCTGGGATAACGGTTGGGCTCAATGACCTTAAAGGTCTTTTCCAACCTAGTTGATTCTGATTATATGATTCTATATTGTGCATTATTTGAAATATATCATCATCACATGAGCCATAAATTGTTAGTTTTGGATGCATGTTTTAGCAACAGTGGGATTATTATATCAGAATATGATGTGGAATAATCGTAAATATTCATGCAGAGACTGCACTTCCTGTGTTCATGAATCTCGAGTACTCCATAAGCTTTAAAATTCCTCAGGGATGGGAACTACACAGAAAACTCCCTGGACAATTTATTATTCATTCGTTTTGCATGAGGAAACAGTAGTCTGCAGACTCAGTTTCATTCAATGTTTAAAATGGAAAGATGAGAAAGCCTTTCCTTCTGCTGGAAGTGAATAGCATATGAAAACCTTTCTGGAAGACTGCACATCCTTCTCATGCGTTCCGAGCAGTGTGGGTTAAAAGGGTTTGTACCAGCACTGGGGGACAGCAGAATTATCAACTCACTGCTCTCCACAGTTGTCCAAATATGGCCTCAATAGAAATGTCACAAATAAAATTAAAATAGGTTTGGGAAGGTCTGAATAGACCGACATTCACCTTCTGAGGCCATGAAAAGGAATGGTACTGCTGTCACCAAGCCCAAGCAGGACGGAAGATGTAGTGCTTGTCCAGCTGACTGACATGAGGCAAGAGTCTCCTCCCTGAGATGTCCTCCAGCACAATCACTGAGTTGTAGGAGACCCTCACTTACCAGCTCAGGGTCAGCCCCACCAAGGCAGCTCGTTAGGGGTCTGACTATGTCCTCGGTTCAGCAGTAGCAGCCATTTTTTCTCCTTCTTAGTAGCTGCTGCAGTGCTGTGTTTTTTGACTTTCAGCCTGGGAACAGCGCTGGTAAAACCGATGTTTTCAGTTGTTCCTCAGTAATGTTTACTCTGACCAAGGACTTTCTGAGTCTCATACTCTGCCAGGGAGGAGGGGAAGCCGGGAGGAAGCAGAGAAAGGACACCTGACCCAGGTTGGCCAAAGAGGTATTCTATACCACAGCACATCATGCCCAGTATAAAAACTGGGGGCAGTTACCCGGAAGGGCTAGATCGCTGCTTGGGTCAGGCTGGGTATTGGTCGGCGGGTTGAGCGGTTGTATTCTCTTCCTTTGTTATTTCCCTTCTCATTATTATTATTGGTGGTAGCAGCAGTGGTTTTGCGTTATACCTTAGTTACTGGACTGTTCTAATCTCAACCCATGGGAGTTACATTCTTTCCATTCTCCTCGCCATCTCTCTGGGAGCAGGCGGAGAAGAAAGGTGGGGGAGTGAGTGAGCGACTGCATGGTTCTGAGTTACTGGCTGGGTTTAAACCATGACAGACTACTGTGTGGTTCAAAGGGGACTTAACAACTAAACCAGCACAGCAGTCCTGGGCTTCAGCAAGTTTGAGGTTTTGCTTGTGTCTAACAAGAATCTGGTATCCAGTGGTTTTGTAAATGGCTATAAAATGCTGCAAATAACCAGCACTGTGCTCAGAAGGTATTTCAGAAGATGCACATAAGGAGAGCATGGTGTTTTTGAAGCTGAATTAGTAGTGGTCTCTGGAACAAAACAAGGTATGATTCATAGAACTTTTTTCCTGTGCAAAATGTTATGGAAAGACATAAAGAAAGGTTTCTGGTGGGTATAATTCCCACTTCAACTGGGGCTTTAGACAGTACAAAAGGCAAAGATTTAACTGTCCAGATTCTGCCCAAATGGTTTCATTATTTCTGAGTCTGTCTGAATAGCCATATGACAGATTTATCTGCTAGCTAGCCTTCTATGAAGAAAGTTTTGATGGTAGACTAAGTTTTCTACATGTCTGTTACACACTCTGCACAAAAATAGAGGGGATCCAACTCACAATTTCATCTGCCTTTTGCAAATCAGGGCATCAGTATGGGTAAAGTAGAGTATCATTCTAGAGGTGTGATATTTTAGTCAAGAGTCAGCTTGTTAAATAGAACTGGTATGACTGGTCAATTCCAGATGCTAATAAGAAAAGGTTAGAACTTGTGAATTGCTGCAGTATATCTTCAAAGATGGAGATGCTGAGCTTGCTTGCACTTTCTGCCCAAGGTGGACCATCTTGTGATTGCAGCAGGGCCACACACGTGTTCCTTGGTACAGAAATCAGTGCCCAGAGGGGGAAGCTCTTTCCCCAGTGGCAAGGCATGCAAGACCTAGAAGTGAGAAATGTTCTGTCTTGCCATGAGAAACTCCTCTTTTCTGTCCCTCCAAGGTAACCAGCATTATCAGCTGGTTTGAGAGCCTATTTGTGCCAGAGCAGTACAAAAGGAACAAAGCATGACTGAGAAATTCATGCAGTACAGTGCTTTTCAGAGCTTACTTTTAGACTGGAAATAATGTTGGATTTGATCCTCCTTGACAGCTGTTTTCAAAGGCAGACAGAATGGACATTGCTATTTTACCTGTCAATTCAACCTTGTTTAAAAAATCAAGGAAACATTTAAATGTACCGAGACTGTATATTGTAGCTTTATTTCCAGTCCTTTTCTGACTCAGCTAACCAATCTTCCAGTAACTAACTGATTTTCACAGAATATGACATTTTCTTTGCTGTATGCAAGGAGAGTGAGGTATTGGGTTAGAGCAAATTTCCCGTGATTCACTTGATCTGTGTAGTGGGCCCCTGCAGAAGATGGGGTAACTGCATGATAAATAACCTGAGCCCATCTCATGGCTATCCTTATCTCGTTCCTGTGGAGATACATAGGAATATACCACTCAGCCAACTTGGTGACTCCTGGTCCAACTTAACTGATAGAGATGTCTGCGTGCGGGTCCCACACAGTACGTGGACAACTGCATCTACATTCTTTGTCTTATCTTGAGATGAAGCAGCATATCTTCATAAGTATTCCTTTACCTGACAGCAGAATTCAGAATTGTTTACTTCTAAGAAAATCCTGTGAAAGCCCTACACCACAATGACAATTAACCTGGCCACAGACAGGATATGTACATTGTGCCATGGTTCATGTGAAGGGCTCTTCCAGTGCTGGCATAGTTGGGGTTTCCAGCATCAGTAGGTGGATAACATTGCCATTACCTTTTTTATTAAATCTGTTAGCACCAGAAGTGCTGTCACCTTCTCTATTATTGCTATCACCTTTTATAGTACTTCTATTCTTTATACCAGAAGGTACTTATGCCTTTCTTATTCAGATCCCATCAGAATTGGCACCTCCTTGGTGCAAAACAAGCTCTTGGGAGGCCCTTCTATTTTCAGCATCATCTTGATTTCATAAAAAATTCACTGGTGAGCTACATGTTGTGGTGGCTGAGCATTCTTTGCTACTGATTTTCTGAACTTTGAGAGGTTGCTGATAAATCCTTTGTCAGCTTCTTTCACTGGCTCAGAATGATTGTTCTTATGGTTTCTATGCTGAGTTGACTTACCTTTGCCTGTTTCCCTTCACTGTTTTGGGAGTGCATCCAAATTGTTTTCTTATGCAGAAAGGCAGACATTTTCCAATTCCCCGAAGTAAGTGTGATATGCTAATCTGAGCCCAGCCTGTTAGCAGTGACAAAACTTTTAGTCCCTGGGTGGTGAGGAGGAGTAGGTTGCACATGCTCTGAAATCTTACCCATTTGTTTCTTCTGCTTAAATTTGACTAGCATGGAGACCAGTTCTGGCTAAGGTACATGAGACATAGTTCCAACAGATGATTAAGAACAAGTCACAAATGGCTAAGGCACCAGGAGCCTCAGCTGCCCTCCTTTTCCTGGTCTGTATCCATGTTCCCAGAGCTCTATGAGGTATGCAGGTGGCTGTCTGCCAGGTTAGGAGGCATGAATCCAGTAGGGATTCCTTCAGAATTCCTTCAGGGCTGCTTTTGTTGTTTTGCTGACCAGGTCAAATTAGCTGGAAAAGGGCTTGGTTTGAATGTGCAGCAGTAGCAAAACAGGTAGTCAAAGACAGGGAGAGAGGACACTCCTTGGAGAATCAGGTCAGGTATGGTAGTTGTAACCTCTTGTTAATGAAGCTACCAGTGCTGTAAATGGCAAAAGGAAAAACTCTCAGGCAGAGCAGAAGGAAACTGGAGGAAAAACACATTTTAAAACTTTTCCTGCTATCTCAGTAAATGTCTTTGATCCTTTCCCAGAAACAATGGGAAAAAGAAATGACACCAGAGAGGCAGAAAATCCATTTCATCCTTTTTTAATGTGCTGTCCAGTACAGATGTTGCAAAGGTGCAGGACAGAAGCAGAAAGACATACGCATAGTGACTGAGAGAAAAAGGGATATCTTCAGATCTCATTCCACATCTTTTAATCTCAGGAATTCAAGTTTTAAGTTGAAATCTGTGATTTCACCGAAATCTGGGGATAAGTTTAAGAAAAGGCAAAGAGAGAGAAGAGAAATAGGCAGGGACTAATCAAGGACTAATTTCTTTCAAAGATTGTTATACCCAAATATGACAGAGAAGATCCTTAACAAAAGAGATGTTCCATCAAAGGAAAACCAATGTGAGATCATAAAACAAAAGATGAAAAAAATGTCTTAATAGAAGATTAATAGAAACATAAGTATTCTCAAATTTGCTATAGAAGCAAGAGGAAGAGCCTCATCAGATGAAACACTCAAAGGAAAATATTGTACTTGGTAATCTTGAAAGAATGGTAACTGCAGTTATATCAATGCAAGAGAGCTAACTCCAAGTTAAAACTTTTCTATCCATTTTTTCTCCCACCCTGCTCTAGGGTTGCCATCTCATGTTTGCTAGCTGCCATTGATAAAATAACTGTTTGGAGACTTTGCCAGTACTGGTGATATATTGAGACTTCAGTTCATAAAGGGTGAGGTCCATGCCACTGAAGAATGCCCCCTGAACTCTGAGATAAGAAAACCCCTACAAGCTCACATGAATCAGAAGCAGCACCACAGAGTTTTAAGGAAGAATAGGCATGGTGGAGGCAGCCATGTGAGTCACACAGCTTAGGGTGGGTTTACATCCAGCCAGAGTTTATCAAGCAGCTTCCGCAAAAGCAGCCCAGGAGCTGAGTTCCCCAATACCGCTGGTGTTTCAAGAATATAACAAATACAATTACACTGAGAGTCACTGAGCTGGAGTATAGCTGTATAGTATAGGTGAGCCAGAGTCACAATTGACATCTTGTGCTTCCCACACCAGTGTTCTCCGGCTTGAGGAAAAAATTGGACCATGAATAACGAGGGATCTGAAGAGTTGGCGATTCACTGAAAAGTCTGTGGTCTAAGATACTGACAGTCTGCCATTGATTTTATCATAGTTGTCACTGAAGGGCAAGGTATGAACAAGCCCACAAAGTGTTGTTGTTTTTTAAAGGTCAGCATAACTATAGTTCAAAGTCACTGTGGGTGGAATCTTCTGGATTTTCAAAGCAATTTTACCAGAAAGGGATAAATAAAAACTCTAGATTACCTGCTGTTAATATAAAATACCTATGAATTAGTGTTCTGAGTACAGGTTAAATTAGTCTATCAGTGGTCCAAGCTTAACTACAAATTCTTATTTACATTTCCAATTTTTAATTAGCTTGAACTTCTAAACATTTTTTATCAATGTCATGGTGTCAGATAAATTTGTGCTTGTGCTTGTAAATCGCATGTGCTTGTAGTTCGCCATCCGTATTGAGGAAAGTGGGAGAAGTCCAAGAGCTATCAGGTGTTTCTGAAAATAATGTTTTCCTTTTATTGCCGGTCTGTGCCAATGATAGATTTCACCTTGCTGCCCTACTGATCTTTTAAAAAGTAACAAAATGTCATTCAACTGGTTAAAAAATGCTATTCATTGTATACATTAACACAGAAAGTACAATTTGGGTTTTCATTTGATACAAACCAAATTTAACAAAAAATCAAATTATCCTCAATACAAGTGAGATATAGTATGCTCATGGTTCTACAACTCACAGAAGAAATGGAAGATTATAAACTGAGAAAAGTCAAAGCCCATGGGAGATCTGTAGATCCCTGAGCTTGAGATTGTTAGATGGAATAACTTACCCTTTAGGTGAGTCTTTCCAACTCTGACAGTGGCTGTCTTGTTATTCCTCTGCCCCCTACTATATATAGCTCACAGGTGTTACCCTTACTGCCTTTTTTGCAAGCTCATTTATGTAATATTTAGATCTTTTCCCTTTATATGTCTTGTTCTGTTGAATTACTCAGTCAAGAACATTTATTAATCAACCGTATTTTCTACATTTTGCTCCACAGATTTAAACATTAATTTTCACTTAAAACACCACCTCTTTGAAGAGTAACACAAATAGTTCAAATATGCTCCAATTTAGGTACGTAACCCAGATGACCTATTAGATATTTCTACACTCTTTCTATCTTGATGCAGACTTGAAGCAGAGTCATTAACATAATCTTCTAAATATGGGGAAAATAGGAGTAGATACTGAGTCTAAACTGAAATAAACCACCAATTCTCCCATACTGAGAAATTCCTCACTTTCTGTAGAAAGTTTTGGAGCTCCTTTGGCACAGGATAATTGAGCTTAAAACCCAAGCCTCTCCCACTGTCATTGCATTGTGCAGAATATCTGCTCATTGCAGTAGTAGAACTGCATTCTGTAAAGGTGAGAAAAAACATTGTTCATCTTCATACTTCCATGCATTGAATAAATCCCTGGCATTGAGGTTAAGATACAGAAAAATAATGTATAAACTTACATTGTGCAGCTGAGAGGACCACTCTAGTGCAGTCTCCATATTTCTTTACGATTCTTTAAGACCTTTGTAACTTCCTTAGGTCTTCACTGCCTTGCATATATAGCATTTTGTCAGTAGAATAACTGATGACGAGCCCTTCTAGGGTTGTCCTGACTTAAGTTATCAAAAATATGCCTGTGTCTCTTGGTAAGTCGAAACTCAGCATTCCCTGAAACACATTTTTCTATAGCCCTTTAATTTATGGCAAACCTAATTTCAAAGTCACACTAAAACTCAAAGTGGAGGACCATTTAGTCAGATAGCTGACTGAAACAGTATCATTGCTTTATAGAATAAGCTGCATGGACTTACTGCCTTTTCTTGCCTTCCTATCTTTTTTTTATCCTCATGAACTTGTAACACCATGCAGAAGAAGAAAAGTGGAGCTCTTAGAAAAAAAAAAAGAATTTTTCTGTTTTTTTTTTTCTTTCAAAAAACACAAGACTTTTTAGGAAAACATACAGTAGTTGAATATGCTATAAAATTTCCTAGAATACTGTATTTATGTGGTTCCCAAACATGATTTCTTCTTGGTGCCTTCTTGTCCTGCAACACTTCCTTGCGACTGTATGCCAGAGAACATACGTGTCGAAGGATTTGGTCTTAGCCTGGTTTCCTGAAGGAAAAGTTTTATGCCATGGTGGTTCATATGCACATGTGTCCTGCCCATCCTTAGTAACTTTGAAGCCTCCAATCACTCAGTGACACCTGGCTGAGCAGCAGAGTATTCACAGAGATCAGTTCTGGCAAACATCCTGAAGGGACACATGGGGGAGACCTGTTTTGAGGGGGAGAACTTCAGAGGTCTACCAAAGCTGGAAAATGTGGGGAAAGAGTGGTCAGGCACTTCAATGCATGTCTCCTCCTTTTTTTCTCGTCCTCTGCCTATCCCCTCCTCCACTTGTTGATCTTGTGTCTAATAAGTGATAGTAAGTCTAATAAACTCACACTTCAGCCATGACATAACATGACTGAAATCTTTTTCCACCACAAGATATAAAGTAATTGAAACCCAGGCTTTCTGGCATCCAACTGGAGACATGAGGTCTTTCGAGTGTCTCAGAAATTTAATGCTTCTGATGTTCCACTAACCAAACCTTTATTTTATATGCATTAAATCAAATTTTAAAGAACAAACAAACTTTTCAGAGATGTTCAACAGTAAAGACTGTAATTTGTAGATGGTAACATCCTTATTCCTTTGAGAAAACTCTTAATGGCATCAGGCAATCCAACTCCTGCAGTTTTTTCCAAACCACATGGGAAAAAGTTTGCTTTGTCTTGCCTTACAGGTATTTGTTTTGTAGGGTTATGATTGTTTGTTTGTTTTTTTTTTTTGTCTTGGCTTTTCTGTGTTTATGGCATTTTCTTCTTTAATCCTCCTTAGATTTAGGATTAAAACTCAATACTAGGTGAAGAAGTGTGCTGAATTAATCCATTTCTGGTTGGATCCCTGATGTGGGTTCTATTTTGTTATTGAATGCTTAGGAGTTACTGAAACTTCAGGGGAGACTTTTAATGAGAAGCTGGAAGTCCACTCATTAATTAATATATTGTAGTATCTTTCACTTGGTTTAAGTTGTATACCACTGCCTGGGGGGACATATCTCTTAGGCTGTCTGGCAGCAGCCTCATTATTCACAAAAATGTGTAACTTCTTCAAATAAAAAATTTTCATTGATCTTAAAAGAGAAATTTTAACTTTGAGCTCTTTAGTTTTGTTATTATCTTTTTGTGTTATTGTTGTAACACCAGCACCCCGAGGTCTACTCTAAAAGGTCATACCACTTTGTGCTATGTATCATTAGGACTTGCAGTTCAAATATGTTTGGATCAGGAACTACACAGAAATGAAACTCTAAACCAGCAAATATTGAAGTTTAAGTGGATGAAGTTCCTCCCTAGCAGTCACTTCAGAGACAAAGCGCACGATGTCATTTTAATTCTGGAGGGAGCAGCTTTCAGATACCTTTCACAAAACCCGCAATTCAAATTTATAACCTACAGTCATTGGAGTTCAGATCCGTAGAGAATTCTACATGTTCACTTGTCCTGGGTTCAGCAGTAGCAGTAATTTTTGTGCTTCTTAGTAGCTGCTGCAGTGCTGTGCTTTTTGACTTTCAGCCTGGGAACAGCGCTGATAACACCGATGTTTTCAGTTGTTCCTCAGTAATGTTTCCTCTGACCAAGGACTTTCTGAGTCTCATGCTCTGCCAGGGAAGCCGGGAGGAAGCAGAGAAAGGACACCTGACCCATGCTGGCCAAAGAGGTATTCCATACCACAGCACGTCATGCCCAGTATAAAAACTGGGGGCAGTTACCCGGAAGGGCTAGATCGCTGCTTGGGTCAGGCTGGGTATTGGTCGGCGGGTTGAGCGGTTGTATTCTCTTCCCTTGTTATTTCCCTTCTCATTATTATTATTGGTGGTAGTAGTAGTGGTTTGTGTTATACCTTAGTTACTGGACTGTTCTAATCTCAACCCATGGGAGTTACATTCTTTCTGTTCTCCTCCCCATCCCTCCGGGAGCAGGCGAAGGAAGAAAGGTGGGGGAGTGAGCGAGCGGTTGCATGGTTCTGGGTTGCCAGCTGGGCTTAAACCATGACACCAGTTTATACCCAGAACTTCCCCTTGAAATCAAGAAGGTAATAGACACTCAAATAAGACCCAGTGGTTAGTTTTATAAGGGCAGTCAGATTCAAAATCTGTTGTCAGTGTGTGATCTAAAAAAATTCACGAAAACCTACCAGCTGTGATTTTCTGGCCATCGGAATGGCTGTGGGGGTGCTAACTCCAAAGACCAGCTCCAACTCTGAAAGATACCCTCTGTCTAATTGAGTCTCCTTGTACTTTCAGGAATGTAAGAGCTCACTCTACATTTTGAAAAATTATGCTGACTTTTTAAAACACAAATTAGTCTAACATGTAAAATTGTGTGTTTATATTTTCAGGAGTGCATTCTCTGCAGAATAAAATAATTGTTGAAAATTTTCAAAAACTATTTAACAGTTTTGAGTCATGTTATGTAACATTCAGGTGAAAGATTTTGACAACGTGAGTTGATAAGTATGACGTAAGAGGGAGAGGAGAGGAGAGGGGAGGGGAGGAGAGGAGAGGAGAGGGCAGGACAAAGAGGACAGGTATTCAAATATGTTGCTGAGTGCCCTGAAAGGACACAGTTTTCATAGGGCTGTAATCTGTACTCACATCAACTGGTAGAATAGCAATAGGTATATTACATGACCACGTTTCTTCAAAGGGGTTTCATTTCTCAGGGCTGTGAAAATTGCTGTAGGTTATTCAGCAATATGGGGCTATTCCATCTGTTTTACCAGTTCTTTTTCCCCCCTTTTCTTATTTCCCCAGTAATTTTCACCTCTGGTACTTTACTTCAGGAGGTCTTTGTCTTCACTGTCATTGACTTTTGGAATCGTTTGTTCCCTGTAGTGTAAACTGTACTTACGGAAATGTGTCATCATTTTACACATACCTCCTGCAATATGAAGAAATCATATCAAATACACCATGTTTCTTTATATTGGATATTCTCACTAGGACATTTAAGAAACAAAGTGAAAATCAAGTTGAAAGATCTTTAGTTACTTGATCCAGAAGCTTCCAATAAAAGTGCCCCTCAGCAGAATTTGTGCGCTTCTGCTGCATGAACTTGTGTTAGCAGTTGTTGGCATTAAAGGCTGGCTTTGACATATTCCTCTATAAACAGTTATTTCTCACTAGGGTTTTTGAAATTCCCTCATGTTATAACTTGAATTTTACATTTCTAGTACCTTAAAACAGCTCAGGAATGATCTACAGAATCAGTGGGTATTATAGAGATGTTTAGGAGAGAAAAATAGTGTCAATATTTGGAAAATGATGAAAAATTCTCCAATTTCCTGCATAGCTGTAAGATTTATTGTTCCCACCATTCTCTGTGTGAAGAAAATATACATATATATATAATTCTTCCAATAACTTTCAAGCTGGTTTGCAGAATTTGACATGGAGGTAGAGGAATTAGATACACCATTTTTTAACAGGTTTGAAGTTGATAAGTGACTGGGTAAAATGGGGACCACTAAGAGACAGACTGACAAGTTCATCTCCAGTTGTGAAATAGGTGTTCTGAGTTTCAACAGAAGGAAAAGCATTGGTCAGAGCTTTGTTAGCAAATTCAACCATAATTCATCTGTAATAAATCACACTTTGCTGCTTCTACTGTTCCCAGAACTGTTCTGTATATGTTTATTTTAGGGCTCTGTGCCTGCCATAAATTTGGGGCTGTTTCTCAAGCAGTGACAGTGATATATTGGTATGACTATGCTGGCTCCCACAATTGGGACCGTAGACATGCTGAACAAACAGAACTTCATGTTTCCTTTCTTAAAAAAATATCACCTATCATGAGATTCATCTATGGTCAGAGTCCATAAACATGGTTTACTGTTGACCACAGGGGCTATGAAAGAGTACATTCAAGAACATTTGCTGCAGGGTGAATTTCAATTAGGAGCGTGGTCCAGCTGAATTTCTTTTCTTTTCTTTTTTCCTTTTCTTTTTTTACTTTTTTTTTCCCTGATGATCTAAGTTAAGCAGTATCAGGGTTTTCTGAGCAACATTGGACTGTATTAGATCTTCTAGGCAGGCCATCAGTGCAAAAACAAATGACCCTAAAAGCAGCTTTTTCCTTTCCAGACTTTTCTCTATTTCAGCTGAAGTGAGAGAACTGTTTCATAGAATAAAATTAAGGAAAAAATATTTCGTTTGTCCTGAAATTGTAGTATCAAAAAAGTGTCCATCACTGTCGGGAACAAGGTAGGAGAGAGTAGGGACATGGTCAGAAATGTAGTTCAGATGTGGGGAGCAATCAGAGACTGATGTTTCCTATGTTGGCCAGCAGGATTTTTCTGTGCAAGTCTTAGTGCTCAGAAAGTGAAAAGAAAGGGCACAGCACAGGATAGGGAGACAAGGGGAGGAGCAGGGTGAGACACAGGAGATGAACCATCAGCACACCAGTGGGATAGGATGACCACGAAAGCACAAGCCATAGCAGGCTGGCTATTGCAGAAGGAGGAACGGATCAGGTGCTAGTGCAGGTGTACAAGGAAGAAGAGAAAATGAGTACCCTGGAAAGCAGTGAGAGGGTGAATGGCAGAGACACAAGGATATTGAACACACAGAGGAATGGAACACGCAGAGGAATGGAGGACAACAGTGTACATTGGCTTTTGCCAGCAAATACTTTCAAAGCCTGCTAGCTGACCACATTTCTTGTCCCTGGCAGCAGCTGGTCCATACAGAATAGAGACTAGTTACTTCTTAGCCAGGGAGATTACATACCAGGATGGATTTGAAAGATGTTGCTTCAGTTCTATGCCCACTGATACTAATTTTTGAAGACAACCTGAATTTTGGTGTTCCAGTGCATTTGAGTAGCTGACTTTGTAAACTTAACCTTGTGTTCGTCTCATACTGTGTGAGTGTGTGTGTTAATAGAGATATATGATTAAGGGGAAAATGCCAGAAAGCTAAGCCTATGTATAAACTATGCAGCTGGCACAAATCCTGAACTAAGAGAGATACAAGGTTGTTGCTTCTTGCTCCTTCTCTACCCATCACCAGATAAAATGGGATGTTTTCCTAAACTGATACACATTGTTGGCAAGGCTAATTGAGAATAGAAACTCAAGGATAGCTTTTTTGTTGTGCCTGCTGTTTAGATGGACCAACAACTCACTGTTATAAACACAACTGTAGTCCTTTCATCCACTAAAAATGACTTTTTAAATTATGAAATGTGGGTTTGGAAAAAAAGGTGGAGCAGAAATGATTGTGAATGCTGCTTATATTTTTATGATGATGTTCTGAAGTAAGGCTAGAACACCAGAGCTCTGAACGTTACAGTGAGAAAACACAGACTGAAATAACTTTAAATCTCCTTCTCCAGACCGCTTTACATTCTACCTTGTCTATGATAACAGCAGACTCTCTGATCTTCCTTCAAGCTATACACACACAAATTGCTAAAGCCATTTTTTTCCCTTTTGACCTGATTGTGACACTTCCAGCTTTGAAACATTATTTATGCTGCTGTCTTCTCTCTTTTCTCTTCTTTGCTACCTCCTTCAAAGACCCACACAATTCTCTTATTCCTTATTTAATCCCTCTGACATGCTTCCAAATGCCCTCACTCCTTTGCAGGTGCTTCCCAGTCTTTTCTGACAGCTTAGACAAGAGTTGGCTTCTATAGTTCCCATTATTTGCAAGATTTTACAGTGTTTGGGGTCAGATCTGGACAAGCAGAGAAAATGTCTTGCATTGTGTAATTTTTTTTAGGAAGATTTTTTTAAAACTTCCCGTGAAACTTTTTGCTTTGCAAAAAGGAAAATATGGAAACAAAATTGAAACATATATGAGTTCTTATGCTGATTGTGGAAAGGCTGGGTAGAAGCCTGTTGGAGAGCAATGGTGTCCTGAGATGCACACAAACTTCGCCTTTGCCTGGAATGTGTCTTTTGAGGTTTATCATTGGCATGAACTGCACTTGAAATAAAAAAGTGCCAAAATTATCATCTCACACTTACTTAGATCTCATGATCACCATCTAGAGAAAAAGCTTTTCCTACCACATGTGAAAACAAAGCATGGTTGATAAAGATTATATTTGACAGAAAGAATACAGTCACTAGTTAGACACCTGGTAAAACTGCAATAGCTGTCTGTTCCAGAAACCCTTTCCTTTCAAACCGTGAGGTGTTTTGGATGAATGGTGTGATACCACCTCTTCTAATATAATGAAGAATAAGTAAAAATATTGAAATGAGAATTAATTTTTTTTTATATGTCTTCAAAGTTTGTCTACGCATCACCATGACCTTTTCTCTTTCTAATCACCAAACATGAAAGGCTTTGCTTTAAGGGACCAACGTCACAGGCACCCTACTGGTGAGGTAGAAAGTGTGCACCTAAGTCAGTGGACTGGATCCCAATTTTTTGCTGCAGGTCATATCATACCTGATTGATTCCCTTTGACTGCATGGTTCTTCATGGGAGACAGATGTTTCCATAATTACGACAAACCAAGTTACCCAGCACACATGCTCCCAAAGTGTGCCTGCTTCTACAAAGTGAAAAAGCTTTGACCAATAGGAATACCACTAGACTTTAAGGTGCACTTTATTTCATTGATGAACTTTTAGGTGTCTCCTGCAGTAATGGTTTTATAAACTGTAATCATTGACATCACTTACTCAGGATTTATAAGAGAGACTAATGTTGCCTATTTTTTCAGACTGCTACAGGGACAAATAGTTGGTGTTGAAGAAGCAAATCAGGATCTTCATGGAGAAGAAAATGAAAATAATTTAAAAAAAAGAATGGTGCGTGGGTTTTATAACCAGCAAGGCATTTTTCTAAAGTGCCTGTAAAAGTACATGGTGTGATGTGACTGTTTTATAAAAGAGGGAAGGGCGATGTGTGGGATCCATTACATAATATTATTGCAGAGTTAATCAGCAAAAGGGCACAAGGGAAAAAGGATATCATGGAAACCAATTCACATTGTATACCACTTTACAAAATCAAAAAATTACAGTGTTTGCTCAAAACCTCCTCTGTAGCAGGATTAACTACCAAGGAAATTAAAAATTATGTAAGAGGAAAAGCTGATAATCCAGGATGATCCAGAGGATTTTGAAGATATCTCTGTACTGTTAACAATCTTGTCATTAAATCTAGCAATTTAATGATCTACATTGTCCATTGGTACAATTAAGTACAGTTCCATGTACACACTTAATACATTTTTTACTTTGACATAGATCTAAGAATGATATTGAATCATAGAATAGAATCATAGAATAGAATCATAGAATAGTTAGGGTTGGAAAGGACCTTAAGATCATCCAGTTCCAGCCCCCCTGCCATGGGGACCATGAGCCGTATATTTAAGTGTTGTGCCGTGTACTCCTGTTGAAGGCAGTATATCTGTGTTGATTAAAAAGCCAGGGATGTGGTTCATAAACCATTACTTTTAGGGATGTCTGAAGCAAGTGTTGGAAATCCTGCTTTGTACTCTCAGTGATGTATAGCTCTAACTTGTTTCTGCAGCTCCATCTTTGTGTTGGTGTTTGGTGTCAGCCATTTTGACACATTCTACTATTTTTATTGCCTGAAAGACAATGTAATAGTAAATAAGAATAAAATAAGCCAGTTGTCTTCACGAGAAAAATACTTTAGGAAAGGTGCTGTAATTTTCTTGATAGCTAAGTTGTGCCTATTGAATTTGCATGAATATCCTTGAGATGTTCTATGAATGTATGAACATAGAGAAGAAAATTTTGGTCCATCTTCATGTCACAGGTCACTCTAGGAGCAGCACGTAAATAAGAGCTGATTCTTGACTAGTTTTTTATCATGTGTTTTGTTACAGTTAGTCTGATGTGCTAGGAACATGTTACAAAAGTCAATGAGTGATTGCTGCCCTTCCCTCTGTGTTTTGTTTGCTTTTTATTGTTTCCTACTCCTGGAGCTTTCATGAAGCAAATTTGATGCTATCCTTTTTATCTCTCCTTGAAGTTTGTTGCTTCAATCAATCTCTTTTTTCCATGAATAATATCCACCTTTTTTCTTAAAATATTAATTTGTGTTCACTTTGGGCTTGTCTTGCCTCAGCCAGTTCTCTTTGCAACTCAGCATATGTCTCTTCCTCTAAATGTGAAATGGATACAATCAGTTCTATGTTTTATAATATCCTAATTACTGTACTCACAGGTTACTGAGTTACAACAGTATGCTAGAGGGTCAATGAATCTTTTAAGTAAAATGAGGAGATTCATCTTTATGAGATCTAATTAGAAGGTGAAGTTGATAAGGATGAGGGGGGAAGGGGGGTGGGGCGGAAAGGGAGAGAAAGCCAGTAATAAAGTCTGATGCCTTCAAAAGCTGTCAAAGGAAGTCATCTACTTTCTTTCTTAGCCCTAGCTGGACTTCCCCAAGAGGTGTGGGGATCTTTGTGAAAGCACCTCGGGAGCTGGAAGTTCCCAAATGGCAGTTCCTTGGGGAAGCCAGGGATCTACAGATGTACATTGTTATGACAACTCCCAGCAGGAGGGACAGAAAAAGACAGAGAAACAGTAAGAAGCTTGAATGTTCGATTGCATGGTGTTGGTGAGCTAAACAGACACTGGGAAACAATGGAAGTATGTTTGCTGATACCTTCTCTGGTAATGTTTCCTGGGCACCATGTGCCAGAGGAGGGGAATCTACCTATTGACATGCCTGTGCTGGAGAGCTGGAAGTAGAGACAACTTGTAGGGCAAAGAAACCCACATAGCTTCTGTTGGAGGCTATAGACAATAGACTTTTACTGATACCATATACAATGTGACCTCTACATTTTTATGGATGCTTTCTGTTGGGATTTTGAAACATTCTGAAGCACTGGGAAAAATAATTGCTCCAAGATTGAGTAGTTCTGAATCATTTAATTATGGTGGTGTTTTTAAGAATTGTACATGGACTAAAAATAGATGTTTTCCTCCTCCATGTAGCCTTAGGCAGAAAAATTCATGTTAAGTTTTGATAGTGTTTGTTGACACCTCTGAATTGTATATGAAAAAGAAATTGCAGTGTACTGATTTCTTTCAATATTACTGATTCAGTACTAAAAATAGAAAGAAATTATTACTATTATTCTGTGTTCATATTCTTCACTGGAGTTTATGTAAGCAGATCCCCGTGTTATATGTGTAGAAACCTTCTGAATTCTGTGTGAACTGAGATGTATTTTTTTTTCCACAAATGCTGTTTGCTTAAAAAGGCAAGACTGTCATTTTGATTTTCATATATAAATCTCATTTCCCACTTTAGATGTGTGCATTTTATTCTCAGATTTTTTCATCCTTTTGTCAGCAGTGCACAGTTCCTAGATATTCTCTGGACCCTAAGCACAGATAGGATTCATACCTACTCTGTAGTATTTGGGTATTTGCTAGGCACAAATAAAATCTGTTATATTTATGAAATTATTTGTATAAGAAATTAATTTTCCTCATTTTTTTTCTGGCTTTCTGTGGTTTTGTTAGTTAGTTTGTTTTGTTTTAGGAAGAATGGAATTAATAAATCATCTATGATTAATTTTCATCACTTCTTGGCCCTATAATTACAAAGAGCAAAGTGTCTGTATTCATTGGAGGAAATTAATCTTTTAGAAAAATTCTCATCTGTTATATCTTTGTGGACCATGCATCATAAAGGAATTTACCAGGTGAGTTCATGGCACTGTCTGTCAGGATAGGTCAACAAAATTATTTCTGCTTAGCCCAGTATATGAGCCTGGTACCTCAATGCTTTTAAAGTGTGGGCACCTTGCTGGGGTGGGTCAGCCATGGAGAAAACAGCAACCATGATGCTCTGAGAATGCCACCTAGACCCACAGCCTTCAAATAACCATTGAAAAACTTTGTGTGCTTTAAGAAAGATATAGAAGCCCATAGGTACCAGCACTATCCTAAATTTTGGGCATTGCTACATGTGGTTCATCTCAGCTGGCCTCTCTGCAGCAGCACTATGTTGACTTCTGTTGGCAAGCATGGTGAGCAGAGGAGAATGTCTAGTTGAATTTCCTTCTTACTTCAGTGTGCCTCAGGGTGTTCTGTGAAAAACCATTCTCTACCAGAAACAAGCAGCAGTTCTGAACTTCAGGTGAAGAGAAGTCAATATATCAAGGTCAGTATTAAAAGATTTTTACTTGTAATGTGAACATATTATTCAGAACCATGTAGAGAAATGTTTGGGCAGCCAAATTTGCCCAGCACATCTGGGGTGGAAAGGTTGCCTTAGGTGAATGATACTGACCTAAAATGGCTGATGATAGGGCTATGCAAGCAGATTATCAATCACTGTGGGTTGTTTTTTTTTTGTGTTGTTTTGGCTTGGTATGGGGTTGTTTGTTTTTTTTTGTTTGTTTTTGTTTGTTTGTTTGGTTTTTTTTGTTGTTGTTGTTGCTTTTTTTTGTGTGTTTTTTTTTTATTTTTGTTTGTTGGTTTTGGTTTTGGTTTTTGTTTTTTTGTGGAGGAGAAACTTCAGCAAATATTACATCCCTAAATCCTCTGCATGACTGAAGTCTTTCTAAAGGAGCTGAAGCACTTCAGGGTTTGTTGTAAGATGACATAGCTCAGTGGAGCAGCAAACACAGCTGGTGGGAATGACTGTTTATATAAAATTAAGATAAATCTAGATCTATAAGATTTGTCCTTTAGCAAGATCCTTGAGATACCCACATTTGTGAGAAAGGATGGGGAAATGGGAGAATAATAATGAAGAGGACTGAGGAAATTATTCCATACTTCTAAGAAATGGGGGTGATTTCTGTGGATGTCACACGTGTCAGTGTCCTTGAAGCAGCCTGCCATCACTGATCAGATCAATTCCTAGTCAAGAGATGCAAAAGACTTCTGTAAATCTAAAAGACAGAAATTGAAATTTTTCCTGTTGTAACAGAGGGGAAAGAATTTGGGTAAAGTTTGAACAAAAGTGATGGACTCACGTGTGGAAGTGGCCTGTGGAAGAAAAGTACTCAGCTGAAGAACACAGAATACAGCACAACAGTCCTTCATAAAGCAGTTTTCTGTAGATTGGATTAGATATACTTTTATCTTGCTGAAATAAAAGTTATACTGCTATAAGACTTGCACAGCTGAGATGTCTGTAGTGTTTCACATTTATCTTTCCTGTGCTTTTGCTAGAGTTTTACCAGTCTTCTGCACAGCAACATTTTTATTAGGCTGGCTTACGCAGTTCACAAGCCTGTATTTATTGTCCATTTTATGATAAAGCAAGGGGCCTACTGTCATTGTTCTCTTTTCCAGATGTTGGTGTATCACCACTGAAACTGTTATTTGGATTAGGTTTGTAAAAAGGTTAAGAGTTGAACTTCCACTTATAGGGGAATAATGTGTAATAGTTTGTATATTGTCTATGAATTTTCTAAATTCATTGAAGCAGTGAATTTGGCCTCTGAAATTAAAAAGGTACTCTTTTGAAGTTATTTGGGAATTTGGTCATTCATTTCTGAGGACCTGCAGTTTCAGCTTAAATACAGACTTGATTGCCTGCCCAAAAGCTTGTCCCTTTAAGCTGTCTGTGTTCATGTTGTATGTACTGGTATTTTCAGGGCATACATTTCCGCATACATTAATAACTCCATTTTCTTAATAAAGCAGCGCCAGCTCAATCTTTAAGACTTTATGGACAGACAAGATGGAAGACTGGTTAGCAAACAGTGAATGCCAATCCTCACCTGTACTGAACCCCTTGAAAAGTCCTGTTAGCCAAATACTTAATGCTTAGCCTTAATGAAATGGTGCTGTCTTGTCATTACAGTGTCTGAACAGCTCTCAAGGCTCAATGGCTGTATGGGGGAGGGTTGTTACCACATCTTTTTCATTAGGGAAGAAAGATGACTAATGAGGTTGTCCTTTAGAGAGTAAGATTTGTCCAGAGGAAATTCATAGGCAGGCTGGGAATTGAGTTTACCTTGAGGGCCAGTCCAGTGTTTTAGCAGAAAGACCAGGGATATTGCAATTACACAGTCAGAAGAATAAAATGAAATCAAAAAGGTTTCTAGTTCATAAAAGACATATCACACATAGATGACTAACCTAAACCTTCCAGACTCATTCTAGGCAAAACATCTCATTCTGATCCACAGTTCTGCTTTTCCAAGTTGCAAATAAGTTATCTGCCCCTAAGTCAAATGGCCGTAAGAATGTGTGGGCTGATGGTCTGAAATAAAAATCAATTCCACTGGTTAATTATCAGTTAATCAGTTACAGTTCTTTCAAAAGTGCACTAATGAAGCTGCTGTGATTATAAATATATGGATATTGGGTCCCTGGGATTTCCAAAGTGACAGATCTTTCCATCCCCTTAGTCATACTAGGAGCTTTTTTTAATTCTCTTGCTAATGTTACTCAAGACATTCGACTGAAATGTGCCCTCTATTTCAAGCTGGAGGCAAATTAGTGCCAAATTATGTGCTTTCTCTGTGCTTAGCTGATGCGTAATATTTTAAAATATCATTCTGAAAAGACTCTAACTGTCACAACAAATCTTTTTTTTTGGTAAACAGAATCTTCAAATTTCTTTTAGTGCTTTATTTTCAGGCAAGGCATGCTATTGAAATGCATGAGAGGAAACGAAATGCCTGTAATTTAGTAAAATGTTCACTTAAGGAACCAGTGCTTTTGCTATAAGCATTTTGTAACAATTAGGATGTTTCTGCATTTCAATCAAGGCAGTATATGCTTGTTCCATACACCTGGGTTTTTGTTAAGGTTAATATATCTCGTTCTTCCTTTCAAGACTGGCTTGAAAAATTTCTTCAGTAATTTCAATTTTCTTTTTCTTTTTATTTTTAATTTTTAATTTCTTTTTTCTTTTATTTTGGCACAACTTCTCTAAGCTCTAGCCAAGAGGAAAGTATTACTATTCTATAACATGCAGGATTAAGGCATCCCTTAGAGAGCAGGTAAGTTAGCACAAAGTTTTGCAGGTATAGGACAGGGAGAGAGGAAACGAGTGATAGGAGAAAAAAATGTGAAGAAAAAGAAGAAATGTTTTTTCTAGGGGATCAGATGTTTGCTTTTTGTTTGGGCTAGAAAGTAAAATCAGCATGAAAATTTCCAAAGACATGTAAATGATGTGAGTTTGGAAGGCTTCATCTTTACACCTGCAATGGAAATGATCATTTGAATTCCTTCATTAGATCCAGTGACACCTCCTGCAGTGCCCTGGATCCTCTGCCTGTGCTCCAGTCACTGCTGTGAATCACAAAACTCCTCAGACTGTGGCACACACACAGTGTCTCCTCTCCTGGGTAAACAAAATCAGAATCACAGTATTGCAGAATGGTTTGGGTTAGAAGGGACCTTAAAGACTATCTAGTTCCAAACAGGACCCATGGGAGTCCTGAGAGACTACTGTTCCCGTAAATTGAGCTGAAGCTTTAATAGCAGATTGGTTAATGTCAGCTTGGTCTGAGTCTGTATTTTGGATTTTTTTTTTTAAGTGGAAAATTCTCCCTTATCTCTACCTTCCCTAAAAGTGAAACAACAAGCAAAATAATAATTACTGAGGTATCTTCAGATTATGCTATGAATAAGCATAGTTCCAAATGGTAATTGGCTGTAGTAGCACTGCCAGAACACAAACGAGGCTTAAACACGAAGTGACTTGGTGAAGATCATGTAGAAGCCAGTAGTGCAAATATTGAGCCACAGATCTTGAAGATCTTGTCCATACAAACCCTTATATTGATCTAAAAGTTGGAATTCATCTGGTACCATCTCCAGGGAGATGCAGGGAAAATGATTTTTTTAGTTGTGCAGTCTCTACTTACATCTTCAGAGAAAGAAAAAAATCCTGAATGGAATAAGAAAAAACTTTTTTTCCTTTCTCTTTGTCTTTCTTTTCCATTGTTTTTTTCTTTTTCCTTTAGTTTTCCATTTCCTTTGTTCTTTTCAGATGTCAGACTATGGAGTATTTACAGTCTATTTATTAGCAAGGGTTATTCCCCATCTCTGCTAATACAGTGAAGACAAATATGCATGATTTCTGCCAAGAGATTTCATATTGGGCAGAGGATAATGTTAAATTTCATAGATGCCAGTGATAATTTCCAATGGGAGTTTACTACATTAGCTTCATTTTGTGTTTCTGAGACTCTCATTACAGTTGTGCCAGGCTGTATATGGCAGTTCTGGAAAAGCAAGAGGCTCAGTGGGGATTTCAGAATCCCCAGATTAATGGGTTTTGTTAACAAAAAATAAAAGCAGAAGGCAATCAGGTTAGTGAGCTGCAAGTAGTCTAACAGGGGATACCCATGGTGGGGATGACTTGAGTTGGCTTACTCCCCATGACAATAGAAAACCTCTGGAAATCCTGCTGCTGCCTGTGTTGCCCATGAGCACAGGCATGGAGGGCTCTGGGGCAGAGCTGAAGGCAGGCAGAGAAGGAGGAGGAGAGGAAGACACTTCTATCAGGGTCTGCAGAGGGGTAGCTAGGATCACCAGCTAAGGGCAAATCTTGAAAGAGATGTAAGTAAATCTTGAACTTAAATTATAGGTGTCTTGTGAAGCGGTACTGCTAAAGTAAATGTTCAGTTTCTCAAGTTTAAGCAGAGGGGCAGCTGGGCTTTCTTTGAAAGCCAGAGAAATTCTGGCCGCCTGTACTTTCTGAATTAAGTGCTTGGTTCCTCCCTAAGCTGAATCTATAACTCTTCAAGCTTTAAGCTGCACTGAGTGGAAAATAGGAACAGATGAATGAGGCAGAAGTAATAACTTCTCGCTTCTGAAGAAAGTGTGTAATACAAGTACTAACCAAGGAGGGGAGAGTCCTAAGCTCTCGTGCTTTTTCCCAGGCTTTTAGCTCTTTTGTTTTCTGGGTTGCAACTCATGATGACTCTGGCATAAAACACATAGCCAGTTTAAGGGCCAGATGCAGGTTTCTATCTGACAGGAATGTGCCCAAACTACCCCTAACCTAAGACTCTTAACTGTCCAGGTGAACAAACCGGTGAAGCATGACTGAGCAGAGAGCTTTCGTTAACCAGATCTGTTGTCCACAGTTTTCAAGAGTTTTAAGTATATTCTGGAATGAACCACTAAAAATCAATTTTGTACATTCCTTACATTTAAATTGTGCTTGTGATAACCATGACAACCAATACAGCTAAAAAAATTCAAGTAGAGAAAATGCACACTTGTTTTAAATTAATGGATGGAAACTAGAACAGGAAAATGTGGTAGAAAGAGCCTAAGGCAAGTAATTGTTACCGCTCAGGACCACTTTGGTGTTTAGTAGAATCTTTTTACTTCATTGACTTTCATTTATATTTCTATACATTCCAGCTAATTTTCCGCTAGTATGCCAGAATATTAGAGTTGCTTTTGTAGTCTGCTTTCTTTAATTGAAAAAAATCCAGGTATAGTCTAATAAAAAGGTTCCAATTTCTAACCTGATTCATGCACCAGAGCTCAGACTCTGAAGGCTACAGAATGAGATATATATGGTTTCACATGGCTTTCAAGGAATGAAGGGACAGAGAGATGCCTACATATCCTTCAAGAGGTAGTCGCACCATAAACAAAGTTCAAGTGGTTGTAAGGATATTTCTGCTTTAATGGAGCAGTTTTAAAGATATCTAGAAACCTGCCAATGTAGGTACACATTGAGGAGTGTGTACCACAACAGCTAAGCAGGCTAGGTAAATAACTTGTGTAATTTCTGTGGTATTTAGTCACCTACCATATTGAGCCAAGTTAATAAATCTCCCTAGCTGTTCTCTGTGCCTTGATATATCAAACATGCCTGTGTTCTTATAGTTTCAGCCTTAAGTACTAATACCAACTACAAAAACAACCTCTGAGCATGCCATACCCTAGCCACCCTGCACAGTATTTACCACAGAATTGACGGATAAAATTAGGGGCAAAACTATGGTATTGTAGCTAAAGTGAAAATACCTTGTATAGCTGTAGATGTAAGACACCATTTAGGATTATATCAATAGCAATGACTCACTTGAAATCCATGCCAGTGAATATGGAGTGGTGAGGGAGAAGTCCGGTTGTTCTGATAAAATCTCACAAATACTGTTGGGCAAGAAAGAGCTTTTCTCTCCAGAAAGTCTTTTGACTGCAACTGGCTAAGAGAAAATCATAGCCACTGCTTGGAGGGCAGACTACAATTTGTGCGTGTCTGAGTCCCTTAAGAGAGACACTGGCAAAAGCTGGAGGGCAGGCAAAAAATGAGAAGCAGAGAGCTGAATTGAAATACTTTACCAGCAGGCTATTGCCTTTAAAATATTCATGGTTTTGTTTCACTAAAATTTTCTCACTTCTAATTAGAATTGGATAGGCAAGTTCTGTAAGAATGAGTTTGGTATAAAAAGCTGTTCCTCCATCAGCATGTTACTGCATGTGAGTTGCATAAATCTCCATTCTCTCACATGGTATGGGCTTATCAGGAGAGAAAATAAGATCACTTGGCTTCTGAAAAGAACAGAGTACCATGAATGGGAAATAGAGTTTTGGGCTGAACTGACATTTAACTAGAGTTTGAGGAATATCCAATAAACCAAATGATTATTTTTTTTTTTTTTTTAACTTGGGAAACACTCTGTCAACACAACCCTTTAAATAGCTGATTTTTTTTCTTCTGTTCAGCAACAACCAAAGAAGCTCTTTTCAATACAAGGTTAAATAAAAAGATTTTAATACCCCCTAGGACTGTGATTCTGATATTAAAAACTCCCAAATTACTGAAGAAAAAATACCCCTTCCCCAACCAGGCCATTCACTAAAAGACTCTCCTATGCTATGAGTCTTTCTGGTCTTCTGCAAGGGAGAGCTCTGAATGAGCAGCTCATCAGCCCTAGTTGTAAACACATCAGTGCAGGCTCAACAATGGCAATGATTTCTTCTCTTTTTTTGCAAATGAAACCTAGGAATTCTCTTCCTGGATAGCTGCATGAGGAAACCATTGTTAACTCCTGTGATTTTTAATTGAAAAATCTCACAAAACATTTAAGGACATACTTGTGTTAATCCAGACACTGGAGTGAGAATATAGGCCAGCTAAAGAGTCAGCCTTTCATTTTTGTGTAAAACTTTAGCTAGAACTATTCTAGATAAACTTACTATCTGATCATAACTTACTTAAAAAGTCTAGTTGGAAATTCAGGATATTTACATCCAGAGATGCAGAGGGTTTGTATAAATGGTTTCAATATTTTTTTTCAGGTAGTGAATAGACTCAAAAAATTACAAATATTTTTTGTAACTTAGAAGAGGCTAAATGCATGTAGCATATTCCCTAGAAATTGTTTGATGGTGTCCACCACTATATCTTTTTTTCCATTTGACAATAACGGTGAAAATTATTGAATTGAAATTCTTGAAAAAGAGTTTCACTGAAAGAGAGATTAAGGCAAAATCACCAAAGGGAAATTGAAACAGCCCCTCCTTTATATCTGTTTCTCTGCAGCACAGTTACATTTCAGTAATTTTGTTTAGCATGTTTTTATATATTGCTCATTTGGGGCCTGCTGAATAATTAGGTAGGAAATAGTGTGCTGTTGCTGGAAAAAGTTCCTTGCAACTGCAAACAGCAGGAAAACAGAGTTACTAAAAACTGGTAAAATATCTGTATTTTTACTGCAAAATAACTAGTAGCTATTATTGACACTGCTTAGAAGTCATTTAATTTACTTTGCTTTCAATTAGGGTTGTGCATACAGAAAAGTTTGCTTTGGATTTTGCTGCTAGCTGAAAAAAAGCAGAGTGAGAGATACAGCACTTCAATGCAGCATTTATGGAAAACCCACCATATATTACTACTAGAACTAGTAAATCTGCCTATGGCTAAGTTTGTTTAATGTTTGCCGTTTGCCCTATTTTCATTGGTTTATCGCTACACAGGATTGCTGAAGCTGAAAGCTGCCATGCCTGCCTCTGCCTTAAGTAGGGGGTTTTGAAATATTTCAGCAATAATTCCTCTGCTGTTTCCATGAATTAATTTAGAAAGAATAAGTAATGTTTAACGGCGTTCTGCGTTCTCTTGGGCTAACTGAGCTGTGCTGCCTCTGGAGAAATGCTACTCATTACCCTTTGCCAGGAGAGTGCACTGTCACACATCTGTCTCTCCGGAGGCCACATCAGGATCTGTAGGGCTGGGTGAGGATAGGGGTGCAGTTTGGCAAGATCAAATGGACAGAGGGTGTGGACCCAGCTGTCACTGGAAATTCAGATGCAGAAGTAGAGAAGGGCTGTCAGAAGAGGTGGGAGACCAGGGTGACCTTCCATTCCTAACCCATTTACAGTGGCAGGGCAGTGGGCACCTCCATCCATCTGGGAAGGTATCCAGGGAAGTCCCCAGCATGCCTTCCTGGCCAAGGTACCACATGGAGGCACTGAATTCCTGCAAACACCAGGAGTGTGGTTAGTAACAGAAGATTGCTTTAACAAGTCAACCAAAACGAATGTCATGGTTATCCCCAGCACAGTGACTTCAGCTGCTGCATAAATACCAACCAAGCATTCAGTCCCACAGGCAATTACCAGCTTCTAGTGGTTAATGCCACAGATCTTCACGCCAGGATGCCCACCACTTGAGTGGTGAGTCACTAGCCCTGGAAATCATTGATATTCAGACCCATTTGTTGGCATCCTTCTTCAAAGCTGCTGCTGTATATTCACATGATGTTCCTGGCAAGACTCCTCAGCAGCAAGAAGCTGGTTTTGACCTCTCTTTCCTCCTGCTTGGCACACAGCCTGCCCAGATGACACAGAAGTTTGAGGTCAGAGCCTCCTGGCCTCTGCTTCTGCCTGTGGACCATTCCTTAAATGAAGTCCCAGGATTATGATGGTGGAGGCATTGTAAGTCCCTCTACTCTGACTGTTAACATAGCCAGTTGGTAGTCTGTGGTGGGTCAAGATCTAGCTAAATGATCAGTCTTTGAAAAAACTTGTTCAGGTCCAGTTTTTAATGCTTCTCTAAACCATCTTTAAACAAATATGTTCTTCTGTGTCTTGGCTCTTTCTGCAGGCTGCACATGTAGGATTGACAACAGGGTTAAGGCAAAGTAGGGCAATGAAGTGTTCAGGAAGGGTCTAGAAAAAAGTCACTCTACTGCCTGTTGTTACCTCTAGTGAAACTAGCAGTTTTGTGTCTGTCTCTCAAGCAAGCGAGGACTCCTACTTTTATGACAGATGGATAATGGAAGAGGCTGCAGGCAGTCAAGTCTGACACTTGTTAGGGGTATGACCTAATGCCACTGTTACCCTGTTCAGCCCATTGGCTTTCAGAATAAATTTGTCAGCACTGTGTTTACACTGGAGTTGTTTATAACCTTTCCAGCATGCGGAAAAAAAACCTTCATGACTTCAGAGTATGCTAGCAAATAGCTGTGTAAATCACTAGCAGGGCATGAGCTGTTTCTTCTGTCTAGCAGTTTGTCCACCCCATCTATAATGACCATGACCAGTTTGTCTTGTTGGACCAGGACTCATCCTAACTGTTAATTAAAGTTCCTCTTCACGTGACATCTTGGGACTTTGTGTTAATGCACTTCCATAAAAATGCTTTGTTCCTTCACAACACAGACAAGGGATGTTCTTAGAGAGTTTACTCACTAATACACGTCTTCGATCACCTCTCTTTTTGAATTCATCTACTTACTTAGAACAAAAGACTGATCATATTACCAGTCCTCAGAGTTCAGGATATTTCTACAATTAAAAAATATTTCTGCAATTAAAACTGACTTTAAAAGGTGTCCTAGGGTGTTTTTAATATTATTATTATTCTGATTTCCTTCTCTAAATAATTTTCTTTTCTGTGAGTGAAAAGAAGGCCTGTGCACAAAACTGAACAGTGGTTTTATTGTTACCTTACTTTTGCTTCCTTGGAACAGAAAACCTAATTTTTTATTTTACCCTTTTTTCTACCCCTTTCATTACCATCAGATAATTTTAAACCTCTTTATAATAACATCCAGGCTTTATATTGTTGTTGTTGTGAATCTCAACTTAATGCAGGACGTCTGTGTTCAAAAAGTACCTTAAGCTGGTGAAAGCTGAAGTCCAGGAGGCAAGCTCTGATGAATTTTTCTCCAGCTATTAGTATGTTACCAACCCATGTCCACTCTGTGACAGTTACAGAGTCAATCCTTATTTTAGGGGCTTAAAAGGGAACATACTTTCTGCACCTCACCTGCAGACCATCATTTGCAACTTTGAGCACAGTATCAGGAAGTGTCGCATGTAATCCCCTGCGTCTGGGTGATCTGACTGAGTGCTCCCTCTTCACCCTCTGGCACTGAGCTGCAGAAAGCAAACACTAGCCAGCACCTCTTTGCATCACCCTAACACCTGGGCAGACATTTGGACTGATACAGCTGAAATCCAGCCAGGCTTCTGGCTGATAGGGCTAATTAAATGCCCTTATCGCATGGGTGTAGAGGAAAAGAGCTATTTTTAATACCTTGGATACTGAAGGCTAATCCAACTGTACCTACACCTGGTTGGAAACGAATTCAAATTTAGCAAACCCCCTAGAGTGTGGAGATCCCCATGTAGTGTCCCACACTAAGTGATTTCTCACTCTTCCTGGAAAAAAACTTTACAAATACTGGTTCACTTCACAGTTAACCTTAATTATGTAGTCAGTATTTAATATGTCCATCAAACATTTTATTTTTCACCAGCTTTTTGCATTACACAGATAAAATAGTTTATCTGCTAATCATATGCCAATTTGAATGATTTCTATTTGGTACAGTTTAATATAAGCATGCTCTGATAATTGATAGAATTTAATTTATTTCAATCTGTATCTGCATGTTCCACATGTGATAATCAGTGGTCTTTTTCTTTCTCTGTCCCATGGGAGACAATGACCTTATCACTTCCTTCCTTGCTAAAATCCTGCTCTGTTCCCCAGATACCAATTGCATTTCCTTTCAGATTTATCTAATTGATTGATGGAATTAAACTAAACTCAGAGCAATTGCTCCCAACCTTTACATAGCAACTGGATTGTTGCTTCTATTTCAGACCTGAAGAGGAGCCAGTGGTCCCAAAAGAAGGGCTGTTGTGCGAAAAGCCTGCCTGCTTTTCCCAAGGACTAGTTTTCCTTCTTCCCCAGAAGCCTTACTTCACATACCCTATCAGACCATTAGAGCTACAACACTACTATTCCAGAGTCTCTACCATTCTAGGCAAAATTGGCTTTATAACAATTCATATTGAGAAAAACATTTTTGAAGATTGCAGCCTCCTGGATGCTAGCCAAAACTGCCTGCATGCTGCAGCATAGCGTACAAACTTCAGAAAGGACTAATATGTAGAGTCAACACATATTATATTAAGTTCATAGCATCAGTTTGATTTTTAAAGGCATAGCAATAGTTTAATATTAAATCAGGTCTATCTATTTTATGCTTTCAAATCTGTTTCCAGAAAGTAACATGGGATTTCACTGTGTTTTTGCAAGAACTTGTTTCAGATTCTCCTGCTAGCATAACATGCCCTTTAGAGTTGATGAATTTATTTCTTGTACCACTGTGGTGGTACTGCACATAACACTGAGAAAATACTTCAGTAATAAGAATCATGAGCTTTTTGAAGCTGTGCTATTGCATTTTATTGCATGAAGATGCTGTTCCCATTATAAGCTCAGAGATACTGAATCATACAGGGAAGTATTGCCTTGGGAATCCCAACTATCCAGAGGCAGAAAAAGCTTACAATATTTTAGGAAAAAAGAAAACTATATGCGTTTCTGATATTGCTTGTAATGCACAGGATTTCAACCTTGATGTCCACTGCTCGCCTTTTAGTGTTTAGAAGGGAGTCTGTGTCTCCCTTAGGCAGAGTGTCTCTTCTGTCTTCTTTTAGAGGAGGGCTTGAGCCCTCCTCTAAATAAATGGATGTTCCTTCTGTAGACCACCTCTGCCAAAGGTCAGGATTAGCCCCTGTTATAGTCCATCAGTTTTATGATGTGAGGGAGTTGTATTTCAGTTTGGAAAAAAGGAAAAGAAAAGGAAATTTTTATTAGCACACTCAAGAAGAAAGGAAATAATTCCAAAAAAGTTGTAAAATCTCAGATGTCTCAATACATGAAGATTGGAAATCTTCAGTCAGCACTAGAGTTCAACTTTACGGCTTAAAAAGGCAAGTACAACTATCAGCTGCACCATTTAACATTTCACTGATGTATATCTGCTATGAGATGGTGAAGTAAATGCAGAACTGGCTTTATTTGTCTTTCAGTTGCTTTCTTTAAAGGGTTAAAAAGAATTCAGACTTTCAAATTGGGGCTGTTTTAAAAGAAGTGTCACCCATCTCAATTGAAATAATCTCTCTGCCTTTTGAGAGCCCTTCTAATTATAGGTGTTCCTTGAGTTTTGAAGAAAATGCTGTTATCCAGTTCAATATATTGTACATTGCAGATGATTGTTTTATCTTTCCATCCAAAAGTACATTTTCAGGTTTTGGTCATAGGTTCACATTAATTACATCAGCCCTTGTAGAGATGGAGGCTCTATAAAGCACTTAAAAGGACAGGCATAATTCATTTACAAGTACACACACAATGAATTTCTCTTTTTAAAAGTGTTTTTTTCCAAGCAATGGGTTCTTATTTTCCAGCATTGTATTCACTTGAGCACTGGTTTCATGAGAACAGACTTTGCCCTTTGATCACAGTGACAGAGTTACCGTTTTGTACCTGCTGACCTGCTGTATGAATGTCTTGCCTGAAGAGGTCTTAACTACATACTTCCTTGACGTGATAGTTCAAAGAAACTTTTCATTGTGTCTGTTATTTTCTGTGCTTTGAAGTACATAGTTCTGTGAGTGTGGAAGAAACATGGGTAGTAGGAAAACAAGCTGAATTCACAAACATACCTAAAAGAATTCTTCTAACACAGCTCTAAAACAGGCAAAAAACTTTGTAAACAGAAGTGATATTGGTCAGGCTTTCTAGCACGACTTATCTCCTTTCAGTCTGGAAGCAGAAATCTTTCAACTAGGTAGGGTGGAAAGTATTTGTTCTAAGTTTAACTTAATTATGTTGTTCAATTAATTAGTAACTGCTGTATTCCTGGTGCATATAGGTGACCTCCTGATCATCAGGACCGAAAGTCTGGTTTCACTCATTGACTTCACCATAAAGTCACTAATCATCACTCTTTCTTCTTCTACCAGCATGAGCCTTCTAGACACTGCAATGAAAATAAGCAACAATAACCTAGCAATTACTGAAATCCTGTATCAAACACAATTACATCCACAAATCAGCTGTCAGCCGCAAGTTGACAAAAGGTCAGCAGTGCAAGAGCTGGGCCCACAGATGCTGCAGTGATTGCTCTTTGCAGAGCTTTGGGGGCTCCACCTCTCAGTGAAAAGGGACTTCTGCCCAGGGAGGACTTTCCTCTGGGGTGAGAAAGTATACTGCTTTTTCCAGCAGCTGTGATAATGCACGTGCTGCTCCCTGCACATTTTTGTCACTTGCATTCTTGGGCCACCAGAGCTATGATATCACCATTACCACTTATTTAACCTGTCAGAGTCTTTTAACAAAATACACCTTTTCAATTCTAATGTGTGTATATTTTCTGTGCTTGTCAGTACTCTCTCTAAGAAAATATACAAAGATTTCAAACGAAGAAATACAAAATTCCTCAGGATGTTTTACATCTATCTGTCAGTTCCAGAGGGATATCACTTATGCATAGTACTCCCTTTAACAATGTTAGTTACTTTTTAATTTTATTTTAACACTTTTGAGAAATACCAGACTCTTAATGATAGAACTACACAAAGCTTTCTGTGAAGGTTACCTTCTTAAGTTATTGAGAGGTTATATTCAATGAATAAATTGCAACAACTTGAACATTACAGAAAATCTTACATATCAGGAGCAACATATCTTGTGTTGTACAAATGTATTTTAGGGATGCCAAAGATGACAAGACTGGCACTCTGATAGCTGCACTGGTTGAGCTCCTAAACCCCTCTTCCCAAGTGAAGCTTGGTAGCAGGTACTGTAAGCCATAGCTCAGAACACCAAAGGCAATTTATTCCACATGCTCTGTTTGACCACAGATTAAACTGTATGTGAAGAATGAAACCTTCACGGAAGTTTCTTTGTGTTCTCCCAAGAAAATGACTAAACTGAATTTTGGTGGAGCCACCTTTTCCAGCATAAATTAATCACAGAATCACAGAATCCTAAGGGTTGGAAGGGACATCAAAAGATCATCTAGTCCAACCCCCCTGCAAGAGCAGGGTAACCTAGAGTACAGCACACAGGAACTTGTCCAGGCGGGCCTTGAATATCTCCAACGTAGGAGACTCCACAACCCCCCTGGGCAACCTGTTCCAGTGCTCTGTCACTCTCACAGTAAAGAAATGTTTCCTGATGTTCACATGGAACCTCCTATGCTCCAGTTTGCACCCATTGCCCCTTGTCCTATCACTGGACATCACTGAAAAAAACCCATCTCCATCATCCTGACACTCACCCTTTACATATTTGTAAACATTGATGAGGTCACCCCTCAGTCTCCTCTTCTCCAAGCTAGAGTCCCAGCTCCCTCAGCCTCTCCTCATAAGAGAGATGTTCCATTCCCTTAATCATCTTTGTAGCTCTGTGCTGGACTCTCTCCAGCAGGTCCCTGTCCTTCTTGAACTGAGGGGCCCAGAACTGGACACAATATTCCAGATGCGGCCTCACCAAGGCAGAGTAGAGGGGGAGGAGAACCTCTCTTGACCTACTACCCACACCCTTTCTAATGCACCCTAGGATGCCATTGGCCTTCTTGGCCACAAGGGCACATTGCTGGCTCATGGTCATCCTCCTATCCACCAGGACCCCCAGGTCCCTTTCCCCTTCACTGCTGTCCAGCAGGTCAGCCCCCAACCTGTACTGGTACATGGGGTTGTTCTTCCCCAGATGCAAGACTCTACACTTGCCCTTGTTGAATTTCATCAAGTTCCTCTCCGCCCAACTCTCCAGCCTGTCCAGGTCTCGCTGAATGGCCACACAGCCCTCTGGTGTGTCAGCCACTCCTCCCAGTTTAGTATCATCAGCAAACTTGCTGAGGGTACACTCAGTTCCCTCATCCAGGTCATTGATGAAAATTAAACAGCACTGGTCCCAGCACCGGCCCCTGAGGGACTCCACTAGTCACAGACCTCCAGCTAGATTCTGCCCCACTGACCACAACTTTCTGCCTTCTTCCTTCCAACCAGTTCTTGATCCAAGTAATACCTAATACCATAGTTCTGAAGATTTCCTATATTGTTAAAGTGGTTATATATTCCACATGCAGAGAGGCATTAGTTTCATTTTCTGTGTTTACAGAACACCCAGGCCTGTTACAAAAACGTTAACAACATGCAAATAAGAAATTTCAGTTTCGTATCAGATAAACTATACTGGATACAGGCACTGCTTAGCAAACTGCATCATCACTGCCTCTACACCTGGAGCAGTTAGTTTCAATTTTGTTACGGATTTATAGAAAAGAATGCAACCATATCAATGACATATTACAAAATCAAATTCCAGTTCTCAAATATTTTAGTGCTTCTGCCTGGCTGCTTTTATGTACTGTCACCTAGGACATACAGGTTGAGTGCCGTTATTGTGCTTGGAGTTGTTAACAAGGTGAACTTCAAGTGTTCCATCTCTGGTTTATGGTTTTCCAAAAAGGAGTAGATACTGTGAGCCATTTATCTGGAAGTGTTTTCTCATGTGATTTATTTTAAGAGAAAGCTTTTACTTTTTCAGCAAGTAAAATATCCCGAAGACTGAAAACTAGGAAAGGAACAAACTAAAACATACGTGGCCCTTTATATAAAGAACATATGGAGTCATGTATTTATTCTCACTTTTCTTTTGTTGTTGAATATCACACAAGCCAAACAAAACATAGGTAGACAGGATTTGCTTATTGATATTGCTGATCATAGATTCATTTCAGTTGGAAAGGACCTTTAAGATCATCGAGTCTAACCATTAACCCAACACTGCCTTGTCCACCACTAAACCATGTTCCTAAGTGTCACATCTACATGTTTATTAAACACCTCCAGGGATGGTGACTCAGCCACATCCCTGGCCAGCCTGTTCAGTGCTTGACAGCCCTTTGGGTGAAGAAATTTTTCCTAATATCCAACTTAAACCTTCCCTGGTGCAACCTGAGGCCATTTCCTCTTATTCTATGTCTTGTTATTCAGGTAACAAGGTTGATAATCCTGTCCCTAATTCAAATCTGAATCCTTCATGAAAAAGCAAAGAGATCAATTTAATTAGCAGATACTAAGATGTCATTATATGCCTCTTCCCATTCATAGAATTTTTCTCAGAGATCTTAGGACTGGCAGCTCTCTAAAGGTAGGCTGTGTTTATGTGTACTTTCTTCATTTGATATTTTGTGCAGTTCTACTCAAAAATATCAAAAATAAGATCAGACATCAGAGTACCAAAGTTTATTTGAAGAGAAGAAAATCATAATTACATTATCATTACATTCTCTATAGTATTGTGGTTTGTTTTGAAAATGAGTCTAAGCCATCATCCAAGATCTAATTATTTTTATTAATTGAGGATAAATTAAAATAAATTATTAAAAGTGCAGGGAGTCTTCTCTGTCTGAGAGTCAAAAGAGCCAGAATTCTGAACATGAAGCCTATTTAACTTATTTCAAGTTGCTCATTTGACTCAGATTATGGTCCTCAGTTTCCAAAAGAAAAGTAGCTATCCAAAATTCAAGGTCACTTTTGAAATCTTCATCTACTGATATAACGTATGTGATTTGGAATATATATTTTGGTTGACAAGAACTTCTCTGTATTGGCAATTTCCAATTTCATAGGAGTAAGGAGAGTTAACTGCAGTACTTGCAGAACAAGAGTTCTCCTTGGCAATTAACCAAGTGTGTTAATCACTGAAAACAATCCTGCAACAGTAGGCAGCACAGACACATTATCCAGCTTGTTTTTAATTCTCAAGCATGCTACATTTGTATCCACTTCATATTGCTTTAAGCGCATCCTCACAGCAGTCAGTTTTCTATCGTTCTAACAATTTGACAGCTAGTTGAGATTCATAGTGGTGATAACATTAAAACAGATAAAGCTCTTGCAATTGAGGAAAAAGAAACAAGTTCTTGGGCCTATTCTACTGCATCAAATTCAGCCAGTTCAAATACTAAAGAACTAATGAAGACTAGATGAAGCTATAAATACACCTTTCATCTTAGTAAGTAGTATTACTTATTACTGCAGTTGCCCATTATTCATTTTATATTGTATTCTTGCTAGTCACTGACCGTGTAGGCCTATCAAAGTGCACGCTGTATCTCTCTCTAGCAATCATATGGGAAATCCAAAGGGAAGAGTCAGGCTCCTGCTGTCTCCAGACTCCTTCAGCGGGTTTCCATGTCAATGTAATAAAAGTGAGTGAAAATCTGTTCTCTATTATTAAAATTGTGTAGCCATCCTAGCTACAAAATCTTGAAAGCTAATAATTTTTGCATGTTTAGACTCTTCTTTTATGTAAACCTTAGAAAACATGGTTGCCAAGTGTCCAAAAACCAAAGACCAGAAAAAATCAGGGTAGTCTGAAAACCCCCTAGAAACACAGTTATAAAATGTGTTTCAGTGGATGACTTCAATGTTAATATGGCATTTTTAGGACATCCTTAGCACAGTGTGGTTACGAGTTTGGTCTGCCTTTCACCTCAGCAAGGCCTGCCATGGAAAGCATTCCCAGGGTTTTGAAGCAATGCAGCTTCCCCAAAAAGACAGAAATCAATGTGGGAAGGTGGATCACAGGACCTTGACGCAAGATATTTAAAGAACTTTGAAACATGAGAGAAGATTAAATTGTCTGTAAAAGCAACCGAGAAATGTTGTCATCTAAATAGATGATATGCTAATGTTTTCTCACAGATTTGACAAGAATAAATGCACCGTCATAGAAGTAAAAGACATTCCTTGTTGTCTCTAGGCTGTTGGATTTCTTTCTGTCTAAACAGCCCTGACTTTTAGCTCTCATGTATAAAAGAAATCCATTGGTTAGCATAAACCTGGGGTTTTCTACATTCTGTGACAGACTTTGATAATTAAAAGGCAGAAATTTCAAAAGAAAAGAAAAATTGAAGCTGACAAATACATTGAAAGAGAGATACGTAATAAACTCAAGGTAATATCACTCTATTTTACATCCTGCAACCCCTTAATAGATACTATTATTCTAGAAATCATGCCCATTATTTTTCAAAACCTTTCAAAATCTTAGGCAATGTTACTAGGAAGCAGTAGAAGCCAAAGGTCAGTAGAAATACAGCAAACCTGTAAAAAAATGAAAGTACTTTCTCCAGGATACTCTAGTTCTCCACAAGTTTTTTCCATTTCCAACAATTAACCTTGTTATACATTATCATACAAATTTGGGGGCTTTTTCAGCAGTCCTTTCATTTTGTTAAATCGAGAAATGTGTCTGGATTAAGAGGAAACAGGGTCTACTGACATCCTTGGAATGACATTGTTAGTAGGGTTGAAGAGTGAGGAAGTTTGTGGATGATAACTAGAAATTATGCAGGAAGAATTTAAGTAACAAAACTAGGAAAGACATTGTGAGGAAAACTAAAACAAAGATACTGTGTTTAGAAGTAGTCTAATAGCCTGGACTTCGTTTGCCATTGTATAGTCCCTCAATGATTTCAGTACCATAAAGATATATTCCACTGGATTGTTTTACATAAAAATTTTACTGTCTTCTCTACAGATTCAGACTGGATTTTCATTTTCATTAACTACTTTCACATTGTATTTTAAGATCCCAGGTTAAATACTTTATTGGAATTTCTTAATTAAGAATAAAAGTAATTTATTTTCTGACTGTATTCTGCCAGTTTTCCAAAGAGGTTGGGGCAGTCTCAGAGGCAAATCAGTACTTTAGACACATATTAACTTCTCAAACAACTAAAATAGTTAAAGACTTTATTTGGCCTAGTAATTATTGATTCCAGACTGCTGCTTACAACTCATCTCCAAATCTGTCCTTCCCACTGCAAGGGAGAGGCTAGAGCATCCCACAGCTTCTCCAGCACAACCCAGATTCCATGTGTCAGCTTGGACAGGGAGGAGGTAGTGTGAGCCACATGGCCACCTACAAGGTGATGCAGGTATAGGTGTGCTCAAGTCTTCCCTTCCAGCACTGAGCTAACTGTAATGTCATCTGACTTGCACAGCATGGCATTTTGTCTCCAAATGAGTAAAATAATGTTCTACCAAGCATCTGATTTTCCTGCTTGGCTGCTTGAGATCTCTTTGATTCTTGCATGGTCAAAGACTACTCTGTGTTGTGCCAGGCCACTGACTAGCATTTCCTACACACATTTGGGGACCACTTTGGAAATAAAATGACTGAAAAATCTTTATCACAGATTTAAAGGACTGTAATTGATTGGTTAGCATGCTTTCTTTCCCTTGTGTTCTTTCTGATTCCAAGGTAAAGGTCTTGATGACCTCTGGAGGCCAAAATGGGAAATTTGTGAAATCTTTACCATCTATTTCTGCAAGAAAAGGATAGAGCCGCAACCAAGTATAAACCAGTGCTCTCCACTGCATCAACTAGGATATTCCACTAAAGATCAGTTTCAAGATATAGAAAAGGACTGAGGATGGAAGAATCTGGAAAAGCTGCAATTCTAGTTTTATCAGAAACAAACTGTTCCTGACACAGGCAGAAAGACAGTATTTGTGGCTCTGCTGCAATATACGTAGAATATATTGTGAGACATACTGAAATAGCATGAACTTAAGTATGACTTTTCAGGTTTTTTCATACTCTTTCATGCCACAGAGTTTCAAGTAAGTTCATAAAACCTCTTTTCCACATCTACCTCTTGCCATTATAGTCATCTTATCCGTCTGCTTTGCCAAATCCCTGTTTTAATACTTTCTTTGCTACAAAGAGGTTTAAATTGCTATAAACATGGGATTCCGTCTGGTTCTCCATTCCTTAAAGACAGTGAAAATCCTGTCATGGTCAGTGTCAAGTGATATATTAGGCAGAAGGTGTACTCCAATATTCAAAAAGGAAATTTCACACCCTTAGTTATTCAGGTAAAACTTCTAGCCAATACTGAATTTAGAGTTTAAAGAGATGCTTCAGTTCTATTAAAACATGGAGGACCTAAACACCCACATAAAGTCAAAACCATGCTTAAGAGCTTTGCAGAATCAAAATTATACTGGTATGTATCCAAGATGAGGTAATTCCCAATATTGTTTCTGTAATTTACATGCTTTAGCATCCCCTGATACTTACTTTCAGCCTTTATCCTTCTGAAACTTATTTGTCTTGCCAGGCTTCAGTGTTTAAGATAAAAAGGGAACCTTTGAAGAAGTAGTTTGACTGTCTGCACACAAAGGCTTGACATTAGACCCATTATTCCTGCCTTGAGACCAGTTACACCTGGTTAACTGAGGCACAGCTTCCAGAAAGCCACTTAATCTGGGCTTGTTATCAACTTTATTCCTCTAATGTCTTGCTCCAGTGGTTGAGGCCTGTCATTGTTAGAAGTGTTTCAACTGGCTGTGGCTTGCCTCAGTACCAGCTATTGACTCTTGATGTGCTGACATTTGCTAAAAGTAAGAAAGTCTTGCATCTTTCCCCAGAAAGGAACTCAACTCATCATGTCTCAGTCCTCTCTTTGACAAGAGACTCAGTTTTTCACAGTAAGAAACTGTAGCCATTTTAATGACCTTTAATTTGATTTAATTTAACCTAATAATTCTCAATAATTTTAGTAATTTTTGTGATCCCAAATAATTTGACTTTCTCTTTAAGATGTAGGTCACCAGAACACTTCTGTGCTAACATTCAGTTTCTCATTTAAGACACTTAAATCCTTTTCAAAGTTCCTTGTGCAAGGACAGAGGGTCTCAGTCTTTCTATATGGCCTGCACTCCATGTTCCCACACATACAGCTTTTCTTTTGGCTTTGTTAAAATGGTTTGGACTGAACTTACAGTCTACCGAGAGCATTCTCTCTTGGTGCCCTGCCCTTATGCACAGTAGACATCATTAGATGCATTCCTGTAGATAGGCTTAAAGCAGTCAAATTGTATTAGGAATGATTTTATATTTGCTTCTAGAACACAAATAGAAATGATGAAGAGTATCATTTAGAGCTAATTTTGGTGAAAACCACTTAAGAGATGCCCTAATGGATTGCCCTTTGAGATCTTAAAACAGTTTCATGTAAGGTCATTGATATTGTTATAGTGCAAATTTCTCAGTCAAGGGTGTGTGTGGTGATAAATAATCAAAAATACATCCATTACATCTATTATACATGTAGTACAGCAATCAACCAAGAAGTAACCTCATCAAAGAATGAAATTAGGTTTGCTTTGACAAGTCTTATTGTAATCAAATTATGTCAAATGACTTTCATTGGTCTGACTGTTATTAATTAATTTTTATATTTGCCTTGGATTGGAGTCAGAATAACTGTGATCTATAGCTGCCTGCAACAGACTGCTGGTCAGGTCTGAATACTTACATGGGAATTTTGTTAAGCACTGTGAGTTAACAGTAATGAATGCATGTACATCAGTCAGAGATCTCCTTACCTAGCTCTTTTATGCTGATGGTTACTCGGGATGGCTAGTTTAAAAATAACTGGCAGATGAAAATAACTTTTCTTTTAATCCCTTTAGAATAATAAACACATCTTCTCCTGTTGTCATGAATTAGTGAGCTATACCGCTTCCTTCCAAACAAAAAATCATTATTTATTTAAACTCTACTATTTTCCTCCATTACTAACTGTGCTATCACTCTTCTGTTTTATAACAGGTACATTTAGTATCACTGGGATTTTTTTTGCTCCTAATATAGTTGTTTCAATTATATATCGCCATTCACAGACCCACCCAATCATATTTTTTTCCCAAAGTCCTTCCCTTTTGACTTCCATTCTCATTTTTCAAAGCTCCAAAAACTTACACTGGGTTTGCATTGACTACTGTCTATTCCTCTCTTTCCTCTTTGCAACACTGGTTGCTTAACTTTTCATCTTCATTTTGCTACTGAATTAAAACGAGCTTTTTGCAAAACATGGCATCTTTTCAACTGTACATCCATGGCTTTTTAATAATATAAGTTTCTTCAAAGTCCTCTGAGAAGCCAGAAAAATGAGACTACCAGGCAGAAAATAATCACTTCTTCTCACAATTTCCCTCAGCTTGAGAAAATTAACCCTTATTCTCTGTGTTTCTACACTGGATGTAATCACATTGTGATCGCTGATCTTCAGGCTTTGCCAGCTTCCCCTCCAGCACCTTTTTTTTTTTTTATTTAAAGCCAACACAACAAAGCCGGCAACAGAATTGCTTTGCGTTGGACACAGTATCCTTGCTGTGAGGATGTACCATCTACTGCTTTGGGATTGTGGTGTTTTACTACAGATCCCCTCGGTGAAACATACAATCCCACCAACATTGTTTTCTTCTTCTCTGCATTGGGAAAAGGTGCTCAAAAAGACAACCATACTGCTCTCCTCCTTGATTAATTCCATGTCGTGTAGCAGCCACCCCTGGCCATCTTCCCCATAACATCTTTTTCAGTGACATGGACAGTAGGATTGAGTACACCCTCAGCAAGTTTGACTCAGCTGTGTCGTGCAGTCAACACACACTGGAGGGAAGAGATGCCATCCAGAGGGACCTTGACAGGCTAGACAGTGGACCTGTATGAACCTCATGAAGTTCAACAAGGCCAAGTGCAAGGTCCTGAACCTGTGCTGGGGCAATTTTAAGCACAAATATAGGCTAGGCAGAGACTGCCAGACTCCCAGAGGATTGAGAGCAGCCCTGAGGAGAAGGACTTGGGGAAACCTTATAGCAGCCTTCCCATATCTAAAGGAGGCTTACAGGATATCTGGAGAAACTTTTTACAAGGGCAGGTAGTGACAGGACAAGGGGGAATGGCTTCAAACTGACAGATGGTAAATTTAGATTAGAGATAAGTAAAAAATTCTTTCCTGTGAGGGTGGTGGGCACCTGACCAGCAGTCTGTTGCAGGAGGGTGGGCACCTGGCACAGGTTGCCCAGAGAAGCTGTGGCTGTCCTTGACAGTATTCAAGGCCAGGTTTGATGGGACTTTGAGCAACCAGGTCTAGTGGAAGGTGTCCCTGACCATGGCAGGGAGAAGTATGTGATCTTTAAGGCCCCTTCCAACCCAAACTAATGCATAATTCTATGATCCTGCGAGCTTTGTTTCCTTCCTGCGTTTCATCTGACATGCATCAGGTGTTATAATTTTGCATTTCTCTCAGTTATGATGTACTAGAGCAGCTCCACATCTATAACTATCTGCATTGCTGGCTGGGACGCAGAAATAGGCAGTGAAAAATGGGGTCTCCAGCTTAGCAGACCAGCATTGCACAGGGCTTGGGAGGACACAGCTCAAGTCTTACCTCCCTTCAAAACGTAGCAATGCAAAACTACTGCCACTGTTGCAAAGCCCACCATTGGACTGGTTGGACACCCTGGCATTTTCTGGGGTGGCATAATACCAAGCTTAAGTCTTCAGCTGAGTCTGGTTTGAAATATCTGCCCTGGGCAGCAAGGTGAGATGAAACAATACATTTTTTTTTCTCCTTTGGGTACAGCTCTAAGAAACTTGCACTATGTTAGCATCAAACATCCACCATATTTAATGAGTCTTTTTGAATTTCAAAAACATCTAAAAAATCTAGATATGGGAAAGGAAACAAGCAAAAAAGTAGCAGAGAAATACTGCAAATGTTTTAGTAGAAGCACTGTAAGGGCATCTCTTCTGAGCACTGCAAGAATCCACTGTTATCAACTCACTTGAAGTCTCTAGCACTTTTCTTTCAAATAATGTAGCGTGGGGTGTTGTTTTTTTTTTTCTCGGATGTTCTCTCATTTCAGTTACCTTTTGCTTCCTAATATATTTAGAAAACTTCAACTGAAAACAGCTGTGACCCACAGCCCCCACTCAATGTCAGAAATCTGTATGCAGTCTCACCCAATATTTCTGTTTGCATAACTTATTTGTGACTTGCTATTAAAGCAGCTTGCATAATAAAATTAAATGCAGTTTACATTTAGTAATGTGTCTGTTCACTTGCCTGTAATCAAACTGACAGCTTTTCCTTTAAACAGTCAATCAAGTCTCCAGTTCTTTCTGGCTCTGTTTGCTTGATTGGAGTTGAGATGTCATAAAACAGAATGGAATATTTTACAAGTTCTGATTACATGCCTTGACTTTTTTAAGACTACAATTTCTTTCATTCATAAAAAACCCCAACTGAATTATTAAAAAGACCCTGATTTTAATTTCACAGTTGATGTTACAGTTACCAAAAACACAATATGAATTCTAAATGTTTTTTTTCTATCAACATCAGCTAAAAAGCCTACACATTAAGATCTTAATTGATTAGATAATAACAACAGTTTCACAAATAAGGCACAATTTTCCTAGTCTATATCCTCTGAATAGAGCTGTGTTTAAAGATAAGGCAAAATGATTCTGCTACAGAACAGAAATTAGAAACTGAATAATAGGTCTACAGTTGTATAGTAGGTGGTTGTTTGAAGTCAAAAATAATCCCTAAATTTTTTTTATTACTTAGACGTGAAGAACATGTCCTAAGTGTCTTGAAATGAAAGGAAAACTAGCAGTGAACATAAAATACCATGAAACTTTATTTCTAATTAATTTAAAGGTAGATTCTTTCTAACGTGTAGGAATCATAGAATTACAGAATCAGGAAACTATGCACCTCTCCTCATTGGCTCCTCTATCACTTAGAGAAGAAAGTGATCATCACCACTTTCCAGGCAACTCCTGGATTGCTTATGCCCTGCTGTGTGGTCCCTCCGATAGATACAGGGGCGAGTGAAGTCCCCACTAAGGACCAGGGTATATGAACATGAGGCTGCTCCTGTCGGTCTATAGAGAGCCACATCCGCTTGGTTTACCTGAATGGGTGGCCTGTAGCAGACCCCCACTGCAATGCCACCTGCCCTTCCCCTCACTTTAATCCTGATCCCTAAGCATTTTGTTGGCTCTTCATCTATCCCCAGGTGGAGCTCCATGTGCTGGTCACAGACACAGAGGGTGACACCCCTTCCCCCACCAAGAGTCTTTCCGTTCCAACACTCCAATCATAGGAGCCATCCCATTGGGTCTCTGTGATGCCAATAAGATCACAGGTCTGCAAGTGCATGCACATCTCTACCTCGTCTTATTTATTCCCCATGCTACACGCATTTGCCTAGAGGTGTTTAAGTTGGGCCTTCAATTAAGCCAATTTACTGGCTGGAGTGGCAGGAATTTCTTTGTGCTGCTCTTCAGGTGCTGTCCTCCTAAACTGTCATTCTTCTCTAGGCTCAGAGCATCTATTGCTGCCACTGGCATCAAACTTGTAGTAGAGGGATGGATTAAGGTTCCCCTCCCCAAGCAACTTTAGGTTAAAGCTCTCTTTACCAGCTTGTCAAGTCTATGACTGAAGATTCTCTTCCCCTTCTCTGATAGGTGGACCTTATCAACCACCAATACACCAGGTTTCTGAAAATGAGTCCCATAATCTAAGTAACCCTGGCACCAGTCCTGTAATCATTGGTGGATTTGCCAGAATTGACTGGCCTTTTCAAACCCCTTCCCTCTGACTGTGAGAACTGATGAAAACTAGCTGTGCTCCAGAGTCACTTGCCACCACTCACAGGGCTCTACAATCCTTCTTGATACTCCTCCAGCATTATATTTCGGATCAATCCTCAGTTTCAATTTGTAATATTTGCCAGACTGCATAAGCATCAAACACGGCCATACTTTTTTCATCTTACCCTTTGATCTTTTTACATATTGTACACAGATACTTAATGGACTTACTGCTACAGGCCTCATGGGATCCTACATTCAAAATGTCTCTCTGAAACATTTATTTGAAATAACTATTTGAAATACTTTGAAAGCACTATGATTAAATTAACTTTCTGTATAGAACCTGGTAAAACCACAGAAATACTAGGACAAGCTTTTCAGTCCTGACTCCTTTTTTGGGGTGTCACTATTTTGTAGTCTCAAGAAGTGATAGGTACTTCTAATATATCACCGTTTGTGAATCAAAAATTTGGATTGCAGAATTACCAAGATATTACGTCTAATAAAGACAAGTAAACAAAAATCCAATGGAATAATATACCATGCACATACTGGGAATGCATATCATTTATGAACCTCTTCAAATACGCTTTAACTGTATGACATGAAACTTGAAAAAAGTTATAACACCAGTTTAGGATACCCTTTCTCCATTAAGAGTTCAGGTGGGATGTGTTATCACTAGGAATGGTACCCCTACTAATGTGCATATTCATATCATTACAGGTGCATAATCTGTAAAAGCAATATCTTTAAGCAGTCTTCCACAGGGAAATAAAGCACAGTGCAAGAAAATGTAAAAAGCATAAATCAGTATTGTATACTTTACTTTGAAGTCTCATGAATTAAATTTGTGTCATGTGATTGATGCTCTTATCTGAAAATTTGGCTATGTATGCATCAGTCTCATAAGGCTTAGCATTTCTAGAAATGAGGAAAATATAGAGAATACCCTGTACCCTGCAAAATGGCTACATTGGTTCAAAGAGATGGAGGTGTAAGTCCTCTGACCTAACTTCAGGTACCTCAAATTGAGGCACCTTGGCTAAACCAGGTTACTCTGCTCTCTGCCTAGCCAGGGAGTTCCTAGCTTCAGAGTCTATCTGAGGGCAGATTAATCACTTTCTCTCCTCCTAGTAGTTATGAAGACAGTTCACATATGGATTATGCAGGACTATATTTATATAAGAGCACTCTGACCCAGACATAAGGACTAGTTGATTATTGTACTGTTAATTAACTGTAACTGCAGTTTTAGCAGCTCCATAAAAGTTAAAATCTTCTGAATATCTCATTGAGTATAATAACAAAACTCTACATTATGAATGTAACATTGGTAGAAGGCGAATCTGAAATATCAAGCCTGAAGGGATTCTTATCCCTGTCCAAGCCTGGTGGATTCTTACAATTCTTCCACATTTTAGGATACTGAAAAAATTTAAAGAAAATTACCATCTTCCTGTACACTGTAAATGTAACTCATAAATTGCAGACATTAACTGCAGAATTAAATGATCTATATCTAAATTATTAGAATTCAAATTAACATGATCTATAGACATACAAATTTACAATTTAGAAGGTAAAAAGGAATCTTCATCCATATTAGAAAGGAAAAAAAAGTAATAAACCGAACAAGCAACAGAAGACTAGGAGAATAGACACTCCTAAATCTATCAGCAGTCTTCCAAATCTCTTTTTAAGAACTCCTAATAGTTATATAGGTTTTGAATGTATGGGAAAATGAAATAATATACCAGTTCAGTAACCAAAGTACATTTCAGTAGTTCTCCACCCATTATGACGCTGTTTAGCTGCTAGAGGCAAAATCTAACAGTCTAATTTAGTCACTTCCTGTCTGTGGAAATTAAAAATAATGTAAAATTGTTTGGGCTAGTTTTTTACATCCATCTTCCATTTTCTGCTGGAGCACTTGCAGCTACTGGCAACTAAATCTATGAGGTTATAATAAACCAGTCATTGAAAGAGAGGCAAATTCTGTATCTTGATGGTGAAAAAAGCTTATTTAGCTTCTTTTAGAGGCTTATAACACTTTCTAATAAATAGTACAATCTTACAATGCACAGGACTATGAGGGTATTTATCTAAGAGATGGTAGTAGAGGTTTCCATGCCTTTTTCAGTGTTACACGTGCAAATGCTTCCGTAGGACTGTCTGCAAAGGAGCCTATTCAGGCAAGTCAGGCAAGACTTGAAGGTGAGCTTACCCACAGGTTTCCTTCCCTACACCCTCCACCTGGTCAGGCAGTGACAAAGTAGTGTCATTTAGGAAGGAGACAGGAGAGGACCAGCCAATGGTGGCTCAGTGCTGGTACAGCTGAGATGCAAAGGCACCAGCACAGTAGAGAGCTTAATAGGGGAGCTTGGTTTTGCTCACAGGCGTGAAGACCATTATGTTCTGAGCTTTGCTTTCAGGCCTCCTGAATGGCAATCAGGTCAGCTGGTGGAAACCTGAGGTGTCTGGTGGCAGTAGCTGTGCTTTACTTCACTAGATTCACACAGTGAGTTTTTTGCCAAACATAAATAATGCTCTTGAATCACAGTCATTAAGGCACTATAAAAGTGTTTGATATTTCCCCCTGCTGTACTTTTGCTTTAACTGCAAATAACTGACAGCAGCAATTTCATTTCTCAGCACAGCCCTAACTTGATATAGAGTCCCTTGGACTAGTATCTCATCACTACTCCTTCTGCATTACAGAAAGAGAAGTCTTTATTGTAAGTTTTATGGCAGTTCAGCTTTAGCTGAGCTTTGTATGCTTCTTTTACAGGCACTGCTGAAAGAGGCTAAAATCCCTAGCAACTTTGCAGATACTTTGCAGTGGAGCCACACTTCAATGTTTTACATGTAGCGGCCTGATATGAACACAGAAGAAAAATGGGAGATTCTCCTCCTCTCTAAAATAAGAATAACCCTGGATACAGCCTCCTTGCAAGAGGTTTTCCCCAGCCTTGGAGAGAACATACTTCAGACATTCCAGTCAGTTTTTCCCAGTCACAAAGCTGCCTGCTGATTCTCAGATTTTCAAAGAAGTGCTCACTCCAGATCTAAAGAAGCCCTTCAGTATGCTCTGACATATGGCATAGTACAAGGGATAAAATTATATCCTCTGACCAGTTGTCTTCTGTTTTACAGGCCAGCAACACAGTACTTGCATTCCATGTGCTCCCGTTCAGTTTTATTTCCAGCATGTTAAATAACTGGGGTACTACATTTTACAAGGAGGTTCCCAAATAGCAAAGGTCTCACCAGCAAGCACTGACAATAATGGAGGGTTGATGGCTCTGTTTCAGCTGTGATTTGGATATAATGCCTGCTTACCTCTGCTGACCAGCTGCTAGGAAAGGGCTTACTGAGCTAAAAGAATAATTGGTTTCTGCCTAAGATTACTTTCTACTCCACTCTCCTAATGTATCTACACTACAATAGTGTTTTTTGATGGTCAATCACTCCTGCACCTGTTTCAAGGGGGGGGGGGGGTGCCTTTGGAGGCCACAGGAAGAAACAATTAATTTCCTTCTTATATCGGTGTTGAGCAATGTTATGTTACTGAAGTCAGTGTTGGTGAGAGTCTCCCAAAATATGTGAGTTCACTTTTGCTTCATGAGCAAAGCCTTCCACATGCTTGCAGCCTGTAGCACAGCCAGGCTTTGGGCACATGGCAGCCCATGTAGCATCCCCTGTACAGCTTTATCCCTAATGTTAAGTCCCCTTGTCCAGGAGTAGATGGGCCTAGCGTTGTTTCTTTCCATTAGCTTCAACTACCATTCGATAAAATAGAAATTGCCTCTCTCCTCACCACAGCTTGGCCTGTAGCTTGGTAGTGCAGAGAATCCTCTGGGAGACACCGTCAGCCTGGGAAGGGTTTGGGATCAAGGTACTTTGTTTTCTCAGGTAGTACTTTAACTTCTGCACCAGTGTGTAAATGTAGGATGCTTTTTTATGCTGTATACCTCCTTTAGAGGCTATGAGGTTAAAATGTCAGGCCAGAAATATTTTGAAAGATTTCAATCAAATGCACAACTTCCTCACTGTCACCGAAACATCCAAGAAATACTTCATCTTAAATACTTCATTACGTATCCTGCCATGAAGAGCTGCAGGAAGGAAAAAAATGGAAGTATTGCTATTCATGGGTCCATTTATCATAAGTAGGATGAATTTACATGTTCTCAGAGTACCCAGCCTGAGCAGTGTGCAAGACACCATTTAAATAAACCTTTACTATTTTTCAAAAAATTGAAACTGCTGTCCCTGAGATGAAAGGTCTTATTCATAAATGCAGCTTCCCACGTTAAAAATGAAAATGCCAGGCTGATATGTCATCTTAAATTAAGCAGCAGTAATGCTCAGACATGGGCAATCTATCTAACTTGAAGCCAAAGAAGAATTATTTTAATTTCCAAGCTCATTTAGATTGTATCTAAACCAGAAATGTTATTTTTTTCAAAGGGTGTGAAGCATATCACACTAATACTGCCAGACACATTACTTGGAGGAAGGAGTAAAACTTTCATAAAACTTTCATTTATTAGGTAAAGTCCCATTTCTTCTTTTGACATTTTAGCAGTTTTCCAGGTTGGAATTCAAGGCAATGATCACATTTGCACTTTTCTCAGCAGCAGATAGTAAGTGAGGTTGTCCCACATCTTTTATTATTGAGTGGGTTTATTGCCTTATATATTCATGAGACTGATCTGGTTTAAAAATAGCTCATTTCAAAAAACATCTGGTGATCATGAGAGTGGAATTTACCTGTTTGACAATTATTTTATTAGTAATAGTAATACTTGTAGTGGCATTATAAGAATGAAAAATTACTTGGTTTTCCCTGTGTTTAAGTTAGAGCACAAACCCTTGCATGCTTTCTGTGCGTATGCAAGGCACATAGAAGCCACACTGCTATCACAGCCTCTGTCAGAGTTCAAGTTGAAGGAAATTCAGCACAGGAGCAGTTTCTGTTTAACCTTCCCACTCCCCTCCATAAGAGGTTGTTCAGGTGATGTTCAGGTATGTCCAATGCATTCATTAATGTTTTGTTTTCTGTCCCCAGTAAACATCTGTTTCAGGCACATTTGCGTCCCAATCCCTGGCAAACACTGTAGCAAAGGAATCATTTTGGCATCAAGCAAGGACCTCATTTGTGCTGCGTTGCCCCCCAGAGCTCCTTTTGCCTCACCCTCTCTGACCTCCAGCTCTTTATGCATTTGTAAAGAAGGGGATTTGTCTTCACAGCTCTCCCAATTCTCTTTATTTTTTGTGTTTATTTTTGAGATTGGGCCATCTGTTCTATGTAGAAGGAAGGGCTTAAGGAGAAAGGCAGATATGTATGCCTTTACAAAATACTTCCTTTAGCTTTTTCAGTTTGACTAACGATTCCTGCTCTTTCTGTCTCTCACAATTTGCCTTCATTAAATGCTCTGACCCATGCTTAAAAACATATTTAGATCACTGGTACTTCCTTACAGGTCTTCTTCCTCTCTGAACGTTACATCTCCCAGTACTAAATCAAGGCAGAAATAAAAAGCTTCCTAAGGCACAATGTGAGGAGAGTGAGCAGTGCAACCCCAACCAGAGAAAAAGATTAATTCAAGCCTGAAAGATCTTTGTATGCTAGCAAGGTGTGCTGGGAAGGTGTTCAGGGCGGACAAGGGTAGGAGACTCGGGGAGACAAAGCCTGAAGTTAGGGGGTTTTGAGAATTTGGTAAAAAAGATACCAGAATAAATAGTAAGGAAGGATTAAACAGGACAATGCAGTATCTGATAGAAAGGTGTTAAAGGCGAGCCCTGGCCCTTGCAAGATCAAGAAACCTGTAGAGGCAATGAGGAGAAATGGAAGCAGTCAAGGCAGTGTCTGCAACTAGCAGGGAGGAGCTGAGACCATGGGGGAAGTCGGGCTGTGGGTCCAGTTCTCTGCTCCATCAGCAGGCAGTGGAGCAAGCATTAATTACATCAAAACTTCAGAAATTTTTTGTTCCCCCACCCCCAGAGAGAGTCTACTGTTTACACCTGAACCCAGTGATGGACACTATTTGCTCAAAGACACGAATGAAAAATCAATTTGAAAATCCAGATTCTGTTTCTACAACACTCCTGACAAAAAAAAAAAAATGACTTTGAAAGAGCAGAAGAACAAGCTGAAAAACTTGTTGCTTCTACCCAGACTGGAGAAAATTGTCTGGAAACTTACTCATGCTATTTTTGCATTTTTCTTAGAAGCCCTTGAGGTCTTAGACTGTAGTTCCACGTAAAAGAAAATGAAAAATGTATCTGAATATATCTGCCATAAAAACAACAAGAAACAATGTGTCTCTGGCTGAAAGAATCTGGAAAAATTGAAGAGAAAGGCTAAAGGGATCTTTTTGAAAGGGTTGGTACTGGTGGTCTGTGGAGCCCTGGGAGACTGAGCCCTATATATCTCTGGAAGGAAACAGAGAGAATCACGCATGGCATTAACAGACTTAAATACACTGTTCAGAGACTTGTATCTCCACTTTAGGTCTTTTAACAGTACACAAAAATTGATTAAAAAAAGAAAGAGAGAGAAAAATTAAACCCCATGAGTACTCAAGACTTTATTTCGACATGAACTTCAAATCTTTTTCCTTATTGCTCCTAAATTTCATGCAAAAGTGTATGTCCCTATGTATTCTGCCTATGGTTTAGCTCCTAACACAAAAAAAGGAGGTCATAGTAACTTGCAAAGGGGTTTTGTTCCTGTTTGAAGAAGATTCAGACTTTACCAGCTACAGGCTTCCTTCAGTACAGGTCTTCTCCTTGCTACAGCAAAACTTTTAGGGTGAGATCCAAAATAGCTATCATCACATCAAGGGTGACTTAGAGGTAAAACACCTAACTCCAACAGCATGATCCAAATTAAAACCCTGTTCTCTCTTGTTAAGGCATTTAAGAGATGGTAGTCTCCTAGTTTTCCATAACAAGCTCATTTAACTGAAGGTTTACTATGACCTACGCCTACAAGTATCACCATCTTAGGTGCACTGGAATCATACCCCACCTTTGGGGTATTTGGCAGGTGCTTCCACCACCGTTTCCTGAAGAACCTGGCCTATTTGGCATGCTCAAATAACACCTAAACAGCATTAACAGCCCTCCATTCACTCAGAGGAAGGAGGAGAGGAAGCAGGGGCAGTAGATACCGATTTTGTACTAGGTTTGCCACAAAGGCACTTTCTTAGAAAGTAGGTGGTAAAAAAATCTCATTTATCCTGGCTCTGAAAAGAATTGAAACCTACATGTGCGACATCTAATTTGCTGCAGGTATGGGTACTCTCCTATGGTGGAAAGGGCCACTCCCTCCTTCTCATGTAGAAAAGTATGAAAGCTATGCGGCAGAGGACCAAGAAAACAGAGCAGGTGTGGTCTTATATGCTTAGGAATTTCTGGCCTTTGGTCCCAGCCTGGCAGAGGCACCTGTATTTGGCAGCAGGAGTATGTCAACCTGTTGTGGTGGTGGTCCTGAACCTGTTTGCTTATATTAGCATGAGACAGTACTCAGGACAGCTCCCGCATTTAAAAATCAATCTCTCAGTTTTTGGCAGTACCCTCCTCTTAGTTTTCTCTTTGGACTGATGTAAACATCTCCTTGCTTTGATAAGCAGGGTGTTGTGGATCCCATGAGAGGCTTCTTGACTCCAAGCATTAAAGCATGCAGTAAGCATACACTGACACAGCATCACCAGCTCCTGATCTGGAGTACTGTAAGTTTAAGGCTTTTCAGCAATAAATATCACAATGCTGCGGCCCTGTTTGCAGCTGTTTTAAATCTGTATTAAGCAGCCATTAAGTCTTCATGGATACATACTGAGTATAAATTTACATGCTTTTATTGACTCAGGTTCTTCAAAAGCATTATAATGAAACACAGTATGACTGAGAGTTGCATTTGCCTTGTGGTTTAATAACCACAATAACAATAAGCAAAAGATAATCAGGATATCTCAAACTGCTATAATTTACTTAGTGATACATCCTTTTATTGTTTGCTCAGCTTCTATATGAGCTTAATTTCAAATTGACATTTGGCCTTTTGTCTCTTTGTGGCAAAGAAACCAGAATAATATTTAATTACATTTTTTCTGTTTAATCTATCATTTTAAAAATAGACCAGAGTTGAGTTCTGCAGTGCTTTTTAAATGAAAGAATGCTCTCACAAAAATCGTGTTAGCTTGAAGAAAACATTTGTATCATCATCTCAGTGTTTCTTTAGTGACATAATTAGGTTCCCTAAAACTTCTGTGATACATCCTTTGTGTCAAGAGAGGAGAAAGATCCACTCCCATTAAGTGTCTGATTGATCAATGTTGTTTGTATTCCTGTTTCTCTCCATAAGGGAGTATTTGGGGCTTTTTGGTGGGGTAGGAGGAATAAAATATTCACAAATTGGGTGAGGAAATGGTTTTGGTTTTTCAATAAGTGTGTCCTTAGATTTATCACTTTCTCAAACCAATTTCCTACAAAGAGACCTCTCTCAGATACAGACAGCATTTTTCACATGAACTGTTTCTAGAGTCCCATTTTAATGCTGTTTGGAAGCCTAATGCCACATTGGTAATGGATTTTCTCACTCTGTCAAGTTATCTGACAGCTAGCTGGTAGCCAGTGTTAAATCAAATACATATATGCTAGATAGGTGCCTGCATGTGATTGAATTAGTGCTATCTGTGTTTAAACGCTGTTTTCTGCACCCTGAAAGTACACAATGAGGAAGCAATGAGCAATTACAGAACCTGAGATACGAAATGCTACAAGGGATTCTCAGGACAAAGATTGTCCTGAGCTGGCAGCATATATTGGTTATCTAGGTTGATAAATATGGAAATTCAGCTGCCTGATTTCAGCTGACTCAATAGGTGTCTGTGTCTTCCATGACTTGCATTCTCGACTGAGTTTCTCACTAGGTGCTAGCTATTCAGATAATTTTAGGGCATGAGAAAACATATTGCCAAGGTCACAATGTGTTGCTGAAAATCTTAAGAAGATATTCAGAAGAATGTTCATTTGGCAATTCCTCATAGCAACCCAAGACTCTTGAAAAATCACAGGTTTCATGTTTTCTACAGTCCTTGTGATCCTCATCTACAGCTTTTCCTTACCTATTCCTGTCTTCTTCCACAGACCACTTTTGGAAAATATTGTTACTGACCATTAAAAAAGAAAATTTCCAGAAAATTCCTGGGTCTTGCTTTCCCAGAAAGCACTTCATTTGGGTTGCCAAAAGGGCTCAGACTCTCAGGCCAACAAAATAAATAAAACCGCTTTACTAAAACAATTGGTGTGGGAGAGGACTTCATTTGGAATATCAGAGCCTGTGCTGTCACAGCCATCCTTCTTGTGCTTTACCAAAGGTCCTTGTCTCCCTTCAGCTTTACCGCTGCACTTGTCTAAGATACACTGTTTTAAAGACATGTCTGAGGAAGCTTTAAGGATCTCTGTATTTCCTCATTGATGCTTGTTGGTTAACTGCGCCAGTTATTCACAGTGTGAATTCATCAGAGAGGCTTTAAGAATACTTGTGTGTGTTATGCTTCTTTATTTTTAATTGTCTTGCCTTTTGTGCCTTTTGCTCACCACTTTCTTTTCTGTCACTTGCCACTGTACAAAACTGTTTCCATCACTCAGTAATGTATTTATCTGATGCAGTGATAAAAGGATACTCTACCATCCTTTCAAACTGTCATCTGCTTTAAAGAAATGTCAACAGTGCCAAAATCTGTGATGCTCATCACATTGACACTTCAGGGGTACAATTAAATGGCTAGACTAAGACCCACGTGGGTCAATTCTTTCATGCATTACAGCTAAATGAAGTTGAGTGTTGCAAATGGAAAATGCTTCTTACTAAGTACTTAACATAATCTCTTTCTGTTACCTCAGACACCTACAGAGAGCACATATCCTGCATTGGCTTACTGAAGTACACTCTAAAGCTTCAGGAAAATGTCAGATAAAAGGACCACTGTATGGGTTTTCTTACAAGTGTGTAGAGCTAATTCTCAGCACAGTGGAGAAACCTGGGAAAGAATGGAGGCTGATTTCAGAAGTCAGGAGAGAAATACTTCAAAGTGCTCTGCAGAACCCAAACTGTGCCTCCTCAGCCCAGGTCCTCTTTCAGTGCTTGATTCGCATAAAGCCCCAAAGAAGGCTGGTGAGATAAATAAGATTTTGCTCTCCTGCGGAAGTCTGCTTGACTTAAATAGATAATTATTCAAATATCTTGGGTAAGTTTTGGTTGCAGCTCTGTCCTGTATAGAATCTTGGTTCATTCTTTTAATATCAACTGCATATAATTTATAAACATCTTCCTTCTTCTGGGATAGATAAGGTGGCCTGTCTACCTGAGTAAGACCGGTATGTTAATGTTTGCGGGTAGAAATCATGACTATATGATTCCCTTCAGTCTGCTGCACTGGTTCTGCCCCAGCAGTTCTCCCACTACCTGGACATGGTGAAGTCACTCGGCCTGGGCCCTGTCCTCATGTACTCAGCTAAATTTGCTCTGGCTTTTCCCTACTCCTGCCACACTTGGAACAGAGTCTGACACCTTGTGAGCAGGAGCACAAGGGAAGCGTCTGCAGCATCTAGGAAGGTGCCTTTGGAAGTGGGAATTAATCACATTAAGAGCTTCAGATCTTCAGGGCTATTTTTGGGGCTAAGTTGCAAAGTTGCTGGTACTTCACTGGGTGATACGGCTTCCCCCTGTGTCTCTTGGGATGGATATGTGTTTGCAGAGCTGCCATATCTCACCATCATCTGGCAGCCATTGTGCTGTGAACTTCCCAAGGGCTTTCGAGCTCTTATGTTTGATGGAGGAGTGGGAGCTGGGGAGCTGAGAGGTTCACAGAATCACGGAATGGTTTGGGTTGGAAGGGAACTCATCCAGTTCCAATCCCTTGCCATGGGCGGGGACACCTTCCGCTAAACCAGGTTGCTCCAAGCCCTGTCCAACCTGGCCTTGAACACTGCCAGGGATGGGGCAGCCACAGCTTCTCTGAGCAACCTGTGCCAGCGCCTCACCATTCTCACAGGGAAGAGCTTCTTGCTAAAAGCTCATGTCAGTCTCCCTTCTGTCAGGTTAAAGCCATTCCCCTTGTCCAGTCCTTTATAGGCCCTTGTCCAAAGCCCCTCTTCAGGTTTCTTGTAACCCCTTTAGGTACTGAAAGCTGCTCTAATGTTTCCCTGGAGCACAAACAATATTCTTTGTATTGGGCTATCACTGTGTTTCAAGGCTATCCAGAAGTGATGGCTTCTAGGGCAAGAAGTTAAGCGTTTATGATACACAGTGCAGTGCAGTGCAGGTATCAATGTCAATTTTATATCTCTCAGCAGGGTGCAAGCTGTGGCGGGGCTACACCGCTTCTTCAGCAACCCCAGCAGACCAGGGGTCTGGCTGAAAAAGCATGCCTGTTGTCAGGACCCAAGCTAGATGCATCTGCACTAGCTTAGGTACAGCCCTGCCATGTATGCTATGCCTTCTTATGAATAGCTAAAAGTCAGCTGGTGGAGGGGAGTTTCATTAGCGTGGAATTTCTCTGCTAATCAGTGTAGCTGTCTGGAAGGAAGAAAGAAAGGGGTACAGAGACAGACCCATGATACCTGTTTCAGTTCATCAGATTACATTTTCCAGCTCACTGTGGGCACTTCATTCTTACCACACCACAGAAAAAAAGTGCAAGAAAGCTTTTCCCTTACTTTCTAAAGGCATCTAGAATCAAGAGCTCATTAAGTCCCTGAGTTTTACCTATCACTTGCTTCGAATCAGAGCCTGAATTTCACTATGTACCTTTGCTATGACTTGATCTTCACATGATTCTGCAAGGGCAAAAGACATGGGGAGGGAGACAGTCATAAGAGAGCTGAAAAGTTGTGATGCTAATAAGAAGAGTACATCAACAGGAAGCATCCTTCAAAATCAGTGCTGTGACTCCTTTCCATGGGGAGCAACCAATTAGCTAAAAATGCAAATTATTCAATATCATAGAGCTAATGCTGTAAGAAACAACTGTTCTGACAGCTGTTTGATCCCTTGGTAGTCTGTGGGGAACTGGATCATCTGCACTTTCCTGTAACCTGACACACTACGTGATTTTGAAATTCTGACCCCACATAAAAGTGCTAAAGACTTTTGAAATTTCTGTAATATCCAGATAAATAGAAGTAAAATCAAAATTAAAGTACTCTAAAATACTTCACCTGTGATCAATAGAACTCAAACACTTGGGTGCTAATTTCTGTGTTAGGAATTAATGCTAGGCTTTCTTAGGTATTCCTGGAGAATTCTTCCTCTCATTTTGCATTTTCTAAAATAAAAAATTAATAATGGAAAGTAAAAATATGAAATCAGATCCAGATATAAGAAAAAATGGGAAGAAAGTGTAAATTGCCTATTGGAAAAATTACATTTTTTAGGTGATATCTGAATTGTAGGCCAGAGGTAAGCAGTAAGTTCTGCTTGTCCAGCCTAAGGCCTGCTCATGCTGCAACATCCCTTTGGCTCAGGTGGCCATGTTTCTACCACAGAAACCAGGTATAGAGCTGGGGGTGGATGTCATACTGACATCAACAAGCAGCACTTCCTTCATCAGGATCCTTTATCCTGCAGTTTAGAGACGGCATACTGAGAGTGCTCCCAACACTTTTCAGTCCTGTTCTCTCTGGAGTCTCTTTGTTATTAAATTGTGAGCATGCATAGAAAGACTTGTTATTTTAATTTTGAGGTGGAGAAAACAAACAAACAAACAAAAAACAACCCAGCAACAACAAAAAAATCCCCATGAAACTCAATGAGTAAGTAATGAATAAATTTACTAGAATGTTGTCATGAGGGGATGTACCACGAGTAAGAAATGTTTACAAAACAAAGGCTGGTCAATAGGAAACAAGGGACTGGGTGTGCAAAGTCATTGTACTTGTCGGAATGGATGTGCACTCCTATCTATGCTGGTGTATTTAGTTGTTTCTAAACAACCTACATGAAGTCTCATGGCTAAATATCGTCATGAATTTAGAGTCCACTTACAAACAGTTGTACTACTGGCATACAGGGCAGGATTAGCTCTCAATAGACCTCAGCTCTTGTGTGAATCCAAAGCCAAATGGGAGGCAGGGAGGACCAGAATAACATCTGTCTGTTTTGTCCTTGCACTTTCATGTTCTGTTTTCCATGGGTGAAGAAAAGTACTTCTTATTGCTTTGGAAACGTGACTTCCTTGGGGTCTTATTACATAAGAAGCACATCAGCAGAAATTAAGTTGCTACTTGACAAAATCCATGGTGCTGCGTCACTTCTGACAGATCAACAAACGCCTCCATAAGCTTCATTTGAAAATGACAGGAAAAGATTTTTTGTGGATGACAGGATGTTACAGCTGCTGCAGATTAAAAAAGTCACCTTCAGCACACTCTGCATGCTAACCTGAATGGTGGAGAAAAGAAAGTGGATGATGAAGCATTGCTAATTTGCAGAACACTTAACCTGCACACAATTATCATATATAGTGCCTGTAGCAGATCAGCTCTGCCACTTTCCTCTCTTACAACACAGCAGACCATGCTGGGGATCGCCACATGACTATAGCTTCATGCAACTGGATTAAAATCTAGGATGCTGTGTAATTTTCCACAAGCCTGCTTATTTAATCGGTGCTGCCAGAAAAGCCAGTGCTCCTCATTTTCGAAGAGGTTAGAGAAACATAAGACGAAATAAAAGAGCATTTTCTTTTCAGGCAAAAGAGATTTGTGCAAATTTTAGGGGTGAAAGGGGGGCACTGTGTTTTTGGCTGTATTTTTGATCACAGCAGACACCTAAGGTCATTAAATACAGACAGAATATACTTCCTATTGCACAGCCAAGATTACTAATAAATCAAAGGCTGCAAGGGTTTAGAAAGTTGTAATGATTAGATTTTTTTATAAAACTGCTCTCTAAATTGGCTGCTTTAAGGAAGAACAAGTAGTCTACATGAACCATAAATCAGTGGGGTTTATTTAGTCTTTGAATTAAAACAAATTGGGCGGAAATTAGACTGTAGTTCTTTTCTTGCTTTAGCAGGGTGGTTACAGATACTTCTGTTGCACTTCTGCTTTCTTGAATGCCCTGTTTTTCAGCTGAAATGCTTTATCTGTAGAGTACCCTTTACCTTGTATACTAAAAATATGTAAGTGCATGAGACTTGTCTTAGCTCTAAAGCTCCAACCTGGGGATTTGTCTGAATTACAGGAGACCTGGAAATGAGCCTCAGGTCTGAGTTATGTGTTTGAAACCGGGAGACATTTATTAGAATTATCCTTTCCTTTTTGCTGCCCATCTCAACTGCCTCCAGGCCTATCTTCTTTACTGCCCATCAACAGCCATTCTGGGACAGCTAAGTAAATTACAGGTAAAGTTTTGGTTCAGCTGCAACAGAAAGCACCACGCTCATAAATTCTGACAGATGCCAGGAGCTGTATTAACTAACTCCTCTGCAGGGCCTCCTTCTGAAGCGAGTGCCTTCCCTGATGGGAAATCCATGGAGCATTGTGCAGAAGATACCCATTTCCATGTTACCCTGGAGGAAGGGGATTTATTTCCAGAGGCCACTACGTTATGTAGCTCTTGAAGAAACTGCGACCCTGAGGACTCTTTTCTGGGGTTTCCTCCACCTGCAGCATGTCTCACTGTCTCTGTTAGAAGGACAGGGGAAATCTGCAGGGAGGATGTCACAAAAAAGAGCTTTGGCTCATAATTTGTTATGCCTGCAGAGGTCTTGCCCAGAGCCTGTATGAGACAGCTGCATGCCTGCCCCACAGCTGAGATCTACTCATCCCACATCTTAACATGACAGGCTGTGCAGAACCCACTGAGCAGTAAACCCATAAAGCTGACCAGATATAAGCAGATCTGGAGCAATTACAGATATAATCAACATCCCCTGGCATCACAGAGGCCACTATGTGCTCCTCACACTTCTGTGTGAGAGGTTGTCCTCTATTTTACATTTTTAATATCTCAAATTCTGTTGCTCCAAGCATTTCTTAAATTTGGTGCAAATGGCCTCAGACCTGAGACAAGAAAAATTGTTTTCTATATGGTGATAAAGTGATGCCCCTGAGGGAAACATGGAGATACTGCACCTCCTTCCATCAAAACAGATTCTGGGTGGATGGTATATCCTTTATATCAGAAATAAAAAACACTGCAAGTGGGATTACCAGAAATGTCATTTATATACCAAGGAGTATGCCCTCCAGCTGTTCAGTTTTCCTACATGAATCTTTCATACGTTTGTGCTTGTTTCTCTTTGTAGTGATGAGACACACATATTTGGGCCTTGAAGGCTGAAGGGCCTGGGTATCATCTTTAAGCAGGCATGGAAAGAAATGGTACGTGTGCCAGGTGATCACCCTTGGGCTGAGCCTGGAAACCCCACTGCAGCTATTTAACATACATAAGAATCTGGCAGCAGACACGCAGGGTTTCATCTGAGGACTTTTGCCGCTTGAGCCATATGAAGCTATGGCTGTGATAATTAATCTTCTATTCTCTTTTGTATGCTTGAATGTTCGTGTATTTGCCCTCTTTCATAAGCTCCTTTGGTTGGCACATTAAATTGAGGAAAAGAGGGGGAATTATTCATTCCTGCAGCTCAAAACTGATGTCAATGAGGATTTTGTGAGGGAGTGTACTGAGTTCAAGGTCAGCTCTTAAATGTGAGAATCATATTGGAGAATGGGACCCCTGTCTGCCTCAAGGTGATAAGTGTAAAGCTTATTTTATCCCTGTTTTTTAAGCACTGCTATGTAGCGTTTTGTTTTATTCCTGTCAGATGATTTATGAATTTTGGAATCTTCAAACAGCAGAAAGTTACCTCTCCTGACAGTTTTGCCATGCTGCTTTCTTTACCCAAAACAGAAAATGTCTCTATCTTACACCCAGAAGTGTGTTTTCAGTCTAGCCCACATGAAAGTTACCACTCACTGCAGCTTTCAGGAGTAACCAGACCAGATAAGTGCCACTGAACAACTCCTCCATTGCCAGACAAGCCCCTCCCTGCCATGCTGCTCAGCACATAGCCCTGGTCTCAGTAAGAGTGTTCTGTGCCTTGCTAGACTGAAGCTCTGGAGATTTAATGTCTAGTCTAGCCGATCAATCTCTAGAACAAGAAAAAAGACTACACTCTAGCAGGTCTCTAGCACAATACCAGATACTGCTGTTGCAGCCTCCAAAAATCATGACAGACTGACCGTGACTGCTTAGCAGCCCCTCCAAGTCAGGTCTAGAGCTGCAGGCAGACTGTGATATGGTCAGATCAAGCCCCTGAGAGCTGGGAAGGCCCACAGTGTTATTTCTTTCTGAATTCAGTACCTACTAAATGTCAACCCAACAACACCGCCACTCTGAGGGTGTTCAAATTTAAACGCCAGTAGGAGGAAGGGTTATTACACTCATTGCAGGGCAAAATAGAAGATCCATCTCCTTTGTCATGAGCTTCCCTCATGACAAAGATCCCCCACAAATTCAACTACCATTACTGGAAGTTGTGAGCAAAAGCAGAAAAGTATTTGTCATAAGTAGACACACTGGGCAGACCAAAAAGTAGCTCTAAATCAGGAACAATGGTCAGGTATAATAATAAGTCAGAAAAAAAACACAAAGCCAAAATCAACAGGCAGCAATAAGTCAATCACTTCATACCAGTAAATACTATATAGGACTGACAATGTAGTGGCCAATGTGTTTTTCTTTTTGATAGTTTTATCCAAAGATTCTTACTCTCCACTCTTGGCCTGCTTTCTGACACTTTCTTTCCGACAAATCTGAAGAAGACAGCAGGTAACTCTTTGTATTTTAATTTATTTATCTCTTGCCCATAAATTGAGTCAGCCTCCCAGCATAGTTCACTTTCCGTGGCCCTAGGCAGAGGAAACAGTTCCCTGGTTGTGATGACATGCTCTGAACTTTAGCTTGAGTCTGCAATTACCTGCCTGGCACAGTATCTCCCTGAATGTGTTAACATTCAGATTTTATCACAATGCCACCATATAACAATGTTATAAACATTTATTCTAATTCTGTAGCCAAGGAAGAGCAATGGTAATTTGCCACTGCAATAATGTTTGTGGAGCATTTCTGAAAAATGACAGGCAGAGAAACAAGAATAATTGGATCTAATGGAGACAAAAATCCACAGCTGTAAAGATACATGGCACTTTAGAAAATTGATTTAGTACTTCTAGCCAAAAGCAAAAGGGAAAGCGCATGACATCCAGTCATTCACAATCTAATTATCATGTCTTCCTGATTGGTACCAGTATAAATCAGGGAAGTAATATATTGGTACCAATGGTGCTCTGTGGATACAAAATCAGTGTGAGATCAGAATCAGTCTGAAGATGTAGATTTGAGTTACCTTGCTGCATGCTACTTGGTAACACATAAAATATTGCCAAGTAATTTTTAAATCTACATGTGACTTATATCAAGGAGGGATGGGCAGCATTTTGCAGTTCTTGTAACAGGACTGGGTAAAACAGAAAAGTTGCTTTAGTTTTCTGTGAGAAAAATAATCACAACTTGCCGAGATATCAGTTTGTTTTCTTTTGGAAAGGGTTTTGTACCTAGCATTTGCCAAGCATGACTTGCCCATATATTCTTTTTTTTTTAAGAGGACAATATCACTGTGCTTGATTTCCCAAGGAAAAGAAGAGTTTCTTGGCACACAATATAAACTTTGAAAATACTCAAAGTGGATGTTGGTGCTTAGGCATCTAATTAAGGCATAAAACAGAATATAGTTTAAGATCTACCTAATACATAGTTAGTTGATATACTGCATTGAATTTGCTTTGCGCTCTTCTCTCCAGCCAGATTGCAAATGCATTATGCCATTTCTGCAAAAGTTCTATTATTAACTGCCTAAATAAAAATGTAGCTGTTTTCTTTCAACATACTTGGACATTGTAACTATTCTGCCTTTTTGCCATTCATTTTTAGCCTGGGTATTGCTAAATATTATATATGTATGTACACATATATATATATATGCACAACTTGATATTTAGCCTGCGATCATTGACTCATTTCATGTAACATTTGGCTAAATTAGACAGCTATTTTCCAAGGCCTCCCATTTGCTGTAGTGGCCAGGAGGCTGGTAGTTCAAGCTTTTATTCATTACATTGAGGTATTCCTTCTGTCAGAATAGTTCTTCATTCTCTTACTGAAATTCCCTGAGGAGTATCAAGTGAATTTATTTGGCTTATAATAACATATATCAGGACTGGTACCCCTTGAGCGTTCAAAAGCTGACACATACAACAAATTTCCTCCACTCAGAAAAAGAAAACTGTTTTGCCTAAGCGCATTCACTTTGTAAGTAGGTGTGAATATAGGGCATGCCCTTGTCATCTTTATGAGCAGGAGCAGAGAATGCTGTTGAGCTTAGAGTTCAACAAGAAATTTTTGCATTTATACATTGCTTCTCCCACAGGGTTTTCAAAAAACGTACTTGCCTTTGGTGATTTACAATAGTATTGTTTGTTTCCTTCTTCAAATGTCTCTCAGAAGGTGTTCTTCTTGAAAGAGAAATATATCTTAAACTAAACATGCCTTACAGAGAGATTTGCCATCTGTAGTGGCTAGTATTCCACTGTCAGTGGCAGTAAAAAACAGTGAAAAGAACCTGGGAAGGAAGAAAGCTTTTTTTCGTCTGAAAAGACATCATATTGGTTGTACAGATTTAGGAGGACAAAGATTATTCAAACAAAATTTATATGAACCTGCTAATAGTGCATAATTCATACATTTTAAGCCAAGACTTAGAAACAACTGCTGTAAGAAGTCAAGCTTTCAAGTAAAATATACTTCAGTAAGTATATTGTTCTTAAGATGCAAATTCTCAAGGCTTCCATAATCTCCAACTCAATATTAAGTCACTCTTGAAATTACAGTGTTAACTAGCATGAACAAGCACCATTAGGAAGATATGCAGGAAAATAGAGACAATGATTGCAAAGATATCAAAAATTCTTTCTTCTATTTTGGGTGAGTTTGTTTTGCTTCTGAGAGGTTTTTTTTCTTTTCCCTAACAAACAAACTGTCTAGTAATAGCATCAGAATGTTCCATGGTCCTGATTCATCACATTTTAATATACTTAAGTGTTATGCCAGACTTTGAGTTTAATCATGTGCTATCCATCCATCCATCCACCCATCCATCCATCCATCCATCCATCCATCCATCCATCCACCCAATCTGTGAACTATTATTTTAAATTCTGGACTATGGCACAGTTCTGGGAATGGCATAGCATGATAGCTAGCAATGCAAAGTAGTGATCTCTTACTGCCAGTTATATCTTCACCAACAGTCTCTTTACATGAACTCAGGGCTTATTAAATGGCTAAGTAAATGACCTGTCAATCATACACTCATTCATGATGGGCCTACTAACATATGCTAATCTGTGCCTTTAGCTGCTGTGCAAGCACATCCTAAACCTGTCTACATGGTCAAAATAGATAATCATGTCTCAGAAGAAAGACAGTAAACGAAGAACGGAACTAGTGCTTTTTATACCTCCTCTCTGCTTTAACTTGCCACATGAGCACCCCTAGTAACCTGAAGTTACCAGCCTGCCTTTTCCCTTGATTTTGCTTTGCAGGTGCTCATAGACCTAGCTGGTGTCTAACACTGAGTGTGGGACCATACATCCATGCAGCACACAGATGTATCTGTAGAAGTGTAGTGGCTTAAACCCCAAGAATTTATATGTGGACTGTATCTATTGTATCTATTCTGTATATTTTTACTGTATTATATTTATGTATCGATGTATTTTATGTAGCTACAGATGCCCTGCATAACAAAGATGGCTATCTCTCTTGAATACTGCCCTCTGTGTTCAGCTCCATAGAGCCATTCAGATGGAAAAACTCACTTGAGGGAATGGGAAAACCAAAACTATTCAAGGAAAACAGTACCTGTATATACAGAGTAGACAGAGATCTGGACAAGCTCACTTGATGGTCCGGGGCAAATTGTATGAGATATACCAAACCAAGGTTCAGTGTCAGGTCCTGCACTGGGTCACAACAACCCCATGCAGAGCCATAGGTGGGAAGAGTGGCTGGAAAGCTGTCCAGGGGAAAAAGACCTGGGGGGTGTTGGTCGACAGCAAACAGAATACAAGCCAACCTTATGCCCAGGTGGCTAAGAAGGCCAAAACCATCCTGGCTTGTATAAGAAAAAGTGTGGCCAGCAGGGCCAGGGACGTGATCATCTCCCTGTACTCAGCCCTGGTGAGGCTGCACCTCAAATCATGTGTTCAGTTCTGGGCCCCTCGCTACAAAAAGGCATTGAGGTCCTGGGGTGTGTCCAGAGAAGAGCAACAAAGCTGGTGACGGGTCTGGAGTGTAAGTCCAATGAGAAGCTGCTAAGGGAACTGAGGTTGTTTAGCCTGGAGAAAAGGAAGCTGAGGGGAGACCTTATTGCTCTCTACAACTACCTAATACGAGTTTGTAGCAAGGTGAGTGTTGATCTCTTCTCTCAAGTAACAAGAAATAGCTCAATTTGAACCAGGGGAGATTTAGATTGGGTATTAGGAAAAATTTCTTCACCGAAAGGGTTGTCAAGCATTGGAACAGGCTGCCCAGGGAAGTGGCTGAGTCACCATCCCTTGAGATATCTAAAAGATGTGTAGATGTGGTGCTTAAGGACATGGTTTAGTGGTCGACTTAGCAGTGTCAGGTTAACAGCTGGACTTGACCGTCTGAAAAGTTTTTCCAACCTAAATGATTCTATGATTCTATAATCAGGACATGGAACTTAGTGTCAAGCAACCTTTGAACATCTACCCCCACCTTAATATTCATGCTGTTTTTTCCTTCTCAGTTCTGATGAGAAACTGTATATCATAAAATTGCAATAATCTGTGCATACCTACTCAGTTTTTTAACTTCCATAATAACATAGCAATTTCTCCAGTGTAATCATTAGCTGATTTTCCTTCCTAGGCCATGAATGCTGATGTAAGACATTGTTCTTTGCATTAGCCCTGTTAAGCAACGCCCAAACAATAACTTTCCATTAAAACGCAACTGCCCCAAATACAGTTCTTTCCCCAAATTCTGAACACTTTACAAAACAAGCATAGGTGATTTAGAAACCATTTGTGCAACATTAAACTGTAAGGAAACTTAAAAATCCATAAATTAATGGCATTCAGAGGTCAATCTTTCAACAGAAATTGGTATTAACCTATTCCTATGGTCATTGGCTGTGCATACAAGGAAGGAAGGTACAGTAGCACTCGAATGAAAGTATACCTATCTCTTTCTGTATTACAAATATAATAACTTGCACAATGATTGATTAGAACCACGGAGATCAGAGTGGGTGTCTAATAGATGATAGATATACAAAATATGAAACTGAGAACAATTTTCATGCTCATTTAACTTCTTTAAAGTGTTTTAGATGAGTATTAGAAACTCAATCAGGGAGAATTGTCAGGACTTGGTTGAATGAGGCTTGCTCAACACAGATTATCTATGCCTATGCTACAGGTTATTTGTTGAACTAATGATGTAAAACATGAGCTAATTAAAAATAATATAAAACCAAAAGTGGTCATAAAAGAAGCTGATAGCACTATGACAGTTGATGTTGAACCACTCTATGGGAACAAAATAAGTGTGACCTACATGTAGTAGGCATCAGGGGAAGGGGGGGAAAGTGGGAGGGAGGATGCTGCCAGCACAATTTGTCATTTGATTTCTCTTTCTGAAGGATATTCATAATTAATGTAAGCCATTTTCTGTTCCTTGAGTCTCTGGATAGCAAGTAAAACCTCAGATAAAATTTTCAAATTAAATAGAATTGGATTTAGCCACTACAAATCAGATTGAAGAGGATGTCACCATTGTTGCTGTGTTCCCATTACAGCTGGTGATGCCACTGAAGCAGCAAAAGTGCCAGTAGGATATAGCAGGAACATAAATCAATGCGAAGGAAGCAATCATTTCTCCAAGCCTCCGGCTGCATGTCCCATAAACCACCAGCCTGCTGCTTTTGCTCCCCTTTCTCTATGTGCCTTTCCAAGGAGGCTGGCATCACCACTTTTTGAAGAGTAGGGTTTTCCTTTGCATAGAAGAGCAAAAGGTAAGTGTAAGAACTGAGGTGTCAGGAGCAGACAGACAGGTATCTTTTCTGTAATGTGGTAAAGACTTCCCACTCTTTCTCAAAGCTGAGGTAAGGCACCATAGTCTTGGGGATCTTAAGTCAGAGTTGATATTCAAGCAATGTTGACCCTGGTATGCAGTTCCAGACAGAGGCATACTGCTTTTACATGTCAGAAAAACTAAGCAAATGGCATCTCAGAATATCATAGGAGACAGCAAATCTCTTTTTCATTTATCTGAGTCAGTTCTTGATAAACAGGTGAGCACTAGCAACCAATAATAGTCATAGGACACTTGCAAAGACATGTTTAACAGGTACATTAACATAAAATTGAGCAGATTAATCATATTTTCTTGGTTTACGTTTGTGGCACAATTCCCTCTTTGTCATCAATGATATGGGTTTTTTCATGAAATTTATTAAAAATTATCATAGATCCTCCATTTTACCTAGCTGCAGAAAGAACATAAAATATCTACTTTTCTCAGAAAACAGCTCTAGAAAATAACTTTTTGGTGGGACGGAGAGAAATAAACCTAAATACTTCAATAGCTTTTGAACTTCATTTTCATGCCTTTTACACTTTAAATTTTCTTTTGGGTGTTTTTCAGTCACGCTCATATCATCACTTTGACAAGAATCTCAATAAAAACTGTATCTTAGAATTTGGTTTTCAAAGGCAATACTTTTGCAAAAACTCTCTGTCAGATGGAGTCCTTAATTGGTAGAAAGGATAGATACCAGCAGATTTCTAAAAGCATTTGACCTAATATTACTTGCTGAAAATAATAGCATTATATGAAACAAAATGTAACCCTTTGTAAATGGATCGTAAACTGACTGAATGATAGATCTCAAATTACAGGATTAACTGAAAAAAATAGCCATCTGAAAGGGTTGTATCCATCAAGTAGCCCAGAGATCTGTCTTCAGCTCAGTGCTGTTTAATGATCTCATCTATGACACAGAAGAAAATATAAATCATTGCTGGTACTGTTTTCAGATGGCACAGCCATTAATGGATTAGGAAAAAAATACAAGCAGAAATGAATTCTACGGGATGATTTGTATCTCTTGATATACTGGGTTAATATAAATGGAAATCTTTCATAAAGGAGAGTTGAGGGCCTATGGAAACATCTATGGGGCTGCAGAACTATGTATCAAGCCATAGAAAATCTGTGAGCACATGAGTAAATCTGTCTTGAAAGTGCAATAAATAAGATTTCAGATATACACTGAACAATAAAGGGAAAACAAAATGCTGAATAACTGCCTGTAAGTGAGCAGTCTATTTTAATCCATTGAATGAGACAGAGATCCTGAAAAAAAAACAAGCCAACAATATTTGTTCTTTTATCATAACTTTACAGTATAAACCTATCAGATAATGGTAAATTATGAAAGAATTAATGTCTGCATATCACTGAATCATAGAAGGTTAGGGTTGGAAAGGACTTTAGAGAAAGTTCCAACACCCCGTCATGGGAAGGGACACCTTCCACTAGACCAGGTTGCTCAGACCCCACCCAACCTGGCCTTGAACACTGCCAGGGATGGGGCAGCCACAGCTTCTCTGGGCAACCTATGCCAGTGTCTTGCAACCCTCACAGTAAAGAGCTTCTTTCTAATATCTAGTCCAAATGTACCCTCTTTCTGCTTAAAGCCATTCCTCCTTCCTTGTCCTATCACTACATGCCCTTGTAAAAAGTCCCTCTCCAGATTTCTTGTAGGCCCCTTTTAGGTACTAGAAGGCAGCTCTAAGGTCTCCCCGGAGCCTTCTCTTATCCATGCTGAACTCCAGCTCTCTCAGCCTATCTTTACAGGAGAGGTGCTCCTGTCCCCTAATCGTCTTTGTGGTCCTCCTCTGGAATCACAGAGTTGAGCAGGCCCATGTCTTGCGTTGGTGGCCCCAGAGCTGAACACAGTAGTCCAGGTGCGGTCTCACAAGAGCAGAACAGAGGGAGAGAATCACCTTCTTTGCCCTGCTAGTCATGCTTCTTTTGATGTAGCCCAGGATACGGTTGGCTTTCTGGGCTGTGAGCGTACACTGCCAGCTCATTTTGAGTGTTTTGTCAATCAACAGCCCCAGGTCCTTCTCCTCAAGGCTGCTCTCAATGCAGTCACTGCCCAGCCTGTATCTGTGCTTCAGATTGCCCCAAACCAGGTGCAGGACTTTGCACTTGGCCTTGTTGAATTTCATGAGGTTCATACTGGCCCATCTCTCAAGCATGTCAAGGTCCCTCCAGATGCCATTCTTTCTCTCCAGCATGTTGACTGCACCACACAGCTTAATGTGGTTGCCAAACTTGCTGAATGCACTCAGTTCTACTGTCTGTGTAGCCACTCAATTCTATTGTCTGTGTAGCCATCAAAGATGTTGAACTGTGCCAGTCCCCATATGAGGAATATGCCTCATCACTGTTCTTTGCTTGGACGTCAAGCTGTTGACGCAAACAAGTCTCTGAGTGCGACCATCTAGCTAATTCCTTATCTACCAAGTGGTCCATCCATCAGGTCCATGTCTCTTCAGTTTAGAAGCAAGGATGTCATGCGGGACAGTGTCAGATGCTTTGCACAAGTCCAGGTAGATGGTATCAGTCACTCTTCCATTATCCACCAATGCTGTGGCCCCACATATCCTCATGAATAAGATCCCAGCTCTGACTAAGAAGGCTTAAAGTATTAATCACAAGTATTTGTACTGCTGTAATGGGCTAGTAAGTATGTCTCAGTTGTCTAATTTACTAAATTGCAGGTATTGATCCAAATCTGATACCTGAAGTTCATTATTGTTTACTGTTCTAAAATATATCGATCTTTTACTCATAAAAATGAAACCGCTGCATTTAACATAGATAGCTAGCTTCAGCATGAGAATCATATCAGTCATGAACAATGCATCCACTGAAAATTACTGGTTGAATTAGTAGGTGGATATTTACAACAATGCTATTGATTCAAGCAAAGTATGACAGGATTCCAAATGATTCATTAACCAACAACAGTGATGAAAATGTAAACCTTATAAATTATTATCTATTAGAAGTGTGTCCCTGCATATCTGCAGATTTCTTTCTGTACCCAGCCTCTTTCTTCTTCAGTAGGCAGAAATTATTTTAACTGAAGTATTACAGCAGATAATAACCAATTTCTGAATTATATGAATCATAAGGAAGTACTAGTGAAAGCTATTCTGAGGTTTCAAGGAGAGAGAAAGAATGAAAATTACCTAAGCCCTTTTAACAGGAGCAAAATAAAAATGCTAACTCTGAAAGGTTTTATTTATCTTTCTTTTTAAATGAATCTTGCATTTACAGCTTTCTTTACAGAATACTGTTGGCAGAAAGAGGACGAATAACATGATCAAGCAGAAAGAAGTGGTCCTTACTGAATTGTAATGAATTTCAAGGATAGAAGATTATGCGGAAATAAATAGAAATAAGCCAACAAGTTAACTTGAGAGACTTAGATGACCTCTTTGTGTTCTCCTGTCCATCCAAAGTACACATGAGCTGGTGTAGATATTTGAAATGTAAGAGTCATTCATAGCACAACCTGGACTGATCATTTTTTATGTCTCTGCCGTGCTCCTTTGCAAATCAACCAAGAGTAAAATGTGCTTGTGTTTGTACACCACCAGACATGCTCTCACGCTGGCCACCAGAGAGAAAAGTATATAGATGAAAACCCAGGGAGGATGTGGCGTGGATTTGTAGAAAGTGACATAGAATTCACCAGTTTGCTTTGAAACCTTGTATTATTAAAAAAAGGAGGCAAAACCTCTAATAGCAATCAATGCTTAAAAGCTACCATTGTATTTCAGAACGGTTTCTAGTGGCACTTGGTTTGCTACTTCTGGTGGGTGCTTAGCAAAGAGATGTCAAGAAAAGAATTTTGGAAGGGGATAAAGAGGTTGAAGCCATTACTATTTTCTTGATGGAGATGAGAGTGGTTTGTGGAACTGTGGCACAAATGTCTCTGCCTCTGCCTGATAGAAGCAGGGTGGGACATCTCCAGGAGACACACAGGCAACGTCCCTGAAGAGCTCTTAGGCTATTGGTAAAAGGCTCAGTTAGAAAGTTGTGCTCATAATGGTTTTGAAATCTGATGTTATGTACATGCTTACTGCTCATTGTCAGCTGTGTTAAATCTGATTAGAAAAAGGAGGCCTTAGAAAACTGCCCCAGCAAGCGCTGGTTAGGGAAAGCAAAGGTATGTGCTGGAAGCAGAAGCAACAGGAGTTGGAGCAGTGAATGCAGCAGATTGTTGTTGAAAAATTTGACTAAGAGCTGTCACAGAGCTCCATAAATGGCATTAAAAATTTAGCTTAAAGTGTCTAAGCCAGTTTAAAATGTTCCACAGTCACTCAAGATCTCTAGGAAATATTACTCTGTATTTGAAAGATTTTTGTGGAGTTGTTACAATCATATCCTGCAAACAAGCTTAAGCCAACCGTTCTAGTAAGCAAGGGTTTAGAAAATCTCTCTATGGAACTGAAATTGCTCCCTGAGAAAAAGCACTTTGCATTATGGCAAGGAAGGGCTTCAGTATCATTGCCATGCAGGTGTTGTAGTTTAACTACTACAGGTGTGGCAGCTATGTACCACACAGCTACACACCACACAGCTATATGCTCACACTCCTGACCCCCCTGGTACAATATAACAACAAAACCAATAATAATAGTAGCATTAATAATAATAGTAACAATAAAAAGAACAGTAATAGATAGATAGATAGATAGATAGATAGATAGATAGATAGATAGATAGATAGATAGAAAGATAGATAAGATAAATAGATAGATAAACAAAAAGAGAGACATAAAAACCAAGAAAAACAAGTAATGCATAATGCAGTTGCTCACCACCCACTGACTGATGCCCATCCCATCCCCAGGCAGCAACCGTTGGCTCTCAGCCAACTCCTTGCTTTTTATATACTTTCTGTGGCATGGGCCCTTCAGCTAGCTTGGGCCAGGTTTCCTGTCTCTGCTCCCTCCTGGCTTCTTGTGCTCTTCTTTGCTGGCAAAACATGGGAAACTGAAAAGTCGTTGGACTTGGAGTAAGCACTACTTAGCAACAACTAAACCGTCAATGTATTATCAATATTATTCTCATACTAAATCCAAAACATGCCATCTACTAGGAAGAAAATTAACTGTATCCTAGCTGAAACCAGGTAAGGGTCTGTTCAACTTCTTAGACAAGCATTGCTGTTTGTATGTTTTCTCCCTGTCCATTGACTGCATTAAAATTGCGTTAAAGTGTCATGTTTTGCTAAACAAGCTCAAAAAACCAAAAATGATTGCCCTCTGTAGAACATAAAATTATAGATATCACATGCAGTAAATATTGCAATGCCACAATAAAGGTACCAATATTGGGTAGTGAGGACACTTTTAATCCTTGTAACACTAGAGAGAAGGAGCTAGTCTCTAACAGTAAAGAGAAATGTGAGAGGTGTGTCAAAAAATGAATACAATTATAAAATATCAGGAGGATAATGAAAATTAATCTCAAATTTTTTATTCCCTGGTCTTTTTTTTTTTGGTGTGAGTATCCATGGCATTGGGCAGTAAAGTAAAACAACATTCATTATGCCTGTCAAAGTTGTGACACTGTAGAGTAAATTGACCTATAAAATTCTCCTTATCCCTTTATATGGATTACTATTTTTTTCCTCTGATTGACAAATCTATTCATTTTCATCATCACAGTAAAGAATAATCAAACATCATTTGCTTTTGCATATACCTATATGCAGTACTATTTTGAACTATCCTGTCAGAATAAATATTGCCTATGGTGTTATTATTCTTTTTTTTTTTTCTTTGAAAATGCCCTGATCCACTTTGAACAAGGGCTTGTTTGTGCCTCCCCCCTAAAAAAAAAAAAAAAAAGTTCTGGAGAAAGACAACATCTGATATGAAATGCCACAGCTTTTCTTGCAATGAACCAGTACTTTATTTTACAAGATTCTCTACAGAATAATGGCAGGTCTTAAAATATGAATGAATATTCATGCTGGATTTAGCTGTAATATGAAACATGGGATGTGAAATACACTTCCACTTCCTGTTGCCCCTGGCCATTAGGCAGTAGGGTTAAAACGCTGTTGCTGGCACTCTTCTTTGTATTTGAAACACTCAGACCTTTGAGAGTGCAGCGAGCTCTTTCTCTGAGCTCTGGAAATGGCTGCAGATTTACTTGTAAATGGTAATATAGTGTTTCACTTTAATGGCAAAAAGCAAACCCCAGTCCAGGATCAGGCAAACCTGCTGAGGCACATTCAGCCAAGATTTTCCTTAAAATGAAACAGACATTTGACTGCACATTCACAAAAGGCACTAAAGTACTCATGACCAGTTCTACCACAGTATTTCCCATAAAGAGTCATTTAGACATGAAGAATATGCATAATGCAAATATATTGCTCCTTTTTATCTGAGCTTCCCTTTTACTGAAGTTAGAGAACAAGACTTATGACCTTTGTGCACTGGTAACAATTACTGTAACTTTTCGGTTTGTGTACTTGTTGTAGTTTAAACCCTGTCAGCAAGTCAGCCACGCAGTCTACTCCCCCCCACACTTCTTCCCCCCACTCCCGGAGGGATGGGAAGGAGAACTGAAAGAATGTAGCTCCCATGGGTTGAGATAAGAACAGTCCAGTAACTAAGGTATAACACAAATCACTGCTGCTACCACCAATAATAATAATGAGAAGGGAAATAACAAGGGAAGAGAATACAACACCTCACCACCTGCCAACTGACACCTCACCCCCACCCAGCAGTCTCCCAGCCCTTCCAGGTAACTCTCAGTTACATCCTGGGATGATGTGCTGTGGTATGGAATACCTCTTTGGCTAGCTTGGGTCAGGTGTCCTGTCTCTGCTTCCTCCCAGCTTCCCCTCCTCCCTGGCAGAGCATGAGACTCACAAAGTCCTTGGTCAGACTAAACATCAGTGTTATCAGCACTGTTCCCAGGCCGAAAAGTCAAAACACAGTGCTGCACCAGCTACTAAGAAGGAGAAAAAGTGACTGCTACTGCTGAACCCAGGACAGTACTGTGGTATTTTCTTGGCATAAAGTCATCTGTATCCCTTGGATTTCTCTGCTTAATGTTTAGTTTAATCAAGTGAATCAAATGGATTGTAGAAACAGACAGTGGAGATGATCCAGGCTGCAAAATTATCTATAAATTGGGTTCAAATGTGAAACCTAAGGGATAGTTAAGCCTAAAATTTGGAATCAGCCAGATTTTCTAGAGCTATATTTCAAGTCCTGTTTCAAATTTTTTAGTACTATGATATTTCCCTTGCTGCGTGGCAACTTTGAGGAAGAAACACAGAACAGCTGTTTCATCTTCTAAGGAGCATCCACACTCAGAATTTTAAATGGCTATCATCCACTAAGATAAACCAAACCAAGCTGCCACATTATTTTTAAGGTAAGAAGCAAAATAAGCAGTTTAGGCACTACACAGTTTTATTAACCTGAACTGATGTTTGCATGTAATGCCACAGGGACTATGTTTAGCATCAGCATTTCCATACCCATATAAGAAAAAAATGTCCATAATCTATTCAAGTTTTGAAGCGGATAGTTGAATAAAGGGCAGCAACTTAATAGCAGACTAAATTCTACTCAAAGGTTGTGAAGTTTAAGACAAGTCCCTTCATTTTCAAATAAACTTCTAGGTCTGGCTAAAACTTTGAAGACATGAGGATCACTGCACATGCATGCAGGTCCCAGAAGCTGTCTGATAGCATATGAGACATACAGCATGATATCAATCCATTTTCTAATGGATCATAGCTCAGAAACCAGGACTGTTTTAAGCATAGAACATACTTGTCTTAAAATCAACAGATCAAACTGTTTCCCTCCTTTCTGCCAGCACAGAGACTCAGAGCCTGGACAGTCTCAGGACCATGTAATATAAGTATTGGTGCATTGCCTGTTTGCAGCATGCTAGATTCTTTCTTCCATAGTCATGATGAAATGCAATGGGAAAAGATAAATTTTTTCAAATGTATGAAATGGAAAATAAGTGAGAAAAAAACTTGCACAGCATATCCTCTTCTTTTGTCAATGCTTTTACAGACTAAAGAGATATGGTAATGGTGGAGGTGGGGAGTATTTTGCATACATTGTTCATACAGAAGGGTTAGATCCTAATGTTCATCCTGGTACCACATAGATGCTTTTGCTGAAGCTGAGCCAGGGAGGGAACAATCACTAAAAGCTCTGTCATAGCTGTATGAGCACCAAGTTTGTGCTTCCCCAGAAATCTAGGCTGATGGAACCTGAGTGTACTGCAGTGGAACTCAGATACTTCCTTGTCTGAGCTGACATTGAAGTTCACCCAGTTGGATGGTGAAATGTTCAGGGATCTCTTTTGGTCTCAAACTGAACACTGCTTCATTTTGTTTGGTCAGTTTTCAGCTGGATGTTTTCCTGGTACCAGCTGGTACAGGATATGTGGAGGGCAGCCCCAGTTGGCAATTATTCTGATTTACCCTGCCTTGACCATCACTGGCAGCCTCATTTAGAAAAGAGGGAACCTTTTCCCAGTTATCCTTCCAGGTGGTTCAAGTGAGCTAACACTAAGCAACAACAACTAAAAAATAAATCCAAGGAATGGAAGCTGAAACTCAATGCTCTATGCTATCTTCTTATCCCTTTTTATATATCAAAAATACTGTAATTTTATGCCAGTAGCTCAGACAAGACACCTGAAAACAACCCGAATTGATATGCGTAGCTTTCTAGGGCTTAAATTATTAACTTTGGTGTATAGTAGGTATTTTTCATCACTGGGCAGAAATTGACATAGTCTAATCGCATTTTGGGAATATATAAAGTGAAATCCCAGCCCTCCTTTAGTTCTTGAGTTTATAGCTGTTGATGAAGTTGGGGCTGCACCAGGAAGCATTGCTCCACTAGGCTGCCGAAGGAAATGGCATAATGGGCCCATATCCCAAATTCTCCCAGGTTTCTTTTTTTCATGCTCTGCACAGGACTTCAGGATTTCTTCCAGCAATGACAAATAAAAAGCTAAGTGGGACTAAGCACCATTTACTCTATGTTTAAGGGTTGTTCTGTTTATCACTCAGTCTTCTTACATCAAAATTAATAAATATTGAAATGGTAGTTTTTGTAAGAATTAAACTAATGCAAAGAAAATAACTATATGATCTTCTGAAGGACTATTCTTTTGGCTTCCATAGCATTTTAAATAAATATGTGTACTTACTGTGTTTAAACCAACATAAATAAATCAGCAATCCAGACAAACGGATTGCTTATGACAGTCATTTTTTCCATTGTGTATTTAAGCCCCCTGGAAGATCCATTTTTTGTGTTCAGACCTTGTTGGTTTTTTGCAACTCTTTTCTTAATGTCCTTAAAACTGTGTTTCTGCAGACATGAGGCTATTCTGTAAAAATGATAAATTGGCCTGTGAGAGATATTCCAAAATTCTATTCTTCATGTCTATCTATAGCACTGCAGTGCATGCTTTTGGAAGCATTAATAGCTGCATTTCATTTTACTATATAAATATTTAAGGTTTGTAATTTCTCTGTTGCTGACACTGCCAATGCCGATGCAATGAAATGTTTCATTATCGGTTCCTAGTATACACATAATCTTGTCAGACTTTGATTCCACTAAATATAGCATGATACATTTTGAATATTTGAATAGCTGAGTGCATCCATATTTCTTTCAGTCATGACCTGCTTACAAATTCCCAGCTAAGAAGTACAGCCACATGGAACAATAATCTGCAAGAATTGTGCCAATATATATTCATCAGTCAGTGACACTTAGCCGAAAAAAAAAAAAAGTGTTAAACTGCATCCTTCAGAAACAAGTCAGCTTGGCTCCTGGATCCCCACACTAGGATGAACCCCAGACAACACCCATATCATTATTGTTTCAAAGTTGTAAGTGAGTAGTTCAAATTTAACCTACCCTTATCCCTTCTGTCTTCAGTGATTTGCCAATCTCTGTCTCTTGAGAGTTCCCTTGTCTCCAAATATCTAGGAGGAACCATCACTTTCTTAGCTGTTCTGGGAAATCCTAACAGGTATTTATTGATGGGCTCTGATTTTAAACTGGCTGTGAATTCTATATTATTCTGCACCTTTCTAAAAGTTGTAAAGTGTTTTATCAAAATTGAGGATAATTTGGGGTAAATCTCTCCTTTCATGCTAGATTACAGAAAATGTAATTTTAGGTAATATAGGAGCACTTTGTGAGACTTTCACTACTGCGTAAATACATTCAGATCTACTGAATTGCTGTAGAGTAATACAATGTTATGTGGGATGTACCCAGACTCTAACACAGAGGAAAGGAGACAGGGGCACAGGTAAAAATAGATAAAGCACCTTTAGATAAAGCATCTTAAAACGTGGTAAATGAGAGCCCTGCCTGACCTTATAAAACAGAGGTCCAAAAGCCAGCTGCCTCCTGACTCCCTCCCAGCCAGCCTAGAGACTATTTCCCCATTTTCCCTTTCACAACTGGTGCCAGCATTGTGGGCCCTCACTTGTGTGCTGATGCATTTCCAGCACCCTAAATCTGGAGTTGATTAATGTATTTCATAATTTCTGGTTCTTGGAACTGAGTGATGGATGGTAAGGGGATGCTGTTTGTCAATGAAAAAGGTTTCTGGCTTACACCAGATTCAGGCTTTGAGAGACAATAATTAAGAAACATGCATGCAACCTCTGAGACTCCCAGCAGGAAAAAAGGTAAATCTAAATGCTACTGCCAGTTTTTAGGTTTTAAACCTGAACTCAGAATCGTTGAAGTCTAATTTGCACTTTCTGAATGCTTCAGATTTTGGCAGTACTGCTGTTGTGACCAGGTCCTCTTTTTGAGACATCATGGCCAATGCTTTCATTAATTATTGCCTGATAAGTTTTTATTCATTCCTTTTTTGTTTACATGTGTGATTTCTTGTATTTTCCTTGGGTTTATGGGCATACAGCAGCCCAGGCAGTGTCAGCCTACAATGACTCTGGCTGGTTGTCCTGGACTTCATTGAACATCTGCAGTTGGATCTGAGAGTTTCAGAAAACTGGATTTATTGCTTGGGCAGGATCCAGTGATGACTGCCCTCTAGGAGACTGAGTAAGCACATACATTTCAGTCACGTAAGTCATTCATAGGAGGTCCATATTTTCTGCACAGAAAATGTGACTCACTGGCAATATTAGAGGCCTGTGAAAAAAAATATATTTGTAGATTGGCCACTAGACACTCAGTACTTGAACTGTCTCCCCAGTGCAGTCCTCCAAGACTTCTGTTTACCTGCTAAATTTGTGCTTTGGCCTCCAACGTTACTGATGATTAGTTTCTGCTTATTCTTTTCTGCCATCTTAAGTACTGCTGAACTATGGTGAATGCAAAAGTTAGGTAGACAAGGAAACAACTAAAAGGGTATTTGGTTGTTGTCTATATGAAAAATATAGAAAAGTCCAATTTTAAGGAAAGAAAATAAGGAAACTTATTGGTAGAAGAGCAACAGAGTTCTGTTCTGACAAGTAGCATTCAGTGGTATGAAACACCTTATAAGCAGAGCTGTCTGTAAAGTGCTGGTCAGACAGCCTAGGACAGATTGGATTATTAGTGAGAAATGCTGCAGCAAGCACTAATAAATGCAATTAACACGGTTATTTAAGCTTTTTGCTCCCAAAGTAATTGTCAGGGCAGTAAAAAATAAGGCTGTGAGAAAAATTATCAAGCTATCCTATAACACTCCTACTTTGCTCCATTATTTTACGTCTACATTACTACAGCATGGGCAATGGTAAGTGAGTTAGTAGTGTTCCAGATCACATCTTTTACAATAACATTTTTCCTTTTTTGCTATTAAATCTCTGGCATAGCTGTAGTGCCTGGAAAAAATGTAGACATAAAAAGACAAATAAAAGTAAGCTACATTTTTTTTATGTTTTAACATATTTCAGTATTAATGGTTTCTTTAAAACAAGAATGGTTTCCTCAATTAGCTTATTTTTAAAGAGGTTTTAAAAAGCAGAATATAGATCAATAATGAGAATGGTTGCAGGATTTGTTGAGGCTTTCTTCTCAACAAACAGCCTGAAAAATAAATCAAGTTGATTTCCAATGTTTGGTTGATGAATAGGATATGCAAAGGAATTTTCACTGCAGTAGTTAACTGCTGATTTCCTATAATAAAATAGAACAGAATAAATGAAATAGAATGTTTTCTTCAGGAGGGTAAAGAGAACTGGTTTGCTTCTAAACTATTCTATACAAGATGGTGATTGGAGGATTTCCATTTTTTCTAAACACAGCTTTTTTGTTGCTTCCAAGAATCATTCTGCATCACTGAAATGGAAATATGTGTGCTCTTCTGGACTTGTAGGGTTTCCCTGCTCCTCTCCCTGCTGCCCATCACTCCCTCACCAATCTCTTTGGAGATTGCTGTGTGGAAACGACAGGCTGATCTGGCCCTAAGTATACTATCTCAGCCTTTGGGAAATGGTGCTACTTCATTAAGTGAATTTGAAAGATTACAGTAGATAAGTTATAAAACAAAGAAAGGATGCTCTCAAGAAAAAACATGCTCCTTAACTGCTAGAAAGCTGGGGATAAAATAGGCAGGCTGCAAGGTTTTTTTTCATTAAACTCTACAGATTATAGCTGCTATGTAGATCCTCTTCAAATTAATGCAAGTTGAAAAGAATCCATTTTAAAAAGGTGACTTTTTAAAGGACACATGGATTCAAAACATAATTTCTATTTGTATGTGCAGTTGATTTGGCAGTGTGGGGTTTTCACACGTTTGTGTTAATAATTTATGTAGACACAAACTCTTACATGCCTTATAAAAACGGAGCACAGCTGGATTTGTGCATTTACAATCCATCCTCTCTATACAAATCAGAGTGAAAAAGCTCTGCGTGCTGAAGTAGAAATCATAGGGAAGCCTCTCTGTAAATTTAGTTCTTATTGTGAAGAATTTAAATGTACACTTAAGTGAGACATTGGTAGCATTCACATTTCTTTTTGGTTGTTTGCCTTAAATTCCTGTGTAGGGCATTAAGGAGCTCTAGATCATCTTGCATCCTGTTAATATCTGCAGTAGTACCATTATAATGGTTTCTGTGAATGTATGTGGTTTATTTAATGGGAAAAAAATAATTTCTATAGCTGTGCCAGCCTTCCAGGTGCAGGCTGAAAGGAGTAAAAGAGGATTGACTCCTTTTGCCACTTAGCAAACCATTGGATGTGGTTATTATGATACCCCAGAGTCAACCCTGGGGGACACAGCTGCTCATCTTAACATACCTAATGAAGTGCAGATGGGAAAATTCACATGATAGTCTTAAATCAAAGCAGAGAAAAGAAACTTAAATTTCTAGTATTCATTTGCTGGTCACACTGGTACAGAACTGCTGCACAGTCTGGGGATGAGCTTTTCCAGCAAGGACTTTATAGCTGCTGGGGATGATCCAAAGTGCTTTTCAGTGAATGATAGCCTCTGAATTACATGGGATTGCCTCCATTGACTTAAATGGTATTTGGATCAGGTCCATAATGAATTATTGTTTAATGTAGTCCACAAGCATACTGAAAATGTTAGGTAAAAACCCAAGAAAGAAAAGGAGGTATGTTGCAAAATTCTGGCATTTAATTTTCCATTACAAAATTCCCAATTTAATAAATAGCATTGATTCAGATTGTATCACAGCCTCATTAAAGCTCTCATTCTTAAAACCAGGTCTTTTTATGACACTCTGCAACACTTGGGTTCTGTTTTTATGGGGCAGTGATAATGGCACCATGCGTGCACTCTAAACTGTCTGCTGGAATTGGTTGGGTTACAGGTACACCCCTAGGCCTATATCATCACAGTAATCTCCTGTATTTAATACACTGAAGTAAGTGGCTAAAGCTCTGTATAAAATAGAAGCTATTTCCAAACTCCAGAGGATCTCATTAGGCAGTAGATTATATCTGACCTAATTAATAACATCTCATGTGTGAGGATAAAGGTTTCTCATTTCTATATTTCTTTCCAGTTAATAGGAATAATGTAACCATTCATATGACATCTAAACCTATCTTGAAACAAATTAATATGTGACTCTATTGTTATTCTAATTCACCTGGAGCAACAGTTAGTAGGTAATAAAAGACAGACCATAGTCAATGTATTTAGAAAGAACATCAGACTACTAAAATAGCATTTTAGAGACTTTTAACTTCCTATATTTAACATTTTGGCACTCCAGAAATTCCTACTTAATCCTCAATTTTTACAGCGTGAATGCAAACATACATCTACTTAAAGTCCTAAAAACACTGGGATAGTCCCCAGCCTAACCTGACATCCACCCATAGACACAAAAAGGGCATGACTGCCAAAATCTCCCTGTGAAAGTAAAATCCCTTGCTGCTCTGAGTAGACATTAATGACAAGTACGCGTTAAATTAGCAACAACATAGTTCTTTTCTCTCCCCTACCTCCCTTTCTCCTACCAGGAGGGACATTTAACCAGCAGTATGGTGGAACACTGAATAGCATCCCCCTGTACTTTGCACTGGTGAGGCCACACCTTGAATCCCGTGTTCAGTCCTTGGCCCCTCACAACAAGAGAGATATTGAGGTGCTGGAGTGGGTGCAGAAAAGGACAACAAAGCTGGAGAAGGGTCTCAAGCACAAGTCTTATGAGGAATGGCTGAGGGAAATGGGGTTTTTTAGTCTGAAGAAGAGAAGGTTCAGGCAGGACCTTATCACTCTTTACAACTACCTGAAAGGAGGTTGTAGTGAAGTGGGGGTCAGTGTCTTCTCCCCAGTAACAAGCACTAAGACAAGAGAAATGCCCTCAAGCTGCACCAGGGGAGGTTTAGATTGGATATTAGGAAAAATTTCTTCACAGAGAGGGTTGTCAGGTATTGGAACAGGCTGTGCAGGACAGTGGTGGAATCACCATCTCTGGAAGTGTTCAACAACCGTGTACGTGAGGTCCTCAGTGACATGGTTTAGCGATGGCCTTGGCAGTCCTGGGGTAATTGGTTGGACTTGATGATCTCAAAAGTCTTTTCCAACCTAGCTGATTCTATGATCGAATGCTCAGGATGGTCTCCATCCATTGCTAGAAAGGACTGCCACAACCCCAGTCTTTAAAAAATAAAACTATAAAACTATAAGCAAGAGGATACAAATATTCATCCTCCCAGCTAGTAACAGACACATTCTGGTTGATTTGAGGTGACTCTAAACCCAGCTCTGAAGGACAATACATAGAAAACTCTGTTCCTCAGTGTTTTCTGCTAAGCAGGAAAGGCAATTTTCCCCACAGCATTCCATCTGCTGTGAAATGTGCTCTGTGGTACCTAGCTTTCTTGCTTGGTGTAAAACCAGATACGTAGTGCAGCAGCTGTGAATTTAATGAGGCTTAAATGTTAAGAGTTGCTGCTCTGAATATCACATTACTTCATTCCTCCTTTGGGAATACATATCTGAAAGTGATGAAATTTCATTTCTGTAGTCTAGAAGGCAAGACACAGGATATTTTCATCTTCTCTTCACAGTGACTGGAGAGGTGAAAAAAGATCAAGTAATGGATCTTTACACTGCCCCAGTGCTGCTCTCTTAGCTTGTAAAAGGATTTTGCAGGGAGCTGGACAAAGATTTTTTGCTTTAATTCTGCTAGTGCCTAAGAAGTAACTTTAAAATGGCATTTTTATTTAGAAGTACTCTGCATCAGTTGAGTCAATTTGCAAATGGAAGTATCTTTTTTTGTCTTCACTTCCACTGTTGCCTTTCTGGGCTGCAAGCACACATTGATGAGTCATGTTGAGCTTCTCATCAACCAGCATCCCCAAGTCCTTCTCCTCAGAGCTGGCCTCAGTGCAGTCTTTGCCCAGCCTGTAGTTTTGCTTGGGATTGCTCTGACCCAGGCAAAGGACCTTGCACTTGGTGGTGTTGAACTTCATGGGGTTGGCACTGGCACACCTTTCAAGAATGTCAAGCTCCCTCTGGATGACATTCCTTCCCTCTAGCATGTCGACCACACATGCTTGGTGTGGTCATCAAACTTGCTGAGGGTCCGCTTAATCCCGCCAAATATACTGGCTCCCCATTTGCAAGTTTGTTGTTGGTATGAGTCAACACAGTGGTGAGTTTTTTCCCAAGTAGCTGATATGCTGTGTAGGTTTTCTAGAAAAAGGGAGAGGAGAGATGCAGAATGTTAGCTGTAAACTCAAATAACAAGACACAAGCACTAAGCAGCAGGTACATCAAGGGAGAATCCCAAACAGAACTCCAAAAACTACCCCAGGCTCAGAAAGGTGTTATCAAAGGTTGCAAAGCTGGAATGCACTGCACTGTCTTCAAGGCAGGACTATCCTTGTCTGGCAGTGGTGAGTTTATCATCTAGTGTTAAAGCCTTCAGGAGGGAATAGATACAGCCCTAACCCATAGCTGGAACAAAACAGTGCATACATGTACTGATGCTACCTGAAGAGCTGGTCAGTAATTTACCCTGCTTTCTGAGAAAATAAAGATTCTTGTGTGCATTTAAGTAAATTAAATATCTATTTACTTGATTTATTTACTTGACACTTGAGCAAGTTTTAGACTTGGGACAATACCCACATTTAACATAGGGACAACCATATAAAAAATTATGTGTTTATACTAATTTCCTGAAAACAAGTTGTTGACTTAGAGGAAGGGATGCTCTAAATGAACCGATGGATAAAAAAGGTGGAGTATACACCACCCACTGAGGAGGTAACAGAGGAGCCAAACTAGAGAAGCATTCTTAGACTGCTGCAATTGCCACCAAATATGCAAAACCTCATTCTGATCTCAGACCCTTTTAAATATTAGAGCATTTGACTACAGATGCAAAGTCGATGAACCTGTATTACTGCTGCTGCTTATTGAAGTAGGTGCCCACTTTTGTGGTTTTGAAAGAATCTTGAAAAGCCTGGAGCAAAAAGACCCAAGAGGTGTGACTTTCCCCATTCATCTCCATCAGCTATTAATCTTGAAATCTAAAAGTGACAATTTAATTACCAACATTAATGATTTCACTGCAGTTTTCATCAAAACATAAAGTGATTTGATTGTCTGAAAATCTTCAATGGCTTTATCCTTCTGCAAATCATACTTTTGCCAAAACCCCTTTAACTTACAAAAATACTCAGTTCCCCCATCTTCCATGACCCACACCCAAAGAACACGTTAAAATATTTAAAATTTTACATCAATATGAATAGCCTAGGGCAACTCTGAAGACTTCTGCATTCATTGGCTTTTTGGTCTGACACAAAACACAGCAGAATGTAGTCTCCACCCTGGGGCACAGAAAACTCTGGCTTCAAGGTGCTTCTCAAGGCAGGCTGTTGAATACTTATACTTTTTTGCCATCTTGCAGACAAAGGGCCTAGAATTAAATTTTAACCAGTACAGAATGTATGGTCTGTTAGAAATCTACCTTTTTTAATCCAAACTTTCTTGTTCACACACACATATAAACACACATGCACTTGCACACTTGCATGTTTAATTTTGATATAGCATTCTCACAATGTAGAACTGTTTACAGGGAAAAATTTAAAAAAAAAAAAGAAGAAAAAAAATTGCAGTAGTATTCCCAGGATTCTGTATTGCCAGCTACGGCTAAAATGGGAATCCATCAGACAAATGCATCGTCATTTCCCCACACACTATCAAGTAAGATCATCGTATCAACCTTTCATTTATCATCACTCAGGAAGAAAGATTTACTCCAAACCCAACCTTTTTCTGAAAAAAATTAGTCATTTGCCCCTGTCAAATTGAGTATGGGAAAGTTAAAGTTGATAGCATTTCCCTCCTTTAAAATTAATGCATATGGCTTGACTTGAGGATATGACCCAGTATCTCAGACAGAAATACATTGCATCTTCATTGAGAAGAAATTAGTTAAGTTCAAAGTCAAAAAATAGCTGTTTCTTCAGCATAATTCTGTGATGATGTTAATTTTGGCCTGAATGAAATGTCATTTATCACTATTAAGGCAGAAAATTAAAAACATGCAAGCTAATTAGATAGTTTTTTATAAAAACATTGCTATCGAACAAGTAAAGTTAAAATGTTTTGCAATATTAATGTGTCCGTTTAAAATTAAGGTAACATCAATGCTTACGATAACTTGAAAAACACTATGTGTGTATTTGGAACTTCAGGGAAATCATCCAAAAAGTCTTGCTTTAGAATATTACTTCATCGGTTTCTTGTTAATGCAGAAATGGTTGAGTATCCTGGAGTTATGGGATGTCAAGGAGTAACAGTTTGATGCTCCTTTCTGATGAGTAAATTACAGTTTTGTATATTTAATGTGGAATAAAACAATTGGATTCAACACACTTCCTGTGAATAATGATTTTCAACCTGGATTGAGGCTTTTTTTCATATTTAGATAAATTCAGATGACTGCCCCATGACTTTTAGTTGTTATGTCTCAACACCCTCAGGTCACAAAGTACTGGGAATTTCAGAAGCAAGCCAGTCAGGATTTTTACTGCAGAAATGCAGCTTGGATCATTCACTCTAATCTGATCAAAACCTCCAACATCAATTTATGACCCTTTCAGCTTGTTTGCCATTTACTAGTCTTGGCAGAGCTCCATTGAAACCAGCATCCTACCACATCCTAAGGTCAGACCTCATATATAGTTGATGTTAACCCCCTGAACCAATTGACAGATGCATGGGTCTCCTTCTTTGCCAGAAAATAGCAGCCGGCACCATTATCCATATAAGCTTATTTTATACAAGGTCTTTATACAACTTTAGTCACTAACCTCAATTCTTACTTACATGGGTAACACAGTCAGGTTAGTTCAGGAGAGCTCCACCAGAGTGTTGTCAAAGCCAGCAGAGTCAGGCTGATTAATGCCAACTGCTGACTTCACTCTTCTCAATTTCTCTTCATCCCCCTTTTCTTCACATGTGCATTCATGGGATGACAGAAACTCATTGCTCATGACATGTGTTCTTACTCACCAAATTCAACAAAGCTCAACCCCTCCTCAGGAGACTTTGCTACTAGTAATCCAGAACTCCTGTCCTTCTGTTAGGTCCATAGTAGCCAGCCAGAGGAGACACTAATAAAAGGATTTGCCCTTCAGCTGCTAACATTTCCTTAGTAAGCTGTTTTATTCAAATACAATTTTACTGTCTATGACAAGTGTGAAAGGCTGGATGCAGCCTGTATCTTCATGACAAATGACCTGGGCCATGTTACTTTTGGTTTGTGCGTGTTCCCCTGCCCAGTCTACCTCTTATTACTGTCTTCTGAACATTTGCTATTTATTACTATTGTCTGTAAGCTAGAGGTTGCTGGAAGCTGAGAAAATACATTGAGTAGGATCCTCACAGTTTATTTCTCATTTCTTACAACCTTTTCTTGGGCATATTCATAAAAAGCTGAACAGTCTTTTGGTCTTACCCAGTGCATCCGTTCTCACATCACTAAAATATGTGTTAGTCTGCAAAGGTTTTTCTGCTCTGCAACAGGGGAAGAGTTCCTCATACCTGCTCTAGAGCTGTTACTAGACATGTGTCTGCGTGTCATACAATATGTAACTTTTCTTTGGCAAAGTTGGTGTCTTGAAGACAAGCCTTTAGCAGCCAATCCATACATCCTCGATGTGTTGGGAAAATGAATATATGAATGATATTTTGAACAAATGGAGTAACTATGAAGATGGCACTTTGGCAGTAATGATGGATTAAACTGGGTGTGCCAGTTTGCCTGACAAGAAACTTCATTAAATGCAAGACATTATTGTGTTTGCACTCATTGGAAATGCAGAAATATTACAGTGATTGCAGTGTATGGAAATGGGCATTTATCCTGAAATTATGGGATTCACCTGTCCTTGACCCTCTCTTTCCAGGTAACCAATATCATACTTGTCACTATGCATACCACTAGATTTTTAGCTAGCTTTGATATCTGTTTAGTTTCAGTGAGTATTGAAGTCTTTCATTCACTAGTTCCAGTTTTCACTTTTTTTTTTTTTTTGCGTACAAGCCTTTTATTTTGCAGGTTTTCTCATACTGAATATTGCTTGCTGATTCACCAGGTACCTTTCTGACAGCTTGTGTGAAAGAATAAAAGATGACTTATTTCCTCCCTATTGACAACACCTCAAATCACCTCAAATTCAACATGCTTTCAAACTGCTGTGCTTTGTTTGCTATATGCCTTTAATTACTGCTCTTTTTTCTTTTCGAAGAGTGGGGGTTTGCTTTCCTATCTCCCCAGTGCTGTCCTGTTTCCCCTAAAGCCCTCTCCTCTCCTCTCCTCTCCTCTCCTCTCTCTCCTCTCCTCTCCTCTCCTCTCCTCTCCTCTCCTCTCCTCTCCTCTCTCCTCTCCTCTCCTCTCCTCTCTCCTCTCCTCTCCTCTCCTCTCCTCTCTTTGACAGGATCTTCATTAGTATCTGATTCTGTCACCTTTATTCATTAATAACGTGGCTCTGTCTCAGACAAGTGTTTTGAGAATTAAGGTTATGCCTCTGCAGGCATTTTGGAGCAAGGTCAGCATGACCCTCGGATCCCTAGCCACTGTGCCCCCACCATGGCCCAAGTAGGCCCATCATATCCTTACTCCACATGTGTCAGGTACCTCTGGAGCTGTACCAAAGGCAAAGAGAAGTTTGGATAACCTTCATTTAGCAATTAGCGTAGTAGTGAGGGCAAGGAACATCCTAAGGTTCTTTAACAGCTCTAGTTGTTTAACTGCCAGGATAGCAAGGACAGCCTGGAGGGTGAGAGCTTTGTCTCTCCTCATACACTTCATTTTAAAAGCATTTTCTTGCTGTGCTTCCTGAGAGACAAAGTTAATACGTCCTTACTAAACATATAGCTACGACAGGATGATGTTTCCTAGGCAACGTTCCTATGGAAAAGCAGCCTACTGACCATTCTTACACTGCTCTTGTTAAGTCAAGCAGTAATTTCATTTATTATTGTTCAAAAATGTGGTGGACACTTTGCAGGTGAAAAAGAAGACAGAGTAGCCACTGGTATTTAAAAAGAGCCACAAATTAGTCTTTACACACTGGTCTTCAAACAGCATACCTGACAAAGTGCTACATAGGATCATAATCATTCCTGTGAAAATTAGCATCACCTATTAGACCTAGGTGTTCCACAATTGAATAAACCATAACTAGTCTTATTTAAACTAGCCATAAAATCCATGTCAGGACCCTAGATGGAGGTGACAATAAGTCTCCAAGCTCTGTTTGTGGAGGCTTGTGCTGGTTGCTGAGGTTAAAGTCACACACTTCAAATGCACACAACACTGCACAAAAGCTAGGCGCTGTTATTGAAGTGCTCCTTTTTTCACCATGTCTGTCTCTAGGGCACCATGAAATTTGTATTTCTGTAAGCTAATTCAACCCTGTCTCCCTGATAAGCATGTCTATAAACTCAATTTTTTTTTTCTTTTCTAAGGAGGAGGAAGGAAGGAAGTAATAAAGGAAGCATCACACACTGATAGAATCAAGCACAGGAGAGAAAACCAAAATCCTTCAAGCAACAGGTAGCACCTAAACAAATGGTGAACAAGGCATTTTGTCGATATGCTGGTCCTGTGCTTCCTGGGCTGTCTTTCTCTCCTCAGATTCTTAACTTGACAGACTGTTGATTGCCCATTTTTTTCAGGAGACGGCACTAAAGCCTGTCAAAGGAACTTGCCGTGTCTATTCTTAGCCTCCAGATCTATTGCAGAAGAGAGGTGGGGTTCTTCTGCTAGCTGAGAGAAAAACGATCCAGCTGCCTGCAGGCTGATAAAGCAAACCTACAATTTCCATTTATTTTTCAGTTTCATATATATGGTGTTGGGCTGCATCAGCTCCCTGTCAGTGCAAGATTTGGCTTATATTAGCAAAGCTCATGTTGGGGGGGAGAGCAGCAGTAGGTAACAGAAGAGCTACTCCACTTTCTCATTAGAAAAGTGACTCCCAAGCAAGAAATAACCCTGTCCTTGCAATCACAGCAACAGAAGAATACAAAAGTATAAAATAGGTGGTGTGTTTTAGGTGGTTCAAACATGAACATGACACTAAACTGAGATTTTATACTCGGGAGGTGGGGATTCATTCTTCTCTGCTTCAACCTGAACAAGACATAGGAGAATACGAGCTGTGAGGGCAAGGTGCTGGCCATCAGTGATCCCCAGGGAATTTTCTGCTCCAGCTCCCTCAGCCTAGCAGCATTTACCACCACTGTAAGATTATGCAACTAGGTCTAGAGCAGAGTAGATCCATGCAACCCAGAGGCACTGACAGTGCAATTCTGAGTCCTTGCATGAGGGAACTAGTTGGCCTCACAGAAAGAATATGAGATGATATAGTTGTCTTTATGGGTCTCACCTCTGACCCTTAAGCATTCAACCATCAGGCAGAAAAGCTCCCTCCCCTCCACGCTCTAGAGGGATGATGCAGGTCACACATGGATGAAGGCAGCAATTTCACAGTTGATTTCCAAACGGTACAGCATGCGCGTCTGGGGAGCGAGGAGAGGAGGGAACAAGGAAGGAGGAGGAGGAATGAAAACAGTGCAGTGGGTCTTGAATCTGCTCCTGAATCATTTATGACACTGGCTGGATCTAAATGCAATTCACTGAAAAGGCTTTGTTTGGGGGTTTTGTTTGCTTTTATCTTTATAACTTGCCCAGGAGAGACTGGAGCTTTTATTAACTTTGTGGGGTTTTGGAGTTCTTACGTTTTCTTTTGTCCTCTTTCTTTGGCTCAGTGTAGTTTGAGACTGCCTAGTTTATTTCCCAGTCATGAAATCCTACAAGCTGCACTCCCAATGCCTTTTAAAGTTTTGGGGTTATTCATTAGATACACTTGAAAGGAACAAACTAGATTAATTTAGCAATTACCACCCAATGCATACATGGCAGGTCAAACCCAGTGTAGCTTTTCAAGAGATATACCTATTTCAGCTCACACATGCTGTCCCTGATTCTGCTTTATAGATCTTTAGGTCAGTAAAAGCCTAAAATATATCCCAGATCATCTCGTATAGTGGAGAGTGATGAGGGTAATTGTTCGTGCCCCTCAGTATGCATGATTACAAGCCATGACACTTTCATGAAACCAGAGGGAAGCCTGAGTGAAAACTGCCTGTTAGATTTATTATATTTAGATATATTTGCAGCTCAGGTTCTAAAAACTTTCCAGAAAGAAGAGGAAACAATGTTCAAATCTTGCTGAGGGAAGAAGTTTTGAATCAAATAATCTAAAAATATTTCCCACAATCAAATATTTTGAGAGAAAAAATATATTTAGAGAGGTGGAAGAGTATTCTTAAAAGTGAGCAAAGGCAGCAAATGGGTGCAGAGTTATAGTTTTATTCCTTTTCTGCTTTGGGCTTACATACAGGATTTAGTATGAGTGTACTCAGTCTTAGAGAAAGGTCTCCTGAATGTAGCTTTTTAAACAGGTGATGGTCACTGTTCGGACAACTGGTCAAAAAAAATTGTTTCTCTTACACTTTGGCACAGGAAAAATAGCTTGGGGGTGTTAAAGCTATTGGCATGTATTTGCCATGGGCAGCACTAGGAAGGCTGACAGGTTTCTTCTTCTCAGGACCCATGTCACACTCTGTCAGAGACTGGTATCCCTGCTTATATCAGGCACATCCTGACTGGGATGTGTATCTGTCCCTGCAATCCTGTTCTTACAGCTTAATTTATAAAAGCCTGCACACATTAATTTTAATTCCTGTGACTATGCCAAGCTCTAAATTGAGGCGGTTCATGAAACATTCAGCTGGGGAGGCAGCTTCCAAGAGAGAGGCAAGGCAACAGTTGTGACAGCTAAGCCTCCCCAGCTATCCCAGGTTTCACTTGCTCCTCTAGGGCAGTATTCTTATTTACTCTGCCTACTGCAGTAGCGCAAAGACAAAATATTACCACTTCCCTGCAGCTTGTTCAGCTTTCCTCCTTCCAGGAGCTAGTCAGAGCTGTCAGCTCACCCATATTTGTCCCTAACCAGCTCCCGATGAAATGAGAAAAGAAAGCCAAACAGCTTCAGATGCAGCTTGTTGGTAAGAAAGCCCTGTTTGGACTGCAAGGGAGAGAACTTGTCTCAGAACCTCAAGCAGTAATTCAGAGGGACAGAGAAAAACAAGGGCGGGGCATGAGCAGTTGAGTTTTCCCTGGGCAACCTGGCAATAATGGTATCAGCATCAGTGGTATCAGTGGTATAATCAGAGATTATCCCAGAAGCCGGAGAGGAAGGTGGTGTACCTTACATTCTTAGTCATGGAGGAGTGTACAGAAGAACTAGAATGCTTCTGGAGGCAGGGAAAAGTGTGGGCCAAAGATGGGATGTTGCCTCATTATTATATTGTGTGGCTCACAAGCTAGCTCCTTACTTCTGCAAAGGGGAGCAGTCCTGATCTGCCCTGTAAAGATTTTATCTTAAGAAATCTCCCTTGAGAAGTCACACTCCCTCATTTCTATTTCCCAAGATCAAGGGTCTCGGTCTCCCTCTGTATCTGAGAGAAGGAGGGCAGCTTTTCCCCAGGCTGTGATGCACAATGCATGACAATCTGGGCAGGGCTCTTGGGCAGCTCTCCTACTCCCAGTGTAACTCAGCCCTTGCCTGTCTCCTAATTCCTGTGTGGTAAAGCACAGACACCCACACAGATACAGCTCTTGGCAATGCTTTTTCCATGGGGGATGCAAGAGCTCATCAGTGGTACCAGGGTCCAGCTCTCTGGTGGCTGTCTGAAGCTCAGTAGCACAGGGTTGTCCTTGGTACTCTCCTTCGTCTCCTAAAGCTCAAGCAAAATGTAAGGCATAAGTATGTACCCAAAGAGTGCCTCAAACTGAGTGTCTGATGAGAACGTGCTACTTCTGAGTCAGCTTTGCAGTATAACGGGAGTCTTTAAGACCAGTCAATTGAGAAGATGAAGGAAGCCTCAAAATTATTTCATTTGTATTGTATCAGTTTTGCAAATACCTTAGAAGGGTATAGCCAGAAACATTTCTACCAGTAGATAGCATTGGCTTTGCATAGTAATGAGCAAAAAGTGAAGGAAAGGAGATAATAATGTTCTAAGTTGCGTTATGTCTCCTGCAGTTCAACCAAACAACTCTCTGTTTTGAGCTCATGAACATTTGCTGTGTGCATATTTTATGCGCTCTGGGTAACTCTTCTCAGTCAAAGGATATTTTTCAGCACATATGGGCTTCCAAATATAGTGAAACCAATTTGCTTTGCAAAGCAATATATCTGCTAAAGGGCAGTTTTATTTTCCTTTAGGTAACACACATCTTTTGTGAACAGCAGGATCCTGAAATACAAAGCTGTCTAATTGGGGGCAGGAAGAAACAGCCTACTAAAACTAGTTAAAAACTCAGTGACATATTTTAAAATCTCAGAGGATCCTGACCTCAAACCTTTTATAGCAGCTATTCTCAACTATTCAAGCTCTTGCCAGCGCTTGAGCAAGAATGAGCAATCTCTGTTTTACTAGCTGTGTCTATTAAATTAAAGAAATTGTTTATACATTTGAAGGATTCACTGTGAACATGGTCAACAGTGAAAGCAGGTCTGCCAGTCAATGAGACCTCTTCTGCAACACCTTGTGTACTGCCCAATTCAACCCTGACTATCCCACACTTCAAGCTCTGCTGTCATGAAGAGCTGAAGCTTGGCTTTCTTTTCTCTTGGGGGTGTAACTCTGGGAGCTAAGGCCAAAACCTGGAGTTCAGAGATATTTGGGGTCTAGATGCCATGTCCAGCCAGCTGAGGACAGCAGGAGTCAAAACTCTACAGCCTGAGAGGAAAGTTGCCAAGACTTTGCCAGTTGGACACATTAGCAGTGTGATCTTGCTGGCAGAGTGCGATACTTAAAGCTAAGAGTGCTATATGTTAAGTGTCAAGATGTCAACAACATGCCAAGACCCCACCTGCAATCAGTGGGGAGTCAGGTTCCAGTTCAGCACTCCAGCGTCACGTCCTGGTGCTATTTGAGACAGCAAAGGGTAGCTGAGATATCCACACGGGGCTGGGTAATGTGATGTGGAGCTTAGGGAAGAGCTCAGCCTCCTGGAGAGAGGAATAGTGTAGCATTTAAGCAACTGAACCTTACCCCTACTGAGTCCAGTCGCAGGGGCAAGGAGGTTTACCTACAACAGATGCCAACTTTTGGCCCAGTCACTAGTTCTCTGGCTCAGTTAACTGTATTGGCAGTATGGTCCACTGACTATAATGGGAGCATGGCCACCAGGTTCTTATGTATACAGCTGCATTTTGCTGTGTTAAACTGGAGCTGAATCTCACTCTAAACATAGTAACGCACCCAAATTCCTGCTTACCTCTGGAGTGTACGTGCTTCCATCCTCATGGGAACAGAGCAGATATTCTCTGCAGAAAGTAAGTATACAGCTGAATGAGGTCAGGTCTCCTTAAACAGCTGGTGAGGCCTGTAAAAGTGCTCTACTTTTCCAAAGCAGTTGCCATACACAGCCAAGCATTGAAAGTCATGGGACAGAAAGGTCCTTACTGCAGATGGAGCACTCCCATCGGAAAAACGATGTAGTTCTTGATCTTGGATTGTGAGGCTTGCGGGCTTTATTTGAGTTAGTTAGTTTGTTGTTTGTTGATTTTGCAGCAGAGGGGAGCAGTTAGTTATGGGTTGAAAAAAAACTTCATTATTCCCTGTACCTGGAAGCAATGTCTGATACTTTTTCTTCCCAAGTGACTAACTGGGTAAGCTAGAGAGCTCAACTCCCACTTGCCTGTTCTTGCCCTGTGTCATTAATATCCCTAGCTTCATCATGCTGTAGTGGAAAAAGAAGTTTTGGGGGGTCTCAGGAGCCTCACATTCAGTTACACAATGAGGAGGAAAAACTGAGAGAACTCTTTGCTGCATAAGCATCACTATTTGAAGAGAATACCAGGATAGAGAAGACATAAGTTTTCTACTGAGGGTATTTCTCAAACAAGAAACATAAACAGTGTCTTAGTCCATAGGACAACACAATACCCAGTTATAAACACAGCACAACATGTAAACAAAATAATACCCTGTAGGGATATTTGAATGTTAAATTATATTCTGAGAATCTCTCTATAGGATCTGGAAAAGCTTCTTCTCCGAACAGTGCAAAACCAGCTTTTATAACTGTGTCCACTGCTGACAAAATGGCACCCACCCCCTTCTGCAGTGACTCCACAGCTAGGGCTTGTGCCATCTCTAGCCGGGACAGGCATGCCTGAATTGTTTCCAGGACATTAAAAATGGTTAAATTTCATTAAAAAACAGTTAAATTTCAGCAACAGCTCTTTTCTTCCACCACATTTTGGCCTGTCCTTATTATGGGAGAAAAGGTTTTTTTATTACTATTCAGTATCTGCCACAATAAATCAAACTCCATATATTAACAAGAGGCTCAGAGTAAGTTAAATATCAATGGATTAACAAAATATGATGGATAATAATTCCTAGCTAACACAGGCATTTGTAAATGTATTGCGTGTTTTAAGAAACAGTCCTCAAATTAATTTTTGAGGACAGTGTGCATTCTGAATGCATGCTTTCTGCCTTCCCTCCCTTACCCCTCTTCAATAAGCATTAGCTACAGCTCTCATGTGATGGCCAGCTCCTCTGCATATGGAAGCAAGTGCTCCCTGGTTATCACAGACTGACATTCAGCAGCTTCACTGATGTGTAGATTATGTCAGCCTGGAAAGGTGGCGGGCAGCATCTTGTCCAACCTTCCCTGTGGTAAGGGAAGATAAGCATCTCCAGCTGTCAAAAACCTCCTTCCTTCTGTATGCAAAACTTACATCCCATTTGTGGCAGCTGAGAAGGAGAGATATGCCCTTGGTTTAACATGCTTTGCAGTTAATCCTCTCCAAAGTGTATTTTAAAGCCAACTGCAGTAACTCAGTATATTAAGGGATTTGGTCAGTGACCATATTTTAATGGCCATCAGATTGATGGTGTCTGTCTTTATATTGTAATTCTCTTGTGATACTTATTTATGTATTGCATGTACAAGCAAAAAGGTAGGAGGGAATTTAGTAAATCCTGGGGCCTGAGAGAAATACAACTTTTGCCAGGAATGAAATGTGCACCATTTCATTAATTTTTGTATCATTACCTATCTCAGCCTGCAGAAACAAGTTGCTTATAATTGTGATGAACAGACTGATGTATGATAGTTAATATTTTAAGCACTTTAAATAGCACTTGTTATAAGCTGAAACTATCATACTTGCTCTGGACAGTAGCCTAGTGCAATGTGATGACATGAGGTGTTGTCAAATTGGAAAAAAAGAAATCAATCAAATAGGCATAGGTACTATAAGTTAAATTATTTTGGTAATACAAGGAAACATTTTTTTGAGGCACTGTGAGAGTGGCGAGGCACTGGCACAGGTTATCCAAAGCAGTGCTAAATGCCCCATCCCTGGCAGTGTTCAAGGCCAGGATGGACAGAGCCTTGTGCAACCTGGTCTAGTGGAAGGTGTTCCTGCCCCTGGCAGGGAGGTTGGAACTGGATGATCTTAAGGTTCTTTCCAACCCTAACCATTCTGTGATTCTATGATTCTATGTTTTTTAAGCCTGGTTTCCTGAGGTTTATGTGATTGCACTGAGTGTGCCTGTGTCTACATTTTTCTGAAACCTGTTGAGTCAATAGCCAATTTCAACCAACTTTCACAGAGATTCCAAGCTATCCTGCACTTCCCAGCTCTGTGACATGGGGTGTCTGAGTAGAGGTGAGATCCATTTAATACCTTCATGAAGGAAGAGGGGGAGATAAAAAAGGAAGGGGTAGGGAAGGAAGAAAGGAAAAGGAAAAGGAGAAAGAGAAAAGCTCTTGTCTTACTAGGCATCAGCACACTTGCTGCCAGACACAAACCTTAGTGTATTCACTGCTTGCCTTGCCCTGACACCAGCACCATGTAATACAGCCTGCACACAGCAGCTAAAAAACAGCAGCTGGACTTTAAACCCGGCTATACTCAACAGCACAAACACACCTGGATTGACTGCTGTAGCGTTTGTTCCCTGTGCTGCACCCTGCAGTGTGGATCTCCATATGCTGGGGGAGAAACAAATTCATGGCAAACCAGGGAGCTGGAAGAAGGCTTACCAGAGTTCCGCATCTAAGAGCTGATTACTTCTAACCACTACTGTAGCTTGACATCAGTTTCTCCTGAGTATTCGAGTGCAATTGCACTGCAACCAATGGGACTCTGAGCAGCCGTCTCTCCCAGTTCATACTACAAATCTGTTGGAGCAGAGGAAGATACAGATCCCAATCTCCCACAGCCTGGTTGTCCTGGGTTCAGCAGTAGCAGTCATTTTTCTCCTCCTTGGTAGCTGGTGCAGTGCAGTGTTTTGACTTTCGGCTTGGGAACAGAGCTGATAACAAGGATGTTTTGGTTTGGCCAAGGACTTTGTGAGCCTCATGCTCTGCTAGGGATGAGGGGAAGCTGGGAGGAAGCAGAGACAGGACACCTGACCCAAACTAGCCAAAGAGGTATTCCATACCACAGCACATCATGCCCAGGATGTAACTGGGAGTTAGCTGGAAGGGCTGGGGGACTGCAGGGTTGGAGGAGGTATGGGTTGGTGCTTGGTCGGGCTGGGGGGAGCGAGTTATCGGTCGGCTGGTGGTGAGATGTTGTATTCTCTTCCCTTGTTATTTCCTTTATCATTATTATTATTGGTGGTAGCAGTAGTGATTTGTGTTATACCTTAGTTACTAAACTGTTCTTATCTCAACCTGTGGGAGTTGCATCCTTTTCGATTCTCCTCTCTGTCCCTCTGGGAGTAGGGGGAGGGAAAGAAAGGAGGGAGTGAGTGAACGAGTTGTCTGACTGGGTTTAAACCACGACACTGGTGGAGAACTTTAACTGCTGAGTTGTTAGACAGTAGGACAAGAATGTGCCCACTTTCCTGAAAGAAAAGATTCACAACTTTCACAATGTTTTGCATCCATCTTGGAGGTAGGCATTTTACAGCAACTGAAGAGGCAAATTTTAATATCCACTGTCACCCATATTCTGTAGAGAGTACCTTTGGTATCTATGCTCTTGGCACTTTAGGTTCCATGGATCCTTTCTGTCATACCTTACCCCTCCTGTGCACTGCACAAAGGACCCAGGCCCCACACTCAGATAATATTGGTTCCTCCAGCCAAGTAGTGCCTCGCACTCAGTGCCCCATGCTAACCCAGTTCTGTTCATGAAGCCACAATCCTGCAGTTGAAGAATAGCCTTCCCAGGCCTGCAGGCAGGAAGACGCTTCTGCAGATGGTCAAGTTCTAGCCCCAGCACTCCAGATATGTCTCACGAGGGCTAAGTCACCTCACTTGTCCCGCTGGTGACACTGCCTAATGCAGCACAGGGTGCTGTTGGCCTTATCTGTAGGTAGGGCACATCTCCAACCTGGTGTCCACCAGACCCCTTCATCCTTCTCTGCAAAGCTGTTTTCATGCCTGTTGGCTGCCTGCATGCACTGGTGCATGGAGGTGCTCCTCTCCAGGTTCAGGACTTGGCACTGGTTGAACTTCATGAAGTTCCTGTCAGCCCATTTCTCCAGACTATGGAGATCCTGCTGGATGGCAGCATGACCTGATGGTGCACCAGCTACCCCTCCAGTTTCATACCAGCTACAAACTCTTATGCTTTCCCGCAGCCAGCTCACTACTATGGGATGACACTGTGCTTCAGTGTGAGCTAGCTGCATTGTTTCAGCAGTTCTAGCCAAGGCTGAGCCTGCTGTTTGGGGTGGTAAGGGCACTTAGAAGCCAGGGCAGGAATCTAGTCAATTTACAGATCTAAATGTAAATGTACAGTTCTAGACAATTTATAAAGGAGCACACAAACTCTGAAAAGCCTCAGGTGTGTAATCGCAGGGATCATGCCCTGAGCTTCTTTTACATAGCCCACCTTCAGTTGTTAATATCTGCTTTGCAACTACTTGTCTGAAATGGTATTTCAGCTGAACTAACTGCTGTGCAGGACCTGAGCAGTATTTTGTTGTGAAACATGCTACGTGCAGCAGAAACCACATTTCTACCTCCAACACAGATGATTGCCTCCCTCATCTTATGTTTGCTCAGGCGCAACAATAAGTTATCTGCCTTACATTGTTTTTTCTACTGGTAGCACCAAAAATCAGTACAAACAAATAAAAAGTGTAAAAACCTCAGAATCTGAGAATTTTGGTGCAGTGCTACTAGAAATACATGCCTTAAATAGGCAGCTATATTTGGCTAGGTTAGCACAATCAAAAAAGGAGATAAACGAAAATACAATTATTTTGTTGGCATCATGACTGCCTGTGTTACCTTTCCACAAGCAGTAATAAGTTCTAAAATGTTGGGGTTTTTTTTGCCTGAACACATAGCATTTCACATGTATTTTTACTGCAGGTGGAATAAACAGAAATAATGGCAGGTAAACAAAATGAAAAATGTGTCTGCGGAACAGTAGGGAGGATGCCAAATCACACATCTGTCAGCACGGCTGCTCACAGCCCTTGTATGGAAGAATGGTGCTCTCTAGGTATGATGGAGATCTATAAATAGCTGCACCATTGTATAACACAGCGGCAGTTTCATTCCCTTTCTAAATATAGGCTCTGCAGCAAAGGACAGTCTGGGGATGTGTTGCTGCTGATACCGATTAATAGCTTGACTCACACTGCCCAGCTAATAAAAATGAAATGTGTGCTTTGGCTTGGAGGTAATGCACTGGATAGGGTATATCTGTAGGAGAAAAAAAACCCAAACAAACACCAAAACCCACAATAATATTGGATTTGGGTTTGTAACTAGTGGAGAGGAAATTGAAATCTAAGCAATTTCATAATGCAGGGAAATGCTACATTATGTTTCCCTACTCATAACTTTAAAGAAAGGTGAAGATATCATTAATGAAATGTCTACTGTCCTGTGTTCTGTTCATTTAAAAAAAAAAAAATGTTTATTGCCTTTGAGTAATTGCAGAAAACTCATTTGAGGGCTCATAATGATCTCACATTTCCTAGATTAACCTGGCTGGCATGCATGGGATGGGTTCAAAGGTGTGTCACATTCACTCAGGACACACATGCAGAGCTCCCACTACCAATCCAGGTTGCACGTGCAGAAGTGAGGCACAGATTTCTGTAATATACAAATTATCTTTATGTAAAGAGCTTTGACATCAATGCAGCAAATTGCATCTAACAAACACTTTGCCCTTCAAACTTCAATTATCATAAATAGTGCATTCATACGCTTGTTCAGTCATACTGCCTGTGTACTCCCTCACATCCAATCTGTGCAATCAATGTTGCCAATTCAGATACAAGGATTTTACATCCACCTTTTTTGTATTTCCAGTTAAGGTGCTCTATCTGGTGAAGCCCTTGCCAATGTCTGTAGTTCTTTACTTGGAGAAGGTGAATGTCTCACTTTAAGCTGTGAATTTAACTGATGGAAAGTGCTGCAGTGGAGTTCCTTATAGCTTAGGACACTGGTCTTTGCTCAGGAGTGAAAGATAGCCTTCTGTAGCAAAAAGCAACATTGTTTTGTACCATTGTCTCCACCAATTTGTCCAGACTTTTATGTCTGAATTTAGTTGTCTTCCAGAAGCCTCCTTTTGCGGTAAAGCAGTTCTCAACATGAGTAAAGGTCCTGAATTAATCTAACATGTGTTACTAGAAAGAGATTTCTTTGGGAATTAAAGTAGCCCCTCCACGCTTTGCATTAGCTAAGCATACAAGGAGGGGAGCTGAGCTCAGGTCTCCTATTTCTGTGGGACATCTGCTGTTGTTGCAACAAAGGCTTTCACACTTCCCTTGTGCAGTTGCTGCAGATCATTGTCTGCCTTTTGTCTAGCTCAGTATAACCCGGAAGCAAAACTATACCAACTCCTGGCACAGCAGGTACCCAAGTGCTTTGGTCACTGTGGGAAGCAGCCTCAAGGACACTGCATGGGTCCCCCTGATGTCTGGTGGAGCACCTGGGAAATAGGAGATCTCTGTATATCTGGTTGCAGCTGGCAATGGTCCTGGTGTAAAATAAGTGTACCCTTTTCAGCAGCTCAGTCATCCCATTGCTTCCAGCCCCCAATATTTGGGTTACCTCACATCCCCAGACAGTGAGAAGCCCCAAAGCCTGGCCCTTCCCTTCACTTGCAGGGAGAGATATGGCACTCCTGGCTTTGTTCAGCCTCTAGCACGAACATGGCTGTGGGATGCTCACTGCCTTCGCTTTCATGCTCACCTCTTCTAAACCGATCTCTCTGGTATTTCACACCCTCATTTGATTTCATCTTGTGAGTTAAGAGGTGGGTGGACAGACCCCTTGGTACCTGATGTCAGGAAAGACACCAGGTCTGGCTACCCCACTGGTTTGGGATAACTCTGCACCCCAATACAGACATGCTCCTGCTCAAAGCCTTCTCAGTGTCATTGGGCAGGTGAGGTAGTGTTTGCCCACCACTGAAAGAGGTGTTGCTGTTGCATGAGGCTGAGGTTTCCTACTTAGAAGGTCACAGAAGCATCAAATGACATGATCTGAAACTTGAGTCTCGACTTCCTTCTCTATTTTATTTGCCTCTTCTTCAGACTCCAGCCCTACTGTTCAACACTAAATCAACCATTTCCTCACAGCACCGCATGGTATATTGATGAAGAAAATCTTATTAGTTTAGCAAGCACCAGAGAAAAGGTAGTGTTACGATCTTTTTTGCACAACTTCTCTGACTTCTCCCAGTTTCTTGTTTCAAGCAGTTCAATTCGCATCTCCATCAGCCACAGTGTCACTAATTCCTAACTTTTTTCCTAACAATTTAGCTGAGTTTCCCACCAAAGCAATGTTTTTTCTTCTTTTCCCTCAGGATGCAGAGCTGTGCTGCAGCTGCTTCCCTTTGACATATTTACGGTAATCAAAAATGAAATAAGAAAACCCTTACTCTTGCTTTCAAACACAAATCTTTTGTGACAGATCAGACATGGAGGGGTAACCTACCTGGCTGGAGGAGTCAGGTATTTATCTGCAGGAGTGCACAGCAATATTTAGCAGAGACATGGTACCAGCAGCTTGATCTTGGTCATGTGAATAACCTTAAAACCTTTAAACCCCAGGGAAATGCTTAAGAGATGCTCAAAGGGAACTTGCACAGAAATGACAAGCCTTATCCATGAGGAAAGTTTCTGCACTGAAAGCCTCATCTCCGTTACTCAGCCCTTGCTGTCCCCACAGCTAAGTGCCTACACCGTACCAGCAGTCAGCCCACGGCTGCCCCATGCCCCAGAAGATGACTCAAATCACTGAAATACAACTCTCAGGGGCTTCCAAGCCCAAGGACAAGTCAGACACAAAGAGCTAAGCTACAACTCTGATGAAAAGTCATGTACATTCGCAGTGTTCCTAGGTGTATCTATCAGCCTTAAATGGGCCTGAAGAGATACTAACCCTGATGGACCCCCAGGCAGAAGATGACTTCCCTCCAGACCCTACTTTAATTATTGATCTGCATTTTTAAAGGAAACATAAAACATATGGATACTTTGGAGTTTATGGCACAGTGGCACACTGCTGCTTGCATTTAATGCAGGAGGAGGCAGAGTAGTGCAATTTAGATACCTGTTAGATTGTGAACTTTCCAGAGAAAGCCAGACTGTTTGATCAGGAGAGTGCAGATCCTGTGGGAGGTTCTGGGACAGGTGTTCTCTGATGCACCGGGCACATGGAATCCCACACAGCAAGGAAACACAGAGTAATTAGGTCTGAAGGCACATGCAAAAAGTAGCTCAATGGCGACACAGTAATTAGGTCACCATGCAAGCACCAGGAGAGCAGGGATGCTAGTCTATTCTGGTCTCTACCAGGAAGTGCTTGCATGTTCTCCATCACTGGACACGTAGGGAGGCCACCCCACTGGCCCTGCAGACTGCCTCACAGGCAAGATTTAAAACTTGCCTGGCTCTGGCATTTCCCCAGTGGCTACCTCCTGCAGCTAGACACTGAGCCTACTGTGGCTGTGAGCAGCCCCTTGCCAAGGCTCTTCACCTGATCCTCCTGAAGACTCTTGGACTCCCTGCATTCTGTTCATGAAAATCCCAGCCATCTGCATCCAGACCTTCTTGGTGAAGCCACTGTGACTAATTTACAGCATCTTCCCTGATTGTTTAGTAACAGATCATTACAACCAAGGTCTCTTATTGATAATTTGCAAATGGGAGCAACAGTTTGATTCTTGGAATTGATTACTTGTTAAAGCCACTTCCCCATGACTATGCAAAACATGGCATTTGTTGTTTGGATTGTGTAGGTTAAAAAAGCATTTAGGAAGAAAACATGCCTCCCTGTGGCATGCTGCAAAGGTATCGTGTCTTTTACAAAACAGCTGAAGGAGGAAAGGAAAAGCAGCAATATGCTGCCTATAAATAATATACTTGTAGTCTTCCTTTATTAGCTTCAAGAAAAAAGGTTGAGGTGCAGGACAGCATGGTGATTCAAACCTTACAAGCACAGTTGACTGGAATCTGTTGAATCTTCCAAGTTAATACACAAACAGCCAGGCCAAAGCAAAAAAGATCTACAAAGCTAGAAAACACTTCTGGCTTAATAAAAACTAATTTATGAAAGCTGAGAACTGAATATATGTCAGAAGAACAGTAAAGACCCTGCTGTGTCCATATATGTCTCCAGGACCCCTCCAGGTATGAAAGCTTCTCCCATCCCCTCCACTGCTTTTGGCAAGATGTGCCATGAGCCTGCCTGACCCAGAGAGGCCCAGAGCATGAAGAGGTTTAATATGACAAGCTAAGAGACAATACAATCAGGTTACCTTCCCCTGTGGTACAGATCTCTGACAGAGTATCTGGTTGAGCAACAGAGTAGGAAAATGTGAAAAAGCAGTCAGGGGAAACAAACAGCAGAATTCGTTGTGAAGATGACTGAAAGGTTCTGGAAGATTGCAGGCAATGTGGCTCATCCAAAACACATTGCCCATGTAATGCAAACAGGTCAGATTGTTTTCATAAAGTCTCTGTCCTGCAGAGTCACTGAAGCTGCAGTGATGGCAGCATCCTGCTCAGGGCTGTTGCACTTCCCTGCATCTCACCACTTACCCCTGCAGTGGGACAGGCTGCACTGCTGCTCACTCTTAATTCCCCTCAGTTCATGCTTTCATGTATTTCTACCTTCTGCCTTAATTCTTCTTTGGATGTTTTAACAGTGAAAACCAGCTACCCTTCACCCAGCATGTCCCCTTTACCCACTAGGGGAGGAAAATCCCCTACACAATCCCGGTTCCAGTAAGGTCGCAAATGGTGCTAAACATGAGTGAGACTGAGAGATGCCATGTAGTTCAAAGCAATAGCTTTGAACATTACAGTTTCTTTCTCTGCTTAGAAAACAGAATTTGTCTTTCTGGCAAAGAAAAGCCAGCACACTCCATGCTTTGCATAGCCAAAATTAATGCAACATGGAGCATGTACTAAAGCACTCTAACCAGGCAAGGAAGCTTAGAAAAGTAAAGCTTGAATATTTTACTCTTCATGAACAAAATGCCATTACAGTTCATTCATATGCTGGAATTACTTAAAATATTATATATATTAATCCAAAAGTAACTCTAAATAGGTGGCTTACTTAGCATCTGTGTTGAAGCCCCTGCTTAATCTAAAATAGGGTTTATTTTATTGTAGTAATAGCAACAAAACCAGATGCTTTATCCTACATTTGATGTTTGTATAATGCTATAAAATATATGGTCCTACACCATGCAGACTATGTCTTGAAAAGCCAAGAAAAAAATGAATAGTTATGGAAAGAAAAATCACTTTTATTATATAGTTGAGGAACAGAGGCCCTGAGTGATTAGCTCATAATACCGTAAGAAGGCTATAGTTGAGACTAACCAGACCTAAGAGGGTCTGGTTGTCCCAGACAACATGGTTTCACTACATTGCCATCTTTCTTCACCAATGTAAAAGTCTCATTTTAAAAGTAGGTCATCACTGGCATCAACTTCATTAACAAACACCAAAGTTCTCATGGCTAAATCATACATTAAAGCTGAGTAGCCCTTCTTCTTCTGCCACAAATGATTATTATGGACAGCTGTAGTTATAGGAACTCGGGCACTGCAATATAATACATTAATTTTAGTGGAAAAAAAAAAAAGCCAAATCACTAAGGCTTCAGGACCTGAAGAAAGCATTAAGATCTTATTGCCATTACCTCTTTGTGTTCTTATACTGTCAGGTGACAGGTATGTGATTCTGTACAAAACTATTGTAAATGCATAAGATTAAAAGCACCCTAATCTCCCTGACATACAACAGAAATATAATAACCCAGGCACACTATTCAAAACCCATCTGAGTCCAGGTGGCTGCTGTCAGAAATGCACACTGGTTAAAAAGGTTGGTGCGTATTGCATTTGTTCCCTGGTGTTTTCCCTTTGCTGAGGAATTTTCTTCATTGATGTGGACAGAGCTCTCACTGCATGCTCAATTTAATTGAGTAAAATCCCTATGATAACACACTGTAGCAAGATAAATCTTCCTTTGTGCCAGCTGCTTTGTTTACATAGCCCTGTACTAATGTTTCTAGCACTTGTGTATTTTATCAGCATATTTAATTGGAAATGTAACATTGGGTGTAGGGATTACAAATAAATTAATGCTGCATTAATTATAATTGTTTACCTTAAATTGCATCTGAGCTTCTAAATGATAATCTAACTAAACTAAGAAGGAGAAAACAAAATGTGAATTACTGGAGGTTTATGAGCAGCTGTTAAGGAAGAACTGGTGTCTGGGCACTAAGAATAAAGCAGTGGAATAGCAGACCTGATGTTCCAGGTGGTCTGTGTTCCTATAAACCACCATAAAGGGGAAAGCAATTACACCCCTGCAGCTCCCAGGAACTGACACAGACATACAGTCTTGATTTTGTGTTGCAGAGAGAGTTTTTCTACCTGAAAAACATCTTTCTTTGAGATTTCCTATTCTAAAGCACATCCGTACAGACTCCACTAGTAACTGTTGCTCTTCTGAGGACTGAGGGCCAAACCATGGCTGACACCAAAGTTAGTGTTAAGACTGCTGCTTTCCCTTGCTGTCAGATTTTCCTCTTATGATTCTGCTTTTACTCTCAATGTGCTCATGAGCTGCAGGAGCTCTATCTAGTGTTGATGCCTCAGTTGACTGACAGTGGGTAGGCGCAGTAATAATCTCTTCCCATTTTTATCTAGTTTCTGTTTCCTCACATTAGCTAGCTATTTTATTTGTGAGATACAATTAATGGCCTAGGTGCAATCTATTCCAAGACAGTTGGTTTTGGCAGCACCTAATCTGAGTGTCAGGGCTCCTGCTAACCAGTTTTCAGTTTCTAGCCGTTAGGAGGAGGAGCTGAGCCCTGTTGTATTTTTATACATATAATTGCTGCCATATTAACTGGCAACAAAAGATGCTAGTTGGGTAAAAAGGCTGTTCTTCAGCATAGAGAGGATACAGCTATGGATTCATCAGAAAAGCACAAGTGATAGATAAAACAGATGTGGAGAGGACAAAGACAAGGCAAGGTGACACAGAACTCATAATTTCTTTCATTTACCAATCAGCTCTGAGAGCTGGCTGTGACCTCCTTGCAGCACTCATCACACTGCAAGCTGTGACTTCAGGGACACCTCCTGTGTTTAAAGTATTATTCAGACTAGAAAGGGTGTTGTATTCTTGTACCAGCTTTCCCAGCCAATCTACCTTCTGCAGCAGACATCTATGCTTTCATGAAACTGCTTTTCTTTTTCCTCTTTTGCCAGTCAGATTTGTACATAAGTCTTTATCACAGAAGTTTGCTACTCTAGTGAGACCACTTTCTTCAATTTAAAGAGCTAGAAGCATTCTATGTTTTTAGTCAAACGGGCAGGACTAAAAAGGCTTGAGATTTCCAAATTAATTTGAGTTATTCTGTGCTTATGTTGTGTGGTAGCATTAAGTAAAGTGTGTGCTGACATCGGTTTTCTACTGCATGAGCCTCTTCAGGCCCTTTCCCCAACAACACTGCAATAATTCACTCACTGTAGGAGCTACCATACAGAGAATGACGTTATGCTCCAGGCCTGAAAAGAAAACCAAAACATGGTTAATAAGAAAATAAGTTTTCTTCCTTGTGTGTTGAGGCTTGAAGGCCAATTGATTTTTCAGAGAAATCAAAAGTAATGTGTACTCTTCGCTGTTTCGAGATCCACTGATACTTTTTCCTTGTAACTGTGGCAAAAAGCCTGCTTTCAGGGTTTACAGGACATTTTTCTTCTGTTACAAGCAAGGTTGTTTCATATTTCTATTGGGAAAAAAGTGATTTCTGGGGGAGTTGGGCAACTGGAGATAGGTGAGATGGCATCATTTCTCTAAGTGCAACATAAGTGTTCACATTTACAGAAGACTGGGTTTTTAGATTAACATGCACATTCGGAGAGGAACACAGTGATCTTGTGGTAGGAGGGTAGTGCAGCTCCGTACTAGGTAATGCAGATGAGGTAGAGACAAAACCTTTATGTCAAAGTTTTACTTTTGCTGTTTAATTTGGATTTGCCATGGTGCCCAGGTCTTTCCTTTTTGTAATACACTCTAATGTTTGGGCCAAAGCCAATGGTGTCTGTGTCTCTGCTAGGGTAAAGCTAATGCAGATTCTCAAGCTAGAATTCCCTGCATGGGCAGGTTGCCTCCTGCCTTTGCAGACTGCTGTCATTTTAGGTCAAACTGTCAGTAGGAAATGTGTGTGAATTTTAATTGTAGCTAAGCCATAAAGTCACCTACTTGCTCTTTCAGTTGTTGTGTGCATTGGACAAGTGCAATCTGATTTCAGTGCACTCAGGATGTGAATTCAAGGTTATACTTTGGATTATCCTTTTGTTCTTTAAATCTTTTCCTTTTTTCCAGCTAGGTGTCATGCCAGGGCACATAAACCTCTTAATATTCTAGCTTTATCACACAGCTTTTACAAACAATGTCATATAGAACAGAGGAAAAACATATAATTAATAATTATCAAGACATACTGCTGTGTGGGCTGCAAGTCCCTGCTTGGAAATTAGAACCAAATTCTTTCAGCCTTTAAAAGAGGTAGTTGAAATATCCAGCTTATTTAAATTAACTCCTTAAAGAGAGCTCCATTAGCTTCCTGCATGTATTTTGCTTCATGCTAACATGTACCATGTGTCTCAAATCACAACAGCCAGGTTCCTTTCCATTGCACTTGCCTTGAGCCGCACACTCCCTGAAACACTTTTCCACTTCCTTGTGCCTTGTCTTCTTCAATCCCAACCCCATGTTAATGCCAGCTGATCTGGAACAAATCCATAGATTATTAGGCAAAGGAAGTCAAATAACTGCAAAAATAAATAGAGTAGTCCTAGTCCCTTTAGGAGTCTTCCAGGTTGGTTTCAGTCACTGCTATAATGAGAGGGCGCTAGCGAACAATGTAAACCCTTGTCTGGGGTATTTATGAACCACATAATTTAGCATTATATGATGGCATTCATTATCAGAGTCTGAAACTTAGCCAGTGAATCATTAAGGTGTGTTCAGCTCGCTCCCTGGAATGTCTGTACACCAATGTGCGCAGCATGGGAAATAAGCAGGAGGAGTTGGAAACCTGTGTTAAGTCAGGAGACTATGATCTGGTGGCAATTACAGAGACGTGGTGGGACAGCTCACATGACTGGAATATAGTCATGGAGGGCTATGTCCTTTTCAGGAAAGACAGGCCAGCCAGGCGGGGTGGTGGGGTTGCTCTTTATGTGCGGGAGCAACTACAATGCACCGAGTTCTGTCCAGGGACAGATGACGAGCGAGTTGAGAGTCTGTGGGTGAGAATTAAGGGGCAGGCTGGCAGGGGGGATACTGTTGTAGGTGTCTGTTACAGACCACCGGATCAGGGTGAGGAAGTTGACGAGGCCTTCTAGAGGCAGCTGAGAGCGGCCTCACAGTCACAGGCTGTGGTCGTCGTGGGGGATTTTAACTTCCCTGATGTTTGCTGGAAGGACCACTAGGCAACCCAGCCACAGTCCAGGAGGTTCCTCCAGTGTATGGATGATAACTTCCTCCTGCAAATGGTGGGTAAGCCGACCAGGAGAGGAGCGCTGCTGGATCTCATCCTCACTAACAAGGAGGATCTGGTCGAAGCAGTAAGGGTTGAGGGCTGCCTTGGTTGCAGTGACCACGAGATGGTGGAGTTCAGGATCTTGTGTGGTAGGACTAGTAGAATAGCAAGTAGAATTGCAACCCTGGACTTTAGCAGGGCAAACTTTGGCCTTTTCAAGCAATTGCCAGGGGAAATCCCATGGGCAAGGCTGCTTGAAGGTAAAGGGGCCCAAGATAGTTGGTTGACATTCAAGCATTGCTTTTTCCGTGCTCAAGATCGGAGCATCCCGACACGTAGGAAGTCAAGGAAGAGGGCCAAGAGACCTGCGTGGCTAAATAGGGAATTGCTGGGTATGCTCAAGTGGAAGAGGAGAGTTTACAGGTCATGGAAGGAGGGGCTGGCCACTTGGGAGGAATATAAGGCTGCTGCTAGAGGATGTAGGAAGACAGCTAGGAGGACTAAGGCATCCTTAGAATTAAACCTGGTGAGAAGGGTCAAGGACAGCAAAAAGAGCTTTTTCAAATACATGGCAGACAAAACTAACACCAGAGGCAATGTAGGCCCACTGATGAACGGGATGGGTGCCCTGGTGACAGAAGATACAGAGATGGCAGTGTTACTGAATGCCTTCTTTGTCTCTGTCTACTCTGCTGCAGGCAGTCCTGAAGAGCCCTGTACCCCTGAGACCTTAGATGAAGTCAGGTCGACGGAGCGGTTTGCCTTAGTCAATGAGGAATGGGTTAGAGATCAGTTGAGCAATCTGGACATCCATAAATCCATGGGTCCAGATGGGATGTACCCGCGGGTGCTGAGGGAACTGGCGGAAGTCATTGCTAGACCACTCTCCATCATCTTTACCAAGTCTTGGGAAACGGGAGAGGTGCCTGAGGACTGGAGGAAAGCAAATGTCACTCCAGTCTTCAAAAAGGGCAAGAAGGAGGACCCGGGTAACTACAGACCGGTCAGCCTCACCTCCATCCCTGGGAAAGTGATGGAACACCTTATCCTTGGTGCCATCTTAAGGCATATCAAGGATAAGAGGGTTATGAGGGGCAGTCAACATGGCTTCACCAGGGGGAAATCATGTTTGACCAATCTCTTAGCCTTTTATGAGGAAATAACACGGTGGATGGATGATGGCAGAGCAGTGGATGTGGTCTACCTTGACTTCAGCAAAGCATTTGACACAGTCTCCCACAGCATCCTCACAGCTAAATTGAGGAAGTGTGGACTGGATGATCAGGTAGGGAGGTGGACTGTGAACTGGCTGAAGGAGAGAAGCCAGAGAGTTGTAGTCTATGGGGCGGAGTCTAGTTGGAGGCCTGTAACTAGTGGAGTGCCTCAAGGGTCAGTACTGGGACCGGTATTATTTAATATATTCATCAATGATTTAGATGAGGGAATTGAGTGTACTATCAGCAAGTTTGCTGATGACACTAAGCTGGGAGGAGTGGCTGACACGCCAGAAGGCTGTGCTGCCATCCAGCGAGACCTGGACAGGCTGGAGAGTTGGGCAGGGAATAACTTGATGAAATATAACAAGGGAAAGTGTAGAGTCCTGCATCTGGGCAGGAACAACCCCAGGTTCCAGTATAGGTTAGGAAACTACCTGTTAGAGAGCAGCATAGGGGAAAGGGACCTGGGGGTCCTAGTGGACGACAGGATGACCATGAGCCAACACTGCGCCCTTGTGGCCAAGAAGGCCAATGGCATCCTGGGGTGCATTAGAAGGGGGGTGGTTAGTAGGTCGAGAGAGGTCCTCCTTCCCCTCTACTCTGCCCTGGTGAGACCCCATCTGGAATATTGTGTCCAGTTCTGGGCCCCTCAGTTCAAGAAGGACAGGGACCTGCTGGAGAGAGTCCAGCGCATGGCAACAAAGATGATTAAGGGAGTGGAGCATCTCCCTTATGAGGAAAGACTGAGGGAGCTGGGTCTCCATAGTTTGGAGAAGAGGAGACTGAAGGGTGACCTTATAAGTGTCTATAAATATATAGAGGGGGAGTGTCACGAGGATGGAGCCAGGCTCTACTCAGTGGCAAACAATGATAGGACAAGGGGTAATGGGTACAAACTGGAACACAAGAGGTTCCACTTAAACTTGAGAAGAAACTTCTTCTCAGTGAGGGTGACGGAACACTGGAACAGGCTGCCCAGGGAGGTTGTGGAGTCTCCTTCCCTGGAGACATTCAAAACCCACCTGGACACATTCCTGTGTAACATTATCTAGGTGTTCCTGCTCCGGCAGGGGGATTGGACTAGATGATCTTTCGAGGTCCCTTCCAATCTCTAGCATACTGTGATACTGTGATACTGTGAAGGATGCATAGATTTTAAGACTAGGAGGCACCAGGAGGTTACCTAATCTGACCTTGTGCATAATCCTGGATATTGAATTTGCCTTATGTTCCCCTAGGAAATCCAGTAATTTATTATTCTGGATTATTTTCTAGGCAAAAGTGTTTATATAACAATATAAGAGTCATTAATTTATGAATGATTTCCATAAAGAAATTTACTTTGGGTTTGGAGACTTGAAAGACTGAGTATACAATCCCGTAACAGACATTTGGAAGGGATGTACCAACACACTCTTAAAGAAACACTGCCTGAGAAGGTCTGTTCTCTTCATGGAAATCAGCTGTGTCTCAGATTTTGCATGTTTCCTCATTAAACATTGTGCTTGTCCTTTGCCCAGGGAAAAGGTCTGTGGTTAGTCAGATAGTACTTCAACGACATCTACTTTCTCCTGTGGAGACAGTGTTCTCACGGGAGAATGGATAATCAGTATATAAACTCTGAATAATCCTGAAAGATACAGCAAGGCCATGAGAGGCCCAAAGAAGCATAAGCAAGCAAGATAAGAAGAAGCTGGAATTCACTGAGTTAATGAGAACTGTGGACTGTTGGCAAGCTTTCGAGGTCAAGTTCTCACACCTGTGCTTAACCAAATATATGTTAGTCACTAAGGGTCTTCAAGACATGTATCCAATCATAATATGCCAAATCACTGTAAGTGCATGTAAGAAATAGTATATAAGGAGTTAAGGCTTTGTAATAAATTTGGCAATCGCTTGATCACATTGATCGTCTCTGCGTTGTCCGTGACTCCTGCATCAACATTCTCCTACTAAAATAATGACACTTAAACTGTGATACAAACACTTTCACCTAGAAAGTAATTACTTATTTTCTCCTGAAAAATAATAAAAGGGAATCAAATTAAGAGCACTTATTCCGTAAATAAAAAAGTAAGGTTGTATCCAAAGATCTGTTACCAAACTAAATGCTTCAGAAACCCAAGTCCATTTGTCAATTGTCTTCTCTCTGCCAGGAATGCGACTGTTTGTTAAATTTTTGAAGCAGAGTCTTTGTCATTGACAGAAATCTCTGCAGGATCAGTGATGTGCAGAAAATATTCTATTTATAGAGAGGCAATCATTCCTTTCTCTTCTTCCTCCTCCCACCCACAGCTCTTTGCAGTGATATCAAGGGAGTCCCAGTACTGGTATTAATTTCTTTTTAGCTGAAATGCACCCATAAACTTTAGTCAAGAACAAGTGAGTAAAGGAAAGTGAAGATCATCTTTTAATGCTGAGAAATATTTTTAGATACCAGCGATAGAGTTTTTCTAATGTTAAAAAAGGGCAGGATTTGCAGGAATAGAAAGAACTGAAAAATAGCATTTAGCAAATAGTACAGCATCTATTATTTATCCTCAGAGTCTGCTGGTAAAGATTCAAAGTGAAATATGTGACTTTGCAGATGAAACAAAAAGAGGTGGCAATTATTGCAAATCTTTCTGTATTTTCTTTGTGAAAATATTTTATTGAAAAATGACATTTACTTAAAACAGTCTTGCTGGAAAATAATAATGATTTGAAAAAAGCTTTAGCTCTTTCCAAATGCCCAATATTAAAAAAAAAAAAAAAATTAAAAAAATCTGTACCATGTTTCATAGATGTAAAGCATTTTGTGAAGACACCAGTTCTACCCTATGGAGCTAAGATGCTCCTATTCCACTGCAAGCACACTGTATCATAATCTTATCACACAGCAGTTCTTGGATTCCAGTCCCAGAATAGCTGGGTTTGATTGAGCACTTCTTAGGAAAAGGAATAGGAAATGTCTTGAGAAACTTTGTAATGAAAGATATACTAATTATATTTAAGAGTAAAACTTTTCAAAATTAACTGTATTTTAGAGTTTGAGGGTCTATTAAAATATTAAAGATCATATATTATTCACTTATGAAGAAAATTATTTATTACTCTAAAAACGAACATACACAGAAGGGCAGAAAACTCTGTCATGTCATACTTCTCTCTCACGTGCTGTCACACACAGAAGACTGAGTTGTGAATTTGGGAGCATTTTAGCTTGTAATTGTTCTGTTTCCAAGAAATCTGCCTTCAACAGCTCAACAGGTTTTACACAGGGAAAGTGTAAGTAAAAAAGACTCCTATAAAGTGCATTTAACATCAAACAAATGACTGCGCAGGTCCAAAGTGAAGGGAAGTTAATTGGGTTTCTGCTTACCATTCTCTTCATAATAGTATTTTTGCTCAACTTTCTGCAATGCCTGAAGTAAGAAAATCCCATACTCTGTCTTTCACCTCTCTGGTCAGAATAGTAAAGAATCTTAGGCTGACTTTGTGAAAATCGCATAATTTGATATAGCACAGCAGTTCTCATGGTTTCTCTGGGCTTTCCTCAGCAAAAGACATTGCACAAAATTAGCCAATTGTTTCACTATTCAACAGATGAATTTGTGTTACTGTGTGCAAATTTTTTATATGCATAGTCTATGCTACCAGCCACAACTTCTATTAGAAATGTTTCTAAATAATATTAGAATTTTTCAATGATCAGGAGATACGATTGCTATTTGTAAACACTTATCCTACAAAATATCTTAGTTCAGTTCATATCGAGGATAGTGTTAACACTATGGATAATATAGCCTGCTAATTGAATTGAGTATCCTCCTCAATTAGCTGAAGACCTTCCTGCAGCATGGGTGGGTGATGTGTTGAGTTTTCCTTGTCTAAGAATGATATCACAACATTTAAAAGTACTCTCCATGGAACCAGCTTGCCATGGAACCACCAAAAGACAGTACCACAACCGTCTACTATGTAGACTCCCTTCTTGATATTAATGTCAAATGTTTTTGCAGGCTTGGTTCTACTGCTGCTTCTGATTCTGCAAAACATTTGAACTAGGCTTGCGTTGCCAATTCTACCAAGACCCACAAAACAGTGATTTATTTTTGCAACCCTGATAAGCCATCTAGCAAACTGATCTGTTTTTCCACAAGCTAAAATGTACAAGAGCCCAATATAATTTCTTGCATGTAATATAGGTTAAGTACTAAATAGTTCACATACAGCTTTACAAAGAGAAACCCTGACAAAGTGTACTGTTCATAACTACTAGTGCTCATGGGAGACACAAATGGAAGCTCTGATCAGACACCAACTAATTTAAAAGCCCACATGGCAGAGCACATCATAGAAACAGCCCTGACTCCGAAAGTATTCCTGCCCCAGCAGAAAAAATGCCAGGAAAACGTTTAGCAGAGAACAGCTTGAGGCTAAACTCTTTGTTAATTAGCTTCCCTACTTCCATCTTTTCCTTCTACTGAAGGCTTTTACAACCACTGTGTTTGTCAGTGCCAGGCACAGATAAAACACAATACAGTCAGGATGGAGATTAGAACTGGCTGAGGTTGCTCCTTAGGTTCAGTCAAGTCCTTGCATCTTGGAGCATGACAGCTTGAATTTTTAAAGCAGTTATGTAAAATTGAGACTGCATTTGTGTCCCCTGAAGCAGCAGGTGACTCTGCCCTGTGCCCTAGCCAGGAAAGATCATCTTTCTGGGGAGCAAGGAGCAGTGAGAACACCATTTAAATGAGTCCCTTGGCTCCTTCACAAGGTGAAAGATCTGGGAAAGTGCCACACCACTTCTGAAGACAACCACACTTTCTCATAATGAAGGACAAAAAGCTTAATGCATTGTTTAATGCATTGTCCATATGTGTGGCTTTCTGTGGGCCTCATGTCTTTTCTCCTACATGGTGAGGCCACAGGTGTATTTGAAAACCAGGGAGTAGATAAATGACTTTGCTGTCAGCCCTTTTTTAAAGTCTGTGTCTATTTTACTTTGTTTTGCCAACAACCCCAGGAAGGAGTTTACTATCTGACCATTCTTAGATGTGTTTTTACATATCTGGAAGTAAATTATTACAGTTATATGTTGTCTTTTTCTTTTCCTCTGTAGCAGTTTGAAATGTGGGGGCTGGAGAGAGATAAGTGATACAGGTTTATTGTACTGGCACAAGTATAGCAGGGCTACAATTTAGGACTCAGCTCATTCATGGTAGATTGTATGCTCTTGAGATGCTGGATGATTTATAGCTGATGTAAATTGTGATAGTTACCATGCCGTTAGCAAAGCCATTATCCCTGTCGTGAGAACTTAGGATCAATATATGTCAGCAGAGACAGAAACAGTATTGTAAGCTTGCCGACACAAATGGGTTTGTGGAGAAGCATTGTAGGATGCCATTAACACAGCCTTTTGAGAATTCTGAGAATAGCAATTTTATTAATGAAAATCCTGAAGTCAGGTAGCTATGTCCTTTGCAATTATTAGGTATGTAATAACGGCCAAAGTACATTAGCATCCTACCTCAAAAAAGGATTTAGCAAGTTGCAACAAATATTTTTACTTAAAAAAAAACAGCCTATAACATGATGCTGGCATCCATTTTCTAGATAATAACCAAGAATATGTTGAGATATTTTTTGTGACCATGAAAATGAGTTCTCAGAATTAATTAATTTTATTCTGCAGTTAAAGAAAATGCATTTTGTGGAGAAATGCAGTACTAATTAGGGCCTCCTACAAAAGAAGGGGATCAGCACCATACGTTCAGGTCAGTGAGCATAGACTGGGTGTCATACTGGTTAGCTAACATCTGAGCTAAAGCTATGGTAAGGAAGCCATTGACTACAGTCAGATCACAACAAATAGCCACACAACCTATTTATTCAGAGTCAGTTTAAAAAACATCACACTTCAGATGACAACTCTAAAGATTAACTTCACTAAATAAACCATCTTTTTAAGATTCTCCCTGCTACTTTTTCAGGAAGGGCTATTTGTGCAAAAACACAGCGGATCATGAAATGCTGGTCTCTTTAACTAAAAGTACTCGGATTGCTAACATGTAATTTTATGTGCACAGCATTAACAAGCATGTAACTATTCAGGATTCTCCATAACACTCTGAATAACATCACAGTACTGTATTTAGCCACTGCATCAGTTCTTTCCCCTATCTCTTGCAAACTAGCTCACCTCTTCAGACAAATCCCAAAGTGCCTTTGCGTCTACCCTTGCAACTAAAAAATTCTCAGTAACCCCATACCTAAATTGACTAACCAAAACAGCTGTTCTGACGGTGTTCTCTAATCCACCATCTTCTACTTTCATACAGTGCTCCTGTTATGGGACTAACACCATCAGAGAATCACAGAGTGACTCAGTTTGGAAGAGACCTCCGGCAGTCTCTCCAGGTCACTTTCCACACAAAGCAGGACCAGATAGAGCAGATTGCCTGGGTTTGAGCCACTCCATTTGAGCTTTGAGTAACTCCATTGGAGCTTTGAGTATTCGCTAGGATGGAGATTCCATAACCTCGCTGGCATTTGTGCCAATGTTTGATCTTCCTCACAGTGAAGATTTTTTCCCCCTACTATTTATTTACAATTTTCCTTATAGCTATATCTGTTTCTTGCCTCTTATCACTGCACCCCTCTGAGCAGTTTGGCTCTGTTTTCTATACAGCCTCCCATTAGATATTTGTGTACAGCAACTAGATCTCCTCTTCACTTTGTCTTCTCCAGGCTGAAAAAAAACCCCGTTCCCATAATCTTTCACTTGTGTCATGTGCTCCAGCCCCATGACCATCTTGGTGAGTGGAGTTGGACTTGCCCAGAAAGTCCCCCTTTCTTTTAACAGGGAGCCCAAAACTGAATGCAGAGCTTTCAGCGCAGCCTCACAAGTGCCAAATAGAGGGGAATAGTCACTTCCCTGGACCTGCTGGCTACATTTTTGCTAAGACAGTGCACAATGGGATTTGCCCTCTTTGCCACAAAGACACACTGTTCTTCCATATTCAACTTGTATCACAAAGGTCCCGAGCTCCTTTTCTGCAAGGTCACCTGCTAACCTCTCAGTCTTTGGCCAATACTGTTGCAAGGATTCTCCTTTGCTATGTGCAGGACTTTGCGCTTCCCTTTGTTGAACTTCATGAGGGTCCTATCAATGTGTTGCAGTGTCCCACCACTCAGGCAATTGAAAAAGACATAAAAAATTTATGTCCCTAATACCAATCCCTAAAGGCTTTCACTAGTTACCACCAACTACATTAATATTTCACTATTGATTACAATCTTTTAAAATCAGTAGTCCAGACAATTTCCCATTCAACTTACTGCTTACTGTCCACCCAGATAAACCATATCTCACCAGTTTGGCTAGCAGGATACTATAGGAAACTACACCAAAAACTTTGATAAAGTCAAAATATACAATATTCACTACTCTCTTCTCATTGAGAGTCCTTTATGTCACCAAAGAAGGTGTTTGGTTTCATCAGGCACAATATGTCAGTAACTCCATGCTCGCTGTTTCCAATCCCCCTTTTGGCATTGAAGCCCCTGGACGGGACTTTCAAAAGGACTTGGTCTGTTAACTTTGTCATGCCTTTCCAAAGCTGCTACAGAGCAGCCACATGGTGATGTTGGCCTCCTCCCCTGGTGCTCCCAGAGACACCCCGTCAGGTTCATCTGGCTCTTATATGTCCAACTTGCTTGAGTCTCCCTTACTCTGAGTACTCCCTGTCTTCCTCTCCTCTGTATTGCTGCACTCCCACAAACTCTGCTACCAGGTTCTGAAGGCAGTCTTCAGTAGCAAAAAAGGCAAAATGGCACTGACCACTGCAGCCTTTGCCATGTTCTTTGTCCCTCAATCTATAGCTGTACTTAGCAGGAGGCTCACAGTTCCTTTAGTTTTCCTTTTGTGATTCTTTTGTAGAAGCCCTTCTCGTTGTCCTTCACATCTCTTGCTAATTTAAACTCCAGCTGCTCTTCTGGTATCTCTCTGTTTTTTTATTACAGCAAATTAGTTAAATTCATCCCATTGGTAGGAAGAAAAACTCTAAGGAAGAAATCCCTGGAGCCATTTACACAAGGGAACTAGTCAAACTCATCTAAATCTTTCAAGGTTTGGAAGCAACACACAGATGGAAAGGGATAATTTCCAGATGTCAACCTTCTATGGAAGATTTGAAATCCTCAAAGAAAAAAGCTTATAGAAAATTCATCTTATAAGACACATCAGAGAGAGAGAAAATTCATTGTTCTGCCTTGTTACTGTGCATCTCAAATACTTTCCCAAACTCTGACTTTTACGGTGTATTTTTTAAGTTAAAATGCACACTAATTACCAATTGTATTTTAACATTCTGCAGCACATTGTATCTATTTTCACTTGGAAAACTTTTTAATTTTCCCCATAGGGCATTAAGATAAGCACTTTATTAATTAATCTGCCTGGAATTGGATTCAGATGACTGGGAGTGCCACCACTGCTGTCAAGTGTGTTTGGAAAGATGAAAGACAGCTCTGGGAAAAAATATAAATCTATGGTTGATCACACACTCGGGGGACAAAGGACATCCTTCATCCTTCAAATCCTTGCTCCCTAAGGCCTTCCTAGGAGAATCTTGGTGCAAACAAAATTTTGGAAAACAGTAAGGGTAATATTCCCATTTGTCTTCACAATGAAAGATTAGAATGTTTCCAACATGTAAATGTAAAAGCTCTAGAAGAGAAAATGTGTTCTTGATCTTTCCTTTAAAGTTTTCAGTTTGCTGACGGGCATTAACCTTCATATTTCAGGTGAGCTACAGTGTAGCTCATAGAGAGTTCAACACTTTCACTGTCTTCACCAGCAGAAATCTGTGGCATTTTCTCATGAAATAAATAGGGTGTGAAAGTGGCAGGAAGAGAAAGCAGAGGCTACCGAGGAGGTGCTGCCTGGACTCCTGTCTTTTTTTTTTCTCAAGTGACTTTCCAGCTTGAGGTTGTCGTTGTAAAGCTATGAGAAAAATACCAGCTACCTTGCCAAAATTATCTCTTCTTGCCTTTGATGTCAAATGTTTTATCTCTTGTTAACTTTTTGCAGTGATACATAAAGGAAGAGTTCCTGTTTCACTTAATTTTCCACTAAAACAAAACACACACCTGGTCACACATTGACATCTACTACTTGTTATATTAAGGCCCAGAGCCAGCCTGGCCCCTCCTTTAGCCCCTGCCTTCAGGGACACTGCTCTCTCTACGGTAGGGATCTGAGGCAGCAGGTCTCCAACTTAAAATGTCAAAATAGTACATTGCTTTGAAGCTGTCTATTTATATATCATCCGTTGCCCCTATGAAATACTCTTTTGTGATGATATGATTGTTTTCATCTTGATTTTCTACACCTTAGATGGTTTTCTTTGCTCTTGCAGACTCTTCCCACATCAGCTTGAGAATCACCTTTCTGTTTCTCATTTTGTGTGAAATTTGGCTGATGCCCTCCTTGTTAATGACTGTCTAACCACTTCAGTTAAGGCCTGGAAGCCTTGCCTGGCAAATGAAAAGGCTTTCATGGGGGGTTAATTTTAGATCTTCCTGTATTCTTGCTGCATATTTTGACTCAAATCTCACTCAGCTTGCAATAACCACTTTTAAACCCTTACTTTCAAACATTCATGAGCTCTACCATACATTCAAATCTCTGTTGTACCACACTTAAAATCGTATGGTTTTGCGCCATCTTGATATGGAAAGCAGGGCTCTTCCAGTTCCTATACTACATAATCATAGTTAATTCCTGCCAGAATTATCTGAAAATTAATTTTAAAATCGTGTGTATCAAAACCAACTATTTTCAGGACTATATGCTCCTTCTAAACAGTTGTATTTGTTGGAGATATCCAGTCTCTGCACAAGCAGAACCAAGCAAGTCATGGGCAGTCTTCAGGTGCCCTCTGCGCTCCTGGGAAATTCAGCTTTGATAAGGAGACAAGGAGACAGTCAGTGTTTCTGTTCTTTCTTTTGGGGTCTATTCCACTGCACTCTTGACACCAAAGATATTTTACATAAACGCCCCAAGAGAGGGACATGGACAGAGAAGTGTCACCTTCAATTCCACCTGATCTGTCTTTGTATCCTGACCCATTGCCTGATATAACACCAGTATGACAAACTGATCTGGAAATGCCTTAAAATGAGAGTTCTCCACAACAAACATCAAACCCAGGTCAACCATTTTTTAAGCCCATATCTTCATGTGTGAAATCATCTCTCTCCAGTTAAATACCCCTCATGTACTCCCCGTCCTGCCAGTTGGTTAGTAGAAAGATGCCTTGGACCATACGGATATCAAAACTGAGTAGCTGAGTAAGATAACCAACAGAATTGTCACCATAATTCCTCCAATAAGGCCATATTTTGCAGCTGAACAAAGGAATGCACTTTAGACTGGCACCTGATTATGTCCATTAGTGAATGTCACTTCTTTCTCCATTTCTCCTTAGTTTGTTTTTTTGTTTGGTTTTGGTGTTTTTTTTTTAAGATACACTTAAAGTAATCTGAAATCTTTTAAAATAAATGTTCAATTTCCCATCAGAGCTGGACCATTTACACCTCCTGGAAGAGACCGTTTACTGTGAAGAGCACAAATGCTCAGACTTGGGAAACAGGTAAGAGACAGATGAGTTGTGCTGAGAAGAAAACTCACTCACTTCCAGCTGAACACAGGGTAAGCTAAGGAGCAGGAGCTAAACTAGGGAACTATTTCATCATCAAAAGACGATGCTAAACCTTGAACTAGAGTTCTGCATTTAACACAGAACAGAGTAAAAATGGTTTGCAGAGGGAGAGCTCTGTATTCTAGACAGAAGGCACCAATTTCTCTATGGTCAGTACTCCTACACATACAAAAGCAGGCAAAGAATAAGGACCTGGGCTGCACAGCAGTGCAGCTCCGTTCTCCTTCTTTTTACTGTGCCTGTATAACCCAATTCAAAAGATGGCGTTGGAGAGTTGCTTTGCAACAGTAGGTACAGAAGGAGCAAAAGAAGAACATCAGACCCTGAAATCTGGGGAAGACTGCAACAGACCTGCTAATCCCACTTGAAAGGATGGGCACATGTCCAATTACAGGTTTTTCCAATTCACTGGGGAAGCCATTACACGGATGGAAATAGGACTGGTGCAGCTATGGCAATCTTGAAAGCATTTAGGATATCTCTGATTAAATGATACAGTGGGCAAAGACTAAAATTGCTTCTCTAGCAAAAAAACCCAGCGTGGGTAGTTTTTTAATTAAAATGAGATAATATAGCACTTTTATTTGTCAAATCACATGAAAAGGAGAAAATTAAACAGAGGGATATGAGAGCAGGAAAATCCTCTTGTTTTCCTTCCAGCTGATTATCACCAAACTGTTTTAAAAGTCCTTTTGTTTCCCAGTGTAATCAGGTTGATTAAAATCCTCTAAAGAAATAAAACAGCTGCACAGACCTCCAAAATCACACTCTTCTCTACTGCGTGTGCTTTGTGTTCTTTTCAACAGCTTTGTTCTCAAATTATTCTTTTCCCTTCATTGCTTCTGAACGCCTATTACTGGATTTATTAAAACAAAGCCGAATAAGCATGCTGAATACAGACATACTGATTGCCTCAACACATGTTGTTCTTGCAAGGAGTACTGTGCTAGCAGGTCTGTTGCTAGTTTGGCTCTTGCTGAACTGACAGCAGAACAAAGGAAAACCCGGCTGAAATAATGAAAGTGTTCCCTAAAGGAAGGCTCCATATTTTGCTCTTTATCACATGCTGAAGAACGAAAATAATAATTATTAGCTGGAGCCATACCATGACCAGGCTAGGAGGAGGAATGTTCTTATATTGTCTCTAAAATGACCTGACACCTTTCCACTGTCTCAGCCTGGGACCAGGTGGGGCTGCTACATGCTATTGCTGCAAGATGAGCCTTCCAGTGAATTAGTCCAGCTGGAATGGCTTGGAAAAGGGCCACACTGCTTCCTTACCACTCCTGCTTGAGCTTGTTTCACCTAGTTGCAGGAGGGAGAAGGAATAAGGGAAAGGTGGTGGGCAGACTGGAGGCACACTGCATATGTGCACTGCACGTGCACACTGCCCATATGAGCACTGCACATGTGCACTGCCCATCCTCATGCTGCACCTATGCACGTTACATATAGGTACCCTGCACACCCAATCCCTGTTCGCAGGGCCTAGCTCCAGCAGTGACAACACGCCCACACAGGCTTGGCAACCTGCTGTGAAATATAGGGAATTATACGGGAAATATGGGAAAACTGATGAACCCTGGTACTTGGTTAGGTGGCACACCTCTTCTTGTGCCAGTCCTTGCGCCAATGGTTCTGTGAACCAAGATGCGCCCAACTGCTAAGACAGATCTCTGTGCGCAAAGCCTCTTCCTCCTTCCCATTTAATTTGTTTTTTTCATAGGCAGGCTTCCCTAAGGAAGCAAGAGGTTTAACCAAATCGGTTATACCTGACTGCAAGGAGGTGCTGAAGCAGGAACTGGTGCTGGAGCTGCTAGTGACTCCTGTACAAGCAGAACAGGGGGTCCCATGTTTCTTATCAAGCCCTCCTTCTGCATTCTCTCCTGATGGTGGGAGATTTTGTCGCTCAATCAGCCCATACAGCCTTTTGCGTCATCTCAAAACGAACCTGCAGGCAGAGGCAGTTCTGCAAATGCTCATGGCTGTAACATTGCTGGATCATGACATGGGTGCTTTTATTGTTGTCCTCAGTCAATATGGTAGCTAGAGTTTTCCTATCTTCTTTATTTTCAAAAAGGCAGTAGATGTCTTTGTTTGGCTAGGTGGTACCATTTAAATATGTTGGATGTAGTGCAAGGTGCACAGGGCAAACACTCACTGCCTTCTTGCCAAGCAGCTTTTACTTTCTCTGGTGGAACACCTGCATCATCCCTGGCCAACCTGCACCCAGGAGGGACTGTTCCTGCTGTGGATACTGTTGGATTCCCCCATCACTCCAGTAACACGAAATTTTCTGTCTCATCATGGAGACAAAAATGCCTCAGTAGCATAAATAAGTCTACATCTAGTTTGATAGGACATATTGTTTTTACTTCAATGGTTAATAGAGCCTCATCTGGGTAAGTCAAGTTGAAAGCCCTACTTTGCAATTCTGAAACAGTGATAAAGTAACTCGAAGTATTTAAAAAGGTGAAAATGCAATACACGCTAGATAAGTGTAATCAGAGGTAGTCCTATGCAAATGGCTGAGGAGAGAGCAGATTTTGAAAATCCCAAAGGATAGAAATTTTTTTTCTGGCTAGAAGAATACATGTGTCCCAAATACTTTTAAATCAGTAATGTCTATGTGTATTATCCAGATGAAGAAGAATCCTGGCCCCACAGACGTTAATCACCCAATGTAGTCAGCGAGGTCAGAGCTCTACCCCGAGACTCTATTTTTTTAAAAATAGTTCATATTTCTGACATTTTTGTATACACTTAAATAGCACAGACTTACAGACTTCCTGTGTTGTGCCTATGTATAATATATATTATCTTTTGTAGCAGTACTTACACTAGATTTATAAAAGCTTTCAAGGATTTACAACACTGAAGAAAGGCATTTCTAACTTCTCTTTGTTGTCCTATTCAGGGATCACTCCATATGTTGCTCTACTCTGTCCACTGCAAAAGGCTGAAGCTCCATTCTAGTGGAATGACATGAAAACATATGTGTTAAGTCTCTGATTAGAGCAGCCCTATTCCACAAAATATGTGGGTGTTTTTAAGATGGATGCAGTGGCATTGCGTTGTTTTGCAGCATAGACTAATAAAGGCACCATTTTTTTTTTTTTTTTCCTTTAAAATGCTCTGTTTTAGAGATTTGTTGACTCATGTGGCTTATGTTTGCTTGGAGGAAAAGGACAGAAAATATGCATAAAGCTAGAATTCAGTGGCAGAATTGCAGGCGAGCCTCCTCAGGGGCTTTGGACATCCTAGAAAAGGCACATAGCCCTTCCAGCCCCTTGGCTGATGGAGTGACCTCTGAGTGGGCACAGTGCTGAGAGCTCCCCAGAAAGACTGAGCTGTTAACACCCAGACACTCACCAGTGGGCTACAAAGGCAGACAGGTCTCCTGCTCTCAAGTTTTTTTCCCAGCAGAAGTGACCTGGTAAGTTTGTGAACCAGTCCTGTCTGGCAACCGCATCTTCCACAATAGCCTTTTTTTAGTTGTATATCATGGCATATATACGTATATTCATGTTTCCCTGGTTGTTGTATTTGATAAGATTTTCTTTTTTCCTTGTTTTACCTGAATACTCGCCTAGTGTTGAAGTAAGAGGATGTGATATCAGAGTTTTTCAGATTCGTGTACTGAAATCTCTGCTGCTCACATCATCAGAAAGGAAGTGTGTATTGTTTATATAAACCAACCATCACTGCCATTGCTCACAGCAGTGCTGGCCCGTTAAATAAACTTTGTGGTAGAAAAAGTTTTAAAATTCGTGTTGAAGCCCTCCCCCAAGCTTTGTTGAACAAACAGGTCACATTTTCACCAGTTCAAACACTAGGAACTGTGGATGTGATGCAATTGTTAGAGACATTTTTAAATTTTTAAGAATGAAAAATAAATAAATAAATAAAACCATAAGTTCACACCCATGTATGCATCTATGTATGTGTCTGACCTTGTACGTAAAGATGTTTCAGCTGTGCTGCTTATGGATGATTAGGATTATACCATTGTATCTCTTTCCTCGATCACAAATCAACATAACGCATTATCTTGATTCACAGTAACTTCCAACTTTGACATTATATTTAATAAAACATAGTGCTCTGCCTGAGCACCTCAGGAATCTTTAATTCCTTTTCTTTTTTTTTAAAAATATATATTACATTTTAAATGGGATTAAATTGTCTGATTAGTGAAGGCTGGCTCTTGCTGTAAAAGATAAACCCTGAATTCCTCAGGGCAATCTACAACCACTGTTAAAGCATCTTTCCAAGATGTGGGCAAGCGCAGCAAACCCCATGAGAGTTGAGCAAAATACTTGTGCTGAGGCTGGTTTCATGCTGCAACCCCAACCTTTTCTTTGTTCATTCATCTTCCTCTATACAAACTTTGCTTTTGCCTGTAGAAATGTTAGTCAAGCTGCACAGTAAAGTCAGTGACAGAACTGATGTAAGCTTCCAAAACAAAAAGCGTCCCTACCACTGCAAACCAAAAGCTCTGTGGAGAATTGCCAGCACAAATTTATGGGCTTTGAGAAGCTGTGCTACCACAGAGCATCATTCAAAGGATGTGGCAAGGCCAGCTTCAGACAAAGTCCCCACCAGGTACAATTGCTCCTTACTGCTCACAGGCTTTGTGCTGCCTTAAGGTGGGGCAGCATCATTGCCTATGGGTATCCAAGCAGTGTCAGAAAACTGTTCAGAGACCAAGAAATAGGGCACTTAGCCTGGAAGAGCCAAGTTGGTAATATACAAGGCATTGGCACCACCCCTGTGCCCAAACAGCCCTTGAACAAATGCTTGGTCAGGCTCATGAAGTACGTGGTGAGGAACATCAGCAAGGTAAGCTACATGCTGTCACACCACAGCCAAGGAAGGCAGAGAAACTGCTCCTTTGTGCTGGCTGGGAAGAGACGTCGCTAAGCAGCAGCAGTTCAAACTCAGGCATGGCACTAGGGTTATCCTGTTGAAAACACTTCTGGAAAATGCTTAAACGCAATTAAAAAGCAGGTGAGGCTACACAGGGTGGGCCAAGACAGGAACAGACTGGGGCAAGAGAAGAAGAGTGAGTCTGAAAGGCAGGTGGATCTCCCACCCTCTTCTTCTGCCCCAATAGTTTCCAGTGGGAACACATCTGCTTCTTGTCCTGCTGTAATTTCCGCAGCATCCAGCCTGTGTCCACAGTAGCTCACCCTATGCTCAATTGCCTCCAGCAGATTAATGGGGGCAATTGAAGCCTGAAAAACTGGCTCAAGATGGCTAGACAGCTCTCACAAAGGAGGATCTTTTAGCCTGTCAGGCAGTAACAGTAGCCTTGAGAACCTGGGGCTGTGTCATTATGCTGTTTATTACATTTTACAAAGACTGCATATTACAGAGGTAACATTGTAGAGTTGTACAGTGACAGGCCAAGCAGCTTTTGCTGTACTGCAAGCATAGGAAAAATCTTCACCACTTTGGCTTTTATTGGCTAACAAAATTGTCTTTAAAACAATCACTGCATTATGCAAGAAGAAAAATTAAAAGTCAGACTGACTAGCAAAATAAAAATGCAGATTAAAAGACATAAACACAAAAGACCTTTTAACTGGCTAGACTTCTGCTTCTTGATTTGCTGGGCTTTTAATATTTCTTTGGAGATATGGATATAATATTACTATAAAATATTCTTCTAAGCCTGTAATCTGTTGAATAATACTAAATAAAAAGTTAGAGGTAAGACCACCTGATTATTTTATAAATAATTCAAACATTTAGTGTCATGATGCATATGTACCTAAAGAATTCTAAAGTCCCCTTGCGCAGAGCAAGAGGCAGAGCTTTATAACATAGCTGGGGTTTTTGGTCCTTCAGCATCCAGACCCAGCTTGGTCACCATTTATGTACCTATGCAGTTTACACAGGTGAATAGCACCTCTGCTTTTTCAGAGAGCTACTTGTGTATGTAAAGCTAGCTTCTTCACAATGCCATCAGCAGAAATACAACGTACAAGGTGGTGGTTTAGCATATGATTCTATGAATTTTCAGGGTTGGGTCACAAAAAGAGGGAACAGAACAGCATGGCATGGCATAGCATATTATGTATGGAACGGCAAGGCATAGCATGGAATAGCATGGAGTAGCATAGCATAACAGGTTTACATATTTTCAGAACCCAAATAAGAGGACATGGGACAGGAGAAGGGCTTGTTCCTTTATGTCTACACAGTAGAAAATATCTCTTCAAATTTACACAGGTAAAAATGTTTCATTCAGGTGATCCTTACCCTCCTGAGCAGTGGAGCAAAAGATTTCTGAGCCAAAAGGAAGAAACAATTCTCAATATCATGGCAAGTAAAAAAAAATTAAAGGCCCTGGGAGAAGAATATATATGATGAAGGCTCTGTTTGCATAGGTGTAATAAGTGAGCCTGATGGGAGCACAGGAAGGCATTACTAGCATACACCCAGTAGGCACAATACAAAAATAAAGCAGGGCAGGGAGTCAGGCAGAACAGGGACAATGGGTAGAGCCCCCAGAAACCATCACTGTATTTTGGCTATTTTTGGTGACCAAGTTTTAAGAATGTGTTTAATTACCTTCTGCTTTGCTTTTCAAATGGTACCTAAATATCTGACTCTAAAATGAACTTTGAATTGCATCAGTGGCTGTTTGTTTTGAGGTAAAAAGAAGGCAGATGAGGCAGGCTAGAATCCTTGCATGGACATATGCAAGACTGAAGCCCAAGGCACCAAAAAACTGAGTCAACGGCAAGGATTCCAAAAACTGGGACCAATGTGCCAGTCAGCAAGGACTTCTGGCTTTCTTGACAGAGTGTAGGCCCCTCTCAATGGCTAAAATCAGGGTGCAAAATGTGGTCATGCCCTCTCTTCCTCCCTCATAGTGCATTTCCCCCAAACCCTCCACCCCCTGGTTATTCCCCCAGCCTCGGACCAGGACCCCTGCCTGCTGCAGCAGCTGCCCTAGCAAGGATGAGACAGTTTTGCTGAGGTGCTGTGCTGTTGCGAGTATGCATACCACAGTTCAAAACCCCTTGGTATTAAACATAAAAGAAGCCTAGCAAGAGTGACATTTAAGGCAGCAAGCATCAGGCATTTTCGAAAGAAATTGCTATCCAGCGCAGAGAAACAACCCCGTAAACCACAAAATTAAGGACTCTCTCTCACTGGAAAATAGTCGTGAGAGAGGAACTCTTGGAAATACATCTCTGATCTGAGAGATAAAAATAGAAAACTTAAAGCTGACTGTTGTGAAACTGGCTTTGCATAGTCCATTAGTTTAGAAAGTTTAGATAAGTGTTTGAGTTGATGTCCTGACTTTTCTGAGGACAATGACCGGTAGTACCTTTAATGGGGCCACACTGTCACTGCTGCACTTTGGGCTGTTGATCCAAAGCAACCAACATAAGTCCTGTCAGTGCTAAGGAACTTTCCCATTAATAAGAGAATTGTATCATTTTGCTCAAGACCCATTTCCTTGTTTTAGGAAAGTCTCTATAAAAATATAAAAATATAAAAAGTTTATGTGAAAAGTACCTCCAGGAAAAAAATTTACTAGTGGCTATTCAAATGACAAAGTGTAATCCATGGAATTCAGGAACAGAGCTGTCTTAGAGGAAGCAAAAGTGCTTTTCCTCTCAAGACTGACTTTTTCGGGAAAAATTGAAAAAAGAAAGTCCTGGTACCATAAGACATAATACTTCGTTACTAAGAAGTGACAACAGTACCTTGAGTTCAGAAATGTCTCCTTCCTTCTCTCTGAAGGGTAGCTTGAGGGCCTATATCTTTCCATAAATTATGGTTCCATGATGACACCCTACTTTATAAAGAAACAGAGGAAACTAATCCCATATGCAAAAACTTGGCTTCAGTTGAACCTTCCTCCACCTTGACAGTTGGACAATATTTAATCAATCCTTGTAAAAAAAGTGTTTATCTTGTTAACTTGCTATCTATATTATTAGAATAAAATTTTAGCAAATAGAAGAATTCATAATTTTTTGTATATATCTATAAATGTATATATATAAGATACGTACATAGATTTGCAATAATTAAATCAGTCTAAAGAAACTCTCAATTTCAAACAATTCTACCATGTAAAAATGAATTAATGCACAAGGTATAAATAAATAGCAGTTAAATACGTATCTTTTTGATAGGGAAGAAAGGGCTGGTTTTGGTTTCCCTCCCTGCTTAGTAATAGTTATGTGTTAAAGTCCTTCTGCTGCAATAAAATGTTTGGGTTTTTTTAATGAATATTGTTAGAAATCAAATTAAAAACTCAACTGGCCTGCATGTATATTGTATTTAAAAGTTCTCTGCTTCTGAACTGAACTTTTTTTATTCAGACAAGTTGAATGCTGCTGGCCCTGCTTTTCAGGCAGATATTCTTTCATTAAAATCAAAAGCCACCCTGCCCTGTCTAGAACACGAGGACAAACATGCACACTACTAACATTCCTCTGTAAGACCCAGACACTAAGAAATTCCTAGATTAAAACTGGTATAGTATTTCAGGCTTAAAAATTAATGTAGGTGAAGCTACCTTCAGCACAAGATAAAAATCGTTCCTTAGGAAAAAACTGCCCACACTGTAAATAGGAATAAGTGCTGTAATGTTTCTAAGTACCATGGTGCTGGGAATTCCCTCTGCAAGCCTCTGATTTTCACCATACATTGTTTTTTATCATAAGCTGTTCTAAAATTAGAAGAGGCTATGATCGGACAAGTATGCTTTCTGTTTAGTCTTAGCAGATGGAAACCGTGAGGTGCTTTCTCAGTTTGAAACTGTTCCAAAACCTAAGGCACTAATCTGACATATTAAACCTAATTTATATAAAGTCTTGTGTGCCTTTACATCATGCAACATCATTTATGGCATGCTGGGCAGTGACGGTTTAAGTTATGAAAATGCTGTATCACACAGTAGATCAGAGCTGCTTTATAGCAGGTCTCATGAATTCCTTCATCCAGAAAGAATAAATTTTGTGTGGGAGCATTCTGCATAGCACCCCTGCAGAGCAATAGATTAAAACTGGATTTTAGCATTTGTCTTTGGCCCAGCTATAAATCAGGAATTAGAATTGATAATGGCAGTTACCCATCAACAGCAGTGCAACTGAAGATGAGAGGGAGTAGTTTTATGGATAAAAAAGAAAACCTATCCTCTTCCATTTTGAGTGTTTCTAGGCTTTGAATAGAGAGTGATTAGATCCATGCAGGTAATGAGCATAGATAAGGTGATGCATTTGAAGTAACAGCTCTCCAGGTTGCAAAATGTTATTCTGAAACTCTAGCAGCAGGCTTGAGCTCAGGTGCAGCGATTCACATTGCAGACCCCTCTTGACAGAAGACCTGGAATGGACGTCTACCACAGCCGGCAGGATCCTGCCCCTCGGTTCATTGTTGTATTTGTTGGGCAATTGAAAGCTTTACGGAACTCTTCAAAGTTGCTCATGGCACCGATAACTCTGCAAAGAAAAGACAGAAGTGATTGACGTGCAGACTGTCTCTGGTTAAACACCACAGGCGTGTGTGTGTTTCACTGTGTTGACTTCAAGTTTAATTTTCAGGCTTTCCATATAATTTTTCAAAAAATAAACCCCAAAAGTTCAGAAGAAGCAAGCCCAGTTAATGTGAAGATAATATTGTTCCATTCACTGCTTTGAGAAGCATCTTACTTTGCTAGAAACTTGACAAAACAATTACACCTTGAGGGTACTGTGCCATTTAGAGCAATTTGACCCTTGGCAGCAGAGGTGGGAGATCAGCAGTAGCCTTGCAAGATGGAATCCTTTTTCTAGTACCTGCCAAAATGCTGCAGTCCAGCAAGCAAGAGTGTGTAAAGACACATCACGGCTGTGCTAGAAGTGGTTTGATTTGGCTCATGCCAGCCAGGTTCTTGTAACAACATCCTCTGTCCACCTGTGCACACACACACACACTGGCTCCCTGGGACTTTGCAGCCTGAAGTTGGGGGCAAAGGGGAGCAGACAGAGCCTCTCTTGTTGGCTAGCTCAGCCTTACCTTGTGAGCATCTCAACTCCTCTGACATTTTGGAAATACATTTTCTGAGGCTTCTGCCCTGACCAGCTCTCAAGCTCTATTGCTTGCACCACAGATGGTGTGTTACTGAAAGAGCAGCACATCACTGCCTCATGCAAGCTAGACAATGTGTCTGCACCCGAGACTGGCACTTTCAGGCACAGAGGAAGAGCTTGCTCTTTGTATTCAGTCATCCTTGGCTCCTGCTTTCATGTCTATATTATTTGATGCTGTCAGAAGGTGCTATTTTACCATTGCTAGTTTGGGATTTTGGTGTTTGCTGATTTTTCCTATGCTTTTAAATAACTTGGAATTTACTAACCTGAAATATGTTACAGTAAACAGCATTCTGAGTTAAAAGCAAAGAAGTATTGACTGAGACATTAATTGTATGTTTTTTCACCCCCCTTGCTATGCAGTGGGAAGGTATTTTTCTCCATTGCAGACAATCAGCTTCTCAGTGTAGCTCAGCATGGTAGCAAACATTCTTACTATATTGATAGACTTTATGTGAGTAAGAAAATTTGCAGTCAGCTGGCACAAAAAATGTCTAAAGGTCAGTTTTTTAGGTAGAATTACAAAGAAAGAAGATATACGGTTTTATTATAACAACATTGCAAATACATATTCAGGGACTGGAACAACAAGAGTTGGTCATGTAGAGCTGCTGCTGAAGTTGGTGGGAGTTCTGCCTGCCATGCCAGGGATTTTGCTCTGAAACTGGCATTCAACTACAGTGAAGACACACGTTAATACTGAAAATATTAGAATATAGTCAGAGAAAGATTATAACATGCCCACGCACATGACTTTTCTACCCATGGTTTGATACTGTCAGAGATTAACTGTGGAGTCAGAGTGGGTTGTCTGGATTTCATCCCATTGAACTACAGTAGAGACGCTTTCCCCTGCATGGGTCACCCTGAGCTCCCTTGGTGGTCAAAAAAAAACATGTACTTGCAAAGTCTAAGTAATCTAAACTTATTACTTACAGAAAGATGATAGATATCAATATATTTCCACAATGCCTTTTCTTCTTTTTTGGCTGTGAAAACCTTGAGTGACTAGCTCAGATGGACAGGCCTATGCTCAGGATATGTGTTGCTCATCTCTTACGGCTTTTATAGTTACTTTTTATAATTACTTTAAAAAGGACTGTTTGGGTTTTTTGGATAGCAGGAGCTATCAATGTTGAAACTAGCTGTACAGCTGTGACACTCATAATGGTCTTAGAATATAAAGCTGAAGGAAACAGATAATATGATTTGTTAACCCAGTTGATATGATTTGCAAGAACAGACAAGCATCACAGTTTCTCTTCATGTCTGAAACAGAAGCCTGTACTGAGTATCTTATATAAAAACTAAGAAAAAGTTTTGTCTGTATTTTCTAGACCCCAAATTAATCTAATTTTCTATGGAATTTTCTTTTGTTAGCCTGATTCCTTCATAAGCTTTCCCCATGAATGCTCTCTCCCCAGGCTTCCCTGTATATTTTGGGATTTGCTCCATCTCATGGGAATGTAGCTATATAATGATTCAGAATATATAATCATGTGTATAGGTAAATAGATCTGAGGACTTTAAAAGGCAAGAGATGGTTATTTTACCAAAATCTTGCCAAAGGTAGGAACCATTGAAAATATACCAATCTGTAGGCTGGAGATCAGCCTGAGACTTCTGTCCTCATTGTCATGGTGTACTTTCAATTGCTAAAAGGCATGCACCTTTGCAGGTTTCAATGCAGAGTTTACAAGTCTACCAAGACTGAGCATACACATCTGCAGCATTAGTTTATATTAAAATTTTTTGTATCATCATGTTTCCAGTTTCATTATTCCTTAACCCATTCTGGTTATAAGTAGCCTAAGGCGTGTTATGCATGCCAGTTTTGTATCTTCAGCTTTGATACGGCTGTGTCCAGGGAATATTTCAGAGTGCCTGTGAAGCAACTCCACAGCTGCCCTGTGAAGGCACTGTTGCTATTTCTAGTTTACCAAGAGAGAGCTGAGGCAAAGAGGGCTTTTATCACCTAAAGTAACCCACTGAGAAGGTGGAATCCCAGCTCCCTCTTTAGTCAACAGAAAGCAGCAGGAATTTCCAGAAGGCAACTAATCCAGTGTATTAGAGATACCTCCACTATGAATCAGCTTGGGAGTTAACATCCTTCCTCCAAATACAATGGTAATGTAGCACTCAACTGAGGATGAACACACAATTAAGTAAATGCAACCAATAAGAAACTCAACAGAAACAACTAGCTCTTGGTTACACAAACTCTGTGGAGAAGTGGAGAAACAAACATTGGCTTCCTAATTCTTATGTAGTCTTTAAACCTTCCCTCTTTTCCAGCCTCTCCTTCTTGGGGTTCATGGATATCTGTGGCTGAGTAGCCTGTGGGAAGCCTTTTGGGCAAAGACACAGACACTTTGTTATGGCAGGACTATCACAGCTCCTGCAAGCAAAGTGTATATTGAAGACCGGTTGAAGAGTTTAATCTCTAACTGAATTTACAGGGCATGTTTTGCTTGCATTATCAATATAATTCATGGTAATAATTTTAAAGCTTTTAATGAATCCAGGAAGATTAAATCAAAGACCCTCTTAACATATATAACTAGAATTGCACAGGGGGAAAAAAAATAAAGATGAGACATTTTAGATACTCAGGCCATGATTACAGGATATTACAGGGATCAGAGCGTGTTCTGGTTCAACTGCTTTTGAAGGTACATGTAAGCCCTTCATTTTTACAGAAGAGCAATTGTAATAGCACTAGATAACCTAATAAAAACAGCTCCATTTCAATCTAACCTGAGAGCACATGCTAATTTTGTGTTTGCTTTTAAACCTCTCTTTAACACGCTAAATATCTGCACTTTGTGCTGCAGTGACAGGTTCTATATGCACACTGACTAAATGCATTATTTGCACTTACCTGAACTCAGGAGGGCTGTGAGCTCCAGTATATATTTGCTCTCTTGCAGATTCTGGTCTAAAGGAGTTGCATCTTACCTAATAAAAGACAAAAAGCAGAAATAAACATGTTATCTGGGATGACTTCATAACAAAGCAGAATGTAAGGCCACTGTTTTTAAGATGCCTATTACTTACAGAATGCACAAAATAGAAAACCACCACAAACTTGCGTTTTGTTTCACCTTTGCTAACTTGTAGGTTTCTGTTGGCATATTCTCTTGGTTTTCAAATCCTGCAATGGATCCAGTCTTCATCCACTGTTATTCTTCACCCACTCATTCCCATCGTTGGCTCATAGCCACTTTACTAGTTCTTTTTCTGAATTTCTCTTCAATGGTAGCTTGCTTTTCAGCTTGTGCTGCAGCACCTTATGCCTTAATAATTTTAATAATTACCAAGCCTCCTTCTTTGTCTCAAAGCTATTACACATAATGGTGCTTATCATGTCTAGAATTGCAGCTATATTACCTGATGTATTTGTTCCATGTTGGAATGTCAGTTCTTTTGAAATTACACATTTTTCAAGTTTATACCAGTGGTACCCAATTTACTATTCCTGATACAATACTTGACCCAATTGTAACTAACCATAAAACAGGCTAGAGAGAATATTTGCACATCTGAATAATTCCTCTTATGCTGTATCCATTACATGAAAAATTCCCATTTAACCAGTCTCCACCTTAACTAAGCTCTGTGCTGAATGTTTCTTATTGACAACATCCTTTAAGCCAGACTGCCCATGAGATATGCAGACTTCAGTACAATTTTGCCTGGCTGAAGACAGCCCTGGCAGTTTGAATGAGTCTGCTGGGTGACTTGAGCTCTGTGGAAATAAGCTGAGCTCAAGGGTAACTGGCACACACTGCTATCACTGTGCATGTGCTTCCCATCAGAGGGTCCACTGGACATATGATTCCTGCAGCGGTCCTGTGAGACCCCCAGATCTTCCATATGGCTTCAAAGTTTTCTTGGAGAAAAACTGACACAGTGTGAAAGTCAACTCAGCCTAAAGGACCTAACTGGGGTCTTTCAATTGGTCAATATTGTCAAACTGAAATGGCCATAGACACATACACTGCCATACTGACTCTCAGCAGAGAGACGATTTTTCAGCCAGAGTTGGTTGTACTGCTTGCATTAGGTCATGTTTCTTCAGTTTTGATGATTAATTTCTTCAACTGGTGGGCAGTTTTATAGCACAAGTTTCACTTCTTATATGGGGTGTTTGTCCTGACTCTTAACCAAGTAAATAATTTCTGATTCTCTCCTTTGTTCTACATGTTTGTCTTTAAAAAAATCACATCTCTTATCAAAGTTTTGCAGTCTGTAGTGGAAGCATTCAGAAACTGCTGCATATTACAAGCATCAGAAATCTGGGAAGCTAAAATAGGAAGAGGCTCAGGAGTCAATACATGCAAAAAGACTCTTGTAGTGGAGGAAAGCAGCAAGAGGAAAGAAAGCTGCTCTGACAACACTGAGCAAAACCAAGAACAATTTTAGCAGTTCTGGCACCGCAGATAGAAGAGGACAAAGACAAAAAAAGATAAAAGAAATAATAGTCCTGGAAAAGCAAGTCTCTGCTTATAGCCTGAAAAGTCTTGATTTGACTGGTGTAGATTATTGAAACAAAGCAGTCTCATCTCTGCACTGCCAGCTGTGCAGGTTAATAGATGGGGATTTGAAACACATTTGTACTACTCACATGGGCATAACTCAGAAAGAAAAGCTGGTTGTGTGTGAACTCAAGGCCTGGCAGTAAAGGCTCTTCTTCTCCTCCCCTCTTTTCTGTAATCCATCTCCTGTATGCCTGATAAGAAAGATATACTAAGTGCCTTTCAGCAGCATGGAGCCTAAACAGCTTTTTCCTTTTTTTAAGAAATAATACCATGTTCCAGATATTTTTCATGTACTTACCCTGAAAGCCTCTCGCAAACCTCCATTATCTGCAATGTTTTCTGCCAAAGTCCTCTTGCCTTTCACCTGGCAGAGTGAAAGGACATCAGTCATTTGACCCATTTCTGAACTTCCTTCTTGATGAACTTCAAGAAGCAGGGGAAAAAATAAAACAAGGCAAGAACAACCTGAGCCAATTTCAACACCATATCTCTGGTTAAGAAAACTGGGTTTCAATGTGAAAACTTGTCAGTAAACAATTTTCTGTGATGAGTTATCCTGGCTCTGGTCCTAGATCTCTGTAGCACAAAATGTAATACATAAAATACACTCAAGAATCCGTCCTTGATCTTTGATCTGAGCACCAGTAATTTTCCCCTGAAGACTGATTTTATCTGATTACTCATGAGATCCACTAGCCCCTTTCTTAAACTTTTACCTAAAAGGTTATATTTGTTTCTCTACATAACTCTTCATGGGATGTTAAAACTAACTATATTATATAAAATTATTGGCACGCTAAAATGACCTTTAAGTCATAACATAAACCAGCATAATTAAAAATAACTGTCTGAGACAGAACTGAAATTGATTCAGTGCTCTAAAAATAGCTGCAAAGGAGATTTTCCCCAGTATTAATTCCAAAAGCAAGAGCAATAGCAACAAGAATATATCGTGAGAAGCAGAGCTATCTAAACTTTGTGAAAAAGCCAGTCTCCCGGTATTACCAAGCGCAGTATCATTATGAAGAAATCCTCATTTCTGCAGGTGCAGCTTTATCTCTGATCACCGGGCCCATTAAAGTCTTAGTGCTACTAAACTGTATTTGTAAGCAGTTTTATTTTCTACTGTGCCTCAAATAAGCACAGTAACAGAGCAGTTTTGAGTAGAGCTCTGAAGGTCAATGCTGGCCTGCAGATGCTCTGACGATAGGATCTCCCATGTTGCAGGGATGAGTATAGGAGGGGTTGGCATCAGTACTCACCTTCATTTCAGGACAGTAAAGGGGAAAATGGAGAAGAAGAAGTAAAAGGATCTAGGGGACACCCAGGCACATGTGCACAGCCCCAACAGTCAGAGCAGACAAGCACCCAGACTGGACTCAAGGCATCTTCCTCAAGGGTGTAATAGAGGAGGTATGGGAGCAGTGGAGGAAAGTGTAACCCTTTCCTATCAGCTCTCTCTCCCCTCAGGAGGCTGGAGATGGAGGTGGGAGAGAGGCTTTTAGGATAAAAGGGGCTAGGACAGCAGGGAATACGCACACACTGCCTTTTTTCTGGCCTACCTACTTATGCATTTTTTCCCACAGCGGGCTTGTGAAGTAGACTGATCTAGAGCATAAGAGTAACCCAGCAGTGGCACTTGGGCCATAGGTCATTTTAATAAGTGGAAGAAGTCTTTCTGCTCATCTCAGGCAGCTCTGGGTCAGGTATCTGAGACTACTCTGTACAGACAGTTCGTGACAGGGCTCAGGGACATGATAAACCCTTTATTTGATCAGATGACTTCATGTGATTATTGCACTCTGAAGCTATTTCTGTATCCACTTTTTCTTTCATTATGCTTTTTTTCTGGAGACATTTTTATTGCAACTCAATGAGAAAGAAGAAAAGTAAATAGGTTTCTTGAGCCATGAAAAATATGTGTACAGGGGTAAAATACCTGTAGAAAATTGATGTAAATGACAGACAAAAATAAATTAATAAATAAAAAAGCTCTTTGCATACATACCTCTTTATACAGGAGCTATAAAATATGGCAGAAAATATGAAGATTCTTCTATCATCTAAAAAAGTATTTTAATATATCCCATGGAAATAGGAGGAAAAAGCTTTGCAGATGATAAAGCTGTGGATAACAGGATCTCTCTAGTAAGCCCATCCACAGAGTTCAAAGGCAGTAGCTATATTGGAAGGGAAACTCAGACCTACCCCATCTCAAGAAACACCATAGAAGGTAAATGGGATGGCCAAGCCAACGGCAGGAGCCCTTGGTGAAGGTTTTAATGACCTTCTTTAAATGGAATTTTTGTATTAACTGTTTTTGTCCTGGAGACATTCAGGAATGAGCCTGAGAATTTTTAGTTGTAAATTGGCTTATATGAAGTACTTCAAGACTGAGTTGTTGGACTTTAGACTGAGCTACAATATGGCTTTGTTACTGTCGAGACTAATACAAACAGCCTAAGGAAAGTGTTAAGGCTAAGCATTCGGTGTGTCCTCTCTATTCTTAAAAGACAAAGACATAATTGTATTTCTGATTCTAAAATGTAAGTAAAAGTGGTAGAATTAAGTAGGGGGTGGGGTATGTGTTTTTTCCTGAAAATTAAGATTAAAGTCATGTCCCAGCTGGGAATTGGAACTTTAGCTATTAATTTCTTGAGGTCAGGGATTTAACCTGGTTTAACTTCATCTTAGACACTTCTATAATGTGCACATTTTCAGGGAAGCCCATAGCTCTGATAGACAGTGAAACAGAAACCATTCCTTTGCACCTTCTTTCTCAATCTTTTTCTGTGAGCTACTGCTATCATACTCTTTCATTTGAGATACAAACTGGGTCTGCATGCACACATGGAAGAAATAGCAGGAGTTGAATCTGAAATAGAGTTTATGCATCCATTTTATAGCTGTAATAAATAACAGGAGGAATTGCTAAAGCAATCTATAAAACATGATATTATGTTCTTCTTTTTAAAAAGAGTGACTGCTCAGTTTTCATTACAGACCTCATCTTCAGAAGACATTTAACATGCTCACTGTAATTAGACCAGCCCTGATGGGTGGCTTCATCTTCCTCCTCTGATTCCAAAATGATATGATGTGGAGAAGTGGTTTAACCCTGTCACCAAGGTGTGGCTAGTGGTATTTGACTGGACTAATCAAATCTGACAGACAATTTTTATCACAATTATTCATTTCAAAAAATGATTTGTTGTGAGAAATGAAGTTGGTAGACTAATATCCCAATATACTGGGATTTATAAAAAGATAATTTAACACCCCCCCCAAAAAAACCAAAAAAAAACCAAAAAAAAAAAGCCTCACAAAAAACCCAAAACAAAACAAACAAAAAACCCAAATAAAAAAACAAAACAAAACAACAAAACCAAACTCCTTGTGCATCATTGCTTTCAATCACTGGTATTTTACATACATGTAAGCCAGCTCTCTTCCAGTAGTAATTAGTGTACTGATTAATCATGCATTTTGTTTTCTCTTTAAATTTTTCTTCAGAGTCAGTTGTCCACCACGGGTCTAAATTTCCATTTTTGTCATATTTACGACCTTAAAAAAAAAAAGAAAGAAAGAAAACAAATGGTTTTATAGGAGAAAACCCCATAGTTTTCCAGTTTTGGAATCTATCACCTGTACAGAAATTAGATGCTAATGTACTCATGCAAGTGTGTATACAAAATGTATAAGATCAATGTACAAAATCTTGATCCCACTCAAGTCAGTGGTGAAAAGATGGTGTTCTATTTATTGTCATAATTTCCATGTTTAGAAAGAAAAAAATAGCAATGACTAATGAGTTCTATATTTTATAATTACATAGTGTAAGAGGCATATGAGCTTTCTTGTAAGTATAATTGTGAGTATTTTTCATCCTCAGCCCATATGTCTCTGTTTCTGCAAACCTGATGATAACTAATTTGTTCTTAATTAATTATACGCTTGACCAGAAACAAAAAAAAAAAAATCCATTTGACGGAAACTTCTGAAGTTTCAATTTTTTGCCTTGCAGCAAAACCAGAACATTTGAATCCTATTCAAGGAAGCAAGGAGAATACATACATCCAATTCCCTAGGCTGATGGTTACAGCAATGGCTCACGGAAAATGGGGACTCAGGTCTCTGCTCTATCGCATTTGTAGGAGAGTAATCTCCATCATGTCTCCAGCCAGTCAGACACAAGACACAAGATATGTTAGGACTTCTTTTTGAGAGCAGGTTTAGCTGTCCGTGTGGACACAGACTTGCTCTATGATTTGAGTCTTCGTTACGACTGCAGGAAAGGGAGGTAGGGAGAAACCAGTAGACATGATACCAAGTACTGAAGATGCTTTCTTTAATTTTTTTCTTTCCTTATTTTTTCCCTATTAGTTCTCTTGTCCAAGACGACAAAATCCTTACAGATGTATTTTATTTCTATATTCAGAAGGTAAGAGCCTGGGCAAGAGGCAGTAGTCTGCTTAGGGTGTCAAATCTTATGCTCCTTTCTAACAGGCTGGAGACATGATGGAGATTAGATAACCTACAAATGAGACTCGAGTTTGGAAGAAATATTTCTCCGTTCTAGAGTGTTTGCTGACACAAAACATTGCATAGCAGCGCCAACAGGATACAAGTTTTCCCTTTTATTGTTTAAAAGGTATTCAATGTGATGAAACATAAGCAACTTAGCTCACTAGTTAGGCAGTGAGGCAGAACCCCCTTTTCCTTAAACTCCCTGTGTTTTCAGTGGAAAGAGGTTTCTCTTGACAATGAGTTACAGTGGAATGTCAGCCACTCGGAACTGCTCCCCGGAGGAGGAGGAGGTTTGTGCTTCTATCTCTCCTCCCCACCTTCTCTCTCAGGAGCCTGATTTTAAAAAGAACTTTATTGTGATAGCCAAAGTTAGATGGTGGTAATGCCCTGCTCCACCCAGTTTTTCAGGGCAGTTGGTCTGACATTTTTAGACTATTTCTTTTTTCTCAATTATATATATATATTTTGCAACAGGTTTTCTGTTCCACTTTTGTTCCAGTGTTGTATTTTAATATTGGTACATAATCACCTCTTGGAAACAGTCAAAACTTAAATGAAAAAGTTTCTTGGAAGTCATTTTCATCAATCGGAAGTTATCTCTTTACCCTTCCCGCTCTCCCCAGCCAGGACTTTCTGAGTCTCTTAGTTTCCATTCAAGATAAGCATCAAACTTCTGGCACAACTTACCAAAAAAACCCTCCATTCAGACAAGCAAGATATTGTAAATAAATTTAAAGATACAACTTTATAATTTCATTCTTTTTTTTTTACACAATTCAGCACTGTTAACAAAAATAAAATAAAATAAAATACTCACCGTTGCTATCAAATCCATGAGTGAACTCATGGCCAACAATTACTCCTATGGCACCGTAGCTTAATGACCTGTAACACAAAGAAACAGTTTCCTCAGAAAGTGTCCACACTCATAAATGTTAAAGGACAGCAAAGATGACTATTTATTTAAACTGGAGGAGGGGAATGGGTCTAAAAATCATACCTGCACAATTTTGACTTAAAGTTGTTGAAAGCCTGAATGTTAAACTCTTACTTCTTTGAAATCAACCTTTAATATAAAACTTTAAAAAACATTCTTCTAAACAATACCCTTATTGGCATCATGTGAGCTCCAAAATGTATCCTTCAGCTTACAGCATTGTGAGTATCCTAACTAAGAATGGGACAAAGTTACAGGTGAAATTATTCTCTTAATATCATAATGAAAAAATAATAAATCAAAGACTGCAACAAACAGACTTGCAAGCGACTGACGCTGGTTTGTAAGGCATTAAGCAGATCTCCTTTCAGTCTTAAAAAGAGAGTTCAGGCAATTTCCTTGCACCTGCCGAGGAATAGGACATGATCTATAGCCAGGTCTAATGCACTGGTGAAACAGAATAGAAAGACGTATTTTGCATTCCTGATTGACAATTACTTATGTTTTTCTTGTTATATCTAAATAAACATACATCTGGGAGAAATCAGGATGGAAGAGGGAAAGGTTCAGGGCTTTTTTTATATAAATGCAATGGATACCATGGAATGAAGTGATCTACAAAATGCATCTTTCATATGTTATGTTGTTCATTGTGATTTTATTTATTTCAGTTATTAAGATGCCATACTTCAAAGTAGCTTATAGTTATAGTATTTCTAACACATTCTATAGAAATAAGAGAAAGGCAGAGGGTTTTGAAGTAACATGTTATTACTGGACCTAATGATCCATAGCACACTAATTACTCATCTAAGTCATGCCCAAAAAGTATTATTTAATTCCCCCTTCTCCCTTGACAATTCTTCACTTTATATTTTTCTTTCCTGAAAAGTAATTTGCATGTGATAAAGTCTTCACTACTGTTTTTTTTTCCCCCAAGTACTATTGCAAACCTTTACTAAAATTATACATTTCAGGAAAGATCATCCTTTTGTGTGATAAATTTGTAATCTTGTGTAGCACAGAGTGATAATTACCCATACTAAATGTAGTATTTAAGACTTGTTTTCTATATCTGAAGTCATTATACAGGATCTTTTGCAGCTGGAGAAGTATGAAAAGAATGGCACAAAACACATAAAGAGGCCAAGAAAAAACAACAAGCCCTAATAAAAAATATATTTCATTTTTCCTCTAGGCTACCCGGTCATCACAAGCGGCAAGGACAAAAATACAGGCTAGTGCCCAGGCACTCTTAGGGTTCCCCCCAGCTCCAAAAGACAGGGTGAAGTTTGGGATGAATTTTGGTCTTTTCTTCTGTGAACCCCTGTTGCATTTTGTCCAGCAACAGTTTTGCTAGAAATGCTCCCAGATCTGTTCATGCTCTTCACTTCTGAGGCACAGCTGGACAGAGATGGATGGGATTATGTGCAGCCTGACAAGTACCACATGAAAGGTGAACTTTCTGGGTCTGGGGAAGCTCAAGAGGACTGTAAGAAAGCTACCAGCTCAGGTAGTTTGAAGTCTATTTCAATATGCCTGACACTGAAGACTCCTAACTATGAATTTGAATGATGTTTTGTTTCATGTACTGAGATGTGAGGTGATAGCTTAGCTTCCCTTTATGCAAATAGATGCAATTGTTTTACAGTGATTATGCTGGAACTGGACACTAAAATGCCACTAAATGTTAAATATTTGCTAAATTGGTTTTCCAGCAAGTGCTGATGACTTTCTGATGATTTTTCTGTTCCAGTGCCATGTACTGTTTCTTTTAAGCAGACAGAAAACAGATCCAGAATATTTCAAGGACAAAAAGCAATCTGTTGTCTGATATAAACCAGCTACATTTGTTTACTAAATTTCATTCTGATACATACTCAAGCAAAACCAATTTAAGCTAAGGTAACCTTTAAAGAAGAGAAATGAACAAAGTATAATTCTTTGAAAGAACCACAATTTTATCTCTATCACAGAAGGTCAGGGTACAGAGAAATCTCTTCAGAAAGCAAGGCTAGAAACAGGTCTGCAATACGTACAGCAGAAAATAAGTTCACCTTAACAAGAAAGGACTTTCTTCAATCCCCAATTACCACTTAGAAAGTCACCTGGCTCATAAGAATTCTCTTTGAATGCAAATTCATTTGTTCCTAAACTGAATGTGTCTTTCTACATATATTGCCAAATATCCTGTTTACAAGGATTGGAAGATGGCAAACCCAAAATGTTAAAAAATTCTGATTTTTTTTAAAGAAAGATTTATTAAGGATATTCACCATTAGCTGACTTTATATAACTGCAAAATAACCTTCAGAATCTGCTGTCAGAAACTTTTCACTGTCATATCCTGGCCTGAAATTAAAAGATATTGAACTGCATAAAAGCAGTGACTTTTCAAAATTAAATACATGTGACCTATAATTATTCTTCTTTGGCCATAGTAGCACATGAGCCTGCTCAGTCAATTGCTCATGCACATGGAGATATTCTCATGCACCTCAACAGGCACAGATGAAAGCCCAATGTTAATCTTAGGTATTAGCAGAAAATGAACAATAAACTGACAATAAATGGCTTCTCGGGGTATTCACTTCTGTTCAGGAAGTGTCAGCTATCTGATTTACAATTCCTTTTAATACCTGCCATGTGCACACTGCTACAACTGCATGCTATAGCACTGAAACACATCCACTCGGGTGCATTTAATCATCAGTTCCTGAGAGAAATCAGTCATCAGTTTAAGACAACAGCAACATAGACAGCTCCCAAGGGTAAGAAAAGTTATCCCACAAAGCAGCACTTTTCAAAGTATGTTTTTTCAATAGTAAAAGCAGGATGCAGCAGGGAAGAACTCACAGCCCAAGGGCCAAGCTTTCCCTACAAAATGACAACGCAAAATTCCTGTGCACCACTTGTTAGTTGTCTTCAGCAGAGTAACCTTCTTCTCCATGCCCTCTTCTTTGTCTGTATGTATTTCAAATCCCTGTTATTCCTCATTTCCACTGTATGAGATTCCCTGATGCAGTACTTACCTAGGATACTCTGTTCCCCAAAAGAAAGGCTTTTGAAGTTCTCCTGCTGGGAATCCTGCAAAACAGCAAAAATGACAGGGAGTTCAATACAGCTGAATAATAGCTGTATATCACAAGACCCAAGGGTTTAGATTTTATGACCTTTTTTTTAGCTTCAGAAGGTTTTGCTAGAGGAGCTTTCCCCAGGTGGTAGTTTCAGAGTGAAGTAGAGAGGATCTTTGAGAAGAAACAGAGATCCTCCCTTCCTCAGGACCACAATGGTAACAAGATGCTGCACTGCAAGAACCTAATTTTCTTCCATGGCTACATACATGTGAAAGTGCATGTGTACCTATGAATAAACACCCAGTGTTTCTTGTGAAGAAAATTGTTGGGTTGCCCTGAGATATGCTGACAGATCCACAGGCAATATATATATAAAATACAACAAGAATTCAGAAAGTATTAGCTTAGTGAGGCTTCAGTGCAGCAAGAGACTGCTTCAGGGTATGAAAGTGATAAAAAGTAAGCCTTATTCTATTCATTCTATGAAAATCAAAGGTAAATGAACATAAACTAGTCATCTCATCATAAAAAGCTGGTCAAGGAAACTGTTCCCAGGATTTACTCCATCTTGTACACAGGGACTAATGTGAGGCTGACTAACCTGTAGTTCCCTGGGTAGGAGGTAGGAGTGATATTTGTTTTTTTCAGTTCTCAGGAACCTTCCCAATCACCACAACCTTTCAAAGATAGTCAAGAGTGGTCTCATGACGACATCACGAGCTCTTTTAGCACCCAGGTGAACCCTGCCAGATCCAACAGTCTTGTGTCTGCACAGTGTATTTAAATGCTCCCTAACCACCTTCTCCTCCACTGGGGGGAAATCCCCTTGATCCAGATTTCTGCTCTGGTCTCAAGGGCCTGGGATTCCTGAAAGCCAGTCTTACCAGTAAAGACTGAGGTAATAAAGGCATTGTGTACCTTGGTCTTCTCCATGTCATTTGTCACCAGGTCTCCTGCCCCCATTCAGCTGCAGGACCACGTGTTCCCTACATTTTCTTCTTCTGCTGCTACACTTACAGAAACTTTTCTTGTTGCACTTCATATCCCTAATAAGATTGCAGGTAGGCTTTGGCTTTCCTAACCCTGTTTCAGGACCTTTGGACAGTGACTCTTTGCTGAACTTTCCCCTTTCCTTACTGCTCGGGAGCACAGGGACATTTCAGGCAGCGGAGTACATCTGTTTCATTTCAAATATTTCACTCTGTATTTATGCTGATCTTGAAGCTCTGACAGCACTCTGCACTGGACTATTTTTAACTTAATTGAAGGTTTCTAGCTTCATTTTATCCATTATATTATTTTTGACCTCTCTCCTCAGCAAGGTGCTATAAAGGTTGTATTTCAGGTATGAAAGTTTGGGGGTTTTGTTCAATTTTACGAGGGCTTTACTGCCATTAATGAATGCATTTACCAGCTAATACCTTCATGGTATTGCTATACACATTTTGCAGATGAAAATCCTGAGACTCAGTGTAATATTGTTACTTCACTGAGGAGACACAAGCAATCACATTTCATCTGTTAGTTTAATGAAACAGTGCAGACTAAGAATAGATGAAATAAACTAAAAACACATGACATGGCTCACTAAATCATGAGGAAATTTGGAGTCCAAATCTAAATATGAATTCAAACTCTATAGTTCGATTACATTATTCAGTTATATTGCATGGTATCTTTAACTAAGAAAGACAAGATCTACTAAAGCCTTATTCCAAGTTAGTGCATTTACAATTTCCAATATTATTTGGCTTGTTTAAAGCAACTTCTGACAGGCTAGTGAATCCAGTATGTAAGCAATGGATATGGAAGACAGCTGTGCTAAATTGTGTGGTATACAGGGTACTCTGTTGTTGTACTGGCAATTCTCAGATGTGTTCAACAGTTGTAACTTGTTTTACAAGTGTTATTGAATGAATTCAGAGGGAGAGTTCTAAGGAGATAAGATATAAGCAGAAGACTAACTGCTGGTCAGTAAACAAAGGATAGTGATTTCACATAAGGAATTAACATAAAGACAACCAGGGTGTTTAGTTACCTAAAAACAGCATGAAAGGGAGGATACATTTGTTTAAAATGGTTCCACGGAGTTCTGTTTGAACAACTGAAGCTCTTCCCAGCGCCTTTTGACTTTGCATATCCTGCCTCTGCAAGGGTGTCCTGCTAGTTCTCTCAAATACGCCAAAATGGGGAAACGTTATGGATGCTGTAAACCATCTCAGACAGCTTTGAGCACCATACGTAAGTGATTAGGATCAAAATCTCTGTCATAACACGGACCTGAATCCTATGTTTAATTTCAAGTTTTGTGGAAAATGAGGATAGAAAATATAAATTGTGTAAGGCAGAGTAACTGTTCCATGCTATGTGTGAATACAAAGCTTAACTTTCTGATGAGTAGGAAATAAATTCATTAACAGATAAAAAGAAGTGGTCGTCTTTAAAGCAGAGGACTCAGCAGCCTCTGGTTCAATTCTTGGCTCAGTTTATGCTCTACCTGACAAAAGGCTCTTTGTGTTTATGAAAAAGCAAGAACCCAAATTTCCCAGCCTCTATGGGAGAATGGCTTGCGAGGGGCCAATGAATACTGTATGCTAAGGGACTAGGAAACCTGTGAAAACACGTTTTTACAAGAAACTCTGACGTTTATTTTCTGAAGGAAAACACTCTCTGGATTCCCTAGAAGAAGAAGAAAAAAACCAACCAAACAAACAAAAAAAAACAAAACAAAAACCCACACAAAACCACAAATAAACAGAGAAAAAAAAAAAAAATCAAAGAAAATGTTCTCCTGTTTTATACATATATAGATAAGACTCTTAGGAAGAAGAAATTAAGAAAGGATGTAAGGACTGGGCATCATCTCACCTATGACTGTAATTAAATAAAAGAGAATATTGGTCATTAGTAAACAGGGAAATTGAAATGAAGGCTCACTTAAGAACATTTAAAGCTTACTTAATAACAGGGCTCAGAAAGTGTTCAGTCCAAAACTGTTATGTTTATTAACCTCTTGGAAACTAATGGCACACTTGAAACTACTTCATCAATAACCTTCCAATTAGTCTAGTTCTTAAGAGAAGAGAAAGGGCCCCTATGAGCAGTTCTCTTGCCCTCCCCTGGCCACAGCACTGTGTGCTGTTTGCCAGCACTTCCCTGGCTCTTGGCAAGATAAGAGTTCTCCCTTGCAACTCACAGCATCAGCAAGCTGCCAGCATCAATATCTGTTTGCTGCTTTCTATAAAGATGATACTTACTGGCTAATATGAGCTCTCATCTGTGGTTCTCTCTATGGATGCTAATTCAAAAGTAATTTTAGAATTTTGGTTTAGATTATATCTTCTTCCTGTAACATGTAATGAAGCCGCTCTCTAAAGGGGCCTCTTGACTTTCACTAGAGAACTGCAATACAAGCACAGATGACTTAGAAGGAGCATGGGTATAAACTTATGGAGATAATATCAACAGTAGTTAATTATCCAATACATCTATTCAAGCTTATACCTCATGAATGTGTTGCTTATATTTTCCTCAGTTCACTGTAAATCCAGTTTTCATTACTGTTCACAACCCACAAATGGTACTTTTTTTGATATATTCTACAGACATACAGATTTACACTTGGAAAAAAAAATTAAATACACCAAATGTCTAATGAGCAATTCCCTTATATCCTTAACATATTCAAGGGCCAATATTTTAGTGCTGTAATAAAATAAAACCTTCTCTCTAAAAGAAGTATGCTAGCATACTTTGATCATCACTTGTATCTATTTTCAACACATATTTGTTGACTGCTTTTGAGTGCATTACAATAAACAGAGTCTTTCAGAAAATGTTTTTGCATTCCACTTATGATAGTTAAAAAGATAGTATGCTTAGAATATAGGAAGTGCACTTAGACACCTTTTTAGAATCTAAAGGCAGTGACATGTGTCTTTTTTATTTTAAGTGCCCATACATCTGGGGAGAAATTGATGAGCAAATGCAAAGAAAATAAAATAATTATCCAAACTAGGATTAAAAAAAATATTAACAACCATTATAAACATGCATGGCTGTTAATCTAAGACACTTTGTATTATGGTAAAAGAGGAAATAAATAAATAGAACTCATGTAAAGAAAACATCAGGAGTGAATTTGCATAGTAATAGGATAAACTATATGTACCACTTTTTTAACTCTGCTCTTTCCAGCACATCTTATCTTGATACATCTACTTATTTCTGCTTTGGAGATATTAACAGAATTGTTGTCTATTCAAGTTATCAGTAGTTTAGTAATGAAAACTAAATGAAGCAATAGCAAACATATGGCTGCTTGCACTGATGTGCAGCAAGATTTGTTACAATTTACTTCATGTGCAAGTTTTGCTGTATTCTCAAAAATCTAATAATTTTCTAAATTATCAAGTTTCTAGTCTCCAATAATTTCAGTTTTTGTGAAGAAAGACCTTTTCTTTCAAGTAATGGAGTAGTCAAGTGGTCAAGTTAAAAACACTAACACTTTGCCTGCATATGAAGATTTCATAGACTTGTTTGGAGATTGCAGTGATTTCTTGTTTAAAGCCTACATCCAGTGATACAGACTACAGAGGCAAAAGAGCTTCTAATTCTTCCACCAGGAGTGTATGAGAGACCTCTCTGTGCTCTGAGCACAAAAAGCAAAAGCAGCTTCCTAAAATTCAGATGTGATCAGAATCTTCAAGCTCTCCTCCACTTCTGCAGGTACCTCATGACAGCTCCTTTTCAGGCTCCGTGGTTCAAGGCACTGATGCTGCTTTTTCTCTAAACCCTTTCACAAAGCCTTCGGTAACCAACCAAGTTTAGAGTAGCTGTGGTTATATGTTCGTAACATCGCACAGTACATTTCCATTTCCAAACTGAACAGTCTTAATTTTTAAAATCAACTTTGGGACCAGGTATTTTCCAGTTAACGTAGAAGCTGCTTTCCAGAAACAATTTTTATTGTGCATTTGCAAATTCTTGTTCCTGAAATTGTCCTTCTTACTAAACTCATTTACCAAGAGCAAAAACAGCAGTAACCAGTAGATGTGTAGGGAAAGAGCATCAGGCACCTATCTGGGAAGCAATTTTTCTACTAGTGTATCTTTCTACCCTCCAGCAATCAGTAGCAGAGAGACCTTTCCTCCTGGAACAAGTTTATATCCATCTGCTCTTTTGTTCAGAACAGAATGCCCTCTTTTTCAGATCATCTGCTTCCCAGCACAGATCCTCATAACTCCTATTTTGAAAACAAGGAACCTTTCTTTCCCAAGATAACGTCCAGTTAATAGCATTGGGAAAGTGCTCTATGGAATAAAGATAGCACATCATGAACACTTATTCGTTTTCTGGATTTCAAAAAAAAAAGAACTTTTTTTTTCTAAAAATTGTATCATATGGTTATTCCTTCTCTCTTATTCATTCATGTTGCGAACATAGTTTCCTTCAAATAGGCTCTAGAATGACTTTTTATGCAGATCCCTCTGGATTCCCTTTTGAAAAATAGCATTCAACACGTGCCACACCTATTCTTCCTGTGCTAAGGCCACTGTAAGTGATAAGCTATACATCAAAGCTGGTTGTTTGGCAATTTCTTGTCTAAGTTCCTTTGAAATACCTGGGAGAACATAATCTGGTCTTTATATTTGTCACAGTTCATTTATGAATTTCTTCTAAAGTACCTTCTATTGACCCTAGATTTGAATTCATGGGTCTTACTTCCCATCAGAAAAACCTCCAGGATAAGAACTTCACAAACTTTTCCAATGCAAAGAATTATCGTATGCTTATTTTTGACACTCTCCTCTTTCAGTGTGTTTGAAAAAAGGTTTTATTATTATTTCTTATGTTCTTAGAAAGTTGATCTTCAAAATATTTTTGGGCTTGCTTTATCACAACCTTATATTTTATTTTATAATTGCTTATTGTTCATGCTTATTTCTTATTCTCAACTTACTCTCTATTGTAGAACTTTTTTCTGTTGTTTAACTAAGCTTTAAAAAGACCACAGTTTTTGTAGCATATCACCAACGCTGGCAGAACTTTGTATGGATTACTACTGAAAGCTTAGCTGCAAAGCAGTAAGCTTGTAACTGCTGTGGGTGAGATTTGTGTGGCATATACATCACGCTATACAAGTATGTATGGGCTCACAAACTTCAGTTTCCTGCACTGAAGTTCTTTCCCAGCAGCATTAATGGGAACTCAACAGCGATGTGCTGAATATTCATCAGCAGCTTCAGGCCTAAGCATGTTCCTCCCACATCCGCTGGGGCCTCTTCCCTTGCAAATCACATCAGCCAACAGCGGAAGACTTTGTACTGTGCCTTTCTTTAAATCTTCCCTCTTAATGTACATTGCTTTTAGGGCATGATTACATTTGTACCGTTCTCTCAGGTAGGAGAGGGTTTTATTCAGAAAGAGCCACCTAAATCCTTTTCCTTTTAGGAACAGTCCTAAAGACAGTGAGCAGCAGTATAATAAGGTCAGCAGTTATGATAGAAAATACAGTTGCCTCGACACCCATGACTGATAGGTTACATTTGACAGCTCTCTGCTTTGTGACACTGTTAAAGACAGTGAGTGGGAAATTTAGCTTCAGTCACTCCAGCCTCTGTTACAGCTTTCTCTAATGTGCCATGGCAGAGAGGCTGAGACAGCCGAATGCTACTGAAACTTGAAAGGACCCAATATTAAAGAAGACATAAGAGCAACGGTTCTCATTTTGCAGTGGCCAGTCTTCCTCTCTCTTCACACAGTACATCTGAAGCAGCAGTGGTGGCTGGTGCTTAGTTCAGCAGAAAAAGCACTTGTCACACTTTACAGGTACTTCTGAGCTGTGATCAGCTCAGGGAAATCTGCCTCAGATGATCAGCAAAAAAGTGGCTGTTTAATGATGGGAACCTTCTAGTGAAGGTAGAGAGGTCTATGCCTAGAAATAGATTTAAGCAAAAGAACTGCTTAATTGTCACACACACTTTACAAATGATCTCACTTGGAGTCGAAAGAATTTAAGTGAGTGGTCTGACAGCAAAAACTGTTTACAGAAATAGGTAGGAGAAGATACCAGCAGACCCAGATTGTGAGTCCTCTGCTGTAACCTGTTCAGTGTGATATATTCACATTGTCCCTGTCAAAAAGTAATTCTCTCTGCAACCAAAAGAGATGCAGAAGTAAAAGGGGAAGTCACTCAACGATTTTAGACATGCCTGTCCTTGGGGACTGAGACCACAGAGATTATGGCAGCTGCCTTCCAGACACTGACAGCACAGAGCAAGAAGGCTGATTTAACCTGCAAGCCTTATATAAGAGCAAAGAATGTCAGGGTAAAGGTAGTGCTGTTGTACACAGAAATACTGGTGTAGACTTTAATAGCCACTTAGAAATTTCTGATGCAAAGTCCCATTAAAATAAATGGGAGTGAATATCCAGATCCACACACATCTTTGAAAAACTCAGCTCTTTCACCTCATGTGCTTCCAAATCCAGATTTATGCTCTCTAAAACCCGCCAGTAACTAAAATTAGCAGAAGAAAGGTTTTACTGTGCATGCGAGATAATTTCATCAGACTCTACAGGTAAGAATTTTAAGTTAACTACAGATACCACTTCTTGTCCTTGAAAGCATTGAACAAACCCACTGGCCACCAGTTCTTAGATTTTCTGGTCTGTCTCACAGTCTTCTCTAGTCATGCTTACTGATACATATTTATTAAAACTAGAGGACTGAAGGCAGCTATCACTGTATATTTATGGAGGTATGTGTACACATCTTTTTGCTACAGAAAACAGAAGACAGAAACATTAAGCTTTAATAAAAGTGATTTAAGCTAATGGCCACTACGACTCAGCTGACATGTGGTAACTTGTCAAGCAACAGTAATTTAAATCTGTGGGAACCCTGGGGTTTCCAGAACTACCTTCTCACTTATTTTCAGTCACAAACACACAAAACTGTACAGATATTATCTGGAGCTTGACACATACAACTCCTAAACAAGCACTTTATAAGGAAGCTCAGAAGTCAGATACTCACTGATTTGGTTGGTAGATGCACTATAAAAAGCATTTACAGTCGTTGGGCTTGTAAACCACCTGTAGTAAGAGCAAAAGAAATAAGCTGTCAGTACACTTACACAACTTTATGAACAGAATGAGCAAAGGTAGAGTGAACTCAGTGAAAAGGAAGGAAAATGTCAAGGACAAGCTACATTAAAGTATTTCTCCATTTCAACATGTTACCTAGATGCTTTCTGGAACATTGAAAGCTACTGTTTAATGGATTTATTTTAAGTGCAATGAAAGTTCAAGAGAAGTGATTGTTAGGTTTCCTATTACCTAATCCTTTTAATTCTAAGTTACCCTCTTGCTTGTGAGATCTGCCAGGCTGATAAGCTGAAGTTCACCCAACAGAAGCTGCAACACTGATAGCAGCTGTGAAAACTTTGTTAGGTGCCTTTCAACCACGTGTGGAGAAATTCCCTCTTGAAATTAGAGAATTTTGAAACAAGTGAAGTGGCTTCAGGCACTTTGCTGAACAACAACTTGAATAATTAGGATGATGCCAGAAACATGGGCAGGTGCTTTCTGGGAACCTAAATTCAAAATAAACAGATTCTGTGCCCTACTCAATGAAAATGGCCATCAGCATGCTTATAAACACATGGACCTCTTGCAAGGCAAATCAAATTTTAAAAGAATATTAGGATTTCTTCTCATAGTTAGATTTCTCGTGCATACTGGAGGGAAACCTAGGTTTGAATAGCAAATAGGATTTATGAATCTGCTTAGTTTAACCTCATCTACACTGATAATGGCTTCACCCATATGTGTGGAAAATCTCAGCTGCCTTCAGCAAGATCCAGATCCCCTCAGATGAAACTCTGAGTTGAGTCCAAGATTCCACTCTGATCTTATAAGGAAGAACTGAGATAAAAGTAGTAAAATCATGAGAATTAGGGGTTAATTCATAATAAATTAGAAACAGCTCTAGTAAATGTCCAAACAGGAAGATCCTGATGTCTTTAGCAATGCATTACTTGGAAGTTTTGTAAAGTCAAATGAATGGAATGCAATTGATTTGGAAAATTTCTTTCAAAGATAAGAAATAGGAGCTCAAAACAAAGAGTAAGACAAAGGAAGGTCTATCAGAACACAGGAAGTGTGATGTCAGTGACAGTGGCATACACAATCTGTGCTTCAGAATAGCACCATCAAATGAATGAGTTATCTGCAGATCCTGACTGGTTTTCTGACAACTGATGTTCTCACATAAACTGAAAAAAAAAGGGGAGAGTTTTAGTATGGCAGAATTCTGTCTTTTATCAATAAATTTATCTATTTCTCCAATCTTCAAAGCTGAGTGGCTTATTTTATAGTGCAGCAACAAGAAAAACTAACCAATGAAAGCAAAGAGTGATATCATGTAAGTATCTTAACCATCCATTGCATTATAGGCTCTAATTGCCACGTATCACTCTCCCTGGGTTTTTTACTCGGAGATTCTGAAGGGGAGGAGCAGGGGGAGGTTGTTTTCCGTTTCCTCTATAATAATGAGATTAAATGTTAGAGGTAATGTAGTGAGTTAATGGGAAACTGAAGAAAGAATGCTTATGATGAGGGGATAAAGTAAAAATTAGGGGGCTTAATTAGCTATGTATCAATGTCAAGTTTGTTCACATCAGCAATCAGCTCTACTGTTTTGAAGGATGGAAGCCAGCCACCTCTGTGGTGGGACCTGCTCTCCAGAATTAGCGGTGGCTCTGGAGGACTCTATCCCTTTTTTCATGAGGAAAGAACGCATCTGACACACTCAACACTTTAATTTAGATTTTACTGTAAGTTTGAACAAAGACACATAGTGCTGTGACTTCTACCTCACCCTGCTGGCTTGTTCTACTTAAAACAGCCATTCTGTGCTCTCAAACAGTAAGTTTTAAGCATGAGAAAAACTTCCAGGGCAACAAATCCTCCGTTTTTACAAATCCTTCTCATAACAAGTATCTTACAGGGCCTCTCATTTCCAGTCATAGGATCAACAGTCTGAGATGGATAACAAATACTTCAAAACAGATTAATGTGCTTTGCTCTTCTCCCCACCCTCCTAGCTGCTCCAGCCCCAGGGGCTCACCACAGGTAGTTCAAGATAGGAACCCCCACAAGCATTGGTTAAAGAGCTCTTAATTGACATGCAACACCTCTGTAATAGAACAAGTTTGCACCCGTTTTTATTGAGGAGCTAACCAGCGATTAACATACTTGCCAGCAGAGATGCACCTCACTCTACTGGAGAACAACTGCAAAGGCTGTTGCCATTTAGTCTGCAGCTACTAAGGGAAGACATCACACCAGGCTTTCATATCTGTGAACTCATAGACTTGTAACTGACATGCTAGCAGCTAAGTCTCATCACAACATTCCCATCCCGAGAATGCTTCTTTCTTTATGATCTACCACTACAATAACAGAGCCCATCCTGTTTCCTGAACATAATATGAGCCAAAGACTGATATCAGCCTCCATTTTCTCACTATAAAACTGCACTAAGTTCTTTCCAAATTACTCTTTCATAATGAGGCCTCGAGAATTACCTTGTATAAAGTTTGTTATGTTTTTAAGCAGCTAGAAAGAGAAGACTTAGCAGCTGAGACAAGGAGTTGGGAAGAATATGATTTCTCCAGTGACAAGCAGAGTAGACTGCTGAATTTCATATTTGATGTTTAGACACTCAGCAAGGAGCATATTTTCACTCCAGCATTTTGTTGTACCATTCTGAGCCACCCTCAAAAAGATTTAGGGAGCATTTTACACAAAAAAAAAACAGAAATAACCAAGACTGTTTCCATTCAGATTAGCAGAACAGCTTCACCTCTCATCTGTCATCCTCTTTCAATGAGCTTCTTGAATTGTTTGAACGTTCAGTGACAGACCTTAACTAATAACACACTGAATTACTATATGAAGGTCTGTAACAAATAGATGTCACTGTTAAATTTTAAGGTGAAGCAAATTTAGAGATAGTTCTCCCATTCCTATTTGGAGTCAGGTTGCCTGGGCATTTGCTCTGGGTCTGGTTACAATTTCATTTGATCTATTAGCAGAAGGATAGAAAAAAAAAAGACAGGTATAACAGATGTTAACCTCTTCACCTATTTAACCTCTAAACTTTTTAAACGAAATACAAAAACATCTAGAATTGTTTACACTGTTTTCATTTGCTATTAACATGTGAAAAAGGACAGCTCTGAATGATGTCCCATAACCTTACCTATTGCCTACTGCATCAGAGGAAACCTAATCTGTAGACTTGACACTTGTAAGTTTGAAATTTTTCCTGTAGAATTGAAATCTGAAACCTGCACTGAGATAGCAAGTGGGGCAGATGCTCTATTAGGTTTATGTTCATTTAGGCTACAGTTTTCTCTGTGATATCTTCCTTTCCAAGTTAAGAGTATAGTGTACTACATTGCCAAGGGTGAAGAGGGGTGGCTGGAAATTTTTACTGTACAGGGAAAAGCTTGTTAATTTGTCTGTAAAGCACAAACTGAATTTTCAATTTTTTTCTGTCAACCATTTTAATTAGAAGAAATCTCTCAAGTGGAGCAGGATTTTGTGTTCAATGTCCCAAGTAAGATTTTTTTTTTTTAAGCTCATATAAGTAAAGAAAAAAGAACTTGTGAATGCAAAACATCTAACCTGGTTAGGAGTGAAAGGCTGTACAAAGTTGTTAATGAGGCTGGAATCTGGAAAATTGCTTCTGAAGAAAGAATTATAAAGAAAAACTTCTAAAGGGCAATCTTCAAGGTAACTTTCAAAAATGTATTTAATCTTCCTGTTGTTAGACTGTTTTATACATTTTTCTGTGTAGACTCAGAGAGGATTAGCCACCTAAGCCAGGCTGCCATCAGTCTCCCCTGGGACTGGGCATGAAACTGGGATAGTAAGGCTGGGCACAGCTTCCAGTGCCACACCACTGCTTAAAATGAGATTCAAAGACCAAGAAACGGTTCCAGGAGGCTTCTTTCCCTTCTTTCCTCTCCAGGGCAGGTCCACCCACAGGATTTCTGAGCTTACCAACAGCATCTCTTCAGCAGACAACAGCCTGCCCAGTGTCTTTCATGGCTTCTTTTCCCTTTATGCAGAAGGAGTTTTTATACTGTCCCTAATGGCATCCAGCCCAGCACTTCTCAGAGCTGCCCTCCCCTGTGGAGAACCAAGAGCGAGGGCTTACAAACATTAATGTGTGGTCAAGAAACTGGAATAGGTCCTGAAGGACTCCCAGGAATCTTCTCATAGTATGCTTCTGCTGTGTCCTCTTACAGGGTTACTAGATACCAACATCTCCAGCACTGAAAGCTGAGTCAAAAGTGAAGAAAGATTTGGCCAGGTCTAGAAAACTTTAAGGTAGATGTCCTGATTTCAAAGGAGAGTGATTAATAATAATGAAATGATATGCCCAAGAAGTCCTCTGATGCCTTGCTATCTATCTGTCACTAACTATTATGTCAGCATTAAGGACAGATCAAATCTCTGTTAAAAAGGTACGGATCTGTGCTTGCATATACACACACATGTATGTATGTTTGTATGTATGAATGTATACAGCTCCACTGATGGATAAGCAAATACCACTCAATCCCTGGTTTTCCTTTATCTCTCCCTTCCACATGGCCACCACTTCCCCACACATTGCCTTTCACCTCCCTCTGCTCTGTGTCTCACCTGGGTTATAAACGCCTTCATACCTGGTCCACTTCCTCCCATGCTCCCCTCTTCCAGCTTCACTTTCTCCATTCAGCTCCTTCAATTCAACCTGAGGAATATGCATCATATTCCCCAGCTCCTGCCACAAATCCCTTTTGTATGCTTCTCTCCTGATACCTGAACACTTCTCTTGTTTGACAGAGCCAGCTGTGAAGATGACAACCATTTCCCCAGCCAGCTGTTAGGATCACAGCTGGCATCCAAATCAGCAATTGAGGCCAGCAAATTGTACCTCTGGCATCTGTGGTGCCCACAGGGAGCCCTGGCCCCTGGGACTGGCAGAATAGGAAGCTTCAGCACCCTCATGCCTTGTCACAGCTTCTTAGTACCAGCTTGGGCTGGGTATGTCCCCCCATCCATGCCCTGAGCAATGCCTCACCTGACTTCCCCCATACTTCTTTTTTCCTGTAAGGCAGATAACTGCTAGGATGAGAGGGAGCAGAAAAGAGGACAAGAATTTTTATCATTACTTCTGCTTTTGGGGAAATTTCCTCTTTTTAGATTACAAAACTGTTGAATTTCCAGAATAACTGATTTCCACTTCGATATTCACATTTCTCCTTGCTTTATCAAACTCCATTGTTTTGTATCTCCCAGCTCCTATGTGGTGTTTCCTTGGTGCTTTGAGTGAACCATCATTTTGATTTTCCATTTACTTGACTATGGTGAGGAAAGTGAGTCCAGTTTGAAATAATATTGCTGAGAAATCTGGACAGTAAATATAGCGGTTTACATTTTTGGAGTAATATTACTTTACCAGCAGGCAACTTCTTTAAGCACTCATTTTCCTATTTATCTTTTCCAGTTCACAATTTGGACAATCTCATAAAATTGATCTCGAAATGTAAATGCTATGCTACAACCTACTGAACTAGAGAGAAGAAGAAATGAAGCAAACAAACAAAACGCCAAAGGTAGGTCTTAACACAGTGGGAAGCTTCAGCGTGGACCAAAGATCTGAGAGTTCTATGAAGTACAAAAGCTCAAAAAAAAAAAAACCAACAAAAACCAAACCAAAACAAAAGCAGGAGAAAAAAAAGGAAAGAAAAAAAAGAGAAGTGAAAACATGAGAAAGCAGTAGAGTGCGATAGTTAAAATGTGGCAAGTACTGATATTTTTAAGACCACATTTGAGACGCCTCAGGTCAGCGGTTGGGAGTTACCGGTTTACTGCAATAAAAAAGACTGGAGATGACAATCGCTGTCAGCACCTTCACACCCCTCAGCAGACACAGAAAAGCAAACAGTGTGACATCACTTTCAGAGCCCTTTTCAATCACCAAACAGGCACAAAGGTAGAATAATCTCCTAGCATGAATAATTATGACAGAGGGCTCAGGTGGGGATTAGCCCTAGCCCTGCAAAGGCAGAGCATATAGCTATGCTGACAAAGGAAAGACAGCAAAAATCCAGCTGGGATCCCCCAGGCCAGAGTATGCCCTGCGGGATGCCAAGAAAAGCAAGATAATGTTGATGAAGGGACTGATGTCAAGTAGTCCCTGAAATAAGATGGTAAAGACAAGCATGACAAAGTGTTCAATCTTCTAGTGGGCAATCAAGTAAAACTTTCATTTTTTAAGCATATCCATGCAACAGTTCTCACATTACAGCCATTGAGGAGTACAGTCAGGGATTACCTGCTAGTTAATTTCCTTACAGGAAAGATTTCCCACTGTGCCAAGAAACTGTGTGCTCTGTGTTAGTGCTGGCCCAATGCTGTTCAAGGGGAAGAGGTTGCTGATCACCGTTGCTATAGAAGGGCAAGTATTATCTCACTGCTTTCATGAAAACTATTGGTCAGAAGAGAATGTACTGTCACAATCTAGCCCTGGCATCCAGGGCAGAAGGAAAGGCTGTAAATTCATTCCCTGGGATTAACCATTGCAGTGTCAGGCAAGGGTGTGATGAGAAAGTAAAATTTGCAATTAAACTATCTTATAAATAACCTCTCAAAAATAAGGGGCCAGGTTACAATATTCTAATCAGGAATAGCCTGTGCCTGTCTTGCTGATATCCTTTACCTGCCTCACTCACAGCTCAGTTACCCCCAGAACAAGGTATGATTGAGACTGAGTTAGAATTTCTGGAGCCCTAAGAAAATACCACAGAGGAGCTGAGCAGCAGCACCAATTTCAGTCTGTGTTCAGAAGGAATAATTTTTAAGTAGCATGATTAAACTAATTAAGTTCTGTTTAGGTTTTAATTTGCATTTTAAGGATTTGATTACCCACCAGTAAGGAAAGAGATTGATTCTCTCATGTATTTTATGACAGTATGTGACACAATCTGCACCCTGATGTTTACAAATAAATAAAAACATATATAAATTGTATTATGTTTTATTCCATATCATTGCTATCATCAGCAGGTAACTAACAATGCTGGTTATTATTACCAATGATAACATTATCTCTTACTCATTTTTCCATTCTTAGAAAATTTCTTTCATAATCCCTGCTGTACCATTCCAAATTTTAACTGTGACATAATCCATTTTTAGTTGAGATTCAATTACCCCTTTTTTCATTAAATTAAGCTGCAAGTATCTGACTGCTGTGCATCAGAGCAGGCATACCTAGAAATCAACAAAAAAAACTATCCACATGAGTTTCAGAATTACTGGGGGGTTCCCTGTAGGCCTTTAGTATCCTAATATGTTGCAGAGTATATAATTCTATTAAAACATCAACTGTATAAATCAGATAATATGAATTAACATATTGATAGAAGATTATGTAGATTTGCCTTTTGTCTACTCACTCAGTTTTTGGAACTTCTTTTCTCAGCCAGTAGAAATCAGATTGAGCTGCATATTTGCGAGTTTGCAACACATTGCCAAAATAGTCACTTTCTGTAAACTTCAGCTGTACAGACAAAGCACAGGCATTTTTAAAGCACATCCAAGGAAACAAAAGCTGACAGAAAACAAACATGACTTTCATTTTAAACAACGTAATCACCTGATTTTTTAGCCATTATCAAAGGAAGTAAAATGTTTACAGTTGGTAGGAGGAAAAAATATTATGCGAGCTTAGTTAAGAAACAGTGGCTGAACAGATCTACAAGAGGGACTGGAACACTGGAAAAGCTCTTCGCTGATCAGAGAGCAGCTGAGGAAATCAGAAATGCCCAATGATGAATTGCAGACTGCACATTTCTATGGCTGTTATTAAGACAACCTCTTTTCCAGAAGGAAATAGGTTTACTTTTATTTTTAAAAGTGCATCTTAAAACCACTTAAAAAAAAAAAAGTAAGAAAGCCCTCTTTTTCAGTTCATTTTGCATTTTATTACAAATTCTTCATACTCTGTACTCTCCAACAGTTCTGCCACTGCTTTCTTACTGTTTCACACATTAAATGTATACAGACAGAGGACTCCATGCTTCTATAAACCTCCAAATCTAAAACAACCCTTACACATGCACACAATTAACTATGCAAGAAAAGGGAAGATGATAAGTCCAGATGATATCCTTGTCACCGGTTTCAGTCAATCCTGGGACTTGTAAGGATGCGGAACTTCAGATATAAACTCTGGTTTTGCACCCATGATTAACAAGTGTTTTTCACTAGACATTACTACTTATCTGGGCAAAAAAAAATCTGCACAATGAGTGATAAAGTTGGTCACATCCTCTCTCTCATTACACTGCCTTCACAGCACCATCTTACTCTGCTCTTTCCAGGAACAAGTACTAGGTTGGTAGAGTTAGTTCTTCAAAGTTTTCTGAATAAATTATGCCTCTAGTGTCTGTTCATGTTCTCTGGCTAAAATGACTAGCACTCTTGTATCTTAGCAGTTCAGGATCAAGTTGTGATTCTACTTTGTCTGTAAAATAAAATTGAGGACATGCATGCCACATTTTTCCCTTTGGAAAATGGTAAAATATATTATTATTGATCATCTGCCTTCCTGCCTTAGTTAGGCTGAAGAGATAGTGAGTCAGGAAGGAGTGCCTCCACAGTATCCTTGTCCAGCAGCCAGCACACTAGGCCTATACGTTGGTTAGGACCTCTAGTTACAGTTATAAGCAATACAGTAGACAATGGAGAGGAGAGCTTACATTGGGCATCATAAATTGTGATATTTTAAGGAAATATGCATTACAATTTTTGAAGACCATTACTTTGAGAATAAATGCTTTTGGTTTGCTTCACTTATGTAAGTAATTGCAAAATTTATGGCTGTGTATGCCTAACCTTTAAAATGCTTAATAGCAGTAAGGTTCTTTGCAGGCCTCATGGTCATCTCACTTAGACAGACAGGGATCAACAATTTAGATATTAGAGTTAGCATGCTTAATTCAATATCTAAAAATAACCAGGAAATCAGAACTCCAGATGCATGCCAAACAAAAGAGAAGCTTTGATTTTAGATAGCAGTGAAACAGAGCAAAGAATGGATGCAATATGTAAAAGATGGATGCAATATGTAAAAGATGGATGCAATATGTAAAAGAAGAAATCTGCAAGTCTGACACTTACTGTTTTGATGTCTTCATTAATATATGTTTCATTCATTATAAATTGAGGGTAACCAACTTTTGCCATAACTGCGTTTGCCTTTGAAAAAATTAAAAATAAAACAAAGTGTTGGCAGATATAACTATTTCTCAGCATATGGCTTTTTTTAACCCTCACCAGCCACCCAGCATCTTTGTGGAAACAACATATTTCCAGAACAAAAGCAGCAGGATACAAAAGGGTAAGGCAACATACCATGAAGTCGAATACGACAAGTACAAAGAATAAATTAAAGACATGATGAAATAAAGGTAGCACAAAAGGGTAGCACAAAGCTTTTACTTTGTATGTTTTCAGGATGCTGAGTATAATTTCTCCTGAATTCTTTGGAATTCTCCTCGCTGATCAAAAAAAGCTCTTCTGGAAATTTGTTCTTCAAACTCAGATGTCTAAACTCAAATGAATATTGCAAGATATGAAGTGCTATAAATGGGCAGGTCTTTAAACCAACTGCAGCCATACCAACCCTGCATTCTGCTCTCTGCAGGCAAATCCTGAACCTCTCTGGGGTCCACCAACTTTCCCTCTTGCTGCAGCGAGTGACTGTTCAAGGGACAATTCCCCTGGAAGATCTCTCTTCCTGCACAATGAAATTCTCTCTCTGATCTCCCCATCCATACTGTCTCAATACAAGAGGGCCTCCTATGACAGCAAGAATTAGAAATGTCTGTTCCAGGACTGTAAAAAGGAAGCTCATGGAGGATTGCCTTCATTTAATCAAAATTATTTTGTCCCATCTTTTATTTTTCAAGAAGGCCTCTTTGCTTCATCAAACTTCAATTTCTTTATTGCATTTCCAACCCAAAGTCATAATCCTCCATTTGTGACATCACAATTAATTGTGGTTGAGATAATTAAGATGTCACAAACAGAAGATTACAACTTCAGGTAGGCAATTAGTGGCAGCAGCAGATGATCTCTTAAACAAGAAAAATCCCATTGTCATGCAAATGTCCCTAGTGATAAAAAAAAAAAAGCAATGGAAGACAAATGCTGAACAGGAAATATGAAATGAGCCAAATTAACTCTCAACAATGTTTTCTCAATTTTCCAGAAGGTAGAGCAGTTTTTCAAGGTATTTTAAGTCCATGGGCTGGGAATAAAAAGGTGGTAGTGGGGGGAAGCACAGTTCATCTGCAAGCCTGTATATAATCAAGAGTGTCTCTTTTTTTCCTGATGGTGTTGTCAGGCCCAGGTGACTGAACTTTGCAAGGAACTGGAAAATTTCCTTTTCCATTTCCAGTGCTTTAATCCTAGTTGCAACTAGTCTTGAGAAAGCAAAGAGCAAAACTCATCAGTTTTACTTTCTACTAAATCAGCTGCTTAAACGAGTCTGATGAATCTCTAATCTTCTGCATGTGTTCCCAAGTACCTAACTGAATCACAGTAGTATCTGTGTTAAGTCTACTTAATTGAGCCCCTTCACATTTTGATTAAACAGATTTAATCTAAACCCCAACTTACACGATGAAAAGCAAACCCTCTAAAAACAATTTATAGCACAACTTGTGAAAAATCATGAGAGTCTTTTAAAGAAAAAGTAAGGATTATCTGTGTCAGTATATTTCATTAATGATTTAGCCAGTACAGTGTCGATCAAAAATTATTGATCTTTTTTTTTCTTGACACATAAAAGAATATTTTTGGATTTGAGCTGTGTTATATCATTTAAAGACACTCTTCATTTCTTCCTGTCTTCCAAATAAAAGCAAATAAATTCATGCCTCACTGGCTGTAAACACAGAGGACTATGAAGCCAGCCTAGATCCGGCAGTTCTTCTTTGTTGAAAGAAGCAGAGATGGGCCCTGCCCTGAAACCCATGGTGCACAACCATTGTTTGGTTGTGACCATGCTATGTCCATCCCCACTTCACTGCATGAATATTTTGGGGTCTTTGTGGAATATCTGCTACATCCATCTGGATCTCTTCTTCCACAGCAGATTCTTCCCACAGGCTTTGTATGAGGTCCAAGCCTATTCAGTGGAGCCCAGCAAACAGCCCAATTTACACAACAGACTAGTTAGAAAGCATTGTATTAAGAGCAGGTTTCTAAATTTCCATATTGCTTACTTGGCTCTTTTCTGTTCACTTGGGTAATATTTAACAGCATCTCAAAGACTCCTTATTCATACAGCACAAGAAGTGGATAACTCTTCTACAACTGGCTTGCTCTTTGATAATGAATTCAGTATTTTCCCGTTGATAAGATTAAAAGTATGTTTAAGAGACTGGCCTTCCAGGAGGTATGCACATACATACAGGGAAAGCAAATGAAATGTGACAAATGTACAAGAACCAGCCGTGCGGTAATCGCACATGACTCAACCATAAACACACCGTGCACAACTTTTTTATGGTTTAAAGGCTCATTTAACTCCTTTCTCTAATTTGCATATTAAATAACCATGTGTACAGGAAGAAAAGAGGTGATGGGGTTCTCCCCCCAGCTATTATTAAGTAGTCAGCCTACCTTAGGCTGTCGAATAAATTAAAACTCATCACTGCATGCTTCCTCCCCTGCCACTAAAACCAACAGGCTCTTGCAGGGGGTGACGCAGAGAAGCAGAGTGCTTTAGAGTAAGTCATGATAACTGTTTTCTATCCCAGCAGCCAGCGAGAGCAGGCTTCAAGCAGAAGACTCAGAGTGGGACTACTCCCTCTACCGCTAATTACGCATGGAAGTTTCCCCACTGATTTCCACACAGGATTTCATCATCAGTATGTCTTTCTGGCAGGATGAGAGCATTGCAAGTCAGTTTACTACAGACACAAAATAATAAATGACCTTTCACTTTTGACTTAACAACTTGCCAATGTGGGAATGCACATGTTTTTCAGTGCTACAAAGCATCCCAATTTCCAGTCTGGTTGAATTTTCACTTGACAGCCAAGCTTAGCATGTGAGCCTTCTGACAATTGGAATATGATTTGGGTATTTTATAGGCCTGCTAGCAACATCACTTACTGACGTATTGTACTTGCTGTAAAAAACCCAAACTAAATCAAAACAAAACATATATCTCACCCTGACAAAGTTTTATGAGTCTGACACAGATCTTCTATATATCAACTTGACTCACAATAACTTTGTGAAGATAATTTTCAAGCTTCTAAAAATATAAAAATTTAATACAATTACAGTTCACTGAAAAATTAGCATGAAATACATTCGGAAAGCTAAAATAATTCACAGCAATGTTCCATTTAATTACAAAGATTAATTCAGCCTTTATGTATGTGTCTGGTCTTTTCATTTTTCATTGAAAACAGATGATTCAAGAGCCATCTGCTAAAACTGCTGCATAAATATCACTGCATCTATGTAGGTTTTGTGTATAGAAAAACTAGAAAAATAGAGTGCAAAATATGGAAAACTTTCACCACAGGGCTAATGCCCAATCCTACAGAAATCGGTAGGAAGTGAGCCACTGACTTGAGTGGGAGATGGACTGGGCCCACCTTAATGGTGTGTATTATTTCATGCATTCATATGCAGGGGCCACATAAAATATCAGGGATTTGCACATCATCAACTGCAATTAAAAAGTGAAGTGGCAACTCAAATACAAACACTTGGCCTGAAATGGTTGTTTTTAAGAGTGCCTGACATGCAGTGAACTGACTGTAATCCATACTCCAGAATATAGCTAATCATAAAACTACTTATTGTTAAACTTTGGCTTTAACTTTTCTCTTATATTTGCATATCACAATAATGTAAAGTCTGTAGACTTTTCAAGATTTACAGAGTTGGTGTTTCATTTAATAATCATTCACATACCACCACCTCACACTGCACCATAACCCTCCCCTCTGTATTTCAGTAATTGGTTTTGGTATTCTAAATTATTCTATTATGAAGATGGAAAATACAGCTATCATTCCATTCCTGTAATAGCTTGAGGCTAGGGGTTAAAAATAGATAGATAGATAGATAGATAGATAGATAGATAGATAGATAGATAGATAAATAGATAGACTTATGTGAATAATCACACTCATCACATACACAGAAAGCTGTTTTCAGTAAAATATACACTGTGGTTTTAAAAGTAGTTGAGCCCATCTGACAGCTTTGTCCTGCCAAATGAAAAAAGTATGTCCTAGTCCTTGCTCTTCTCCCCTGCTCTTCACATCTCTCTCCATGCTTCTGCTCACTCACAGCCTCCAAAGGCTGCCTCACCTCTCGCCACATCTTTCTGGGAGGCTGTTTAGCTCACTAACACAGCATAAATCTATGCAAGTTTTTCCCCCAGCTAATTTTCTGACACATCAATGAGCTGAATCACTCACTACACGGACCCAGCAACTGTTGGAACTAGTACAAGACAAGTGCTCAGAACATACAATGTGGAAAACTGGGGAAGGAACAGCAATGGGTTGTGTGTTACATTAGTTACCTCTTTGTCTTCATCATCTTTTGAAACCAAAGCCTTATTCAAAGGAAACCTACCGACAAGAAAATATTACCTACTACACTTCAGAATACCATACCATACATTACCATCCTAGGAAACAGAGGCAAAAGGGACAAAATTTTCAGAGCAAACTGTTGGTTGGGATTATATACTCAGTCTTAATATCCAAAATTAGACAATAAATGACAATATTATTATTACTAACCATAAAGTTGCAAGCACCTAAAAGTTTACTAGGACTGCCATGCACAGAAGAGTGAAAAGCAACAATATACATCAAAATGTCACTCTTCCCAGCCCTAAATCCCTTTTGCTTCTGGCTTTCAGTGGTTCAAGCACTATGATGACAATTTCACTGGAATTAAACTTTCAGTTTAAACTAATCCTGTATATTATTTATATTCTTTTAGCAATAGAACTGAACTAGATCACAGAAAATGTGAAACAGTTTTACTTCTATAAATACACAAATTCACTGTGAAAAATTCACAAATGTAACTCCTCAGTTCAATGCAGCAGTATAATTAATAGATCTACTCATATTTTCTCCTACCAGCTTAGTTCCAATCTCATTCTGCTGCCAGCTTTGTCTTAATTTTGCTAAGAATTCAATTTTATTTAAATTATATTTTTCATTTATAACTTCTGTATGACAATTACCACAATTCCATTATTTTATATAAAGAATATTATATGTGACAGACATAAATGCTGTCTTTGATAAACAGAACCACAGCTCTGTAAACGAAATAAATTTCTTCATGGCATACAGCAAATGTCTTCTTCCTCTGTAATTATACAATACATACATGCACTTACACAGCAAAGCAGCACAACTGAGTCCCTGGCAAAAGATGTGTTTAGCACATAACCATTACTTTCCACAGCTCTTCAGGCAGATTTAAGGGTCTCTGGGTTCTCAGGGGACCTGGGATCATGCCTACAGACCACAAGAAAGGATAGTGCACAGATATGCAGAGCCTGCACTAGGTCCAGCTATGGCATCACAGCACCGTGGCAGCAGTGACAGGTCCACTCCAGCATGGAGATTTCTGCACTGGATTCCCCTCTAAAAACCTGCAGATCACTTAGGGTATGACTATACTGGGGTATATGTGGACAGTAGGAGCTCCTCCAGCTGCACTTTAAACAAGCCAGAAACAAGAGCTGGAAGTACAGACTGTAATTAATATTATGCAGGTATATATATATATATATATATATGCTGCCTTTCATGGGGCTCTAATAGCCCATGCACTCTAGTTAATATTGGATATGTCCTTAGCACTTTAGAAGACTGTACCTTGTCATGCCTTTATTTTCAGGCAATCCTCTGTGTTTTCCAATTAAATTTTCTCTTAAAACAAAACCAAAACACACACACAAAAACAAAAAAACAACCCACAAACAAACAAACAAAAAACTCCAACAAACAACAAATCACAACCAAACACACATCCCTAACTCAAAATTCATGTATCTGTCTTTTGAAATTACGTTTTACATATCCTTACGAAATTAATTTTGCACCAGAATCCCAAGGATTTGGAATGACACAACAAAAAAAACTAACTGGGCTTTGGCATGTTAGTGAGCTGCAGAAATTGCTATATTGCATTTTTTTGTTGAAACTCCTTCCTGCATTCATTCCACTGTTCACCCCCAGAGCTCATCAGTCAATCCGTACTCCCACTTTAATGCCACTTCTTGCAAGAAACACACCCACCTTGCTGCAAAATCTTCTCTGTTGTTTTTGGTTTAGCTCTGGAAAACAACAGGTTTAAGAAAAACCACTGCACTGACAAAATAAAAGTCCCAAGGACCCAAAAAGCCTGGTGTGCTGAAGAGATCTCTAGCACCAAACACTAAGAGAGGAGCAGCCTCAGGGACCAGGAAAGGGCAAGGACTCTCTCTCTCCCTCACAGCTGTATGGGATATGGGTAACCACAGCTTTTCCTTTGGCAGTTTTATGCAAAACTCTGAATAACCTGTTCCAGGGAAGGACAACTTCTGACCTTAGTTTCTGCTTCCATCACTTCATATTCTTTTACCTTTTTCAAGGCTGTTTTTGTTTAAGCAAAGGTTGCAGAGCAATTTTTTTTTTTTTTTTTTGTTAGTGAATAGGATGTGAAAAATTCTCTTTTTGTTTCTAGCCACCAGTGAGAATCAGATCCAGTCTAGATATAGCTGAGAGCAGGCATGGTAGAGACTTGTTCTTACATGATTCTAAAACTGAAATAGGGACCAAGGACCTAAACACAAGAATTACTTGGCTCAGGACTTGCAAGTTTTCCCTCTGGGGAGAAATTCCTTTTGCTTGAACAGAGACCCTGACCAGCAGTGTACCAATAAGGATGCTGCAGGTTGCCCATGCCTTATAATATATGGGAGAAAGCAAATGTATACACAGGCAAAAATGTAGGCTGCAGAATATAGAAAAAACATATGCAGGAAATGCTCTAATTTCTACTCAAGACCAAATCCCTCACTATTTCCTAACTTTGTATATTTTTATTTTTTAAATGAATTATACATATATATTTATTTTCACTTTGATGGAACTCGCCACTTACCCAGAAAGCTGGGCACAAGAAACCTCACAGCTCCCTCACAAAGAAGGACAGCTGAAGAAGGCTTTATTCTTAGGCACAGTGTCTTGGCATCTGAAAGGCCTCTAAAGGAATTACCTCCTTGTGATAAAGCACCTCTAAAAGTAAACTCCAACAATACTAGTACCTGAAGCCATTTAAATATTTCACAGCTTTGCTTCAAACCTCCATGACTAGTACAATACCGGGGCAAGTTAAAGTGCTGCTCAGGCTGCTGTTCCTGGACAGCTCGATGCCCAAGGCTGAGGATTCTTGTGGGAACCACAGCCCACAGCCCTGCCTTGCTGAACTTTCTGCTCACTCCCAGAGGGCAGGCAGCTTTCCTCTTGGTGGCTCAGGTGGGCTGAACCCAGGACCACAGGACATAGAGATCACCTCAGTCAGGAAATGCATATTCATTGAAAATAGAGAGGTAATGACAAGTAGACACCTGAGCATGTCCTTGTAGACTCCTCCATACAGAGAATGGGTCTCACATACGTCAATATCTGTTACTGCTGAGCCAGGGGCACTACAATGTCTTTGTTCCTCTACAGAAGGAAGTTTGACTTGGTGAAACAACAAAGATAATGAAAGCTAAAGCTGGAACTGCCTGAGACTTCCCGGGGCAGTGGAGGACTTGCTGCCCTTTGGAAGAAGCAATCTGTCTTCTGGCATACCAATGCTTTCATGTTGCTTTTCTGCTACAAAAACTTCAGATTCACCCTGGTCCCTGGTCATCTGCAGGTGTGCCCATCCGTCTTTCTCCCTCTTTCTATTTCAAGCATGAGATTTGTCACAAGTGTTTGATGTCATGCACGTTCTGGCCTTACGGAGTTATGGCCAAGTCTGAAAAATGACAGCTTCAACATCGGGGTTAAATACAATTTCCTCTCCCTTCACCTGTTTTGCACTATCTGTTTGCACGGTGTTCAGGTTATTAATGGAACTGACATCCCTGCACAACTGAGTGAGCAGTAGCAGGAGCTGGATAACAAGGGAGAAGCTGACAGCAGTGATCTAACCCCAGAGATAAGAGATAAACAAACATGCCATGGGTATTAGTTTCAGCTCTGGCCAGTGGAGAAGAACATCTCCTGTGGTTCCTAAACAGGAAAGCCCAGTCCTTCTGAGAAGGTTAAATTAAATTCAGGATGTGAGAGAGATTATTCTTTAAGTTCAAAAATTAATGATTGTAATGAAAAGTAAACATTTGACTGAAAACAAAAAAAAAGAAAAAAGAAAAAAAAAAGGAGAAGTGTTGTTAATCTGATGGAAAGTGAAGACCTATTTTTTATTCAGAGGAAGTGTGGAACACTTCTATGTTAGAGGGAAAGCACCTTGCGTTCTTTGTATCTTCCAGGTGAAAAATGTTACTCTAAACATTGGCATTTTCTAAACAGCTTCTCAGGGATGGTATGGGAGCAGTAGCCTCAATGTCCAGACCAAATTCCAAAACAAGAAAAATAGAGCAAACTTTTCAAATCCCCTACATTGTTTCCAAGCAGCACAGCTTCACTTTCCGATTCCTATCCAGTTGTCCCCTTCTTTTCACAAGTCCCTGCACACAGCAAAATAAAGATGAGTTACACCACGAAGATAAAAGCTCCTGGTGATATATTTGATGTCCAAGGGAGCTTTAGACACGTAGGAAGAGAGTTAAAATGTGAGCCTGCCTTGAGCCTGCCTTTTCTGAACTCTAACTCATGTTTCAACTTTATCAGGAGACTTGCTCACTGTTCCTTGAAATGCAACCTCTACAATACAGGCAGGACCTTGAATTTTTGCATCCAGACAGAGACCACCCTGATTTCAGAAACCTTAATTCCACAATGGAAAAGAGTGGCCAAGGTTCAAGTGGCACTAAGCAGAATTATGCTTTCCAGTTTAGAAATTACAAGGTTGTTTCAAGAAGATCTAAATCAAAGTTTCAATAAAAGCAGTAAATTTGAAAGTCAGCAGTCACTGCTATTGTCTTTTAAACAGAAGTGAAGAGCCCAAATGCCTTTCAAGAGGCTTTCAAAATTTCTCCTTCTTTTCCTAGGTCTTCTGAAGTGAGTCTGGCAGTTTCTGTTAGTGCTCTGAGGCAGTCTTACACTTTGCAAAGTTCTCTGAGATACTTGAAGCAAAGATATAAAGTCATCTTAAAAGAACCTGGAAAGAAATGCCATCCCCCTCTTTTACCAAATGTAGTGTTCTGTCAGCCTTACGCTAGCTTTCATTCTAGAATAAGGCCACTTGAGATACAGAAGGCTGGTTCCTCTGTCATATTTTTGCATTATTTTACAAAGGATGGGTCCACAGACCGCACAAGACACAAAAGACATTTTTTCTTTTTGCAGAGCAGCCAGTGACCGCTCTTCAGATTGGATGATTTGTCATCTTCGTGCAAAGTTAGCATGGCATTAAGCAAGATTAATTTCCGTTCTTGAAGCGGTGGTGTCTGGCCTTTTTGTCTGGGTATGTCTCGGGTCTTAATTAAAAGTTGTTTTTCAGAACTGTATCTAGTGCACACCCTGGATAGTCTATGTGAACGAATGCAGGAGGCTTAAATACTCCCTGGATGTATTGCTGTGCTAGCTTTATACGGAAGCAAGAGTGGGCACAAGAAAAGAAGAGGCAATTATGATTCTCTTGTTTTCCCGCTACAAGAACATAGGAGGAGAAGGTGACATTTCCCAGACAAGCAAAAGCAGATGCAGTAAGGCAGCAGAACTCACTGTATTGGGAAGTTATGGATGATAAAAATTGTGGGTTCTGTCGTGGTTTAAACCCTACCCAGACAGCTTGTTCACTCACTCCCAGTGAGTGGCGCCGGGCTGAGAGCAATTGAGCCCCTCCTCCCCGGGGCTCTCCCCTTATCCTATCCCAGAGGGATGGGGAGGAGGATCGAAAGAGTGCAACTCCCACGGGTTGAGACAAGAACAGTCCAGCAACCAATGTACAACACAAAACACCACCGCTACCACCAACAACAATGATAAGGGAAAATAACAAGGGAAGAGAATACAATACCACCGGCCAAGAAACGAGTCCGACCCAGAAGCCTGTGTCCTTCCGAGTAACTCCCAGTTACCCCCCACCCCGGCCATGACGTGCTGTGGTATGGAATACCTCCTTGGCTAGCCTGGGTCAGGCGCCCCGTCTCTGCTTCCTCACGGCTTCCCCTCCTCCCTGGCAGGGCATGAGCCTCACAAAGTCCTTGGTCAGGGTAAACATCACTTAGCAACAACCGAAAAACATTGGTATCACCAGCACTGTTCCCAGGCTGGAAGTCAAAACACAGCACTGCACCAGCTACCACAAAGGAGAAACATGACTGCTACTGCTGAACCCAGGAGAGGTTCAAAAAGTCATTAGACAAACTTATACCAGAAAAATATGAATAAATACAAAGACAGTACTTCTGGTTCACGAAGCAACTGGGCTGCAGGTTGTTAGAGGCCAGGAGAGGATAGTGGAAATATATCCCTTCATGCTTGCCCTGTCCTTATGTTCATCTCCAAACATCTGCTACTGTTTGGCCGCTGTCCGAACCAGACATTGGACCTCTGGTCTGAGCAGTATGGCTGTCACATTCGTAGTGAAATCACCGAAATGTGGAGAGAGAAAAATGACAGAGAACTAGGAAAGAGAGTAGGGGACCAGTTACCAGTAAGTTCCAGCTGAGAAGAGAATGGCTTCAGTGGGATAACCTATGAACACCTACCTCATTTAAAGTACCCATACTTTGTTAAATCGAGGCTTATACAGATGGCTCCTGATTTCCTAAGGACTACTGGCCTAAATTACACTGTTATCTAGGGAGGTTTGATGTAGCTCTCTAAAGCAGCAGAACAAACCCCTTAGGCTAAACAAAGGTACCTAAGGCTGCCTGAGAGAGATACAGATAGTTATGGACTGTCCTTATATTTTCCTGAGGTCCTCTTGCTTCAGCCTTCAGACTCAGAGAAATGCAAAGAAAACAAACGTTGCATATGCAACTTCCTTAGAGAGAAATACAGCCAAGCCGCAGGCAAGTTCAGAAGGCAAAAAATGATTGTACAGTGACCTTGGGATTTATGTTCTGTGACCTAAAGAAGTTAATAATGTTACAGAAAAATCTTATTATAGGAAAAACAAGCTTTTTTTGGCTTATCACCCATACTTTAAAAATAGTATTGCAAAGCAAAAGAAACCTCACCAACTTTTCTACAATACAGGCTATTTTACAGGAGATTTGCAAACTTTCAAAAAACAGACATTTATGTAAAAGTCTCTTTTTCAAGCTTCCAGTTAAAGCCAAGCACAAAAGGTATTTCATGAAGGAAAAATAGTGATTAATAGCGCCTGCCCAAGAAAGGGAACAATTTTACATCTCAGTGACGATCTTCCATTGAATTATCCTCTAAAGAGCAGCAGCAATAAATTACTATTTTAAAGATGAGAGTCACACAAGTCATGTCAATGAAGTTTCAGTTGCAGGTTCTCCCTTTTCCCTGCAGTCTGCCCTTATAAAATGCAGCTGTCAATACCATTTGGCTGACATAGGTGGCTGCAAGCTCCACCTCCATTGTAAGTGAAACAAAAGGCTCTCCTCTCTCTCCCCCCTCTCTTCACCTGCTCATCCCTTCTCTGAGGCTGCAAGGTGGCCTGAGCTCACCAGGTGCCTGGGCAGCCGATGGGGGAGCCTTTCTGCATTGCCTTAACTGTGTAACTCACAGACCACATACTTGAAGGCAGTTGCCAGACACACCCTTGGAGATGCACTCATTTGGATAATTTCTCTGTTCTTTGAATGAGGACAAAATTTAATGACCCTTACAAAAAAAGAGAGGCTAAATCCACAAGAAGATTAACCTTTGCTTGGTTTTTTGTTTGTCTGTTTGCTTTTTAAAATCAGATATCTCCGTTGAAAACTCGCGAGGTTGACAGGCACGATTTAAGCAAATTTTAGATGGTAGACAAATACAGAGCAATAAAGCAAGGTTTGAACAGAGCAGAGGAAGGACAGGGCAGAAAACAGAGCATCGCAGCACAGCCGACTGCTTCTCTCCGGCTCGGAGCATGTTTGGAAGCAGCATGAGCTCCATCCAGAGAGCTAGGTGAGAACTGCACGTGAGGACAGGCAACTCACCTAACCTTGTTAAAAACTTTCTTTGCAAGACTGGCTTTCAGAGAGTCTGGATTAAATCCATGTTTCGATCGCAGAAAGAGAGGAACGGAGGGAGGATAGAATGAATTTATTAGATGTTATCTCGTTACATTGTTTTGTTACAGAGGGAAAGTCAAACCTTCACTCCAAAGTACACAAGGGCTAAAACGACAATTCTCGGAAATCTAAACTGCAAGACAGTTGTTCCCTAAATCGAATAGCCTAACAGATTTGATGCTTTTGATATGGTTTGTCCTCATCAAATTAGTAGTATCCCCTCTGAGCAACTTAAAACAACAGGACAGACACAAAGAGAGTCACAGATGGAGAAACATTACTGTGATTAGATAGAGCTGACAGGCTGCCTAAAGCAAAATTCAAGCATCGATTCTACCAGAGGGCCTTTTGTAAGTCCTTTGGAGGTCGATGGTCCCTTTGATTGCAAAACATCAGGCTGACAGCAAGGTATACAAGTTTGGTCTCAGCCAAGCAAAAGAAAGGTGGGCACCAGTCAGAAAACAGGCAGCAGAAAACATGGAAACCAGTGAGTTTCCAAATCACAGAGACTATTTGCAGCTAATTCTCTTTAAAGCCTGCCAAGCCATTTGCATCACCGTGTTGTCATCTAAAGATACAATCACCATTAGGAGCATAAGAGTTTTTCTAGGAAGGCTCTCCATGCTCACAGTCCAGACACCCAGATCTCACACCGACCTTATTCTTCTTTCAGGAAATGAGTAAAAATTTTTTTAATGATTAAACTATGCCTGAAGTTAAAGAAAGGATTAATGACAAATTAAATGGATCAGGACCAGTAAACAAAACTCACTAGGTTTCTACAGTTCCTTTCTTTCCAGAGCATTTGAAAAATTAAAAAATGCAGTGAGATTAAAATTCAGAAAAAAAGAAAATTATAGGAATCAGTTATTTCCATGCAGCATGCGGTTCTGCCATAGAACTTTACTCTGCATTGCTATAAGGGACAATGTGACAGCTACTGATGTAAACGAAAACTCAAGATATTCTTTACCTAATGACTTCTTTTCTTTACTTAATTGATAAAAAGAAAAAAATAGAATAGAATATAGAATATTTCAGTTGTAAGGGACTTACAAGAATCATCTACTCCAACTGTCTGACCAATTTAGGGCTGAGCAAAAGTTAAAGTATGTTGTTAAGGGCATTGTCCAAATGACTTAGTCATGGACAGGCTTGTCTAAGAAGCCTTTTCCAGTGTTTGAACACCTTCTCTGTAAAAAAAAATGTTTCCTAATGTGAAGTTTGAACCTCCCCTGACACAGCTTTGAACCATTCTCACACATCCTACCACTGGATACCAGGGAGAAGAGATCAGCACCTTCCCATCCAATTCCCCTCCTCGGGAGGCTGTAGAGAGCAATGAAGTTGCCTTCATCTGGAAGAAGCTACATTCAGCATCCCACTGTACTGTCATAGCACTTGCCTATATTTTGATAGTGGTCCAGAATGTGAACCTGAGAAGAACCACCCCCCCCCCCCCCCCCCCAGAAAACACAACTTGCTTTTCAATTCAAGAACAAACTAAGTTCCTTCCTGAGTTGTGAAATCCACAGTACTGGCACTGTCTTCAAGGTGTGGGTGACAAATATTGGCAACGAAATGTCACTTTTATAGATGCATATTATAAAGTAATCATAGAATCATAAGGAGCTGGGAGGGACCTGAAAGATCATCTCGTTCCAACCCCTATGCCATGGGCAGATACACCTCCCACTAGACCAGGTTGCTCATTCAGCCTGGACTTGATTTTTTTTTAAACAACCAAACAATCCCCACTTCCAAATTCCAGTTGCCTGTGCTGCTGTATCAAAGTCTAAGTATTTAAAAAGTGACAGCATAAAGTGCTGGGCTCATGGGATTTAACTGGAACACAGTAACAGATTTTGAAGATTTCCCCAGTGAATTATCTGACAATACATCTAATGAATCTATCTCTTGAACTAAAAACATGCCCATCCAAATGTCCTGGGACAAAGCCAGTACCTATCATTAGCAATAAGTAGCATTTAATAAGCATGCACAAACTGCATGTCTGGAAATCTACTAGGGTGTCTCTCTGGAGGCTTTCCTTCTAGCCATCTAGCAGTTTCTGTGAATTTGAACTTAAATTTATAAGCCCTACTATGTAATTGTTGGTGTAATTTCTAAGTCATCACATAACGCTTGTGTCTTACAAGCTTGACCTTGCTCTTATATCAGTAAACTATAAAATTGTTTTTCAAGTAATTTTGATCAATTTTCAATGAGAATGGATTTAAACAATTTGCTATTTGTAGTACTATGTCTTATTGTATTGCTTGAATTTAGTTTGTCACGTGTTCAGCACAGACACACCCCATCAACTTTAGAAACTTAAAGGAGATGCCTAAATTGGGAGCAAAGTACAGAAAGCTTGCTCAGTGTGTCAACAGAAACAGACATCTCTACCTACAAAAGATCTAACCTACCTTTCAAACAAAACTCTCCTTAAACTGGGAAAGGGGGACCTTTTCAGAAGGGCTTTTTAGTTTGCAGCAATGCTTGTATTGTTTCTCTGCTGAAAGGCAGGTAGAAAATTGTGAACAAAATGGTTAAGCAGATTGTTTGCTAGAAAACTCAACATCAGATATGCATATGCCTGTAAAGTTAGATATATCTGTTAAGAACATAATTAGAAAATCTTCCTGCTCTTATTTTACACTAAATTTGTCAAATATCTAAATTAAAGATCATTATATTTCCAACGGTATTTCTAGTAAAAATCCAAGCATAACAGCCAGTAAGAAGTAATAACTGCAGTCTATTAACCAGCAGGTTAGCAGAAAATAAATGGCATCTTACTCTTGTTCTTTTGCTATTGAATTTATTGGTGCATTTAGGCAGCTCTGTTTCATTTGCACATCTGTGAAGAGCACTGCTGTGTAAAAGTTAAACGGGCTGTGTATGGAATTTAAAACTTTTCAATGAAAATATGTCTCAACAGCCCTTTCATCAGAATTTAAAAAAAAAATTATAATTTGAAGTCTGTATCTGCTTTTAAAACAAAACACTGCTATTTTTATTCAAGCACAGCAAGCAGGAACAGTTCAGATGCATTTGCATGTCATTTTATTCAGAGGGTACTTACTAGTTTACTAATATCCCATTGCCTCAACAAACAAGGAGACAGTCCTACACATTGCCTTCCACTCTTCTTTGTTTATGCCTTTTCTGACTGCTGTTCTGGGGCAGAGCTCTGAATTTGGACAAGCTCCCTTGCAATGTATCATATGCTGTAAATGTGGGAGAAGAGTGAAAAGGGAGCTTTGAGTACTTCTGCCGGCCTTTGTCTTTACCTCCTGCATTTTACCATCACTCCATCTGAAAGTAATCAGGACCTGTAATGCCATCCTTGATCATAACACTTCATAACTGGCATTATTCTACTGGCAGATGGGTGTCAGCTGGAATGGTCATTGCACTCCTGGAAAATGGCTTTCAAGGTAGGCCTCCCACCATGGCACTGGACAAGGTACAGGACCTGGACCATTTGCATATTCCCTTCAAGGCTGGATCCTCCATCTTCAAGCCAAATACCCTCAACTGTCCCAGATATTTTAGACACCGTTTTCAGTTTGTAGGTTGGTGTGATCCTATGTCCTGGCTTCAGCAGTAGCAGTCATTTTTCTCCTTCTCAGTAGCTGGTGCAGTGCTGTGTTTTTGACTTTCAGCCTGGGAACAGCGCTGATAACACCGATGTTTTTAGTTGCTGGCCAGAATGTTTACTCTGACCAAGGACTTTCTGTGACTCATACTCTGCCAGGGAGGAGGGGAAGATGGGAGGAAGCAGAGACAGGACACCTGACCCAAACTAGCCAAAGAGGTATTCCATACCACAGCACATTATGCCCAATATATAAACTGGGGACAGTTACCTGGAAGGGCTAGATCACTGCTCAGTTGGGCTGGGTATCGGTCGGCAGGTGAGTGGTAATAAAAGTAACTTCAGCAGAGAAGCAGGAGTTCAGACGGCTTAACTTCTAGCTGTACAAATGTGGCACGTGTTCCTTCATGAACAAAATGACGAGTAGCTAACTGGAACTGCAAGTACAGTTCATGACATTCTGTTTTCACTCAAATCAAACCTTCACCATAACAGGAATTTACCCATTCAACATTTATATTTGTTACCTTCTCATAAGCTTTTCTCTTTGTTTCAGAGTCCATCCAGTCATTTTCCTTCTCCAACATGTCAATAAAAGCCCAGCGAATTCCTTCAGTCAACTCCTCCATCTGAAAAATATTTAGCAAAATCCTCCCAAGTAAAATATGTCATGGCAGAATCATTGCAAGAAAAGGTTTGATGCATGCAGGAGTAATTGATTTGGTTAGACCAGGAATGATTCCAAATCAGACAGTACCTGCTCTTTTCCTTGACGGCTAATTTGTTTTTTCTCCAGTTCTCTGGAGAAATCCAGAGGAGTTTCAAATCCAGACACTTCTTCTGAAAATAACTTTCTTTCCATTTTCTTTTCCTTCACATGTACCACACAACCTGTTCACTGCTGATCTTTTCATGTCACAATTGTGAGAATGTCTATCTTAAAATCATAAAAAATACTGGGAGATTTGCAGTGATTTGGGAAGATTTCTGATACTTTGGCTCTAGATCACTAGACCATGGAGAAGAAGGAGCTAGCTGCAAGGCATTTGCACAAACAAAGCCTTTTCTCCAGAAACAGCATCTGTAGCCTTGTTTGGTTTATGTCAGACTGAGACATGCCTTACAATACTGCCAAGGGGTGGAATTTGGGCTAACAGTATCATGATCCAAATACAAAGCAGTATGCAAATATTTGGCCTGTATTTAGCTGTATTTGTGAAGGACTCCTACCCTTTACTTACTGCAGGAACAGAGGGCATGGCTCTCAACACTGAGCAGCCTTAACTGTTTCTGTGGTCTTGAACCACCAGTGACAGCTTGCATTTGTGCAAAGCTAAGGAAACCCACACCCGTTTTATCTTAACTGCTTCTTCAGACATCTATACAAACCCACCAGCGTATCACAGGCAAGTAAAGAAATAATAATAGCAGTGTTTAGTGAGTATGCACATTAAATGACAGAAAACAAGAAATCTAGTCACTAAGACATGCATTATATCAGTCTAAAGATCAGAAAAGCCCTCATGGCTATGTATCCACCTGGTAACACAGACCAGAAAGGTGTATGCAATCAGCTGCTTCTATTTATATATCAATAGATGAACTTCATAACAGGTAGCCACTGAGAACAGTGTGAGAGTGAGGTAACTGGGGGGATCCAGTCATTGCTTGAGTCCCTTAGTACAGACCAAACCAAAGTTGAGATAGCACAAGACATGACAGATAATCATTGGATGAAGACTTACTGCATCTTTGTACTATCAGTTACGTTGCATTTAATAATAATGAAAACATCAAGTACCAGAGATTTATATAATTTTATTTTATGGACCTAGTAGCTCCGAAACGTGGGGACTAAATCCTGGAAAATAATGTTACCTTTACCTAAATTGCCATATATATATCGGCTGTATATTTTAAGCTGGAACTCTTCTTTATTTGTGGTAGAGCCAGACGAAACATAGCAAAGCTCCACTGATTACTCAGTTTTTACTACTCTTTTCAAAAAACATTTTATTGTTTTTAGAGGCAATATGGAACAATTGGAACAGGTCTAGCATTAAATATGACTGAACATTCAACAGTCACAGTAAACTGCATCCCAGGGAATAGGGTAACTTAAAGATATTGATGACAGAGCACTGACTCAATTAACTTAGTGCACTAATGAGGTGAACTCCCTCTATTTGCAGGTTGCAAGTTCAAACTCAAGCTCTGCAGCTGGGCCCCGGTGCATACTTAGGTTTTACGCACCAGTTGTAGCTGCAGGGGGCAGGGGGAGAAACCTATTCCTGCTATCAAAGTTATTACTGAAACTGCTCAGGCATAGCTGTAAGAAACACCGCAGGCACTCTGGGCTAGAAACAGTGCTATATTTAGACACAAATAATGTCTTTCTTGATGAAAGGAGTGAAGTGTCTAAGGTATGAAACATCAGGCACAAAACGTGAGGAAAAAGAACGCATACTATCCACAACTCAGGATTTGCTTATCATAGACAGATATATGCCATGAGCCAGAAGGAAAAAAGAAAAAAAGATATAAGAAAAAAAAGATAAAAAAAAGTCTGTACAAATAAGAGTACTTTTCTCAAGTGCCTCCTTAGTGCTTAATAAAGAAAAATAGAACTGAAATCCAGTGAAACAAAAACTATAACACCGCAAATGACTACCTTGAAAAACACACTTTTAAACAGATTGAAACAAATTTCACTTGTATCTGATTTATCTCCAAGGGCAGGTCGCTACAAGTCTGAATCTTTTGATCTACACTATAAATTGTATATTAATTTCTTACTATGGAGGCTATTGTGATTTCAGACTTAATTGTTTTGCAAAAAGTTGGTCTGAATTGAATATACACGCTAAGAAATATTTTAATTAGGCCACATTTCAACAGAAAATCATTCTCTATCGACTTTTCATAATTCTCCTTCCATATACAAACATGAAAAAGTTTTTCATCCATATGGCCTCCATAACGTGTACATTTCTTACAGTTTCTTCCCTCTTATCCTGCGCAGAAGTCATACTGTGTATCCCTGAAATGTATTTGCCACTAAACTGGCAAATAGCGCATTACAAACTCAATCAAGAAGCAGGAGACTGACAAACTGGATCTCATAGAGGAAACTCCGTTTGAAGGCCAAAGAAACACCAGCTGTAGCAGAAGAAATGCAGGACCTGAGAGGGAAACACATGTCACAGATATTTGGACAAGCCAAATCAGAGTGTTGGTCTGTCTATAATGGAGTCCTTCCCTGAGAAAACAGTCAAACCAGACAAAGTCAAACAGACAAGCTGAGGCTACTGAGCCAGGGCAGTGAAGGGCTATCACAGAGCTGTTGCTCTCAGTGCAGGATGCTATTTCACATGGTTTTGGCGCTCCTGCACTGAGAGCTAAGTTCAATGACTAAATTAGCTGATTTTAAACTGATTATTGTTGGGAAATCAATGGCCAGAAAAGCAGATATTGGAAACCTTTATGAGAAAAATATTAACTGAAAGTCATAACTTACTGTGAAAAGTAAATAACCATTTGAATATATTATTAAGAAAAGTGATAATGCAGCTATGCTTGAAGATTTAGAGAGAGGATGAATGTCCAGCTAAAAGCTGTTTGCTGAACTCAGCAGCATGGAAGACTATTTTCCTTCACCATGGAGCAAAAGAGATTTGAAAAGGTTTGAATCACAAATATAAACTCTATATGGCTCTAAGCTTCCTTTAATTCAGGCCAGACATCAGTTACACTTTTCTTGTTTGGACTACAGGTGTAGCAAAGTCAGCTTTTAAAAGGGTCTCCCTGAAGCAGTCTTGACTAGTCTTTTAACTAGGCAGCTAAAACTTTGAGTTACACTAGCTATATTAAACCATTTCTCATCAATACCCCTCACTCTCTTCCTGCACAGCCTGATTGTCATCATTTACACAAATTAATTATGTTCAACCTAGTTTTGATCTGGTTACATATTTGTCTAAAGAGCTGCAGATGGAAAGAATGATAAGTGCCCAGATGGACAGAAAGGTGACGGTTCTTCAGATTTGTTCCACTTTTTCCCTATATTTTTTTCCCCTATTCAAGTATTTTAAAGATTCTTGTCTCTTTTTAAATTTTGATCTAACATCAGGGGCAATTTGAGAGGAGGAAGCCACAGAGATCTCAGAGGACTCACCATCTCTTTCTTGTCTTCTTGGAAATGGGCATTCACAAACATCTTACCCACAACATAAGGGAGAGCATTTTCAACAAGGTCCACACATTTATCCCACTGGGGCAGCAAAGTTGTGGTTCCATGGATCACCTGTTGGCAGGTGTAGATAGTAGGTCATAACATTATACTGTTTAAGAAGAACAAGTCTGCATCTGTATACAGGATAGTCTAAAGTGTGCTTGTCAAATAGTTACTAAAAGGAAACAATAACAATACAGTTATTAACATTTTCATCAAGTGCTATGACAAATCTCTGAGCTCAAGCACATTGCTGCTTTTGTTTCTGTTTCTTATGAGAATAAAGTTACTGCGGTTGCTTACCCCCTCAACATTACATTTTCTCATCAAGGTAGAAGTTCATTTAAAAAAAAAAATACAATAAGAAAATACAACAAAATACAAGATGGGTCCATGTAAACAATAGCAGTGCTGATTTAAGAAATTCTTTTTTGTTTTCAAGGTTCAAAGAGTTCCCTTTCCACTTAAGGAACTTCTTAAGATTTTTCACAGAGAATAAGCAAAATCACAGTTCAGTAGTTAACACCAGTCAGCTATGCAAAAGCAGAATACAGTCAACACCAGACCAGGTTAGGATGGATAGGGATTTTGGCCTTTCACAGATTATGAAAGCCTTTTAAACATTGATCAGCAGTTTTTGAGCCTTTTTCCCAGTTTTCTCCTCCTTTGAGCTCAAGATTAAATTTCTAGCAAAACTGGTGGTTTTGGATTTGTTGTTTTCCAGTAGGAAAGGATTCCATTGGAAAATTCCAGAGTAGCTTATCCCTCAGCTATTGAAGGTTAGATAATTTGGTAGCTCAAAGACTGATTTTCTCCATCAAATTGTCTGTAATTAAGCTTAATCAATGACTTGTACTTAAAGCCACCAGTGAATTGCATTTTCAAATGCTCTTTATTAATACTGTAGGTTTGCGAATAGATTTTCAATGACAGAGAGAACACTGTTTCTGTAAGAAAACCACGTTAGCCAAACCAATACATAATAAGGTAATAGTTTCCTAAATAGAGCCAAGTTTGAAAACAAGCTCCTTTTCTAAAACATATGACAAAGCATTGAAAAAAAAAAAGGAAAAAAAAAGGGGGGAAGAAAAAGGAAAAGAAAAAGAAAAAAAAGGTAGAGAGGAAAATTTCTCTCCAAGGTCCAAGCAAAACTACAATAGAGCTTTTTCCTGATGCAGGGAAAGAAAGGGAGTCATGGCATTAGTCATCAGAGCTTGAAATTCCTTCCAAAAGCTTTGACTATACATCAGCCGCAGAAAAAGTCAGGAGACAAAGCTGGCTTTTAGAATGTGACGTATTATTATTTCAACACAATAATTATCGTTATTTTGAGAGCAGCTAGACTGTAAGGAGGACAGAAAGGCAGCACAGGCTGTGAGACCAATAAAAATAGAGCCTAGAGGAATGGATTATACCTCACAGCTGGTTTATTGATATTTATGTTACAACAGCCAACTAGAACTCCCTTAAAACAGTCCTCCTAATATTAATATACCACTCTAAAACACAATACTTCAGGTAGTAACAGCGACTATAAATAGCAGGTTTCAAGCCCTCCCAGTCAATTTAGAGCTCCACAGCACAGTTAACTGATCTCTTCCCAGGTGCCACTGCACATTCGCTATGACTCAAAGCGCCACTGCAGAGGAGCTGCTAGTAGTTGCTGATGTGGTAATCAAAGTATTTTCTCTGGAGTCAGCAGGTCTGTCCTATTTCTCAACCTGAAGATTTTTGACGTTTCATCATGCCTTTTTTCCTCTCTTTGCAAAGATTTTAAGTGTCTCAATACAAAGATGTAAAAAAGCACCACTAGAAAGTGAAAACCTAGTGAAAAAATACTATGTTTATGATGGGTGAGGCTGAATGAATGAATGAATTAATTAATTAATTATATCGTTTTCTTTAGGGGTCACTGATTCATCTAATGGTCATGACTTTTAACAAGTCATCCAATGTTTTCTTCACTCACCTGGCAAGAGGTTGCTGGGTTCCTTTTACGATCCCAAAGGATCTGTGTGCCCTTAGTCATCCAGCCTCTGACAGAACAAATCTATTCAAAAAAGCCTTTCAAACCTTTGCCTTGGACTCCATTTCCCATGTCCTTTCTGTTGACCTCTGAAGTCTGTTCCCCTGAGCTCTTTACTGCACTTAACCTTAGCTATTAACTATTAGCTATTGCTGTTTACTGCACTTAACTAACTCTCCATCTCCAGATCCCACGGGCAGATAATGGGAATGAGCTGCTGACTCACTGCCATTGCTGTGCTGTTCTTAAGTTTTCACAGCTACTTACATGAAAACCCTTGATGACATTGTTAATAAGGACTGAATCAAAGTGAATTAGATTCATCCTTAAGCTTCTGGAGAAAATACCCAGTGTCAACAGCTACTTACCATATCAAAAAGCATAATATTCAAAGTTTAAGGTTTCCTTTTAGGAATTTTCCTGGCAATATTATAGTTCAATATAACTCAGTATTATGCTGCAGAATGGCTAATGGCCAGCATCAATCTATTTTACCTGGCTAGCTAGGAATACCCAAGGAGGGGACACACAAACTTGTCGCTGTGATTCTGACAGGCTGTTTCTCATATTTTTGGCATGAAGAAAATGGTATCTTTAGCAAGACTGATTTGAATATGATTTCAGAAATGTAAGAAACTGCCTTTCCTGCATAGATTCCATCAAGATATTTGAGTTGATTTTTAGGCATGTGATCCACTCAGAACTGTTCCACTACTGTTCAAGGAAAGACATTATGGGTGCTTCAATTAGGCACCTGCATGCCTCACTAGGGAGAACAGAGCACCCACACCTCCTGTACCACATCACTGGCAGCATCATGCCAGACTCAAGTTGTCATAATGTCACCAAGCAGCTAATTTTCTCAATGACAAACAAAAAGTTCACATTTTAAACTATGGTAGCTTAGAAACAAGACAAAGCATCTTTCAGTTTCAGTTTCATCCTTGGCTTGCTTAAAGAGCCTCTATGCTGCCTATAGGATTATCAGGGTGGTTTTCTGTTCAGGCTTCACTTAATCAAATAAATGTGTTTTACATAAATGCCCATATAACTTCATAGATAATTAGGTCTACTCTCACAGACTGGGCTGGTGACGAATGTGTTCTGGGGCTTCTGCAGCCCCAGGCTGGAAGGCATCTAATTGGCTTCTCTGTAGAAATGGCTGCTGTATGTATGTGCCAGAGCTCATGTAAAGCTGGCACTAGAGCATGAGAGAGGTTTGAACAAGCTCAGAGAAGATGAAATCTTGGACTTTAGTTTTACCAGAGCTATATTCATGCATGCGTAAACAGTAGGAGTTTTTTCTTAAAATTGGATTTTGGCTAAACAATTTTGGCTTGCAGGAACAGCACAGGTCACAGCCTTGGCATTTAACTGGAAAATTTTACAGCTGTCAGGTTTCTGCATACGAAGACTAAGGTTTTTAAAGAGGTGTCTCAAAAACTCCTTAACATAAAAGTTTTCCTTTGTGTCATATGCAAGAATATGTATGTCTTGATTGGTTTAGAGGGAGTCTTCAACAACAAATGTTCATTCAAGAAATTTACCTAGCATGGAAAACATTCCATATTTTGCAAAGGTATAAGCAGCTGTAAGGGAAACCAATATTATTGACACTGGTACTGTTGTAAATGCTATAAAAGCCCTAACTTACCCGAGAAAATTCCAGCCACCGGTACTGAAAACGTCTGCTGAGGTTAAATAACCTTGAATAAACCATCCTCCACACCAGATAGTTAGCAAGAGTCCTGTTAAATTAGACATATTTTTATCAGACATCTAATAGCATATGAGGTACTACAAACTACTCACATAAATATCTCTGCAAACATTTCAACTGAATGGTGGAAATTTCACCTTGAAAATTAATGAGTGACGACCAAATTGATAAATCCCTATCACACAGAAGAATCTGTACGAATGCAATCACCTAATATGTAATTGTACCATGAAATCATCTTCTAGGGGATATTTATAATGAGCCAATTTCTTAGTATGTTATTTTCAGGTAATTATTTTTTTCAAAAGACCTTTTTTGTTTTCTATAGAAGTGGCAAGAAACATGTCATAAGAAGAGTTGCATAAAAGTTCTATCCAGAGATAAGAAAATAACTCTTTTTTCTTTTGTAAATAAAAGTGAATGTTATCTCTCTTCATTGCTAGACCACATAAATCATAACTATGAAACAGAATAGATAACAGTTCATCTCAAATATCCTATCAATACCTCATATTCGTATCTTACATTATAAGTTATCAGTATGCTTTTAGAAGTTCTTACTACCCATACAGTTATTAAAGTACTACCCCTCTTATTTTGTCAGATGAATAATTGAAATACCAAAAATTGAGGTCTCGGTAACAACAATCATAAAAAGTGAGGCTGAGAGATCCTGGAAGAACTTGTTTAAAATTCCCAGGAGACCTGACACCTATGTCCCTTTTCTAAAACTTCAAGCGCTTGAATGGAGGATTTATCTAGTCTAGGTTGAGAGCTCTCCCCATGCTCAGCAGTGGCTCTGTGAGGTAAATGTGCATTGTGAAATATGCAATTCAACTTCAGCCCCAAAACAAGTCCAATAATCACCTACACATATTATTCTCATCTTGTGTTACACAATATATTTTGCATGGATAGCCATTGCTCTAAGATTATGGATATCCACGTGTTGTTTGCTCTACATTGGGATATATATAACATTTGGGGTAGGCCACAAACTTCTCCATAGGGAGGAAAACTGCTCCTTTGCAGCAAATATGCTGCTATGGACTGCTTCTAGCCAGGCTCCAATACACCCACACAAAGCCTCCAGCTCAGGATATGTTGATGGAAGCTTATACTCTTTATCACCTCCCTGGCTGGGTGACCAAGAGGTGAGAATGGAGAGGTTTAAGGCAAACTATAACTACATATTTTCTATAGGTGACTGAGCACATGATGACCCAGTAACTTCAGCAGCATGTACACATCCAAGTGGGACACTACACCAAGAGCAGATGGGTGGCAATCTCAAGCCAACTGCCACTTCAAAGGCTTGATACTTACTGGTCTTTGTGACCAGTGCAGCTTCTACAGGAGAGTAGAGAATTGCTGTGGTGTATATATAAATCCTGCCTGTTATACACTTCGTCTCTCACACTGGACATATTCCATCTTTTAGTATACAGATATATCATATAGTATACACAAATTCCCACAACAATTGTAAAACGGATCCAAAAAAGTTCTTTTTAGCATGAATAATGTACATTTATAACACAGTACATGTTACAAAATTTAAAACAGTTAGCTCTGCTTAGATGATCAAACCATTCTGAGATAATGCTTTAGGGTCATCAAAAATTAATTCCAACCTATGAAATACCAGAAAGTATAGATCTTCCATTTAACATATTTCTGACAATGTGGAATTTCCTTACTCAATAGCAACTGAAGCACCCTAAAAATGCTCAGCTCTTGTTGTTTTTGTAAATGACTAGAACTCCACAAGCCTCACAACTCTGCCTCATGTTTTTCAGCAGAGCTGAATAGCATCCATGCTCCTGCTGTAACTACTCTGTGGATCTACAACAGTACTTATGCAAGTCCTAAAGACTAAAAGGTTTAAAGACTTCATTTCGATTAAAAGTCTTAGGTTAAAAACCCCAGCTAAACAGATCTCTATCATAAACCAATTATAGGTTACAATTCAGTATTTAATTGCTACCAAAAAAAAAAAAAAATCAATTCTCCATTCTGTGTGCTTCCTGTTCTCATCCAGTGCTGTTTTTCCTTCTGGTTAAGCTGGGGAATCTCTGTCAAATTGGTAGTGTATAAAAGACTAAAATATGTCAAGGATGAGTCTCCAAAAGGTGACTTATTCACAGACACTAATGCCAACAGGAATTCAGAAACTTTTGTATCAGACGTAAATAATGAAGGCAGCTGTCAGTTTCAGGAAATATCTCACAACTAATTGAGGTTTGTTTTAATTTGGAAAGGGAAAGAAGGCTGACACATCCTAAAACCAAGTCGCCTGATGAGATTATAATAATTCCTGATTGCAATCACACCAGAATTCGCCAATGCATAAGATGAAAAAAAAAAAACCAAAAAACAATAGGAAGGCTTTGCTTCAAAGCCCAGATATGTCTATTTGATGGAGGGCAGCAATGGGGGCAAAGCATGAGGGGTTTTGCTGTTGTAAGTTTCTTCGAGGGGCAGTGTTCTTTATTTTGTTTTTCAAAACAAAAAAGAAATCATATTTTGTTTGAATTTGTTTACCTATTTTGGGGATGATCATTTTACCTTTTTTGGCTAACTATACAAAATTAATTGGTCATCTTCATTTGGTTTAGAAACCGACACATTTTGGTTAGTAAATGCCAACAGTGATATCTTGAGGTGATTTTCATCCCAGTTTCACAAGTAAGTACACTGAGGGTCAGAGCAAAATCCAACGCACACATAAAACATAAAAATCTTCTCTATTCTTTCAATAAAATCAGGGCATTTGTTTTTGTAACCTGTCAGAAGAGTACAGTACATAGTACCCTATTTTAACATCAAAAAGACTGTTACAGAAAGCGTAGGCTTGCTCTTAACCAATATGACCATTAGTGTGATACACACTCCCACAGGAAGTGGTAGAGAGCTTGTTTGCTGGGACAGTTAAAATTACACCACATCTTATGAATATTTACTAAGGAACTCTCTACCCTGTCTGGGAATAAAGTAGATTGCTGATGTGAAATTTTGTGAATTTGTAATATTTTAATCAACAGACACTGTAGTAATTAAAGAGGATAGATTAAATATGAGATAGATGGACAAATTACTTGACATTTTAAGGAAAAAATCCCTTTCAGAAATATTGAGATCTGTTTGAAAATCATATTCAGAATTGAGTCAGGAATCAAACTATAAGTACTGAAAAAATTCCACCTCTATTGCTAGAGGCACTAGTTCAACTCAAGCTATTGTAACTTCTCTCTAATGTTTCAGAGGATGTGAAGACCAGAAAGGAGATCTAGTGCCCCCATCCCTCCCTAAAGAAAATGCCTCTCATGCTTCAGGAATTACAATGTGCTTCTCTATTAATTGTCCTACACTATAAAGATGGAGGGTAAGGTAAGGCAAAGGAAACCAGTTATTCATTCCGACATCCATGAGAATGATAAAGCTGCTTCCTTCAACAGCTGAAAACATTTCCAACAATGACACAATATACTGTGTCCTCTTTACAGCTTACACATAAAGCCCCAGCACACAAGTAAAAAGGGAAGGGGTATAAGGGGCTCCCAAGAGGTGATAGCGCAGTCCTGTTTATTGTCTTACATGGCACAGCTGTATTTGAGCTCTGCCATTATCTTATTGATACCACAGCTACATCTAGGTTTTCAACAATACTCTTCTTCCTGTAATAGATATAAACTCCATTTAAAATTAGTCAGTACCTTAAAAAACTAAAGAAATCCCTGAAGACTTCTTACAAAGTTTGATTTCAGCACTGAACACCTGGCATGATTTAAATTTCCTAGCTCAGGGCTAATGGAAACTCCTGCTAGGCTAGTTACCCAGCTTCTTGGGCAGCTTTCAACAGACAGCCATGCTCCTAGGCTGGATTCACAGGAGTGCCCTGGCTTGGGAATTTCAGACAGACCTCCAAACTACACAGCTACACATACTTCAAACTCTACACAGTAACATGATTATATGCAGCAGGGTTGTCAAGTAGATAACTTCCTCATTCTACAAAGTTCACTCTACAGCCTGCCAAAGTGCTATTTTCTAATAATATTGCCATGTGAATGATTTCACAATTCAAGATTATTCAGCAGGTTCTCCAAGGAAGCAATTTTTAATATGATTATTGTGAGTCCGCACAGCTTGTCACCTTCATCATGAAGAACAGCTTCTGTAACTAGACTTAATTTTCCCTCCATTCTTCCCTCCACCTGAAACAAATTTCACAGAGTACTTTGACAGATCCTTACTTTTTTCTGCCATTTTGAATAGTACCTATGACAGCAGGTTGCTCATCTGGGAAGGGGACACACAAGGCATTGGAATAAAAGTATACTTTAGGGATAGAAGGTTTGTAATGGAAAATGATATGAATTTGATGAAAGTACCTGCTTCTTCTAATGACGCTGCATCTCCTGAAATGGTGAGAAGTTAATTGGCATTCTAATCACTCAAGTAAATCCAAAATTTGGGAATGCTTTACTACAAATTCGATTGGTCTAGATATTTGCAGTAAAAACCCAAATTCATGTTGTTTGCATTAATTTAACCTTTAAAATATCATATGGAGAACAAGAAATGAGATTACCTGAAAGAAAATGCCCTTTCTTAGCTTTCAGAGTTTGCATTACATGGAAAGGTTAAGACCTCATTGTTAGGAGTTCACGTTAAGATGATTTCCTAATTTTCTCAGACCGGATAACAAGGTTACTTCTGGAGCAGACTGTGACATTTTAAGTAATGAAAATCATCATCTAACATATAAACATGATCTTTGTTACCATGCAGAGACTGTTTGGATGGGTTTTACAAACAAGAATTTGAAGCCTGCTTGGGTTGAATTTAGCGCTATTTGCAACTTCTAACATTTCATGATGCAAATTTCTAACAGTAAGACTGAGAAGAAAATGCCCAAACCATTATCATCTGTAAGATATGCAGCATGAATATACTTCTGCTTTTGCCCACTTCCTGACCTGTGTGAGTCAGGAAGCTGGTATTGGGCTCTGCTGAAGACAGGCATTGCCATTCTCTCTAGTCATTATTCCAGCCTCCCTCTGTCATGTCACCAGCTGGCTTAACTCCTCTTCAGTACTCAGATTTTCCCTGAATAAGACCTTAACAGGAAAAGTCTCCAGGTATTTACCCTGTAGTTACGGAATAAATTTGTGTTTAAGTGCATTTGTAGAGAGGCAATAGCTAATTATCTGTTGTCTTGCTATATACACATCCTCTTAAATCACCACTTTATACCCAGTGACGTAACTAACTATGAGATACAAAAAAGCATGGACAGCCCAAAATATTTAGAAGACCTTCTTCAGTAGATTAAGATTGGTGGCACACTAATGATATCTGTTAGAATTTTATAAAGAAAGGATGTTTTGTTTATCTGAAGGCAGATCAATCATTTTTATTTTTTGTATTGTTCAATTTCTGTGTTATTTTTACAGGTACTACAAATTAATGTAAACATTCTGTCACTGGAGACACAGAGCAACAATATAATGCTTCTGAATTAGTCTTTTTTTCTGAAACATAAGCTTATTTGTGGCAGTACTGCATAATCAGCAAAAAATTATTTTTTGAAACAACAGCCTAACAATATTTTTTTAAAAGCTCAGAGACATGCCCCAACAGAGATCACTTGGATGACATCAATAATGATGTTTTGAAATCGGTTGTCATGTTCACATACACTTTTTCATCACACTGCCCAAAGGTGTGTTGCTTCCCTGTGCAAAGCACATCTACTATGTTTAATCTAAGCTACCTGCATGTTGCAACTATGTCCTATGGGTGTAAATAATCTGACAATGTACAAGACCCCATAAAAGTAAGAGATGCTGAATGCACCTGCAAAGAGCAGCTTTAATGCAACACGTTTTCCATAAATTAAGGTGTTGAAACTGCAAATTCTCCTGCTACACACAAGCTAATATCTATATCCTCATTCAGAAAAAACCAAACAGACCTTTTGCCTAGAGACTTGATTCCAAGATTATCTGAAACACATTAAAAAAAAAAAGCAAATAAAAAAAAAGAAAAACAGGAAAAGCGATGTCCTCTCATAAATGTGCGTGAAACTATCATAGGATCCTTACTTTTTCCTTTCATTTTCTAGTATCCTGAATAAATCTTTGAAGTACTGGGGAACACGGACAATCACATTTTCTGAAGGACCTATATCTTTGAGCTCAGGATAGAGTCTGGTGTCAATCACCTTCTTGATGTATCCCAGCCAGTCAAACTGCAATGACAAAAGAGAGGCTGGTTAAAGCAGATTATGAAGACAGATGATTTATTAACTAAAGTGCACCATTGAGAGCAATGGTCTCAAATCTTATGAAGACTTTAGAAACTATCTCATTTTGTCTTTACATGTGTTTTCAAACCTCAGTAAACTCGTAACTGTATTTAAAATGACATCTGCCATAATTGAGTACACACATTCCTGATGATGTTCCTTTAACATGCTGCTCTGACCACTAAAGGCAATCTAAATTACATAGGTTAGACATTAAAAGAATAGCTTTGCAATTATTCCCAACGAACCTGTGGAATCATGGCACTAAGCTCCGATATGTTCATTTTATTGTACATCACCTCACTTGTTCTATTTTCGTATGGAATCATGATCTGGGGAAAAAAAAAAAAAAAAATCAAAACCAAACCAAAATCATCAAAATAAGGTAAGTACCTGCTCTTACATTATTGCTGTCCATCATAAATCCTAGTGCAGAAATATCTCACCACCTGCTTTCCAAGCAAAACATTAACTTCCTTTTCTAAGGATGACATTTAACTAGGAGAAATGGAACACAGCCCATTGCCAGTTTAACTCATTACTGGGAAATTTAATGAGCTGCATGTCTTCTTTCAACATATTAGACCAATTTTAGCTCTGATTGTTCTAAGGAAATGCATGCTGATTCATAAGAGGTAAAAGCATACTGAGACCACTAATATTTATTCACCCCATCATGTCAGGTAGAAGCCAGCTCCAAACTATATGGTTTAAAAGGTCAAATCTGAGATAGGTATGGTGGAATTGCATCTTGTCTCTTGGATTTGAACACTTTCTTGCTATGGCCTGTCTCCATCTGAGGGAAGAGCCAGATACATACAAGTATTTCTTCACTTTACTCCACCATCCTCATTACCAGAAAACCTGGGTATATAGGCCACACATGATCTAAAGCATTCTCCAACTAGGTCTCTCATCTGGGTGACCAGAGGAGCCAGCCCTCAGGATTTTCTCTAGTGCCAAAGCCCAAGGACACAGCAAAAAGAAACCCTAAACACAAAACAAGTCCTTTCGTAATTGACAAAGGACATTCAGATTCCAAGATGGCAGTATGATTCATAAGAGAAAAAAAAAAACAAGCACAAGACAGAGCTCAAAATTTTCTCAGTGTTCAAGAGAAACAAGAATTCCTGATGGCAATTCCATCCCTGCTCTAAGGTAAATCTTATATGACAGGCTGTACGCTATGCAGTTTAAAGAGGACAGAGGTCGACGCTAGAGTAACCATACAGCTGGTGGTTCTCCAACCAGAATTCTCCAGTAAGTGCCTGTGGTTTTACTATTGCTCAAGCCACTCAGAAAAAAATATAACTTTCTTCTCCCTTTTTGCTAATTTCATTTACCTGACAAGTCTCTAAACTCTTCTTGAACCTGTCTGCTCCCTTCCTCTCGAATCTTTTCCCCTTCCTCCAGAAATTCAAACCTAATTGAAATCTTCCTTGTATGTAATAAACTCTCTTGAAGCATGACACTTCTTCCTATATCCAAAGTATCCTTCCTTTATCCTTCCTGTCTCTTCCTGGACACATAAATTCTCCATTACATACATTCACTTAAAATGAATGCAGAGGAGCACAGAATATAGTAGAAGCCTAGAAGAAACAAACAGATCTCCTTCGAAATCATGGTAAATGTTTATACAAATCATTGTGCTCGTTAGGGATTATCCAAAACCCTTGTCCCTGGACTCATGCCTAATAATCTAGATATATTTTAAGAGTATTCATACTAAAGAGAAATTAGGTAACCATGAGCAAGTCAAGTGTGGCTTCTTGCATAATTATGCATTACAGAACCTGAGAAAATGACAGTTGCATGACTATGCATTACATGATCCATGTCATTGTATATGGTAACTGCACCTATATATTTTGTGGGTTAAAGCTCTGTAAGACATTTGCTAAGTAAAGCATTAGAGTTACCAGAAGCAGCAATGCATCTTCTTATCACATCACCAATAAACACAAAAACCAGTTTCTGTTTTTCAAGTCTACTGGGTCACTATGAAGTATATGCTCATTAGTCCATCTACATTGCATATCTGAAGCTGAATATTGGACTTTATTTAAGAGTCCGGCAAAATTTCATCTCTTTTGGCAGAGATGAAAACACTGATTTACTACTACTGTTAATGACCCTCAATTCTGTATAAACCACTAAGAAGCATCACTGCCTTTCCTCCTGCAGACTGCAACAGCAGAACCAGGGGAAAAGTACTCTGCTGCATCACCTGTCCTATGAAACAGGTTTCTCTTTTAACAGGATACTCAGCATTTCACAAGGGATAGCTTATTTCCATGGTGATATGAAGGAATAGCTCAGCTGACAGTTCTGCAAATCAGTGTCAAGTTTGTAGCCTTAACTTTTGCTGTTTTCCCAACACTGAGGTTAACTCTTCTCTCTAGCTTTAGAAGAAGTGGAAATGATAGTGGATTTGCAGCTCTGAGGAACAGGATTCCTGCAGCAGCCATACTGAAACAGGGCTATGGGGAAGCAGAAATGCTCCTTCAGCCTGCAATAGTCCTAATGCATAAATTAAAATCCACAAGGGGGTAAATAATGTCACCAAGTAAATAAGTCAGAACCAAGTACCAGGTTTAACTCTGCTTAGCTTTACCAAATTCAGTTGGTCTGCTAAATCAAAATTCATGGAGTTTCTCGGCCCCTCTCCAAAGGTGCCCCTTGAAGCAATTCAGGAGCTAACTGCCATGTGACTGTAACCACTGCCCTCTCGCTATCAAGCAGCAATGTCACACCTCAGTGTTGCACTGCTTTTAGACTGTTCAGAGAATCAGCCTGATCTGATTCTTGAATACATGGTAAAGTATTCTCAACATAACTGCACATCAGGGACTCAAATTCTGCCCAAGCTCAAAATTATAGAATCATAGACTCACAGAATTGTTTAGGTTGGGAAAGACCTTTCAGATCATTGAGTCCAACTGTAAACTTAGCACAGCCAAGTCCACCACTAAATCACGTCCCTAAGCACCTCATCTGCACATCTTTTACATACCTCCATGGATGGTGACTCAGCCACTTCCCTGGGCAGCCTGTTCCAGTGCTTGAAAACCCTTTTGGTGAAGAGATTTTTCCTAATATACAATCTAAAACTTCATACACTTGGCATCAGCCCATTGATCATAGGTTTCTAGCTGCACAGTGGCTTTCAATGCATTGGTGTAGATGCACTTGAGTTGAGCTATTGATGCCACCACATTTTGGAGGGGGAGAAGCCCAAATTCCTACATGACCATTCTCAGGTGTTTCTATGGTTTCCAATAGATCAATAACCCTTGTGTCTTTGCTGCCGCATGGATCTCCATCCTTTACCTCCACTGAGACGGCAAATCAAGCAACCTTGTCAGCACAGTCCTGCAAACACTGGAATGACAACCCTAGGCTTACCTCTAGTGAGTCTGGTTAACATAGGGTGGCACTGGAACAGGTTGCCCAAAGAAGTGGTAGACACTCCATCAAGTGGTAAATGCTCCATCCCTGGCAGTATTCAAGGCTAGACTGAAAAAATTATTGCTAAGGTTGTTGATATAATGGCTTTTCATTTTGAAGAAGTATTGCACTTTTGTGAGGTAAAAGCTAGCTTCAGGCCTGCATTAGGTTACCAACCTCAGCTATTTTAACTTCTAGTCTTAAAACCGATTTCATATCAGACTCAGCTCGTGAAGCATTTGCTCCCAGAAGCACTGCTGTATCAACCATGAACTGCAAAAAGGCATCTCGATACTGTAAAGAAACAAAAAGAGTAAAATTACCACTGGATTTATTGTGAGCACAGCTGTAGCAGTAGACCAGAAATGCCCAGCTATTGCAAAGTGTATAATACTTTGTACTTTCATGACCTAGCAACCAAAATTGTCCTTTCCTTACATTGAATGCCAGCTGTCATCAAGGAAAAAAGGAGAAATAACACTGTAAACATACTGCGCATAACAGAGAGATACCCACTGTGGTTCACGGAGTATAAATCTCAGGGAATGCAAATGACACTTCTGGATTAGACTGACAACACTTACATCTCTTAAAGTGGGATTAGACAATGTGTATGAAAATCATACTTAACCTACCTGATTACTTTCTACAATTACATTAATTTCTTGGTGAAAGACAGGAGAGCAGTTCTGGTTGTTTACCAGGTTGAAAAAGTACAGGTTAGAGAAGTGCACATTGAAGTGGATAGAAAACGAGCCGAGTCAGATCCAGAGGATTGTGATCAGCAGCACAAAGACTTGGAGGACAGTCACTAGTATTGTACTCCAGACATCAACACTGCTTGAGCAGAGGGTTGGACAAGTTGAACTCTGGAGGCCCCTTCCAAGAAAGAACAAAAGCATGGGGACCCCAAGTCTTACAAAAATCTTCATTTGAGAAATTTTGCAAGAGTGTTTGTAGTGGTGGTATTTTCTGATAGAAGATACCCTGAAAAATTTTGATCCAAACAAGCTGCATTCCTTTCTGAGTCTGGAGTTTGAGAAAAAAAAGCAACAATGGAAAAAATGGAGGGGGGGGGGGGAATAGTCATTCTCATGTCCTGTTAATGATACTTACAGATTTGGCTTCTGTGGTGTTCTCCAGGTAATCCTCTCGAGATGCAAGAGAGAGGCTTGCTTGGTCAAGCTGTTAAAAATGACAAGCAGCGTTCAGTGTGTAAATTCATCAGAATTCAAAGGTAGCCCAGTAAGAAACCTTGCAAGGTTTGTTCTTCTGGCAGTTATGGTAGATGTGTGAAAATATCTAATGCTTAATACATTGCACCAGCCTAAGTTTCACAGGATTTCAAAACAACAGAAAAATGTTATACTGTGCTGACAGACAATACTTAAATCACATCACTGTGATCTGGGAAGCCTCAGATGCCCACTGCAATATCTGAGCCACATACTACAGCAAAGAATCACCTACACAATGTATGTGTTTATGACTCTGTTAGCAAGCAGGTAATGCACTAGCACTGGGTCTACAGTTGGTGGTGATGACCATTCATCCTATAGATATTTCCGGGGTACAACAGTCAGCTTGAGACAAACACTAGTCTAGTACATGGACCAAGTTCTCATTAGGTACAGGAGCATATTTGCTGCTGTGTATCTGGAAAGCATCACTAACCTTTTTGATCAAAATTAGGTTACACTTTTGATCTTCACCCTAGACCAGCACTAAGTGCTGTATTTGGGTTTATTGAACAGATGTACTAAAGCAGCTGGATATTAGCCACAGAAATTACTGCCCTTATGCACAGGAAATTGCTATGCCTCCAGTACACTAGCTAAAAACGTCTGGTAATTCCAGGTGGATCTTTGACTTCTACTTATATTTTTGACTTAAACATGGATCAAATTTGTTGTTCTACAGTCACCCATATATTGGAGTAAGGTTCTCAAGATAATTAAACCAGACCTGAAAGTTCATTGAGATCTGCGCTTAGCCTTTTGTGTGAAATGATTACATGGGAGAATTTGCTTACTATTTCAAGTTCCTCACCAGGCAAAATTCACAGCACAGCATCTATCTTAAAATCACCACTGGAAACTGAGATTTCTAAAAATATTTCAATTCAATGAGGTCAAGTTAGGGTATGGAAGCTGAAGCTGAAAAAATTCAGCCAGCATCCAGACTCTGAATAAGATACTAACTAGAGCAGAAAGAACAGTTTTGATGTTTTAAAATTGTTATTTTGATGCTGTATTTGCTTTTACAAGATAAGTCTAGTGAAGAGAGAGTGTATTTATTAAAATAATTTCACAGTCTTTTTTAATCTAAATCCTGCATCATTTATATTTCACATTTTCTACATTTATAAAAATGACCTAAATAAATACAACCTAGAATCTAAAAATGAATTAATGAATGTCATTTTTTCCTCTACTTGTTGATGTTCTCAACCTTTAAAGCATACCATAAATAAATAAATAAACCACCCACTAAAAGGAGAGTAGTTGTGATGCTCAGTGCAACCCTGATTCTTTGAAAAATAATATCACCTTCGTTTTTCATATCAAAGTAAAAATAATATACTCTTATGCTCTGCATGTGTGTGTCCTGGTAATAGTCAACTTCAGATGATTTGATCTATTTCAATTATGTGATTGTTGCATAAAATGCTTATCCAAATTTTCCTGGCTGAAGGGTTACATTTGACAACACATTGAAACCAAGAAGCACAAATATGAAATATAAACAAAAAAGTTCACCAACTTCTTCAGCTCTCAAAAAAAAAAAAGAAAAGACCATGTTGAAACCTGAACAAAGTTTTATTTGGAATTTCTACTTTTTGTCTGATCCACTCATGATTTTGCAATGCTGAACAAAAAGAATTTTGCAATAGAGCCATTTTCACAGGCATATTTGAAACACTCTGTGGTATTACTCTGCTCCCCTGGGAATTTGTTAAAACACGGACAAAGTCAAATACTGTTGGATACATTCTGCAGATCAAGATTTAGTAAAATTTACAACAACAGAATACCCTATGGAATAATAGATCATTTATACCACGTAGTGCTTCAGTTATTTAGATGTCTAATTTTTAGGTGCCACTAAGCATACTGAGTGAAGATACTATATAAATATATAAAGGGGGAGTGTCACGAGGATGGAGCCAGGCTCTACTCAGTGGCAAACAATGATAGGACAAGGGGTAATGGATACAAACTGGAACACAAGAGGTTCCACTTAAACTTGAGAAGAAACTTCTTCTCAGTGAGGGTGACGGAACACTGGAACAGGCTGCCCAGGGAGGTTGTGGAGTCTCCTTCTCTGGAGACATTCAAAACCCGCCTGGACACATTCCTGTGTAACCTTATCTAGGTGTTCCTGCTCCGGCAGCGGGATTGGACTAGATGACCTTTCGAGGTCCCTTCCAATCTCTAGCATACTGTGATACTGTGATACTTTTGTTTCCAAGAGACCAGGAACAAGGATATAACTGCCCAGCCTTTTGTTGACAGGTGACTTGGCCTGAAATATCATGACAAGAGACAACTAAATAGCTCTCCTGATTCTACTGTTTCAGTTCTTTTAAAGAAATCTCCAGGCAAAGTGGTCCTCACAGGATCTGAACAATGTCTTAGCAGTGTGACATCTTTAATACAGAGAACTGTTGATCTGCTGTTGACCTGACTATTCAGGAAAATGTCCTAGAGATGGGGAAAAGTTACCCTTCAAATATATACCAGGTTAATGCCTCAGTCAAAAGGCATTTCAAAAAACTGTCTCAGAATCAACATCCACTCTAGTACCACCACAGTTAACTGCTGTTTGATCCTCAAGTACAGCGTATTCCTGACTACATCCCTACAACTAGCCAAGATGCTAGCAATGTAAGGATCATAGATCCTATTTTGCTGTGATGAATGGCATCATAACTTTCTTCTTTGTCCTTTCGCTCTTGCTTTCATAAACTATTTTCTTGTAGCAGTGTAGGGCTGGTCTGCTCTGGCTACTGATCTGTACTTCTTAAACAGCAATGCATCCGGCCCAGGCAATCACTCTTGCCACAGTGACATCTCACAGTAATAAAACTCTCCCTGGAGTTTTGTCAGACTACAGTGAGGCAACATTTCTAGGGTCTTTTCCTCAGTAATCTAAACTGTTGTGTAATGCCATGCACTATTAACAAACTGGTAACCCTTTGGTCCAAAAGCTATAACATTTCAGTAACAGGATCAATCCTGTATTTCAGGTTTAATAGTGCTTGGGATACACCTGTGCTATTATATGCAGTATAGGCACAAAGCAATGTGTTTCTATCTCAAGAAAAATAGCTCAAGCTATATGCTATTGATGCACCATTCTTCATCTTCACAAACACAAAACATTCTTCATGTAACTGATGAGTCATAAGCAGCAGTCATAAGCAGCACACAAGAACACCACCTGGACTAGATGTGCGCCTTTCTCATTTTCATGTACCTACACCCTGAACATTGGTCCAATGAGAACTTTTTACCTTGTTTGTCATTTGAAAGAAGAAAATATCCTTTACAGAAATATTTTTCAATAGCATGTGGTTCCTAGTGGTTTCTACTTTCCCACAAATCACCTCCTATGTTCATCTGTAAATCAGTAGATAACACCAACAATAATCAAGTGTAAACATTTGGTATGCAAACATGTTTTTTAAAAAATGAGACCACAAGATACCATGCAAAGTAACCCATTAGATGTGTTATCCAGTACCTTCAGGATATAACGATTGGAGATTTTGTCATCAGCAGCCACATATAAACGGATGAAGACAGAGTTACTGTGTTGACCACGAAGAGTTGCCAAGGCTTGGACTAAGCTAAACCTCCTTTCTGACCATAGCCCTTCAGGTCCAATGTTGGATTCCAGCACAGGCCACTGGAAAGGTGAGTGTCTCAGTATACTTAACAGGGGTTTCACGTCAGCTTTTTCAATTTTATCTGAAATGTCAAAGTATGACAACAATTACATTCCAGACAATTCAAATCCAGTGGCAGCCGCACAAGCACAAAGATTTATCGGTGTTGATTGACTTCTAGGCAAGACAAAGCACAAAAGCTGAAACCCAAAGGCTCTGCTATTCCTGTAAGCACAGAAGAATGGGAGTCCAAACCAGTTTATCTGCATCAAGAAAAAGAGAGACAAATCAGTGCCTTTCAAAAAGGGAAAGGGCTAGAATTAAATAAATTAAAAAAAAAAAAATCCTCACTTAAGAACGAGCATAGGAACTTCACTATTTCTGGGAGGGAGCTATTGTACTTAATCAAAGCTAGAGAGGTCAGCATCTTGGCACCGAGGTTGCAGGGCAGGCTGTCTCAATTGCTGACAGTCAGTCTCAGGCTGTGCTGTAAGAAAATTGTGCAGGAAATAAAGTCTGAAAGAGTCAGGACAAAGGGCACTCCCAACTCATCTTTCACCCATGCAGATACATAAGGTAGTGATGTGTCCCAGACTAGTGTGCATCACCTTACAGCAACATTTCAAACTCAGGAAAATCATTCCACATATGTGGCTATATGGGTCCTTCTCCAGACTTGCTTGGCTCATTAGTTCATTTTAAGCTAAAGAGTCACGGGCTGTCTGTACCCAGCCCTGTGGAAGAGTTTTGATCAAGTAAATTTAAAGAAAGGTAGAAGATACTAAGCAATAGGGTCTTGAAAGTGTCAGTATGAAATTTCATCAGAGGATTCCGCTGATTTACTAGGCGCTACCCCCACAACTCCAAGGCATGGTTTGGCATACTTTTGCAGAGGTAAACATCCCTTCACAGTTTTCTGACAAGCAGAGGTCTCCATAAAACTGACTTCTTGTGCCTTGGTGTACCTCAGTCTTGATAGACACCTTCAGAAATATGTAGAAAATCCTCCATGTTCAGTTGAATCACTGAAATCTGTGCCTCTGCACAAAGCTTTACTGTCCTCAGCAGAGAGCGAAAAAGCCTGCTTTATAAACACAGGTAATATATATGTGTTCCTCTCAAATCAGGCCACTTACTCTCATTCATGCAGGATGCATAAAGGATCTTGGCCTTCTGCACAGCTTCACTGTCTCGCCTTTTGCTGATGGGTTTCTCAAGCAATGCTGAAAAAAAACCAAATTATTTTCAATGCATCAAAAAATGTAGAAACTGTCTGTTTGTCTGTCCCAGCATTTACTTTAATCGTAGCGTTTAATTAAGGTTGAGGTTCTGTGTATATTTTCTTAAGCAGTAACAAAGACATAATTGCACTTATTTCGATCCCCAACAGAGAATAACTATTTATTTATTTATTTATTTATTTTTAAGAGGACAGATTTAAAGGCAGGTAACAGATACTGCGTATGACTCATCCTCTCAAACGGCAACCCTTAGCAAAATGAGTGGATAGTGAATCACGGGATGAGGATGGAAGGGAACCAGTGAATAGGGCAGGGAGGCAGAGAGTCTTTCAAGTGGCTCAGCCTCTGGTGTTGGTATGTTATGAAATTGGGGTCTAACAGAGATGACAGAATCCCAGGAACGAGACCAGTGGCATTCACTTTTGCCAGATCTGCTGCTGTTGAAAAAAGTAGCAGAGAACTACCCTGTGGCTGTCAAACACACACAGCCTCATTCTTGTAAATGACAAAGATGGCCAAGTGTCCAACTATTACCTGAAAAGCTACACTACATAGCTCTCTCACACTGTGGGTATCAGTCTCCTTGGTGACCGAAAGCCAAACTAGCTTTTCTAAACCATCATCTCTCTCTACTGCTTGCATTCCCCACATTTCCTTATGGAAGTATAATAGCGTGAAAACTGCATGTGAATCTGAGCAGTCCACTTTCAGCTGCCTCAAGCCATTTTATCCAAGATGTAAATCAGCCATGATGCAGCTGCAGATACCCATACTACAACTAAATACAGAGGCAACTTAGCTTCAACAAGATCTATCTGCTTAGGTGCAGCACAGCATTAGCACTTCCATGGTGAAGAAAAGCAGAGTAGTACTTAAGCACAGCACAGAAACCTAGTAAACCCTGTTGGACCTCACCTGGTTTTGTAAGACCCAAACAGGTCCTGCACAGCATTAGCTTATTGTTACTAGGACTACTGGAAAGAGTGGCTTTGCTGGAACCATCCCAAGTCCCTCCTGCTGAATGCTCAGCCAGAGCTAAAATGTCTTAAAAAATTCAGAAGTGCCTTCTCTGTGCTATGGTTTCAAATGAGTAAAGGCACAGTGCAGATTGGCCCTGTGTATTGAGCTAAGAAGCATGCCATACACAAAAGAGGGAAAAATGTGCAAAAGAAGATTCCCAGGTCCATACTGCTGACCTCAAACTGTTTAGTAGTCAAAGAATGCCCTGGTGATGAGAAAATGCCACTTGTATGCTCCCTTCAATCCTTTTTCTCCTTAAAAAAAAAAATAAAATAAAACCACAACACACCCCACACCCCACACCCCCCCAGAAAAAAAGAAACAAAAAAAAAAAACCCAACAAAACAACCAAAACCAAGTCAAACTCATTTGCTTGGATCCTTGGGAGATGTAATGAGATCCTTCTCTCTTATTTATAGATAAGATTTTCCCTAAAAATACTGCTGGATACAATTCCCAATAGTTTTGGCTTCAAATCCTCAGCTTGTTAAATACAATATAATGCAAATCATCAACACATATCTTCAATGTCCACAGTTCTTAGTAGAATAATTGGACCTGTTCGTGTTTTAAGAATGGCATTTTAAAAGAAACCGTAACTGAAACCTCCATTA